>NC_041008.1:7500-668902 GCF_004193775.1 Glycine soja
CAATCCGCACATGTGTACAGACAAGTTAACTTTTGGACAAACAACAAATAATTGCCAAATGTGTATAGACAAGTAAATTTACCCTCTGTCGTCTCTCTTATCTTCCTCTTGCTGTTGCATGGCATTGACACCCACATATAGCTACAGATAATATTGACAATCAAATTTACCTTCTTAAAAAATTCTTCAAGATAGAAAACACAGCCAGAATTAATTACAGCACTTCAAATCTCGCCCTGTCATATAGAAAATATGTCTTCTTTTCATCTTCCCAGGCTAATGTTTTGTTTATCACATTGTCAACTATAGCTGAAAGAAAACATACTGTCATCAGAAGTTCAAATGGCACTGTCAATAATGTGGATAGTTTCATAGGCATTCATGAAAGCAAACCTGGAATTTTGCCTATAGTTATTCTAGCATATTCTGCACGTTTAAGATTAATGTGAGTGCATTGCCAAGCACTCTAATGATTGTCATCCTGCAATTGTTGTTAATACTTTAGAGAACAAACTAAATGATCTAACAATAACAATTGTCCATAAATGAAATTAAATTAATAACAATTAGTTTGAACAAGATACACAGCATAAAGTGAGACCAATTATACTTACTAATCACAGATACAAACAGGAAACTCAAGCTTACAATAAAATTGTGATTTATAAATATCTTGATATATTTGGTTTCACTTTTCGAAACTATTTTTACATCAACTTTCACTTCAATTCATCTGACATGCAATTTTTTATGGTGTAATCCACTTCAGTTCATCTGACATGCAACTTTTTATGGTGTACTGGTGCAAGTGATCTTTTGATTAATCCATGCAAGAATCTCCCCTTTTTTTAATGAGAAATACAATGTATTCAATATCATTTGAAACTTCCAATAAAAGTATAAGAGTTTGGGCAAGAAAACAAAGAACTCTAAAAACAAAGAAAGAAGGCAAAACCCTGGCAGGCCTGTGTCCTACCAGCATGCTTATGAAACTATACAAATGATAAAATATAATTTCTGACTTACTTGATTATATTTGTCAAGCCAATTCTCCTCTTCACATGCAGCAAACCCACTTATCAATCCTATCTGTTACTTCTTTTCTACTCAAAACTTCATCTTCTGCCTTAATTATCTGTTCTTTGATTTTGGCTAATAGCTCAGAAGGATCCACTAGTCCTATACAAAAAACAGTACCATTGCATAATGTCAGATACCCAGATCATTTCCAGCTAAATCTTGAAAAGAAAAAAAAAGATTTAAAGAAGTACTAAATATGTGTTTGGCTCAATTTGTTTAAGAGAAATAATCCCTTATTTTTGTTAGTTTCTTAAAAGCTTTGAAAAACAGAAGTATGTAGCAGAAGAAAGTTGTTCTGAAACATAAGCTAAGAGGAGGTTATAGGTAAATAATCTATTAATGCACAGGAACATACCAGAATCTATTAATGCACTAGCTTTCTCGGCCACAGTACTTGGATCTGGTTCAATATGAGTCAATCTACATATTTCCTCTAACTCTGACCTCTTCTTAAAAACAAGTTCTTTCATTCTGCTTGCTTTTAGTTTGGCAAGCCTGTCCACTTCTGCTGAAGCCTAAAAAGGGAATTTTCAGTCTAGGAGCTCCATCTCCACAGAATAAATTGCAAAGAATGAAAAAATAATAATAACAAAGGGAGAGGGAACTGAAAGAAGCTTCCAAACCTTCTCTATCATTTCTATTGAAAGAATACCCCGTTCAGTGATTTCTGATTCTGAGGCTTCAACAATAGAAGTAATCTTCATAAAACAGTTTCTCTCTTCTTTTGAAGAGTCCATCAAATTCCAAACTTCAAATAGTTTTGCTACAACATCCTTCAGCTGCATTTTTAAAAATAGTGTACTTTTAAAGGAAGGGAAGAAATTACAACAACCAATCAAACGAAAAGCAATTAAGTATGCTGCAGAAAAATCACCTTCTGAAATTCTAGTTTTTCTTTCTATTTTTAACTTGAGAATGGCCTGCTCTAGACCTTCCAATGTGCTATTGCTAATATTAGTCGATTGTTCCACCTGAGTCCCATGCAAACTTGGGTGAACATCACCCACGGTTTGACCAAAATCCAACCCAAGCACACTACAAAGAGAATGCACCTCATTCACGCATTGCAAGACCTTTTGAAGGCGATCAGCATCAAAAGAACACATATAAAAGGCAAAAATGAGTTATAAAATAAAAGGAGGATCAATATACTGATTGATATGAGGCTATAAAACAAGACAACAGGGGTAAAGAAAAGCATTTTAATTGCCACATGTACTACTTTTTCTTAGGAAAAAAAAATAAAACAGCAGGGAGCTTGCACAAACAAGAAATGAATATTTGCATGAATTGATCATTCACAAAAATCAAAGGTTTATTAACCCATAACCACGGTCCAGAGCTATAAGAAAGTTCATGGGTCAGTTTATATCATAATACAAACCTTTTCTTTTTTATATTCATTAAGTCTCCTAAGTGACAAGTCATGTTCATCCTCAACTGTTGTGCAGCTCAAAAATGCAAATAAAGTAAAACAAGGCCTAACCAAACAGTAGTGCAAGAATGTACCAAATGAAGAATAAAGTAAAAATGAAAACAACAAATAGTTTGGTATTATTAACTTCCTACACACAAAATAAGCAAAATCAACAAAATTATAAAACACTACACCAAAGCTAAACCAAATTGCCACCAAACCAGAAATCGATTCCATGTTAGTGTCATCCTATCTCGTAAAGGCAACAAGATTAAACAAACAGTACAGTATAAAGACAAAGTCAACCCGAAAACCCGATACCAACTATTCAACTGGTAACTTTTAAAATGCATCAAGAATCCCAATCCACTGAATTTTAAAAATTATACAGTAAAAAACCCATCAAACTTTAGACCAAAAACAAGGAAAAAATAAAAGATAAAAAAAGCTGAAAAAAAAGACCTTTTCAACTTAGGTAATCAATCTAATGAAGAAAGACAATGCCCCTTTCGTCCTATAATAAAATAACCTACAGAGACCCTATCAGTGCTTTTTTTTTTCTTTTGACACAATGAACAGACAAAAAGTTGACCCAAGGAGAAAGAAGACATCATTGGGTAGAGAATAGCCAAGAACAAGAAGATGATGAGGAAAAAGAAGAAAAGAAAATAAAGGAGTAGGCATATCATGAACAAATCATCACAAGCAGACTCTTCATTAAGAAAAAGAAACACCCCATATCCTCATTTTTGCACCCAACAAATTCCTCAAAACCCAGAATTCTGAAACACCAAAGAAAGAGAAAGACCTCAAGTTCTCTGAGCAAAGCAGTGCAAGTAGAGCTTGTGCGGATACTAGAGCCATGTCCCCCATTGGCCAGCATTGTTACCAAAAATCTGAGACCCTCTTTCAGAGGTAGTACTTTAATTGAAAGTTACGAAGTAAGGTGGTAGAAAAAGAAGAACAAGAACAAGACTAAGAAGGGTCAAAGAAGAAGAAAGCAAGAAACTTTCATCTCATGTGAAAGACCAAGAGACATGGGGTGTCTCCATTGCTTCAAACAACCTTAGCTCCCTCATATCTAAAGTTGAAACCTTTAGAAGCCGTTTTCCCTCTGTATCTATAAATATTGAGCAAATTGTTTTGGTAGCTACAAAGAAAGAAAGAAAACAAATTGTGGAGAGAGAGAGAGAGAGAAATAACAGGATCTGTAAAGAGGGTGTGTTTTCAGAGGGAGAAGATGAAAATGATTGACATTATTATTGTTGAAGAGGGAAAGAGAAAAGAGAAAAGCAAAAAACAAAAAAGGAGGATAATGTTTTTTAGGGTATGGTGGTTTGATGCTAAAATGCGCCAAAATGTAGCAAGAACAGAACAACAAGTAGCAGGTAAAGAAAAGAAAAATGCTAGTATTGGAACGAAATGGATCTGTATTCTGTATGTGTATGCATACACACTTCACTCTCATGTGTTCACATTCGCCACTTAACTTTCTCTTTATGAGTGAGTGTGAGAATTATTTCTGATATTTGTTGTTTTGTACTTGTCATGAGGCGCGTGCTAGTCACTCCCTAAAGCTTCTTATTAACTTAGTGGAAGCTTCTTAAATTACTCCTTTCATTTCACATACATGTTTAAATAACTTATTTGATTTCTTTATTATATAAATTTAAGAATTAATATTCATGCATGTGATTTTAGGAACTAATAAATAAATAAGGATTAAATTATGATTGAGTTAAATTAGAGTAATTTTTAGAGATAACTTCTATTGGATGAAAATAGTGATTATAAAGGGATTAATATCCACTCACTAAATTCATGCTAAAAAAATTGTTCTCTTTAAAAAAAATTAAAATACACCAAAGACTTAATAAAAATCTTACTATAACAAAGATATATTTTACTCTCTAATAATTATGTGTTATGGACTAATAAATAAATAATAATTAACAACTAAATTATGATTGAGTTAAACTGGTGTAACTTTTATAGATAATTATTATTTGATGGAAGTAGTAATTATAAAGGTGTTAATATTCACCAAAAAAGGTCTTCTTCCTACTAAAAAACTATTCTCTTAAAAAAAATCAAAATATACCGGAAACTTAATAAAAATCTCCCTGTGAACAAAGATATATCTTACTCTTTAATAATTGTGTGAAAATTATAAATTTAACCCGAAACCAAACCCTTTCAGAGAATGACTAATCCTGAATCAAAAAGAACAAAACAGAGAACAAAGAGAAGTAGAGACTTAGAATACATAGGAATTGATAAACACAAAAAACAAAGGAGTGGGTATCTCTTACAGAATATAGAAAAAAAATAAAGAGAAAAGACAAGGAAACAGATGAAATAATTGGAGAAAAAGAAGAAAACAAAGAATGAGACTCTAAATAGACAGGCTACCAAAGAAAACCAAAATAGTTTGTTCACAGCAGAGTCTGTTACAAAATTTGGTAGAAGTGTTCAATCAAAGAGATCTTATTCAAGTCATGGGTTTGAGTTTGCGAAAGATATAAGAACACTTGTAGTAACCACATTTAAAGAACACTCAATGCAAAGGAATAGTCACTGAAGTCTGAACAATCAGAATCTGTTGTGTTAAAAAGAAAGAATAAGTACTGCTTTCCCAACCATACCTCTTGCTATCACTGCAGCAGCCATGAGAATTACACAATGCCATAACCATATTATAGTATATTGTTATAAAATGGTTGCAATTTAACAATTGATAGAAAGAACCACAAATAATTGGTTTTTACTTTTTACTAATGCACATTTCATAAAAGTGTCTCATAAGAAGCCAATGCCGATCCAAAAATTCTTTTCTTATTTAGGTTCCTATGCTTTGCATGTTATCACAATAAAACAAATTTAGAGAAGGAAGAATTTATACCTTGCATCTAAACCAAGCACCAAGATAACCACCTTTTCAAAGCATCTTGACTCAGCCAAATCCCCAACTTGGAATGGAAGATCAGGCATCTTTATGTACTTCCACTTTTTTAAGACAAAAAACTTGATATAAAGAAGCTGCAAAGATTATTATACGAGACAACTGTTAAACAATCATGTTTCAGGTTTTCGGCCCTTCAACTTAAGTAACTTAGCAGACGGAACTCTTGATAAAATAGAGAACAAACAGGAAAACAAAATAACAAAATTATATAATTATAGGTTAAAATACCATTAGAGATAGAGAGAGAAAGAAAGTATGCAGAGAGAGAGAGAGAGAGCAATGACTTTAACAATGCACAACAAATAAAGCAAATTAGTTTTCAAAAATTAAATCTTGATCAAGTCCGGAAAGTAGCTTTCCATTTTCTTTGAGAACACAACAATGTTAATATGACAAGCAAAGGAAAAAGATCCTCAACGCCCCAAATAAACATCTTCAAACCTTGGAACAACAATACCAAATAACCCAAATTAAGCCTACAAAAGGATCAACACAAACAAGCATTAAAAGAATGACAACCTGACAGTATGTGTTGTCAACTATATCAACCCATGGAGAAATCTATGAAAAAAGGGAATTCTATCCACCCTTATTTACATTTTCTCTGAACTGATTTCATCAGTGTAGTTAATCCAAACTTAAAAGGGGAATCGGGATGATAACTGATCAGCTACGGACCTATGGCTGCCTTAGTTAGGTATAACATTAGGGGTACACACAGCTCAGGTTGGCTCTGGTTTTGAAGAGAATAGAGTCCAAACAAATCAAATGAGCATGGTTTGGATTACATCCTATTAGCTTCTTTTTTTTAACACAACCCAATTGCGTTATACACATTGTGGCATTCAATTTTTTTTTAAAATTATAATTCTGATAAAGGTCCTTATTAGGAGAATAATCATCAACCTCAATCAGTTGTATCAAATCATGGCCTACGAGAACCCTCAAGACCAAGACGAAGAAAGCATATAAACCATCAATGTGGGTGTGAATCGTGTGATACCCAAATCATTTTTCACCCGATTGAAATAACTGAGAGGTGAAGAGTAATTAGACAGGTATAACAGCTAGAGCCTTGAAATTTCATGTACACCCATGTTAAGATGAATTCCTTTCATGTCAATTTGAAAACTTTTGTTTTCAAGGATACGAGAGATCAGGTTTGGGTAGGGAGAGAACTGTAAAATGGACAGTTTTGACTGAGAATCTTCGACAGTGATTAAGGAAAATGACAATGAAAAAATCCTAAAGAAACCTAATTCCGCGAACGTTATGCAGGAAATTAATGAAGGTAGACGAATAATGTTGACGAGTAAGAACTACATACTAGATTCTTAGGTGGACTTGTATAGGACAGAACACATGCACACCATGTAGAATAGCAACGAAAAACTTAAGGAAGAAGCGAGAGCGCACCAACAAAGCCGCTGGAAGTGTCCAGGTTATGGGATGAGTCACGACTCATGATAATGTCATTTGTTCAAGCAACGCAGGCTAGCGTGCCCACCATGGGAAAGTAAATTAAGAACGTTAGATATCTTTACTTTTAAATTAATGGCCAAGATTTTTTCATTTTTCTCCCTTTTACCCGGTTTACCCCTCCTTCTTCTACATTTTCTTCGGTCAGAATTTAGAAGCCACAACACCCTCCCCTTTCGCCGCAAACCACACCATCATCACAGCTGCTACGAGACTCAGCTTCGTTCAAATATTATGTTACATTCATCTGTCATAGAAATTCGTTTAATCCAAAGCAAAACAACCGAAAAGGCAAAATCAAATAGAAACATATTGATCTATCCCTTTGGTTAAAAGATGAAGATTTCGCAAACAAATCACAAATCAAAATGGGATCGAGAAACCCTGAAACTGAAACGTGTTCGATCAGACAAAGAGGGGACTCTCTTTCAGAAACCAAAATGGGATGGAGAATGGGGGTTCTATCATTCCTTCCCTCTTTTCTTTTCTTTTCTTCCACTACCGCAACAAGCACCATTCTCCCATTCTCTCTCCTTTGCCGTCGACATGGAAGATGAAGAGGGTCATGGACAAGGAAGCCAAAGACGCCAATAATGACGTTCTTGTCACGTAAGGGTTAATCTTGCAAGAGATTTGGAGTACAAAGGCAGCGCTGAGTTGCTAGGCAACGAGGTGGAGAGAAAAAAATTGATAATACAAAATTTATTTTAAAAATAAAAGAACATTTTAACATTAAAATGAAAATAAATAATAAAAAAAAATCTCAAATCAAATGATTTATTTTCTTATTTTCAATTCTCATATTTTATATTATAGAAACTTATATTATAGAAAAATCTTATGCATTTATTTTTATATATATTATAATTAATTTGAATATTTACTTTTGAATGATGGAAAACTATAAATTATATACTAAAAAAAGAATAATTTCATACTCATTGAGCAATTTTAGATAAAGATAGAAAAGACCAATAAAATCAATAATGTCTAAAATTCTCTATATGTTTTTCAATCGAGCTTTTACCTTAGTCACTCCCTCTTCTTTCTTCCAATTCTCCCAAAAATTTCTTTGTTAAATACCAAAGAGTCCTCCTTAGCATTAATAAGAGCCTTTAGAATAGCACCCTAATTATGAGTACATGCAGTCTTAACCAAAGTTGGGTACTTTGTATAAGTATATTAGGTAGCATCAAAACAAAAGGGTTTATCACCTTTATAATGAGGAAATCCTCTACACCAAAGAAGAAGAGGGTTATGGTTGAAGTGATGAAGAGGAAGAATTTCAACAACTGCCTATAGGAATTGGAGCCACCAAGCTAGGTCTCTTAAAGTGTGATCAAGCTGCTTATGGTTGTTAATTCCCCTTAATTTGGTTATGTTCTATTTGAACTTCCCTCCAACCTAGTCCAACGTAATGAGATTATAGTCATCTATATTGGTAGCAAACATAGAGGCTCGATTATGAGAGAGAGAAGGCACTCTGTCTTTTCTGACAAAACCATGATGTCATTGAAATTAGCCATCAACAGCCACAGGTGATGAAAGTAGTCCTCAAGATTTTCAAATGCTACTAAAAATGCTTCTTTCTATCAGATTAGGATGAGCATATACTCTTGAGCAAATCCAAGTCCTACCTCCAAAAGATAGCAACAAAGATATGACCTATTTTACAAAGTCCACCACTTGGAACATGAGGGGGAAATATTTCCTTTTGAGAGCCCAAAACCCTCTAGAATGGCCTAGAGCCTATTGAATCTTTAAGTGCACATGCTCTAGGTGTTCCCAAAACCTCAAAACACACTAGCAAACTATGTGCAAACTTAAAAAAAGAAAAGAAAAAGATCAAGCGAATACCTTCAAACTATCTTATGAAGGTGACACTAGTTTCTTTTGCCAGCGATGCCCCCAACATTCCTTTTGATTATCATACAATCTTTGAATATGTCTAAGGCATTTATGTTTTTGTTTCCATCCTTGCATTGTGGACCCTCTAGTGCATTAATCGTCTTCCCATGATTATGGGATTCTTCACATAAATAAATATTCTCTCCAACAGTTACAATATTTCGACCCTCATCAATCTCGAAATAAATATCATGTAATAAATGATACTAATTATGTTTGATATTCTTTCTCTTTTCCCACTAGATCTCCTTGGTTTTTTTCTTTAGTAGGATTTATGCCATTATTTTTCATAACATTCTTTATATTTCGCACCATTAACCACTCTTCATGAAGCATATCCCCCAATGTTTTCGCCTGTATTAATTGCATTAGGTTTTTGGTCAAGTTGTTGGTCCATTTCATGCTCCATTTTTGCCTCTGTCATTGGTGGCGGCAAAGCCACCTAGATCGCTAGATTTGTAGGGACTACCTTTCAGCAAGATGAAACAGCATGCCCATAGCCACCGCAACTCGCACACAACAAATGCAAACATTTATATTCCACTTTGAACCAATGCTCTTTGAACCAAAATTTCCCCACCACTTATTCATCTAAATTTATCTCTACAGTATCCTTGCAAACTTTCCTCTTGGCACATCAATTGTCCTCAAGTCCACCTTTACCAGTCTAGCCACTACTATTGCCAAGGCTAAAAAGACACTATCATCATAGTATTCCATTTCTAGACTGGGAAAGTGAATCTACATAAAGTTTTTTATATCAATTTTTACGTCTAGTGAAATGAAGTTTGTAACCCATTCTCGTACTGCTAAGTAATGACAAAAAATTTAACCATGGGCCTTCAGAAGTTGCCTTTTCTCAATCAGTTGGCAAATCAAGCTTGACTAAATGAAGCCACGCCCAATATACATGATATTGAATCCTCCCACTAACTTTCGTACAAACTTCAACTTGACCTTAATGGTAAGGAAATAATGAGTCCCACTGATTTTCCTAGAAGTTTAATGATGATTGCATCTTGACTAGTTGCTCTAAGTGATTACACCATATTTTCATCAATACAACAATGCGACTTCAGTTTATTGCCATCCACGTACTCAATCTTAAACAAGTTATGACCAATGAGATCAGTCTTCTCTCTTCTTTGAACATGATCATTCTCTCCTAACACCTTGTCACGAAACAAAAATAAATGTGTTGGCTGGTGATAGTTGAGTAAGCATTTTTTCTCTCCCTAGAAACCTCCTTCATTTCTCTGATCTTTCGACTCTACGTTTTTCCTTAGAATGTAATCCCTAAATATTTCTAACTCTTCTAAAAAAGAACAAACTTCTTATTTATTTCAAAACTTTTATTCTTTCATTCATTGTACAACTAAGACACATTCTTCACATTTATTAGTTATCATTGAACCAACCTTGAATATCTTTAAGTAGATTTTTTTTAAGAATCTAAAGATTGAAGCCTAAAGAGGTTTGAAAAATAATACTTTGAATATTAAGTTTATATATGCTTGTCAAATAATACTTGAAGTTGAATAGTGAGGCATAATTTTTTTATAAAGTAAATGATATAGTACGTGAAATCCTTGAGTTGTCGTTAGCCAAGGATTGAATGTAATATTGGATTTGTGGGAGTGAATGTAATATTGAAGGATTTCTAATTGATTTGTAGTTGAACAAGTAAATTTATCCAAAAGCAAAAGCTTGAATGCTTGATTGTATTTTCAAATACTATAGAGAGTAAAAGCTAAATACATTGGTCGTGTAGTCAAAGTAGTTAAATAACCCCACATTATAGAGCAGTACCTGACCCCTATATGCTATAATGGTACAGCAAAGCAGCTGCAATACCAAAGCAAATAGTTTCTGTATAACATGCTCAAAACTAAAGTACTCAAATCAAAACTGGAGAAACAGTGTTGGGCTTGGTTGGAAAAGGATGAAAGAGAGGCGGAGGGACAGGAAAATGCAGAGGGTACAGAGACAAACAAAGCATGAACAGATGTTTGGCTGCTGGAAACTTGAGAGAGCAAAGTGCACAGAGTGAGAAACAGGCATATGCGGCTTCACGATGCAAAAACAAGGGTGAAGTAGTGGCAATCTTCTGTAGCAAGGGGTGGGCTATGCAATTTCCTTGTTTTTATGAGAAGAGTAAGCTTGAAATTCCTATGGCTCACAATGTGTCATGAGTTTGTGTAATAAAGAACAGAGCCTGCTAATCCTAAAATGCCTCACTGCATGGATGGGTATAGGACACCAAAAATCCTCTTAACGAGTAATAGGGATGGGCAAAGAAGATATTTCAAATTTTTCAATATCTAGAGCATAGCAGTCATTCCAGCTATCCAGGATGTGATGCTGCCATTTAGATGCCAATTTAGCCAGCCACAAACTTACGTGAAATACAACTAGCTATTGATAAAAAGTATGAGAGTTATGAGTTCTTTTTTTTTTACAGTTTTATCCTTGTGATAAAAAGTTGAACGGGTACTAATAAAAGCAAATAGATAACTACATGTATGCCCATACACGTATTTAATCATTTCTATTAGCCTGACTATTTTAGAATCAAATTTGACGAGTTCAATGTGGTTTCAACAATCATAAGTATAGAATCTATAGATATGAGAACTTGGATTTGGCACCTGATCCCTACTAAAATAATCACATTTCTCAGCATTTTAAATATATTCAAGCTGGAACCACGCATTCACATTCCTAAGCAATGATCAAATTAAGGTATGTTTAGAAGAGCTTATTTAAAGTTTACTTGGGCTTATCTGCTCTTCTGTAAGTGTTTGCAAAAACTTATGAAAAATATCTTATGATATGTCCATAAGTTGTTTTCAACTTATTTCAATAAGCATTCTAGGATAAATAATGAAAACAACTTATATCTTATGTGAAAATAGTTTAAACTGATTTCTTCAATTATAAAAATAAATTATGACATCTAAGTGCTTATACAATAATAGACAGACTCAAGTTTAAAAGAGAAAGAAAAAACCAGCATGTACGAGGAAGAAGTTTGCTAAACATGTATGGCGCATTTGGCTAAAATGTAGTGTTGAGTACAATCTCAAATACATTGTCAATTTTTAACGTGTTCACAGTAGATGCACCAGAGAAAAATTAATAATACAAGTGATAATGTAAAAAGTTATTCCCAAGATATATCAATTGACCCGCTTTAATTACTCGTGACAATTGTCATTACAGATGACTTGTAAGTTTTAATTGGTGCAAAATAAAGTACAGAAACAAAATTCTTGCAGCAGGGATTACATGAAGAAAGAAACAAAGAAACAAATAAAGAAAGTTACAGAGGCATGGAATGAACCAAAATCGATAAGATAACAAGAGAGAGGGAGAAAGGGAAACCTGATCTGAATTTGACAACAATGAAAGACTTCAACTAGCAAAAGCCAATGCGAGTGAATGGGGAGAGAAGAGTGCACTTATCACTTGGAGATTGAAGTGCGAACAAATGATCTGAATCGACGTTAGGGTTTGTGAAGGCATAGGGTTCTTGGGACTGAGGTTTGTTTGATTCTAAAATTTGGGGATGCTAGCACTCAGGGGTTGGTAATTGGTAAACCGGGTTAGGTTGTTTAATAATTGCGTCGGCTGAGTTGGGCTGCTGTGGGATGTGGGCTGAAAATGTAACCCATATGGACAGGCCCATGTCTAACAAACCTTTTCTTCTTTAACATATCATTTAGTTAGTGAGCTATAATTAAAAGGCTAACCAATTAGTTCGAATAAGGAATCTACGTAGTAGGTAGGATGTATATAAATAGGGGCATCAACCACATTCATGAAATTTCTCAGCTGCAAATTATAAAATATATTAAGGATGGTTGTTTCAAAAGATCATCTTAATATGTCTTCTTTCAAAGGATCATAATAAAGTATCAAATTACAGAGATTGTTAGTTGAAGAATAGCAGCAAGCAGTTACACACTATACTGACTTTATAAAAGACAAAACAAGCATAACATGTAATATAATATAGCACATGGAAAAAAGATCGTTAGGATTACCTAAACCAAATTTTCATTCTACATCATCAACATGTAACTATGGGCCAGCAAATCAGTGGTGTATAAGAAATCAGGTTGGGTCGGACTGGGTGGCCCATTTTCACAAATAGTTGGAACGTGCACTCCTTTATAATTTTGGGATGTAGCCTTTTTTTTACATCCACCATATTTTTTATAATTCCAACATTATTTTGAACATGCTACTTTAGTGTTATTAGCACGACACTCTAATCAATTAAGCTAATATATCAATTACGTTAAAAAATAATAATATCATTATATATAATACTACAATTTTTAATATATATTTAATACACATATAAATTTACATAATAAATTTTATAATAATTAATTTTGATCTAATAATATATTTTTTAATATATATAAATTTTAAATAAAAACGTCAATTTAAACAAAAATAATATCTTTAATAAAAATCATAGAATTGTCAATCCGTATATAAAGATAATATTGATATTATAAAAAATATGTTGGGTATAAAAGAAAAATAGCTAGTGTTGAAATAAAATCTCTCTAATTTTTATGTTTCTACTGTTTGATCAAGAAAATAACAAGAGTATGATGTTCCTGAGTCATGAAGATCAGATGGATGGCCCCCTAAGCTTGTCTATGGCAAGAACAGCGTCACTTTCTTATTTTTTATTATCTGTTGCTGCATATCTTTTGTTCACGTTGTTTCATTATTATTTAAATATAAAAATTAAATATGTTACTATTTATATACATACATTTTAAAAGCATACTCAACAGTCTCCTTGTCCCATCAAATTTTCCATGTAGAAATCCTAACATAATTAAGGGACGGCAGATGGCAGTATCTTTCGTATTAAATTCTCCAGCTTGGATACGTAACTGTTTTTCTCGATTTGTTTCTTTACGACTCTGACAAACATTGATTGAATAGTATACTGTATAAGTACAAAAAAAAAAACGACTCTGACAAACATTGATTGAATAGTATACTGTATAAGTACAAAAAAAAAAACGACTCTGACAAACATTGATTGAATAGTATACTGTATAAGTACAAAAAAAAAAAACAAATTGAAATTGAAAACAAACAAAAGAGTGGGGTACAATAGAAATATATATTCATTTGTGCTGTTTGAAATAAATTAAGTGGCCGTAACTTGAGAACAAAAGGTTAGTTAGTTAGGCGAGTGTTACGGTTGCAGGCAAATTTCCCCATCTGGGGTACTTTTAAAAAGTATTTCCCCAGATGGGGTTCTTTTGGTTTTATTTCCGGCAGGGGGTAGTTTTGTACGTGAATAGTGTGTCATGCAGGACCCAAACCGCCATTGCCAATGGCGAGTTTGGTATCACTGAGCAAGTTGCAAATGGCACTGGCGATACGTGCCTAAACCGCCATTAGAGCTGGCGATATGCACAATCCATAGGGAACCGCCAGTCAAACTGGCGAGTTCCATTGTCTGACGGCAGCTAGTTGCTAGGTTGCAGGGTTGCAGGAGGTGACAGGAGCTTTAAAGGGGAGTTGCAACTGCCATTGGCGAGTTGCCTGGAAGTTGCAACTCCCATTGGCGATTTAGGGCACAAAATAGCCATCACCAGTGGCGATTTTATGCCTATATATACGTTTCAGCTGTGTGTTTTCTGAATGCATAAGGAGTAGCAGAAATAGCTTAGACGAAGAAAGGCTTTGAGTTTTCTGAATGCGCAAAGGAGTTTTGAGTTTTTTGAGTGTTTAGGGTATAGTTTTTGAGTTTTCTCAGTGCTTAAATTTCTGTCAGTGCAGGCTTTGAGTTTTGAGTTTTAGAAGGTATAGTTTTTAGTAATTCTTTAATTAATTAAATTAGTTTTATATTTTTATTTCGTAATGTTCTGTAAAATAATTTGTATTATTATGTTTTTAAAGTAATTTTTTGTAGCAGTTTCAATGTATAGTTTTTATGAAATTTTTAATTAAATTAGTTTTATATTTTATATGATTGTTTGTGTGTAAAAAATAGAAAAAATTTGTCATCATATTTTTAATTGGTTTGAAATTTGGTTCTTGAGGGTTAAATTTGTGAATGAGGTTCCTAAATTTTTTAGACTAGTTTGAATTTATAGTTGTTAATAATTTTTTAATTAAATTAGTTTTATATTTTATATCCTTTTTTATGTGTATCAAATAAAAGAAATATGTCATGATATTTATTTAAAGAAAATTTTTGAGTCATGAAAAAATTTTGTAAATATGAAATTTTTAGTATATTTTTAATTAGATTAGGTTGGTGTTGATAGTTTGTTAAAAATAACATGTTCTTATATATATTAAAAAAAATTGTAATTGATAATACGTTACTTTTCTGGAAGTCAAAATAATACGTTCCTTTTTCGAAATTAATAATTTGTGTTATAATTTTATGTAAGTAATTATTTATAGCAGTTTGAATGTATAGTTTTTATTAATTTTATAATTAAATTAGATTTATAGTTTATTTTGTAGTTTCCCGTAAAATAATTTATATGATAATTTTTTTAAGTAATCTTTAATTAGAAGTAGATTTTTGCTTTAAAGTAATTTTTTTAAAGTAATTTTATTATTTATTAGTTTGCAGTAAAATAATTTGTATCATAATTTTGTTGTAGTTATTTTTAATTAAAACTAGATTTCAGCTTTAAGAAATTTTTTGTAAGTAATTTTTTTTTATTTCTTAGTTTCCAGTAAAATAATTTGTATTTGTATTATAATTTTTTAAAGTAATTTTTAATTACAACTAGATTTCAGCTTTCAAGTTATTTTTTGTAAGTAATTTTTTTTATTTGTTAGTTTCCAGTAAAATAATTTGTATGATAATTTTTTTTAAGTAATTTTTAATTGAAAGTGAATTTAAGCTTTCAAGTAATTTTTTTATTTCTTAGTTTCCAGTAAAATAATTTGTATGATAATTTGTTTGAAGTAAATTTTTAAATAAAAGTAGATTTCAGCTTTAAAGTAAATTTTTTGAAGATTTTTTTTTTATTTCTTAGTTTGCAGTAAAATAATTTGTATCATAATTTTTTTAAATAATTTTTAATTAAAACTACATTTAAGCTTTCAAGTAATTTTTTTTATTTGTTAGTTTGCAGTAAAATAATTTGTATTATAAGTTTTTTAAGTAATTTTTAATTAAAACTAGATTTGAAGAAGTAAATTTTTTTTAAGTAATTTTTTTTATTTGTTAGTTTGCAGTAAAATAATTTGTATTATAAATTTTTTAAGTAATTTTTAATTAAAACTAGATTTCAACTTTGAAGTAAATTTATTTAAGTATTTTTTTTTATTTCTTAGTTTGGAGTAAAATAATTTGTATTATCATTTTTTTATTTCTTACATTTTACTATTTTGAATTTGTTATGAATAATTAATTAAAATATTGTTTTTGTAGGTACATGATGAATTCGGTTATAACAGTATTGTATTTCAATGGAAGGGTATATGAAGATAATGATGGTGTAATATTTGAAGGTAGCAAAAAAGCGATTCAGATTAAACGTGGAATTAGTTTCAATGCTTTGAAGAAAAAAATTGGAGACAAGGTAAAGTTAGAAAATAATGAAATTATTTCTGCTATCAGTTGTAGGTTTTTAGTGTCAGGAAAATATATTGCCTTGCAAATTTGCGATGATGAAGACGTTGAAACGATGCTGGAAAGTTTTAAACAACAACAAGAAATGTCAGTTCTAGAATTGTACATAGAAAAGGATGTGGCTGGTGGTTCAATGTTTCATTCTGCAAATTCCCTTACATCATGTGGAAATTATGTATCTAATGATGACACACAACCGCCAACAAATATGAGCAATTTAAATCTTGACGAAGATGATGGTCATGATGATTATCTTGTGTCTAACTCATACGTTGAAGAGTCGTTAGACGAAGATGACAGTGTTGACGGTATATCAGATACAGACAATGAAGTCCCCGAGATGATTCCACCAGTAAGAATTGTTCACCCAGCAGAAGGTATGATTTCCTCTTAAAAAATACTTCACTCAATACATTTATTATTTCACGACAATTGTATTTAATGCCAAATAAGTATGATTTGAATTTTTTTTGGACTATAAGGTGTACAAGGAATTCAGAATCCATTTTGGAATGATGCTTTGCATTATAATAATATCAACTGGAGCCATCCTGATGAGGAGGACATTTGTGGTTTGGAGATGCCATCCACTTTTAATGTTGGCCAAGAATTATATGTTGGCATGGAATTTGATAGTAAAGATGCGGTCAAGAATGCGGTCAAACAATATGTTATGAGGGTGCATCAAAGTTTCAAAGTGGTTGAAAGCAAATGGGACAAGTATGTGATTTGTTGCTTGAATAGAAATGCAGATTGTCCTTGCCTTTTCTACATGAGGGCAATTCTATCTAAAAAAACTGATTCATGGAAAGTCACTCAATGGGGTGGACCACACACATGTCTCAATATGATCATGACCCAAGATCACGAGAAACTTGATTCAAATTTAATTGCCAGTTGCGTAGTAGGTACGTATTTTATGTTGATATTATGTTATTGTTTAGCCTTAATTGTCATTTAAATTTTGTTATTCTTTTGACAGGCATGATCAGAGAAGATCCATCGATAAAAATTTCATTGATTCAAGAAAGGATTAACAGTCAATTTGCGTACAAGGTGTCGTACAAAAAAGCTTGGTTGGCGAAACAGAAAGCCATTGCTATTGAATATGGTGATTGGGATGAGTCATATGCGAAACTTTCGTCGTGGCTAACACACATGCAAAATCATTCTCCTGGATCGTATTTTCAAATACTACATGACGATTTTATCGTTGGAAATACGGTTAGTCGCGAACACCGCCAATTTCATAGAGTTTTCTGGACTTTTGGCCAATGTAAAGAGGCTTTCAAGTACTGTAAGCCAATCATACAAGTTGACGGCACACATCTGTACGGCAAATATCGTGGGACCCTCTTAATGGCCACATCACAAGATGGAAATGGTGGCGTCCTTCCTCTAGCATTTGCGGTGGTTGAAGGTGAGACGTTGACAGCGTGGTCATGGTTTTTGGCACACTTGCGTGAACACGTCACTGATAAAAATGGTATTTGTCTCATATCTGATCGACACGCGAGTATAAAGTCCGCTGTTGCTAACGAAGCACTTGGTTGGCAACCTCCCCACGGCTATCATGTCTACTGTGTGCGACACATAGCAAGCAACTTCAATCGAAAATTCAATAATGCCAAACACAAAGAAATGTTGAAGAAATTGGGTAAGATTTCATATTTGCTGGTCACGTTTATTTTACTTTCATTTATACTTAAAATTGTTATTCATAACTAATTTTATGCAGCCTACACTCCATGCAAGCACATTTTTGATCAACATTTAGAAAAATTTCGTGAACTGAGTCCAGCCATAGCAACATGGATTGATCGCATCTCAAAGGAAAAATGGACGATGGCTTACGATAGAGAAGGACGTCGATATGGCCACATGACAACGAACCTCTCAGAATGTATCAATAAGGTTTTAAAGGATTGTCGCAACATTCCCATAACAGCATTGGTGAAATCAACGTACAGTAGGTGTCGAAAGTACTTTGTTGAGCGTGGCCGCCAAGCCCAAAGACAGTTAAATGAAGGCCAAGTATATTGTTCAAAGCTTGTTAAAGAACTGAGGAAAAATCAAGAACAAGCTTGTACGCACATCGTTCGCGTGTATGATATCCACTCCACAAGGTTTGAAGTAGAGGAGAGCTTCAACCCTATAACGCAACGTGGCGGACAAAAGTGGGCAGTAAACTTGAATGATCGTCATTGTCAATGCGGAAGGTATTCTGCGCTTCACTATCCATGTTCACACATTATTGCAGCTTGTGGTTACGTGAGCATGAACTACTACCAATATATAGATGTTGTTTATACAAACGAGCACATCTTAAAAGCTTACTCCGCACAATGGTGGCCTCTTGGGAATGAAGCGGCTATTCCTCCTTCTGATGACGCATGGACACTTATCCCTGACCCAACTACAATTCGTGCGAAAGGTCGGCCAAAATCAACAAGGATAAGAAATGAGATGGATTGGGTCGAACCATCTGAGCACCGAACAAAATGTAGTAGATGTGGAGCCGAAGGGCATAACAGGCGTCGTTGTCCAATGCAATCTGAGCGTGGGAGTTGTTCAAATCATTGATTTATGTATGTTAGTTGAGTGACTTGTATTTGTTTACGTTTTGTTCAATGTATTGAATTTCTGGGGTTCAATGAATTCGGTACTTAAAAACATTTTGCCTTTTGTACATGACTTATTTGTGGGGTTCAATGAATTCGTTAGTTAAAACCTAAAAATAAACCACTAACCCTAAAAATAAACCACTAACCCTTAAAATAAACCACTAACCCTTAAACTAAACCACTAACTCTTAAAATAAACAACTAACCCTAAACCCTAACCACTAACCCTTAAACTAAACCACTAACCCTTAAAATAAACAACTAACCCTAAACCCTAACCACTAACCCTAATAATAAACCACTAACCCTAAAAATAAACAACTCACCCTAAACCCTAACCACTAACCCTTAAACTAAACCACTAACCCTTAACCCTAACCACTAACCCTAAAAATAAACCACTAACCCTTAAAATAAACCAGTAACCCTTAAACTAAACCACTAACTCTTAAAATAAACAACTAACCCTAAACCCTAACCACTAACCCTTAAACTAAACCACTAACCCTTAAAATAAACAACTAACCCTAAACCCTAACCACTAACCCTAATAATAAACCACTAACCCTAAAAATAAACAACTCACCCTAAACCCTAACCACTAACCCTTAAACTAAACCACTAACCCTTAACCCTAACCACTAACCCTAAAAATAAACCACTAACCCTTAAAATAAACCACTAACCCTAAACCCTTACCACTAACCCTAAAAATAAACCACTAACCCTAACTAGTAAACCCTAAAATTAACTCATAAACCTAACCGTAACTCATAAACCTAAGTAATAAACCCTAAACTTAACTCATAAAGCTAACCCTAACCTATAACCCTAACCCTAACTCATAAGACAACCCCATAATCCTAAAACCTAACTCATAAACACTAAGTCATAAACCTAACTAATCCTACAAATAACTTATAAACCCTAGCCCAAACTGATAACCCTAACCCTAACTCAAAACCTTAAACCTAACCCTCAACCCTAACACCAACTAATAACCATGGCCCTACCTCATAACCCTAACACTACCTCATAACCCCTAAGTCCTAAAACTAACTCATAAACCATAACCCTAACTATATATTTGTCAACTTTAATTTTGCTATATGACTATATTTATTATTGTAGTTTGATGTGCGACATAAAAGTAGTCATTATGGTGATTCAATAACAAATGGTGATAAAAAACGCAATTCCATAACAAGTACAATGAGATACCATAAATTAAGTCTGAAATTCAAATTACAAACATACAAAACAAATTTGAAATAGAGACATCAAAATCAGTCATCATGGTGTCCGTGATGGCGCGAGGATGTGCCACATGGTCGATCCCACCTTCGGGCTTGACGATCCGGATTTCTTCTTGCGCGCTGTCTCCGCCCTTGTTCCTCAGCCTCTGCAGAAAACTCGTGACGCAAATCAACACCTAATAAGTCACCCATAACAGGGATTGCTCCGGGTACATCCCATTGCTGACCTAATGGGGCATTAGGTGTTGCCATTGGGGCATCATGTTGCTGCGAATGGGTCATGGTCGGCCATGAAAAATGAGGCTGTGTTTCCGCAACACCACCAAACAAATGTTCGCTTGCAGACATATCAGTGTCATGGCCTTCGAAAGGATACTGATACATCTGCGAAGGATACTGATACATCTGCGAAGGATACTGAGCAAATGTTGGTGGCGTGTAATACATTCCATGGCCACGCTGCTCCATATGTTGGGAAAAATCTTCCGCTTGAACAATCTCCCTTCGTCTGTCAAAACCTCGAGTTTCAACACTTGACTGAAGCATGTGAAACTGTTGTGGGGGAAATCGACGCTCTGATGATGGACCATGTGCCACAGGCTCAGTGATCCTCTCTTGCTCTTGGGATAAAATCGCTAACTTTTCCACATATGGCACGAGATCATCAACTGTCCATGTGTTTCGCCCTTGTGGTGACACCATATACTGCAATGTCTCGGTAACTTCACCCTGCAATTATTAGGGTAAGGAAATTAATGTCGATGCTTTAACAAGTAAATTGAAGTTAAATAATTAAAAAGAAATAAATACCAATGTAGCCGTGTTTGCATTGTTTGGGTCGATAAACATTTTTGTTTTGCGCCTATACCACACCATGTAATCCGAGTTAAAACTCAATAGGCCCTCTTGTCGAGCATAAACGTCGACCCTAAACTCAGCTCGATTATTCCACTGACTGATAAATGGGGCCAACAGCTGGAACCAATTTTCATCCATTTTGCCTTTCAGTGTTAGCCCGTGGACATTCCATGGTTGCGAAGGAGACTCCGGAATAGGTTGTTGCATTCCAAATTGTCGCAACACTCTATCCGGTTGGTGCCACTCTACAACATGAAAACAAATGAGTGGCACCACTGCGCACCACGCCATACTGCCAACCAAACAAATGGGAGGTAACATCGACATAACAGTTGCTGTGTAAGGCTCCCACAGAAACTGCATACAATAACACAATTGTTAATTTATCTTAAACCATGCCATTTTATTTATTATTTAACAAATACATGATGATCTTGTTACCTCATGTCGTTTCATGATATCCAATTTGCGACGGAAAACTATTAGATCATCATTGCCAATATGTTGGTTTCCACGTCGCAGCCACCTACAAAAAAAATATGAAATAATTAGTGCCGACGCATTACATTATAGATTATTTTCAAATGAAATTTTTAAAAAAAAAACTAACCTGTGTCCGAGTGGTTTGTTTTCCATTATAGGAGGAGTTCTCTTTGGAGCCAAAGTCGTGCAGCGTTCCCATGCCCACATTTGGATTAGGATGCACATACCTCCGATTGATTTTATTTTGTAATCGGTGGCGCTGCACATCTCTCTGTATAAATAAGCAAGCACGGCAAGTCCCCATGCATACGTGCTGCACTGTTCAAAGTCCCGTAAAAATTGGAGGTACCTTAGGGAAACTTTACTGCTGCTTTTGTCAACAAATAGAACTCCTCCTATGAATCTGAGGATCCATGCACGGGTAAACCTTTGTAATTGTTCTACGTTCCCGTCATGGATATTTATTTCTGAAAAATGGTGAGCCAGCCAACTTAATTTGACCACACTGCCTTGAAGTTCACCTTCCTGTGGTCTGACTCCCAATAATTCTTCACACAATTCAGCCCAATCAAGATTAGTCTGACCAATTAATGGTGCCCCCTCAGTATGAAGACCTAACAAGACTGACACATCTTGAAGAGTAATCGTAGCCTCTCCGCATCTCAAGTGAAACGTGTGTGTCTCGGGCCTCCATCTTTCAATCAAGGCTGTAATTAATGAAGAATTAATTTTCAGGTACCCCATTTTCATTATCCAATAGAATCCTGATTGGCGAAGCAGAGGAATAATTTCCTCTGGTATTTCTTCTTGTCCTTGATAGATGGGTACAGCTCGCCTGATATGTAGTTTTCTGTCTGCTTCCCCATTCCAAACATGTTCGGAAACATGTTTAGGTTGCAGCCATAAGACGTCTCCTTCTATTGGGCCAGACTTAATGTGTATACTAGATGAAGATGATGACGAAGATGCCATTGATGCTGTAAAGTTCAATATAATACAAAAAATTGACAACAAAAATTTTACATTAAAAAAATTAACAAATTTAATAGCTACACAAATTTAAATAAATGTTCTAAAATACTATACAAATAACAAAATTACAAATTTAATAGCTACACAAATTAAAATACATGACCAAATTAAAATACATAGATTTGTTACACATACAAAAATTGAACACAAAAAAACATAAAATACTACCTAAAATAGTCTACAAATAAAAATATTAAAAATTACATACCTACACAAATTTAAATAAATTACCAAATTTAAATACATAACAAAATTAAAAACTTAAACACATACATAAATTGAACACAAATAAAGTTAAAATACTACCTAAAATAGTCTACAAATAACAAAATTACAAATTAAATAACTACAAAAATTTAAATAAATGACCAAATTAAAATACATAAGAAAATTAAAAATTTAAACACGTACATAAATTGTACACAAATAAACTTAAAATACTATCTAAAATAATCTAGAAATAACAAAATTAAAAATTAAATAGCTACAAAAATTTAAATAAATGACTAAATTAAAATACATAACAAAATTAAAAATTTAAACACGTACATAAATTGTACAAAAATAAACTTAAAATATTATCTAAAATAATCTACAAATAACAAAATTAAAAATTAAATAGCTACAAAAATTTAAATAAATTACCATATTAAAATACATAATAAAATTATAAATTGTTACACGTACATAAATTTTACACAAAAAAAACTTTATTTACTAACTAAAATACTCTATACATAACAAATTTAAATATTAAAATACGTACATAAATAAATTTAATTAAATGACCATATTTTTTTTACAATTATTAAAATTTAAATTAAATAACAAATATTATACATAAAAAAATGGTATTAAATCAAAAAAATTTCATGGAATAAAAAATTTAAAGAACATATATATAAAATTAATAAAGTATCATATATTTCAATGAAAACTATAATTCAATAAACTAAATAATATTCACATTCTAACTAAAATTAACGTACAAATAATTTTATCACAAATAATAACATACAAATTTTAAAAATCTTAACAAAATTATATTAATAAATCACTAACGTACAAATAATAATATACCAACTAAATCATATTTAAACATACTACTTAAAATTTAAAAGTTTTACCATACATCAACAAACTTAGCATATCTAAAACAATTAATAAAACTAACCTAACCTAACAATTAATAAAACTAACCTAACCTAACTTACCATATCTATAATTAATTTACAAAATTATAAATAAATTATATTATCAAATTAACTAAAACTAACCTAACTAATATTATCAAAATTATATTTATAAATCAACTAAAACTAACCTAACTAATATTCTTAAAATTATATTTATAAATCAACTAAAACTAACCAAACTAATATTATCAAAATTATATTTATAAATCAACTAAAACTAACCTAACTAATATTCTTAAAATTATATTTATAAATCAACTAAAACTAACCAAACTAATATTATCAAAATTATATTTATAAATCAACTAAAACTAACCTAACTAATATTCTTAAAATTATATTTATAAATGAACTAAAACTAACCTAACATAAACCTAACCTAAACAATATTAATATGTGAACTGAAATTATTTTAACACATGTATATATAACAGAAAAATATAGGGCAAACAACATTAAAAAAAAATTAACTTACCGGAAGCGCGTATTAAGAATAGCAATCCAAAGCACGTATGGAGAATACACAGTGTAGTGTTAGGACAGCGGAACTAAGATTCAAAACTTCACCTACAATAGATAAAAAATTTATCAATTAAAACTGAAATATAAATTAAACTTAACTTAATATATATAACACAAAAAATTTTAAAATTTTCAGTTAACATAATACTTACAAAAACACCTAATACCAACAGAAGAAGAAACAATGCAATGGAAGCTCAATATCTCGTGTGAGGAAGATAAGCAGAAGAAGATAACTAATGAGGAAGATAAGCAGAAGAAGAAGAAGAAAGCATGCATACGAAGAAGAAGAAAGCATGCATACGAAGCTCGCGTTTTATAAAAAAAATTTTGAATCCCTGCACCTGCAAATCGCCTGCACCAATGGCGATTTCCTCTCTGCAAATCGCCTGCACCAATGGCGATTTCCTTCTGCTGCACTGCCATGGCAGGAATGGCAGGAACTAGGCCTGCTGCCCTCAGCTATTGGAACTCGCCAGTTTGACTGGCGGTTCCCTATGGCTTGTGCATATCGCCAGCTCTAATGGCGGTTTAGGCACGTATCGCCAGTGCCATTTGCAACTTGCTCAGTGACACCAAACTCGCCATTGACAATGGCGGTTTGGGTCCTGCATGGCACACTATTCACGTACAAAACTACCCCCTGCCGGAAATAAAACCAAAAGAACCCCATCTGGGGAAATACTTTTTAAAAGTACCCCAGATGGGGAAATTTGCCTACGGTTGCATGCAGTAAAGCACATGTATGTGTTTTGCAAGCAACACTTATTCATTTTGAATAGAATTGAACAGTCAGCAGAAATGAACTACTCTTCTATATATATATATATATATATATATATATATATATATATATATATATATATATATATATATATATATTTTAAAACTACTATTTAAAAAAAACCTCAAACCAATGAATCATGAATACATATGAAGTGGACAGAAATTTGTCACTCAAAAAACATTTTCTCTTTTCTTCTTTTTACAAAATAAATCGTAACATTGTATTCATGGGAAATACAGATACAACGAATAGAAGCTCATTAGAAGATTGCTTGTGAAAGAAACTCATTAATAGGGCATTTTGGGGTTCAAAAGACTTTAGACATGTTACAGGAGCATTTCTATTGGCCACATATGAAACATGATGTGCATAAGTTTTGTGAACAGTGCATTGTTTGTAAGCAGTCAAAGTCTAGAGTCATGTCTCATGGTCTTTATTCTCCTTTGCTTGTTCCTGAATATTCTTGGACTAATTTATCTATGAATTTTGTTTTAGCTTTTCCTCGAACGAGGAATGGTAAAGACTCTATTTTTTTTGTGGTTGATAGGTTCTCAAAAATGGCATATTTCATACCATTTAAGAAAAATGATGATGTACGCCATGTTGCTAAATTATTTTTCAAGGAAGTGGTGCGTCTCCATGGACTACCAAGAAGCATTGTTTTGGACCAAGACACTAAGTTCCTCAGTCACTTTTGGAGAACATTATGGGGTAAGGTTAGAACAAAGCTTCTTTTTTCCACCACATGCCATCCTCAAACTAATGGACAAATTGAGATAGTAAACAGGAATTTGTCTTCTCTTCTTAGAGCTATGATTAAAAAGAATATAAAGTGTTGGGAATAATGTCTGCCTCATGTTGAGTTTGCATACAATAGGGTTGTACATAGAAATACACAACACTTTCCATTTGAAGTAGTGTATGGTTTTAATCCCTTGACTCCTCTTGATTTGTTACCATTGCCTAACATTTCAGATTTTAAGCATAAGGATGCATAGGCTGAAGTTGAATATGTGAAAAGATTGCATGAGCAAGTGAAGGCTCAAATTGCAAAGAAGAATGAAAACTATGTCAAGCAAGCCAACAAGAATAGGAAGAAAGTGGTATTTGAACCAAGTGATTGAGTTTGGGTACACATGAGGAATGAGAGATTCCCTGAACAAAGGAAGTCCAAACTTCAACATAGAGGAGATAAACCTTTCCAAGTACTAGAGATGATCAGTGACAATGCTTACAAGATAGATATTCCAAGTGAGTATGGAGTAAGTTTCTCTTTTAATGTTGCTGACTTGACTCCATTTGTTACAGGTGGTGATTCTGAAGATTTTAGGACAAATGCTTTCCAAGAAGCAGGGAATGGTGAGAATCCCAAAGCTATCCAAATACAAGGACCTATGACCAGGAGTAGGACCAAACTGTTAGAAGATACCCTCCAACAAATAGTATCAGTCATACTTGACAAGACCCAAGTGGAGAAGGATGAAGGCCTAAAAGCACTATCAAGAATCATCTTGATTATTGTTAAAGGCCCAAACTAATTTGAAGGTCCATATCAAGTATTTTTCTATATTTTTTTGTAATTTTAATTAAATAAAATTAGTATCTTTTCAGCTACACTATATGTATTGAACTCATTTTCAAGAAAATGAACTTTTGACATTTTGAGAAAATACGTGTGCATCTTGTGAGAGCTTCTCTTTGGATTCCTTGTTGACCCAATCTCAGACTTATCAAGGTTAAACCTTTGTGGCATTTATCCTTGATTTATCTTCCATATCTGGAAGTTGCGTCATTCATTTTCGTGACTTTTATCAAGCGATCCACTCTTAATAAGAATCACATTCCTATCAAAATCAAATGCAATTACGAATGTGAAAGCATTACTTTAACCATTTAAAGATAAAGATGGACGGAAATCCAACACATGCAATTAGGAAGAGACACATGGCAAATACATATTTAAGCTCCCAAATAAAGCTTTTTTGTCTTTTTGTGTATAGAAAAATAAACACGAACGATGAAACAGGAATGCTTATAGAAAAAAAGTTTGTAGAAAGGTAATTCCATTTTAAATGAAAATATGTAAAAGTTATTACACTTCTACTTTAACATATTCAAGATGGATAGGCCTATAATGACAAAGCATTCGACCACACATCGAGATCCACCGACCAGTATACATTGCATGTGGCACCAAGATATGCATCCCTGACTTCCAAAGATAATATTAACTTGGTAGAAATTTAACATAGAAGAGACCGGACAAGGCAGAATAATTGAAATTTTACTATAAGTATTCACCATTAGCCGAAAAGATTGCCCCTAAATTGACTTTCAAACAAACTGTCGCTGTAAATAGTAATCAACAAATAAATGTGAACTTATATAACGAATCGGCAAGATATTCCATGTGCGCTGATTCAAGATCCATCATATCTTTCACCTGCATAATAAATGGCAGAAATATCCAAAAGATTTATAAAGTAATTGAATTACTAAGTCATATAGACTAGATCTAGCCATCAAAGTTATCATAAACTAGAAAGCTATGAAATTGACATTTGAGTGAGGTAGAAGGAAAATGTGGTAATCCATCCCAGATCAACGAAGTTCATCTTTCTATAACCCTTTATATGTGGTGAAATTTTTTTGTATTTCTGCAACATTTAAAAATTATAATGGAGATGCTGTTGAGATGACTTAACATTTGTTTATAAGTTCCTACATAAACATCTTAAAAGCATCCCACATAATAAACAAAATATTTCTAAATTTCCTCTTATGTTATGCTAAGCATAAACATCAAGCCTGCTAGAAGCCAAAGAACAGAAGACAGAGAGAAGATATGAAGGATATTGTTGGTTGAACTTTAACAAAAATGTACAGAACAAAGGAGAGAAGTCCCTCTCTCCTCCCCCTTCACAAATAATTTCTCCTTTCACACACAAGCTATCAAATTCACATAATGAATCCCTCTAATCGGATGTCCCCTATTTATAGCCAGTCCCTTCTAACTATTGGACTAACTGAGCTGCCTTTATTCAGCTCTCATTATAGTCATTGACCAAGGCTGCAGCCTGCAGCTGCTTGACAGCCTTGAGCAGTAGAACCCTCTCGTAGTAATATCAGCAAATGCAAAAAACAAAGAATTACATTACAAGGTCAAAGGGCATAGAAATAATGAAAAATAGTATGATTTTGATTTATGGAAATAATAAAAGAAATTAACAAATTTGCATCGCACATCTCACAAAGAAGGATGAAAAAAATCCCTAAATTTACCTTAAAAACTGTATTTTTTGGGGAAACAAGAGCTAGCCAATACCTTAAAAAAAATTTATTGACAAGTACACAAGTATACCCAATTTGTACCGATACCCAATAGTATTGGGCCAATACATAACATACCGAGTGTCACTGTTGCTTGCAATAAAGCACAAGTATGCGTTTTGCTTTTGCAAGGAACATTAATCCATTTTGAATGAGAATTGAGCAGTCAGCAGAGTATGTAAAAAAGCTTGAAAGTCAAACCAAGGCTTGCAAGAGTTGGTGATATAAATTTAAAATATGGAAGTAAAATTGTGTGGTCACATTTTATTATAGAATTAACTAAAGTAGGAATGAAATAATAGGGGGGGGGGGGGGGGGGGGGGGAGAGATATATCATACGACTGAGTCTAGAGGGTGTGTGAATAGAGAGAGTGATGGGTGAGAGGGGGGACGAAGCTGTAACCCCGGCGGGGAGGCTGTTCCTGCAGGCAGAAATGAAACAAGTAATCCACTGCGTCATAGGGCTGAAGAACCCCATCGACGCGGAGCTAGTGAAATCACAAGTCCGGAACTCTACTATGCTACAACACCCACGCTTCACGAGTCTGATGGTAAGAGGCGAAGGAGGAGTGGAGCACTGGCGGCCCACCGAAATCGACATCGATCGGCACGTGCTTATAATAGAGGAAGCAGTGGGCGAGAGGGAGGAGGAGGATGAATCGGCCATCAACAAGTACCTGGCCGAATTATCCATAGACAGCGATGGGCTTAGCATGGAGAAGCCCCTGTGGGAAATCCATCTTCTTAAGGCCCACAAGTGCGTTATTTTCCGAATCCATCACGCCCTCGGGGATGGGATTTCCTTGATGTCCATGCTTCTCGCCAGCTGCAGGAAACTCAACAACCCAAACGCCCTCCCTACCATCGCCGCCTCTGCCTCTACCTCTGCCTCTAAAACTAACCTCATCAATTTCCGGAATCTCCTCGCTACCCTCTGGTTTTGTTTCATCTTTGCCCTCGAGTTCATCCTCAGGTGTTTGTGGATTCGTGACCCCAAATCCGCCTTAACCGGTGGCGCTGGGGTTGAGCTCTGGCCCAGGAAGATAGCTACTGCCACTTTCTCCTTAGAAGACATGAAGACCGTCAAGACTGCTGCTAATGCGGTAATACTTCTTCCTCTTCAACTTCATCAGTAGTAATTCATTCATCCCCTCCTCAAAACCCCACCCACCTTTTTAAACATTCTTCTTCTGTCACTGAAAATATAAAATTCCTATTTCATGTCTTAATCTTTGCTTCCTAATTTCACTACGGACTAAACATTTTTAAACAAAACGTCGGAGGATTTATTAGGTTCTACGATTACTCTTTCCCCCTCTATTTTAGGCATCACAATTGACAGCTCATATTCGTCTATAGCAAGGTGGGGAGATATTGTAGTCAGACATAAAATATAGTTGAAAAGAATATAAAAACACAAATAATCTGTATTTATTTATATAAAAAGTGTTCAGAAATTTAGACACGTCTCAATATATCAATTTTTTTATTTTGCATTTTCTCTCTCCATCTTACAATTTTTTTTCTCCTTCCCCTCTCCAACAAATAAATTGATCAATTTCATAGTGCCATTGATTAATTTTATTCAATATTTACCTATTTATTATCATTGACCAATCCCACATTCTTTACTGACTAGTTTCATAAATATATTGACTGATGTATCAATTAAATTTACCATTTATGGTGAAAAACTTATTGGAAAGGTTCTGAAATTCTGATTACCCTTTTAATGATCCCATGTTAAATAAAAAAAATTATAGACAAAAGGCAAAGATTAAAAACAACTTAAGTAAAACAAAATTAAAAAAAATCGGTTTTATTTTTCAATATTTTTTTTTACTAGTGTAAAATTTTACACGATCGATAAAGTCTGAACCAAATAGCGTCACCTAATACACTAATGATAAATTTATTAAAAATGAAAATACTGTTATTTAATGGTATAAAATAGTTTCTTTTTATACAGTAGAAAAAGTTTTTTTTTTAAATAAAGTAGAAAAAGTTTAACACCAATAATGAACTCCTTTCGTCAATTATTAAAATTTTCATTGTGATGTGGTGAAACCCCTAGGGTTGAGCCGGCAGATGATATGAAGGCTTATATATGAGTTTGAATGACCTTAAATTTAGTCTAATGGGCTGTGGACACCTAAATCGGTGTTGCTTAACATCTGTGCAGGGCATTCCAATTGACATCTTTTGATCCAATACCAAGTGGATAGTTAAGTTGTTATTCTACAAATAATCTTTTCACCCAATTAATACGTAGGTCTTGCTAACTTGCCCTTGGTGTTTTTTTTTTTCTTTTTAAAATGTAATTACCTTTTTTTTAAAGCGTAAATGTGATTACCTTAATCGAAAACAAGATACCACTTTGTCTTTGAAAAAGGTTCCAATACAATGTGGTCTTAATATCCATTGCTATACAGTATGCTATAATTTCCAGTTATATACAAAAGAAGGACAAAAATTGATTAGGTATTCTTGGAGGCTGATGGCATCCCCTTCTTCGCTGGCTTGCAAAACAGAGGATGGTGTGTAACGTTGTGTTTTTTTAATTGATTGTTGAAGTGATTTAATTAAATTTAGTTTAAATACTTGAATGAATGAATTAATAAATTTAGTGATTTAATTATATATATGTGTGTGATTAGTGAGTTTTAGTATGTTGGGCTTAAGACGATAGACTTTAATTTATGGTGGGAGAGATGAGTGTGTATAATAAGGTGTAGGTTTGAAAATGAAAAATTACAAGAGTCATAAATCCTCTTTTGTCCTGAAACTCTCTCTCTCAACACACTTCTCTTCACAATTCTCTTCTTTCCAAGAATCATCATTAGAGGACTTTTAACCTTGGTGATGTGCAAAAAGAGAGTTTATTTCTCTAAATTGATGGATACTAGTATTTATGAGTATTTTTCTTTCTTGTGCAATAATTATTAATGGTTAATTTTTGTTATTATGCAGACCATAAATGATGTTCTATTTGCAGTTATATCATCTGGGATATCAAGATACCTAGACTTTCGAGCACCTAATGGTAAAATTCATTTTTATTTTCCAATAAACACAACTTCTCTTTCCACTTAATATACTTGTACACAAAGGCATGTGTGCACACACAGACCCACATTATCATAATTGATTAAATAATTTTTTATCCCTTAAGGGCTGCGAGATGGTGTTCAGCTAACAGGTTTAGCTATGGTTAATTTAAGAAAGCATCCAGGATTACAGGTCTACTCTTGCCCAAACTTACCTTCCTTGTCTACCTGTTTTCTACATATTTACTGAGTTAGGATAAAAATGGACTATTACTGATCAGGAATTATCCAATATGATGAGAAGTAATTCAGGAGCAAGGTGGGGTAACAAATTTGGTATGATTCTCTTGCCTATATATTACCATAGAACCAACACTTCAGATCCTTTAGAATATCTGAAGAGAGCTAAGGCAATGATTGACAGAAAGAAACGATCTCTAGAAGCCAGTTTCTCATACAAAATTGGGGATTTTGTAATGTCCACCCTTGGTCCAAAGGTGCACTTTTTTTTCCTTATTTTTACACTTTTGAGGCAAAATAAATGCTATTTGATTTTATTTGTAAATTGCAGTTTGCTAGCCTTCTAAATTATCGGATACTCTGCCACACTTCCTTCACTATCTCAAATGTGGTTGGCCCGCAAGAGGAGATTATGATTGGAGGCAATCCTATAACGTTCTTAAGGGCAAATAATTCTGCCTTGCCTCATGTACGACCACTAAACTCTATTTTACTCACAGTCACAACATTAAACACTTAACTTTGGAGTACAATGGTAAGTGAATGTAACTATGTTCATTGTTGGTGAGCAGGCTCTCATTTTGAATATGGTGAGCTATGCTGGAAGAGCAGACATGCAAGTGCAGGTGGCCAAAGACATCATTCCTGATCCTGAGTTTCTTGCCAAGTGTTTTGAAGATGCATTGCTTGAAATGAAGGAGCAGGTTACGGCCAAAATCTGACATTTGGAGAAATTTGATTTTGTTAAATGTTACAACATTGCTATGAATATTGAGATACATATAATCACAAGCAACATAATTTACATTGGGATAACATTTACTTTCTTAATAAATGTTATATAGGGACTTATTTGATACATCTAGTTCTCTCATATGTACCATTGATGGTTGTATGACCTATTAATACATAAGTTGAAAGGATTTGAAGCATATTATTAAAATGCATTTCATGTTTGCTTGACAATTAAAAAGATTAATACGAGACTCATTAAATCTGACACAGTAAATTATATTTTTTTTATCAGCACGATAAATATTTAAAGGATTAGACATGTGATTTGATTTCACTCCCTCATGGGAGGACTTCACCAAATGTCTAGTAGCATCCATTTTATCATTGCCTGAGTTTTAATGATGACAGGAATTATACATTGAATTATTCATGGTAGTACTCTTCAACAAGCTTATATCATATAAATGATGTTATTGCCCAACTATTGGATAAGACTTACCACTAAGTTAATCACAACCCAATTGCTCCTTATAACTGTTTAAGGGTGAACTTTTAGATAAATCACATATCTTCCAACAAAAAGCACTCATTTATTGTACTCATTACGCAAGACATCATAGCCATATTATCATTGCCCCTGATAATATCTATATCTATAAAACATCAAGGAAGCAATAAGAAAGGAAAATATAGTTGTTTCAGGAAAAACTAAGATGTCAAGCAGCAAGTAAAAGGAAATATGTTACTAGGTATAGGCGGATCTAGGACATAATTGAAAAACAAATTTATGTTCAAGAATCTAATTAAAAAAAATAGTTCAGGGGCCTAATTAAAAATTGTCAAATAATTAAAGGATTTATAGATTAATTTAACCAATAAACAACAAATGAATTATATAACAATCAATGAAATATACAATAAAAAAATGAAGTAAAATGAAAAAAAAAATGAATGTTCTAAAGTGTTAAAGAGTACTCAGGTGAATCATTTTAAATGTTCATTCAATAAAATGTTTTTAATAATAATTAAATGTTTTTTTTAAAGTAATAGAATGTTCAAATCATAATTTTTGTTAACTACTTTGATTTGAATATGTTATAACTTTGGATAAAAATATATGTTAATATTATTGAATAATCTCAATCAAAGTATATATATATATATATATCATAATAGTTTTTAGACAAATTTTATGGTGGATAAGTGCTTTGAGTGATTTATGGTGGATCACTGTAATTAGCCTTTAGATTAATCAATTGTCACTCATAAAAAAAGATTAATCAATAGTCAACTCTCTTATTATAGACTCTCAACACTTAATCCTTGTTCATTTCTCGTCACTTCTTTCCCTTATTTCCATCCTCTATTTATTTTTTTTGCAATCCCCTATTTCTCCTCTTTTGTCGTCTCAATTTTTTAATTCTATCAAACAAACACAATTGCCACCATTCCTAACCCATCTCTCAGACAATAATGTCTATAGCTTTGGCAAGTTCTATGGCATCAACCTTCCTTGATGCCAGGTCAACATTGACATCAAGTTTAATGGATACCATGTCAGTCCACCATCTGCTTTGATCTTTGTGGATCCAAAAGAGCAACCTCACCTTCAACACCACCAACTACCGTGTATGTGCCTTCTAGGTCATCGTGAAGGCTCTCAAACACTTCTTTAGTGCTTATTCCTCAACTTCCTTGCCCTAAGCATGATGTGTTTATCCCATTATTTCCAAAACTATGCATATTCCTTTTTTTTTTCTTGCATCGTTTTAGTTCCCAATTTATGCGATATCATAATTTTTTTTTATAGTTTGGTGACAATGATGTTGTGATGTTATTGGGGTATGGATTTGTTGTGATGCATATTATCTACTAGAAGTATTATTTTGATGATCTATTTGTGTCACAAACGACAGTATAGGATAGTTGAAAATGAAGAACATGTTATCTAGTGCATTTTTTCCAAAAACATGTATTGGCATTTTTGTGATAAATTTGGTTGTGGTTCACGAAATTGGATTCCGTTTGTTATAAATAAAAATAGACATTTGAGGATATAGTTTTGGGACAATAAATGCTCCAAAAGATTGAGAGTCCAATGAGTTATACTTGTCCAAAATTGAGTGTGTTGTTAGGAAAAATGTGACTAATCATAGTATCTTTGTTTTCAATTTTGTATTTATACAAAAATGGTATTAAAAAATGAGTCAGACGATTCAAAATTAGACATTTTAAGATTTTTACTGATGTATAGTATGCTTTATAATTCATCGTATTCCTATTTCAAAAAAATAAATTAAGTTGACTCATGTGTAGTGAAGAAATTTGTTTTCATGATTTTTTATGTCTTAGGAAAAAAATGGTTTTCTTCGTACATGAATTAGAAAATATTATTTACATTTTTTAAAGTAGATTCAAAGTGTTGCAACATGAGATCAAGTTTTTCTATAATACAATTAAATTGGTTGAGATTTTAATCATGAAAGTAGACTGTTCTATATTGGAAGCAATTTTGACCTCTGCCCACTCAAATATTTATTTTGTTTTTGTAGATCTTTGATTTGCATGTGATTGAATATTTTGACAAATATATTTCTAAAATTTAAAATGACATTGCTTGTTTTTAATAATATTTAATTTGATTTGTTAGTATTTTTTACTATATAACTAGTGAAATTATATTTTTATTTTATCTTTTACTTTATCTTTTTCATTTCTTTATAGAATTTTAAAGATGACTTCTATGGTTTTTATTTAAAAATGTTTTTCAAATATTCTAGATTTTTTTTCCAAAGTATTCCAAATTGTTTTAAAAGTTTAAATTAATTTAAGGATTTTTATTTATGTTTTTTTTATCGATAAATATTAGTTTGTTAGTTTTTCTTAGAAATATCATGGGGGATTCAAATTTGTGATCTCTACCCCTCCCTTCTTCCTTCACCCTTCTTCAATCACTGAATTAACCTTATATCTCCAATGATTTTAATTAAGTAAGTTATTTTGTTTGCCTTATAAAAAAATAGCCATGATAACTCTTAAAATATTATAATCAATTCATATCTATTTAAATTTCATCATACTCTTATTCTTAAATTTGTGAAATAAAGAAAAGTTAATTTAATTTTCTAAAATTAAAAGATTTAAGTGAAACTGATTAAATTTCTTATGTGAATTTTTATAACATACACTATTTTGATGATAATTTGGTTATTACTATTGATGGAATTTGCATACATAAATACACATGGAGATTGTGGATATCAGTAGACACATAAAATTTGGGTTGACATCTAAGACTCAATCGAGTGTTACAAAAGATTGATGAGGTCATGTATACGGGCCTCGGGCATAGGTATACTAACAATTTTCATATTGAGATAAAAGTTATTGCAAGTCTTGTGTCATTGGAAGTCACTGTTGGCGTAAAGCCACTAATTTATTTTCATAAGATTAATATCGACGTTCGCACAATGGTTGTTGTACCATGTTAAGGAAATTGTATATGTTGATTGCTCATATGATAAAAATCTCCATGGAGTTGGGAATGCATACATGACATTACTGGTTTACATTGTTTAGGCATATGTTGGTGATTGTCACAATGAAATGTATTTCACTATATATTATTATTGTTTACCTTTGTGGATATGGTATTGTGGATTTAATGTTTTATTAGAAATTCATGTGTGGTGTAAGTTTATCCTTGCATTGCTTGTTTGTATGTGTTTGACCATGATGATTGCAATTCTACACAGGAGTAAAAGGTAGCTATCATGGGATCAAGTTATTCACAATTGAAGTTACATGAGTTATGTTTTTTCTGTTTCTTCTCATTTTTTATATCATTCGAGTTTTTAGTTGAAAGTAAGATGTAGTTGTGACCAACAAAAAGGAAATGAGTAATAATGTATTCCTTCCCTTTTTATTGTATGCATTTATTGATTGGTACATTTATAATTATAAACACATATCCCTTGCCTTTTTGAGATACATCTAACTTATTGGTATGTGATTTTGCTGAATTTGGTATGTGGTTACTTTGTACCATTATCATAAGACATGATATATAATTATATATGTGATGTATGAATTTTTTTGAAATAGTTTATATATATCAATATTTCAATTATGATTGATGAATGTTGTGAATTGAACGACTAGTCGACTAGTAATATTATGTGAAAAATTTACATATGTTTTTGTAAATAGTTATAATGATTTTCAACTAAAATAAATATTTTTATAAATAATAGTTAGGTTGTCATGTGATGACACATGTTGTTATATTATCAATTGAATTCTAATTATATATATATATATATATATATATATGAGATAATAACCTTCAATTAAATATTTTTTTAATTAAATATTTATAAAATAATTTGAATTATGAATAGTACTGATCGACTTAATTTGCATATATTGTAATTTTGAATTAAAATATATATTAATACTAAATTAATCTAAAATCAAAATATATTAATCATAATTAATATATATATATATATATATATATATATATATATTATGTTTTTATTTTTAAATTTTTGTGATATTAAGTTAGTTTATTAAATATTAAAATAAAAATATTTTTAAATATTAAAATAATTATTTAATATTGCAAATTTTATATCATAAAATCAATTTTATAATGAAACCTACCTAGTTTTTAAATACCTAAATAACTGGATATTAAAAAAAAACTAACAACATCTAAATGAATTGTTAATACCGAGAGATCTAATTCAATCGATTATGGGTTATTTTAAACGTGTGAATAAGGGAAATCATTCTAGTTTTGTGGTAGATTAATATCTTTTCCGGTAAAAAAAAAACAAATAAAGCCTTTTTAATTGAGTCTAAACTCCGTAACGGAAATCATTCTAGTTTTGTAGTAGACCAATATCTTTTTCGATCCCGTCTTTCTTATGGTTTTTCCTTATATTTATTTAGCGATTCTTTTTGTTTCTGTTATTATAGTTCATTCGTGGCAAAATTCCGCACGTGCCATTGGTTGGAAACGGTGTCACCGACCTTTCTCTTTCTCCACGGCTAAAGCATCGTGAATCTTCGTCGGCGTGGTCGTCGATAATTTGGGGGTTCCTTTCCAATTCCAAATTGCGATATCGAACTCGTGCTTGGTTTGCACTCGATTGTTCACCGTTTTAGGTTCGTCGTAACCCATCAATCCGTTAGGGTTTCCGTGTTCCTTAACATATATTTATTGATTCGATTCGGTACTTAGGGTTTCTCGCTGTACTCATGTTTGATTGAATTTGTATAATATGAATTTAATCTTTCAGTTGTCAGTTTTTAGCAGAAGGGGATCAACGTAGCGTGATTCTGTAGACCTCCCCTTTTTTTATAATTTAGGAAAAATTATAAAAATTGCTTGCATTCAATATCATATGCCTTTTCTTGCTCTTGATGATATAGGTTTCTTCGTATTTCATTTCCTTCATGCCCTTTGTGTGCCGCTAATGACATTGTTGTCCGTTGATTTACATTCAAATGGATGTTGGCATTGAATTCGCATGTTATCGGTGTGTTTGGTTTGTACCCTGATTACAGGGGTCTGGTACGGATTCAGTGCTAGCTGATGGTGGAATCCAGTTACATTTTTGAGTTATGTGAAAAATAAAGAAGATGAAACTGCAGGCACATATTCCGGGGGAGATGTCAGGACAGGTACCTAATCAAGCAGGGTCTCAATTGTCTGGTCTGACCCAACTGAATGGGAATGCACTCACTCATCAGATGCCACCTTTAGGGGGTGTACCGCGTTCAACAATTAATATGGATCCTGAATTTCTTAGAGCTCGCACTTTTATTCAAGAGAAGATGTAAGCATTTTTTTTCCATTTGTTTAACTGCACTCTTTCAGGGGTAACTTGACTTCGTTGATTCTTAATTAGGATTTTTATCTGTAGGCATATAAGAAGTGGATATTGATATTTTTGTTAAAACTAACTGCAAACATGCTAGCATAAACTCAACAATGATAGCCAGTACTTATTATTCAATATATATATTTATCTTTGCAGACCAAAAAAAACAAACAATGATAGCCAGTGTATAGATAGGTTCATAAACGAAATTGATAGTTGGAATTATCTGAAAACAGAAATGAAAGGAAACTAATTTTTTTGACACTTGATCATTATTATTAATTATCTTTTATGTGCCAGTGTATCTGTGTATGCTTTGTGGCTCACTTGCATGGACTAGCTGAATATTTAAGCTAACCTATAATAATTTAATGCAATAATTTTCATAATTTTATTGAGAATCTAAGAACCTGCAGTGAGTGGAACAGTATTTGCAACTTGCTTGACTACATTGAGTCACACCATGCTTCTTTATCTTCCACTTTATAATTTATGGCCTAACTTTGTATGTGTGGCTATATCATTCTATCAAAGTTGTTGCTACGGGATACCTGCAGTGTAGATGCCATCAAGTGAATTAGATTACTGCCTCTATGTTTTATTATGTGCTAATTTTCTCACCTGCACTGTTTTTTTGACTTAAAAATAGTATATATATATATATATAATGTGTGCATATGATAAACTACAACTACAATAGTTTTTTCATTCTCATCAGTAGATATTTTGTTTTACCTTCCAGCTTTGATATGTTGTTGCAACGACAACAGCTGCCAGTTACAGATGTACAGAGAAGGAAGCTTAAGGATCTTGCAAACCGCTTGGAGGAGGGCATGTTAAAAGCTGCTCTCTCTAAGGTTTCTTCTGGTCCTGTACTTATGTTTCTTATCCAGTTTCCATTATTTGGAAGGATCTAAATCTTGTTTGTGATTTTAAACACTAGAGATTTCTGATTCTGGAAATAATAACATGGAACCTTCAAACTTATTCCTTAATTTAAATACTATATTTGTGTTGATAATGCCTTGGACTTATCTTTCAGGAGGATTACATGAACTTGGATACACTGGAGAGTCGTTTATCTAATTTCCTCCGACGAGCATCTATGAATAATCACAACCAACAATATCCGCAGCGTGTTAACTCTTCTCCAATTGGTACAATGATACCAACCCCTGGTATGTCACATGTTCCAAATTCAAGCATGATGGTTGCATCTTCTATGGATGCCTCTGTGATTTCTGCCAGTGGGCGTAATAGCATAGCATCAACATCTTTCAATAGTGTAAACATGTTACCAGCTGGTGGTATGCTTGGCAGTACCTTAAATAGATTTGATGGTAATATTAGGTGTTATCATTCTTCACCAATCCTTTTGCTTTTCTTTTCTTGTCCTTCATTGTAGAGTCAATGTTTGCAGGTTTGTCTAATGGCTATCAGCAGTCTTCTACCAGCTTTTCTGCTGCCTCAGGGGGGAACATTTCATCAATGGGGGTGCAGAGAATTGCTAGCCAGATGATTCCCACTCCTGGATTCACAGTCAGCAGTAATCACTCACACATGAATATAGATTCTAATAATACTAATGGTGGTGCCTTTTCCAGTGTAGAGTCTACTATGGTACCACTGTCACAGCTACAGCAGCAGAAGCAGCATGTTGGTGGCCAAAATAGTCATGTATTGCAGAACCTCAGTGGCCAAATGGGTAGTGGAATGAGATCTGGTTTACTACAGAAGCCATTTGCAAACTCAAATGGTGCTATAAGTAGTGGATCAGGCTTGATTGGAAATAATATACAGCTTACAAATGAACCTGGCACTTCTTCTGACAGCTATGCCTCAACTTATGCTAATTCCCCTAAACACTTGCAGCAGCCCTTCGATCAAAAACAGAAACCAGTAGTGCAGGGTAATATTTCTTACTCCTTTCTTCTCTATTTTATCAAAGAATGATCCTAAGACCTTTACCTCCAAACCAGCACCTGTGTTAAGTTGCATAACTTTTTTGGCTATTTTGTTGTTTGTTGGGTGAGTATATATATGTGTGTCTATATGCATTGTGAATGTTCTGTATTTTTGCCTTAGAAATTGACATGTCTCAGAAAGGATAACAATTCTATTGTCAGGTGATGGATATGGAATGAATAATGTTGACAATTTTGCTTCTGGAAACTTTTATACATCTGCGACATCCTCTGGGTCTATGATGAACAATCAGAACACTAATTCAGTTAAATTACCATCAATGCCCAAAATTAGCTCATTGATGAATAGTCACTCAAATTTGCACGGTATGCAGCAGGCTGCTCATATAAAGTCCCAACCAACTAACCAGCTAGATAAGTTGAATTTTCAGTCTTCATTGACTTCAAGAGATGGCCTTCTGCATTCTCAACAGCAGTATCAGCAAAGGCCTCAACAATTGCAGCAGCCAGATCAGTATGCACAACAGCAATTTCAATCTATGCAAAGTCAACAGCCTCCACATGTGATCAACAGTGACACATTCAGTCAGTCTCTGCTATCTTCCAATCTAGAAAACCGAGTGAAGCCTGAACCTGGAATTGAACATCATAAAGAAGTGCCTAATTCTCATGTCTCTGAACAGTTTCACATATCTGAGATGCAGAGTCAGTTCCATCAGAACTCATCTGAAGATTGCTCTAGGGGTGCTCAATATCTTCCATTCCCATCTGGTCACCATGATTTATTGTCATCAACACCTCAAATTTCACAACAAATGTTGCACCAGCATCAATTGGTTGCAGAGTCTCAAAATAATTTCAACAAATCTGTAATTCTAAACCAATGGCCTCAATCACAAGATTGTAACCACATACCTGACAGTATTTCACATGATCAACATCTCCACATGGATTTTCATCAAAGAATATCTGGGCAAGATGAAGCTCAATGCAATAATTTATCGTCAGATGGATCTATTATTGGTCGAGCTGTTCTTTCTAGAGGCTCAGCTGAGCAACTGGACTCTGGAAATGCTATAAAAAAGGCGCACAGGAATCAACAGAGGTGGCTTTTATTTCTACTTCATGCACGACGGTGTTCTGCCCCTGAAGGACGATGCAAAGAACGCTTTTGTTCTAATGCACAGAAGTTATGCAAGCACTTAGATAGATGCACCCTGCGCCATTGCCAATATCCTCGTTGCCATCATACCAGGGTGTTGCTTCATCATTTCATAAACTGCAAGGATCCATGTTGCCCTGTTTGTGTTTTTGTGAGAAAGTATCGACGTGCATTTCAACTCAAGCCTCAGATTCAGCCGGAACCTGAATCCAGCTTGCCAACTGCAGTGAATGGATCCTGTAAACCTTACAATATTGTAGGCACATCGCCTAGATTGATCTCGAAGCCTCCATTAGTTGTTGAAACTTCCGAGGACTTGCACCCATCTATAAAACGTATAAAGATTGAGCATTGTGCCCAGCCTATTAATCCTGAAAATGACCATTCTGCTTCATCTTTTACAGAAAATTGTGAATCTGTTGTTTCCAGGGATGCTCAGTCTCAACCCCAAGCTTATCCCAATATTGAGAAGTCTATCTCAATCGAATCTGAGCTTACAGAAGTTAAGGCTGAAGCTCCTGCACATGTGGTACATGAAAAATTAAGTGAGATGAAAATGGATAACAATAATGCAGATGATAAAATGCCTATTGCTGAACCTGTCAAATATGATGAACCTGCTAATTTAGCTAGGCCTGAAAATATAAAAACTGAGAAAGAAACTGGACAAGACAGGAAAGAAAATGTTGTGCAGACATCTGAAAATGCAGCTGGAACCAAGTCTGGCAAGCCAAAAATAAAAGGAGTCTCATTAACTGAATTATTTACTCCAGAGCAAGTCAGGGAACATATCACTGGCCTCAGGCAATGGGTTGGCCAGGTAAGTCTTTGTATTCTTGTGCCATTTTTCATTGGAAAAGTATAATTTAGTTCATTAGTTAAATAATACTACATTATCTGTACTAGTGTACTGTAAACCTGTTCCATTGTACTTTAAAATCTATTTAATATGTTTCTTCTTGATAATAGTTTGCATATCTATTGTTTCTATCAATACACTGACCTTCTGTATGTTAGTTGAAATATGATTTGGACCTTCTGTAAGTATTTGTTAACAGGCATGTAATTCTTCAGTGACCTCAGGTTTTATTGCACGTCCTTTACTCAAAGGACAGCAGTAACTGGAAAAATCTCTAGCTCAAAGAAATTTTTTAGTTGTACTGTTGTCTAACACTAAATCAAATGAGACAGAATGAGAATGTTTTTGGCATCACAACAATGGACAACTTTTATATTTTAATTTATAATTTAAAATTTAAAAAAGGAAAATTTATTAGAATGAGTACAAAAAACGTTATACTAGAACTCCTTTCCCTCTACAACTCTTAATGGGATTCCTTGAAAGGAAGCATGTGCTGAAACATGGAGAGACTGATAAAAATTTCATACCAAGGCGAATCTAGGGATAATTATTTTTCTTTGTAGATGTAGTAGGCATTTTGCTCCAGCCAAAGAGACCAAAAAACATTATAGAAAGCATATTTCTCTAACAACATGCCCTCCTTTCTCTGACCAAAGCCTGTGAATGTAGTTTAGAGAAAGTACTTCTATCTTCGTGTGCATTCCCTAGATTCACCAGATGAAGTCCACTCCAAATGTATCGGCTGGACAAAATTTGAACTATGCTTATTACGATATTCAAGAACTTATATTCCTGATTAATCACTATCACATACTTTTAAATAAACTTTGCTGTCTGTCTCTTTAAGTCTTTTTTTATGGTCTACTGCTGTTTGATTTTTATGCATGAGACACCTATTATATATTCCATAAATTGAATCTTTTAATGCAGATGAGACATCTCTCATCTATTCCATTACTTGAATATTTTATCAATCTGATCTGGTCATTTTTGTGGAAATGTGATTTCTTATAATTTGTGCCTAGAAGCTTGATTTACATGATGCATTCAACTTCATAAAATGCCATTTTCATAATATTGTGCATACAACAAACCATAAAGACTAATTCAACCATTATATTTATTGTATCTAAATGTTCAGCTAAAGTGGTTAGTCCAAATACATGGTTGTTACTGTAGACTTTAAATTTTATTTTCCTATCATCTTGCTATTTAACATCCTAGGTTGTGTTATTTTCCTAAGCCTAAATTTTAAGGTTTGGGTAAGCATTATATTGTTCATTTGGTATATTTCCCACATAATATTTCTCTATTTATCCACAAGTTGTCATAACATCATCTTCTTGTGACAGAGCAAGTCAAAAGCAGAGAAGAATCAAGCAATGGAGCATTCAATGAGTGAGAACTCCTGCCAATTGTGTGCTGTAGAGAAGCTTACCTTTGAACCACCGCCTATTTATTGCACAACTTGTGGGGTTCGCATTAAACGAAATAATATGTATTATACCACGGGCACCGGTGACACACGGCATTATTTTTGTCTTCCATGCTATAATGATGCTCGTACAGAGAACATCATTGTTGATGGGACTCCCATTGCCAAATCAAGATTGGAAAAGAAGAAGAATGATGAGGAAACTGAGGAATGGGTATGTTAAGTGTGCCATATGTGTCATTTGGTTGTTCAGCTAAGTTTTTTTGTTTTATTAACCATCTATTCTCTGTGTGCAGTGGGTTCAATGTGATAAATGTGAAGCATGGCAACATCAAATTTGTGCTTTATTTAATGGCAGAAGAAATGATGGTGGACAAGCTGAATATACTTGCCCTAACTGCTATATTCAAGAGGTAGAAAGAGGAGAGCGCAAGCCCTTACCGCAAAGTGCTGTTCTTGGAGCCAAGGATTTGCCGAGAACTATTCTCAGTGATCACATAGAACAGCGATTATTTAAACGGCTAAAGCAAGAAAGACAAGAAAGGGCAAGGCTTCAAGGAAAAAGTTATGATGAGGTGATTCTTGTATTGGTTGGCAGAAATAAGTTTGGTTCACTTTATTATTTCATTGTTTATTTTCTTTAGTATATTTGATAAATGGGGGAAAGGTGTATATTAGCTGTTAGTTAGTTAGGATAGCTAGGATAACTAACTGTTAGATAGTTAGAACTAACTGTTAGTTAGTTAAGAAACTATAAATAGTCAATTAGAGGGAAGTTAGAATGAGGGAGTAGGAAGTGGAGGGTGGTGAGACCTCGAAACTCACTTTGTATTTTGTCTTGGGTGTTGGAAGCACCACCATAATAATACAATCTTTTTCTCTGTTTCTGGTCCAGTTCTATCAACTGGTATCAGAGCTCCGATCTAGGAGCGCATAATTGTTAATGGTGATGAAGGCAAATGCAAGAATGGAGATGCGCATGGAAGCCATGGAGAAAGCGATGGAAGAGAATCGCGAAGCAGTGGAATCACGGTTGAGTTCGATCGAAGGGATGATACAAAGGTTGGCAGCAACATGGGAGAAAAAATCTCCTACTGCAAACATTCACACAGCTGACATGAGCGGAGGAAATGAAGGCACTGCGTCACATGACGGCAATTGGTGGAGTAATTTGGAAATGCCCATATTTGACGGTGAGGATCCTATGGGCTGGTTGACAAAGATCGAAAGATATTTCCGGTTGCGCGTTGTAAGGGAAGAGGACAAGCTAGAGGTTGTAATGGTCGCGATGGATGGGGAAGCTTTGGATTGGTTCCAATGGTGGGAATCTTGGAATCCAAACCACTCTTGGGATGGATTCAAGATTGTTGACACCCAAAGTTTTCAAGCTTCTAGCTTGGGAAATCCTTTTCAAGCGTTGCTGGCACTGGAACAAGAAGAGACAGTGTAAGGATTCATAGGCCAATTTGAGATGTGCGTTGGAATGGTGAAGGGGTTGGAGGAGCCATTTCTAGTGGAAGTGTTCCTCAAGGGGTTAAAGGAGGAGATTAGCACTGAGTTAAGGCTTCATGAACCAAAGACTTGATAGAAGCTATGGTTAAGGCTCGAAGAATGGAGGATAAGAACAGAGTTTTAGGGATATTACCCTTGAGTAATAGCCAGGGGTATAATTTGCAGAAACCCAGTTATTTGGGTCAGAAATTTTTAAGGGATTGACAGCCAGCAAATAGTAAGGTAGCTGATCCTACTAATGTTGCTAAAACAGGATCCAGTGGATGGCAAGGTAGAAGAATCTTCCATAATTTGTCACCCGCGGAAGTAAATGAGAAAATGAGGAAAGGAGAATGTTTCACCTGTGAAGAAAAGTATAATCCCGCTCGCGTGTGTAAGAATAAACAGTTCAGATTGATGATTATGGAAGAAGAGGATGAAGGGGAGACCCTTGCTTATGAAATGCAGGCTGTTTTCCTCAACTTGACCTTGAGGACAAGGTCCATCTTGAATGGGGGGTATTGATAGATGGGGGAAAGGTGTATGTTAGCTATCAGTTAGTTAGGATAACTAACTGTTAGTTAAGAAACTATAAATAGTCAATTAGAGGGAAGTTAGAATGAGGGAGTAGGAAGTGGAGGGTGGTGAGACATCGAAACACTTTGTATTTTGTCTTGGGTGTTGGAAGCACCCCCATAATAATACAATCTTTTCCTCTGTTTCTGGTCCAGTTCTATCAATATTTTAGTTCTTTTATCATTATTTGAAACTGATTTCTTCTTCATTCATCTTCTCTGGCTCTTTGCATTTTTTCTGTATGATTGCTTCTGGTTCTATTGTTTTCAAACTGGGTTTTGTTTCTGTTTCCTTTGTTTGACTTGTTTGAATACTGTGCCGTGCTGGTTTGACTTGTTTTGGTGCTCTTCTTTGGAGTGACTTGTTATTCTGTGTTGTGCTGTGGATGATCCCACTCTGGTTTGACCTGTTTTGGTGTTGTGTTGTTGAGTGACTTGTTTGAATAAATCATCTATTTCATCCACAAATTATTAATCTCCCCCTAAATAGTCCCTAGAGTAAACAAATTATATAAGTAATCCCTAGAGTAAACAAATTATATAAGTAATCCCTCAAGTATTAGAAATCATACTAAATAGTCCCCCAAGTATTGAAAGAATCCTTCAAATTAGTCCATGGGCTTTAGCAAAATATATTAATGTAGGGACTAAATTGATGAATATTCAATACTTTAGGTCCACTTATACAATTTCATTACTTTAAGGATTATTTAGGAAAAGTGGGTAATACTTGAGGGATCAAGTTGATGGTCAACTTAGAATTGTTAGCTTGTAACTTCAGAGTTTGTAACTTATAAGTCGCATCGTGCATTTGACTTTTTATGCACTTTTTAAGTTTATTTAAATGTTAGAATAAGTTGTAGGTTATATATCTTATTTATTTTATACGCATTTATTTATAGGTTTATATATAATTCTATAGTCAGATCTAATGAACCATGTTACAATTACACAATTTTTCATGTTTCCTTACTCTTTACAATCTATGTAATATGTAAGATCTCGGTTTTGACTACCTTGGCTATAAAACTTGCAATGTTGTACGAAACTGAGTTTTTGGATAGTAAAAAGCCAACAGCAGAGGAATGTGACAGAGATGAGAATGCTGAGTTGGATGAGTGGAAATAGATAAGGATTGTGAATGCATGCATTAGAGAGAAAGGTGGGGTAGCACCTTATAGAAAAAAATGATAAAATCTTGCCTTAGGTGGTTTGAGTAGTATGGACTATGGAAAAGACCTATAGAAGCCCCACTAAGGAGAGTGTATTAGATGAAGGATAGCCCCATCGCGTTAGATGTAAAGGGAGACCAAGGAAAAAAATGGCGAAACCATTAAGAAGGATTTAGAGGTCTGTGGTTTTCATAATAGAACATTATTGCTCGATCCATGTAGCCGACTTCATTAGTGGATAAGTCTTGGTCATTGTTTTTAATTCTTTTATGCACCTGTGTATTTTTTGCTTTTAATGTTTCTTGGATATTGATTATTACACTTGTTGCTAGCATATCCTGGTTTTCTATGGATTACTAATTTCATATTCGCTTGGATGTGTTGTCAGATTCCTGGAGCTGAAGCTCTTGTTATAAGAGTTGTGTCATCTGTTGACAAAAAGTTAGAAGTGAAACCGCGGTTTCTGGAGATTTTTCAGGAAGAGAATTACCCAACAGAATTTCCATATAAATCAAAGGTGATGGGAAAGTTGATTTTATCCATCCGATTGTAATCAAATCATTAATCATGAATACTTTTGATTCCCTTAGCTTTCTATTCCAGGTAGTTTTGTTGTTTCAAAGGATAGAAGGTGTGGAAGTTTGCCTATTTGGCATGTATGTTCAAGAATTTGGATCTGAATGTCAATTTCCTAATCAGCGCCGCGTGTACCTTTCATATTTGGATTCTGTGAAGTATTTTAGGCCTGAGGTTAAAGCAGTGACGGGAGAGGCTCTTCGGACTTTTGTTTACCATGAAATTCTGGTAAATTTGGACACTAAGATCTTGCTTTGGAGCCCTTCCTTAGAGATATTCTAGTTCTGGGTTACTATCTTCCTGTAAATTATATTTGATATGAATTATTTCTTTTTAGATTGGATATCTTGAATATTGCAAGAAACGTGGTTTTACAAGCTGCTATATCTGGGCTTGTCCTCCATTAAAGGGGGAAGATTATATTTTATATTGCCATCCAGAAATTCAGAAAACCCCAAAATCCGATAAGCTACGTGAATGGTGAGCGTAATAGCTTCAGTATATACAAAATGAGAAAAAAACTTGTCTATTTATTTTCCTTGTACAATGTGATTAGGTTTATTCATCTCTAACTTCAGCATTTGTCAACATGTTTCTGCAGGTATCTGGCCATGTTAAGAAAAGCTGCGAAGGAGAATATTGTGGTCGACCTCACCAACTTATACGATCATTTCTTTGTATCTACTGGTGAATGTAGGGCTAAGGTTACTGCCGCAAGACTCCCGTATTTTGATGGTGACTACTGGCCTGGGGCTGCAGAGGATTTGATTTATCAGCTTCGCCAAGAGGAAGATGGAAGGAAACAAAATAAAAAGGGAACAACTAAAAAGACTATAACAAAAAGGGCTTTGAAAGCGTCTGGTCAGTCAGATCTTTCAGCAAATGCCTCAAAGGACCTGCTCCTTATGCACAAAGTAATTCACTATTATACATGTATAATAAACATAGTTTTGTTTTCTTGGTTAATGAGATCCCTTGCAAGTCATTTTTAAGTTTTTTGAATACATATTATATAACTAAAGTTTCAAACATCACTATTGTTTCCTTACTTTACTGCTTTCAATATTTATCTGTTAGGTTCCCTTATGTTTGATAATTTCTTATAAAATTCTGGATCTTTCTCCAGCTTGGTGAAACCATTTGCCCGATGAAGGAAGATTTTATTATGGTTCATTTGCAGCATGCATGTACTAGCTGTTGTATTTTAATGGTGTCTGGCAACCGTTGGGTTTGCAACCAGTGCAAGAATTTTCAGATTTGTGATAGGTAAGGATTGTTCAATCTTATCTCCATGATTTTGTCATGTGATGTGTTAAATTATCAAAATTATGTCTTCTTGGACTAAATGGAGTAGTCCTAAACTGAAGTCTATGAAGCACAAACATTTATCCTGATAATGTCCCCTATAATTTTAGTAAATTGCCGTGACCCCATGCCCATGTTGTGTCATATCCATACCCATATCATATTCATACACATCATATTCGTGCTTGCTAGACTACTATGTTGGTAATCTGAATGTTCTTCAAGTAGTTTTTAGTGTAAATCATCACTCATTTGGGGTCTATTTTGGTTTGAGAAAATGCTCTATATTTTCATTTTCAGTTTTCACAACTAATTACAAAATGCTGCTTTTGTTTTTACTCTGTTTCTTGCCTTCAAAGATTTGGACAAGAAACAATGAAGGTTATATTTTGTTTTCATTTTTTTCCTACACAAATCTTACGAAAATCATAAGCAAAGTAGAAACAAGGTGACATTTTTGTAATTATTTTATGGCTTTCCATTATGTGTATTTTTGCTATCTTTCTAGTACACATTTTGTGATATTTTCAGTAAGTTTGTCTTAGAAATTGGTCTTAAAGTCTAACTCAATTCCACAAAACCGGCTTGTAAGGAGAGGATTGTCCCATAGTAGTCAATCCCGGAATAGCGGAGAGCTGTCCCAAAAGTGGGATAGCGGATAGCGGGATGATCGCTATTCTAATATTTTTTTGTCCCTCAAATTTGAGGTCTTCTTTTAGTCCCTCAAATTTGTGAAATACTTTTTTAGTTCTTGAATGATTTTTGACGGTTTGGATGCACAATTTGTGGTGGCTTTTGACCACAAGAAGGACTAAAAAAAGAATCGTGACTGAAAGTACGTAAATTTTAATTTGGAGGACTAACAAAGACAAACCCCTAAATTTTGAGGGACTAAAAACATATTTAAACAAATTTGAGGCCCAACAGATGAGAAAAGAGAAAAAAAGACACCCTGAAACCCTAAGGACCCAACTGATCAGGTTTTGTTAGCCAACGTCGCCCTTGTGAAAGTAAAATGTCCCTATGGCAAAATGCAAATGGAAGAGCTGAAGGTCGGTGGTGGCATGAGGGTGGCTGGAGAGTGTCCGGTGCAGTGGATTTTGCTTGGGCTTTAGAGCTGCAACACCAAAAAAACCCGGAAGCATATTGAAAATCACAAATTGAGTTTGTGTGGCACCTTACTGCAGCAATAACAGCTGCTCTTGGGTTTATAAACTCTTTAAGCCATATCTCTAGTTGATATAGGACTAAACTACTACCTTTGATGTTGCAATTAAGGCAGCCCCCAAAGAGGACACAACTAAGGTGGGCTATAGGGATGACCACAATTAAGGCGACTTTCCAACACTCCACCTCATGCCCAAGACTACTAGCCTGGAGCATGGTAAAAGCAGTTGGCTGTTGGCCCAACAATGGATTTACCGATTTAGGATAGATTTTGATACCATCTTAGAATTTGAGCTTAAGACCTCACTCAACCTTACAAAATTGATTTGTAAGGTGATGACCGTCCAACCTTTATATCTCTAGTCGATGTAGTGACTAAACCACCACCCTTGAGACTGCAATTAAGGTACCCCCAATGAGGCCTAACTAAGGTGGGATAGGGTTGATTGCAATTTAGGTGGCTTTTCAACAGTTTGGTATACTAGAAATGTTTAAATTATGTCTATTTTTTTTTGTTAAAGCTGTTAAACTTTTATTATTTATGTTATGCAGGTTTTATAATGATGTTTTTTTCTTAACATTGTTGCCATTCATCTGCTATTATTTTCTGCTACACTATCCACCATAATGACTTGACTGATTTTGGGTTTGCTACCATCCATCATCATTCATAACACTTCAAATTATAAAAGAAATTTTACTGCAGTTTTGGACAAAATATTGAAACTGGCAGACTACCGTGGATATTTTGGAGTACCTCTGGTACTCCAATCAATATATATATTATCTTTGCCGATAAAAAAAAATTGTCTCCGTACCAAAATTTTTAGTATCTTGACATCATATCTTGTGATCTTATTAATATTTATTGTTAACATCCCTTTTTGTTATCGGTCTCCTTTTCCTTATCCCTTGCCGACTGAACCACTTCGAAATTCACCGATCAATTTTGCTAGTCACACATTCTCTGTCTTGCCTTTTCTTAGGTGTTACGAAGCAGAACTAAAGCGTGAAGAGAGAGAAAGACATCCTATTAACCAGAGGGAGAAACATACTCTTTATCCTGTAAGTAGCTGTAGCTCTAATTTTTACATGTAATATTAGTGCTTCTGTACTAGTTCATTTCTTAGTGTGCTTTGAGGAACCAAGTTGTTAGACAAATTATGGAGTTCTAAATTTGAACTGGTATATTGCGTGTTTGGTTTTAGTTATTTTACACTCAAAATGACTTTTGAGCGAGAACTCTTGAGCATTTTTTGTTTTCACTTTTCTTAAAGCAAAATAAGCTATTCAAATACACACAATCACGCGGTAGCTCCAAGTATAAGTGAATTTTGGAATTTTTAACGTGCATCATGATGCAGGTTGAAATTACTGATGTTCCTTCTGATACAAAGGACAAAGATGATATTCTTGAGAGCGAATTCTTTGACACTAGACAGGCATTTCTGAGTCTCTGCCAGGGAAATCATTACCAGTATGATACACTAAGACGGGCCAAGCATTCCTCAATGATGGTTCTCTATCATCTTCATAATCCAACAGCTCCAGCATTTGTGACAACTTGCAATATATGTTATCTTGACATAGAAACTGGTCAAGGATGGCGCTGTGAGGTTTGCCCTGAGTATGATGTATGCAATGCTTGTTATCAAAAGGATGGAGGTATTGATCATCCTCATAAGTTGACAAATCATCCATCCATGGTGGATCGTGATGCTCAGAACAAAGAAGCAAGGCAGCATCGAGTATCGCAGGTGTTGTACAAGATTGTATTTTTAGCTCCTATAGACTGTCTTATGATAATGCACTTCTCCTGTGAAATTTTAACACGACAAAGTCGTGTTTATCTCTTTCTTGATATCACATTAAATAGGGAGAGAGATAGACACAAGATTTGAGCATGATCTTCCTTGTACTTGAGAGGATCCATTCCTTTGTCTTACATAGCATCGAATCTGGTCATATCTCAGTTGTTTATTTTGTATGTCAAATAAGGCAATCGTATATTCACATGTAATGAAATTTGAGCAAGAATAGGAGTTGCTTCGTTTGTTAAGTAAGTATAACAAGTGGAGCATGTAAAAACTATGCAAGTTAAATTTGAGTTTAAGGCTTAAGCATACAAGAAAAGCCTTACCCCCACTAGGCGAGGTTGACTACATAGATCAGAGTAGAAAATTAAGACTTTTGTTGTGTTTCATGTTTGATGATTTTCAAGGATATTGGCAAAAAAAAAGATCATCAAATGACATGATAATTCTAATATATCACAGATTTTAAAAGAATTAAGTCTCAAATTCTTCCATGGTAATTAACTGATTATTTTTTGTGGTCACTATTGTTATTAATTATTTTATTATTTATAGTCTATAAGATAAAATGTGGGAAGACGTTTGCGCATCTTTGTTAAATGGTAGTCTGTGGATTACTTCTAATACTTTTTAGAAGCATTTTGTCACTTTTTTCATTATACCATGATTTTAAATTCTTTTCTGGCTATTTCTTGCTTCTGCCATATTATCTATAGTCATAATAAATCTATCTATAATAAACCTTTCCAGCTCTTGTTTCCATCCCTTGTAATGTTTTGCGTGTGTAATATTTTGTAAAAGCATGGATATTTTGATTTTTTTTGTCTTTTCCCTTGCATTTTGGACAGACTCTGTTCTAGTATATCCAAATGTTTTTTGGCCATTCTTACACCACCTTGCTTGGTGGTTATATTGCACCTTTCTGCATACATATAGGATCTCTGATATAAATGAATTGTATAATTACAGCTACGGAAAATGCTTGATCTCCTTGTTCATGCATCCCAATGTCGTTCTGCACATTGCCAATATCCCAATTGTCGCAAGGTGAAGGGACTTTTCCGCCATGGAATGCACTGCAAAACACGAGCTTCTGGAGGTTGTGTTCTTTGCAAGAAAATGTGGTATTTGCTTCAACTTCATGCTCGTGCTTGCAAAGAATCTGAATGCCATGTACCACGTTGCAGGTTTGTAGATCAGGCATTGCCATTATTCTCGTGTTAACACTATTTTATAGATTTTGCATGTATTAATACTGTTTATTTGGGTTTAAATCAGAGATTTAAAAGAACATCTAAGGAGACTTCAGCAACAGTCTGATTCACGGCGTAGAGCTGCTGTAATGGAAATGATGAGGCAGAGAGCCGCAGAAGTTGCTAACAATGCTGGATGAGCAATTTATACTTGTAAATATGTGGCACTTTGAAGAAATGCTCTAGACAGAGGTATACCTTAGTTTCACCTATGCTCCGACAGCAGTGATTGTTTTTGTGAATGAATAGGAATAGATAGGGTACATGTAGCCTTGCGTCCATCTCAACATGTTTGTCCCAGAAAAAGATCTGAGTTCAGCCATTTAGTGCTGCTGTCCTCTTCTGCAAAGGACTAACCAGGTCCGGCGGGATATTTGGTGGTGCGTCTGTTTTTGTAATTCTTTGATTTTGTTAAGTTACTTGTTTTATGTCAGATGCCATCCTTCTTCGGTGGCGGGTGTACTATAGTCCTAAATAGGTCTCAAATTTCTTAGAAATCTTTGTGGGAGGGAGGGATGTCATCAAGTCGTTTTTAGTTGACCGTTTTAAAGATTCAATGCATTTTGTAGAATCTTTTATTTAAAGATGGAAGTAAATAATTAGAATCTTCACATAGTTCTGCTTCCTTTATGGGATAGTATCTACTGTCTCTTTTGCGTACTTTTTTATATTCAATATTGCTATTCGATTTTTTGCTATGGAAGCAATTCTGTGAATTTTTCATAATATCTTAAATTATTAGTAAATGAGATAACATGATGTGTGAAGAATGGAGCATTCGAGGTTCAGTTTGAATCGATCTAAAGTATATTTTAGAATATAAATTATTGAATCAATCTGAGTGGAAGGAGTAAAATTGTAAAATTTTAGTATACAGTGTATTCAAAGTACATAATACTGTTTATGTTGGTAGAATTCTTTTTTGCAGAATACATCTTTCTATTATTAAGGGATTGATTTTTCGAAGTTATACCGAGTTTTCTTTCTGGTTACAACATTAATGTTAAAATTGAATATAGGTTTCAATAAAAAAAATTGAATATAAGATTACATGTCTAAGATTTTCTTTTCCTACTCAAATCATTGAAGTGAAAAATTACCTTAAACTCGGAATGACTTTTATCTAATTCTAACTTAGGTGCTTATTGTATATTGGATTCATATACTAAAAAAATTACATGTCTTAATGATACATTTAAAATTTAAAGTTATTTAAATGACACGTGTCAAGAATTTAAATGGTAAAAGCATAGTTTTGGTTTCTAAATTTAATTTAAAATTCAATTGTCTTTTATTTTTAATCTGACCTCTAATTATGTATTCCTGTAAGGGTTTTAGAAGTAATATAATAACTAAAACCAGAACAATATCTGAAGACATAATAACTAATGATACAGAAATAAAAAATTTTACTATCCAATTATCTACAAATTGTGATATCTTTGATAACAAAATCTTGATAAATAAAGTAGATGGTATAGATTTGCAACCAGACAAAGAAAAAATGATTTTAGGACTTGACCGTATCGTACATGATAACACATCAATTATCATTACAAAAAATTATTTATTAATCTCTACAAACTCACAAATGTCACCCATAATAGACAAACTAACATAAGAGTTGTGAACAAAGCGTGATGATGTCCCCACTAATACTAATGATAGCAACCAATGTCCTTGTGACACACCTAATAGTTGTAAAATAAAAGAATCACAAAATTATGGTAGGATAAACATCTTTGAAACATCCCATGATTCTTACCATGAAAATATGTTAGGCAGCATAAAAACAGAAACCGAGCTACAATATGAATTATTTGTAGCAAAATCTGACTATAATTCCGTCAAAATCAACAAAATTATAACTCAATAATATACAACAGATTATAGACGGACTAAATAAGACAAACATAATAGGAGAAGACCCTACAAAATATTGGAAAAAGGATCTTGTTATATGCAAATTAGAAATTATAAACTCATATCTGATGATTAAAACTAAAGATATTCAATATGAAAATTTTGAACAAGAAGAATGCAAAAACCACATAAAATCCCTCTTGGATCTAAAAGATATAGCACCTAGCACTAGTCCTCATAGAAGCCCTGCTTTTATCGTTAATAAACATTCAGAACAAAAAATAGGAAAAATTAGAATGGTTTATAACTACAAAAGGCTTAATGATAACACCCTCATAGATGAATACACTATTCCTTCTAAAGATATGTTGATAAATAGGATACAAAAGGCCAAATGGTTTTCAAAATTTGATTTAAAATCAGGATTTCGCTAAGTTAAGATGCATCCTGACTCAATTAAATGGACTATCTTTTCCTATTTAGAAGGATTATTCGAATGGAAAGTAATGCCTTTTGGATTAAAAAATGCTCCACAAATTTTCCAAAGAAAAATGGATAGTATTTTTGAAAATTTTAAAAAATTTACTTGTACATATATAGATGATGTACTAGTATTTTCGAAAACTAAAGAAGAACACTATCTACATCTCAAACAAGTTCTTCATTTATTTGAGAAATTTGGTTTAATTATCTCAAAATCAAAAATGGAAATTTGTAAGACTCCTATTTCTTTCCTAGGAACATAGATAAGAAACGGGAAAATCAGGCTTCAGCCCTATATCTTCCAAAGGATTCTTGATTTCCAAGATAAAATGGAAGATATAAAAACCCTGAGAGCCTTTCTAGGCCTGCTTAACTATGCAAGAAATTTTATTAAAGACTTAGGGAAATACAAAACTCCTATTTACAATAGAACTTCTTTAACTGGACAAAGAAAACAATTTAATACAAAGGATATAAAATTAGTTCAGAAAATTAAGAAAATGGTTAACGATTTACCATTTCTATCTCTACCACTAGATTCTGACTATTTGGTCATAGAGTGTGACGGCTGTGAACAAGGATAGAGAGCCATCCTAAAGAAAAAGAAAAATAAATATGAAAAAATTCATGATGAAGAAATCTGTAGGTATGCTTCATGAAAATATCACACAAAACCACAGCTATACTCAACCTCTATAGATTACGAAGTAAATGCCGTAATAAATGCCTTAGAAGGATTTAAACTCTTCTCGATTAATAAGAGCGAAATTACTATAAGAACCGATTGTGAACCAATAGTGGCTTATGGTAGCCAACAAATAAATACTGATAAAAAGCCTCATAAAAGATGGCCTTTATTCCAAGAGTATGTTTATCATGATGAAATAAAAATAAATTTTAAACACATAAAAGGAATTAAGAATGTTGCTGCTGATATTCTTTCTCGTTTTGCAGGGATACACCTTGTAAGGTCTCTTACCAAAATATAAAACAAAAAATGAAATTTGACAATAAGGAATTGCCTGTACTTATAAACGAGTTTCACTACCTTGGTAGAGAAGCTATCAACGACAAATTCAATTGCCTTATTGGTAACATTTGAATTCCAAAACACATAAACATTAATGAGCAATTTGTCTATTCAGTAAAAAAAGGCATAATTTATGCCTTATACAATTTCTGCATAACAGATAACCAAGGAGTTCCTCTCCTTAGGGAAATGTTATACAACTTTTGTCTTGTTATCAAGGCCCCATAAAGGTGTTTATACCAATTTTAAAGACCTTTGCCTGGCAAAATAGGATATTCAAAGCCCAATTTACAAATGATTCTATTCAAGGGAAGAAGTAGAAAAAGCCCTCGAATTAAATACCACAGATATCAACAAAATCAAGAAGGCCCTTGAGTTAGAAACCATGACTATTGTCATAAATGTTGACCAAACAAAAACCTGTCATAAAACCTATAAGGACTCAGTCAGCCAAATGTCCTTGGACCAATAAATAACTTGAACCTAAACAACTTCAAGAAAATACAAAAATTATTGTTTAGGGTACACGGCAACCAAACCCAGATTATGGGTCTCTACATAGGTGTGGATGTTTATTTCAACCAAAAATTTGGATGCACCAACAAAACTCCTTTTGTGAAGACAAAACTAATTGTCCTTGCAAAATAAAGTTTTTTTTTTCAGAAAAGTCAAATTAGACCTGAACCAATTCAAGTCCTTTGGATATGAGGATTTGACAATTTTCACAAAAAGTCTTCTGAACTATGGATGTTTGGAATCAATCCTGATTCCTCCATCAGACAGATTTGAAGGGTTTAACCCTTCAACCAATGAAGCCATAAATCTAATACAAGCATAAATAATGGATTACATTTCCATCAAAATGATAACTTGTCCGAGCAATTTTTCGGCTCAAAATTATCACTACCATGTTATGAAATTCCTACTCCTACCAGAGAATCATAGAGATTTTCCTTGCTTATTCAACAATGAATATGAAACTTGGGATGTACAGGGCAATATACAATATCAATACAGCCTCATGAAGGCACAAATACAAGGATACCAATGATTCTTTCCAGATTCAGACAAACGAGAATTTGACCTGATAAGAAAAACCTACGATACAAAGCTCTTCTAGCCATCATACAACGAAAAGTTTTTTATTCTTTTCCCGATCGATCACAACAACAAATTAGTGCAAATTACCAAATTCGATGAAAATTTTCGAAAAATTACCTTAAACTCGGGAGAGGATCGCATCTGCAAGACTTTTATCTAATTCTAACTTAGGTGCTTATTGTAATGTCTAAATATTGGATTCATATTCTAAAAAAATTACATGTCTTAATGATATATTTAAAATTTAAAGTTATTTAAATGACACGTGTCAAGAATTTAAATGGTAAAAGCATAGTTTTGATTTCTAAATTTAATTTAAATTTCAGTTGTCTGTTATTTTTTAATCTGACCTCTAATTATTTATTCCTGTTACTGTTTTACTACTATTATCTTTATTCTAATTAATCTTTTAAAGTATATTTTTCGTGTGAATAGTTTCTTCGCTTTTTTGTTTATCTGCTTAATAGAAAATTTTCAAATAATATTATAGACTAAGGTTTCATCTGTCAAGTTTCCATTCATAATCTCCAAAAGATTTCAATCACTGTTTGTAAATTGCTTCTATCTAGTCATTTGTTCTAGACATCCAACAAGCTTAAGATACAACAAGCAAATTGAAGTGATCTTTTATAAATACTAAACAGACCTTGGGTGGCTTTGGTCTGGAATATTTGGAATCAAAGGAACAAATGTATGTTCGGGGGGCCAGCATTTGACTCAACTTCAATTATGGAAGGAACACTTTTTCACTTGTGGACATGGCTGAAGGCTTTTGACCGTGAATTCTGTGTCTCACTTGAGCAATATGGTCTTGTAATGTTGGAGCGTATATTGTTTCAAAGCCGAATAGGGTGATTTGAGAGATTGGGATTGGCTTATGTTTTTTGGTGAGATGGCTCTTCACTTTCGTGCGGTAGCTGTGGCTAATGGAACTTGCTCTATGCAGTTTAGCTGCTTGGGTATCTTGTCGTGTTCATGCGTTGGGAATTGTTTTAATTTGTTTAGAACTTTTGGTTTGTGTTGGTTCAGGATGGGTCTGGTTTGCCTGCACTGGTATCTCCTTGTATGCAATTGGAGGTTTGTATAAACCAAGATGCTGGTTTCGGTAGTAGACTAGTAGTTGCATGGGGTCCCATCCCGGCTTATATGTGTATCTGCAACTTTTGATAACGCTATATAGCTGAAGTTTAAAATATATATATATATATATATATATATATTTCATCCTCGTAATATTTAAAATTCTTTTTTCTTTTACATTTTTAGTACTTTTTTTGTACACCAAGAAAAACATATTTTTTTTAAAAAAAAACATAAAAACTTGCTAAGAGGCTCAGAGAAGACAAGTTTCAATAAGATTGAAACTTTTAAAATGAATTTATCTTGAAATTAAAATTTAAGAAAAAATTAAAAATAAATTCTAAAAAATGTTTTTGAAATTAAAGTTGTTTTTTAAAGTTTTTGAAACTTGCAACTAAAAAGCACCCCTAACGAGCCCCACTTATTTTTAGTTTGTTTTATTATTAACTCTTCTTGCTTTTCCTAGTGAGATGCTAATATCAGCAACAATTTATTATGCTAAATTGCTAATTAGATTTGAATTTATTTTCTTAAAAAGTGTTTATTTCCTGAATTTAATTTGTCCCAAGCAAGTTAATGTTCTTTATACTTTTTAGGAGAGGCTACTAAATAGATTTTGTAAACTTTAAATAATTGCAAATTAAAGAAAAATTAGAAAAAAATTAATTGAGCCTAGAATTTTTATAAATCTATAATAAGTTTTACGGTCTTACTAATGAGTGTGCTTATAATTAATAATACCAGTTAAAAAATGTTAAATACATTTTAATAAATGTTTTAAATATTGAAAAAATATTAAATACTTTTATATTTTCTAAGATAATAGATATTTTCAACATGGGATTCTCTCATTCTCAAATCTGGGGTATTCTTCTCTTCCAGGTGTGTCAACCCGAGATGTTGCATTTTGGAGTAATATCCATTTGGCTAGGGCAATATGCAGTTATGGCAAACAAAGGGGCTTTAACAGATTGTTCGGTTTTTGGATTTTCTTATTGTATATGAGTATCATGTACAGAACAGTTGTAATACTCCCTTTTCAGATTATACAAATATATTTGCCTATAAAAAAAAGACATTTCCAACAATTTATTATTTGTATAATAAATATTTCGTTAGCTTAAATTTTAATTTATTTTATTAATAAGTATCTTAAAAATACAACTATAACAGTTGAAGAATTTATCCGATACAGCCCGAACAGAAGAGTAAGTTGCATACGTGGAAGCACTACTGAGTTGTCGATTTTCCTGGCTGTATTGTAATCCAAAATGTGGTGAAAATTATTCCTTGTGGTTTACCGGTCTACGTGTCTGCTTCTTGACGTATGAAGCCGACGGAAGGGAGGGCCACTCACATTTTCTGGTTCATATGTATCTGGAAGCACATGCAAGTTTGTTTTATGAACAGTAATAGCTGCTCTGCTAAATGATGAACGCCGCAACAGCAGCTAACAGCAGTGTTTACTCACAGACACAGTGCATACTACTTTCCTCGGATGTTCGAGGTTCGATTCCTTACTTGAATGAACGGAAGTCTCGGTTGGTGGTGAGGGCTGGTGGCGGTGGTCGTCCTCCCAAGGAGGATGGTGAAAAGCAACAGCAACAACAACAACAACCTGTGTCTCTTAGGCTTGACGACGTGAACCCTGTGGGACTGGGTCGAAGGTCGCGGCAGTTATTTGATGAGGTTTGGAGAAAGTTCTCGGGATTGGGTCAGATTTCTGGCACTATCCGGTCGGATGATCAGGAGGCTTTGGATGCCCTTCTGGTCCGCGAAGGTCCGATGTGCGAGTTCGCAATCCCTGGCGCTCAGAACACTACTGTACTCGTTGTTGGTGCCACCAGCCGCATCGGTCGCATCGTCGTGAGAAAGCTCATGCTCAGGGGCTACGCTGTCAAGGCTTTGGTGAGGAGGGCAGATCAGGAGGTTGTAGAGCTCCTTCCAAGGTCAGTAGAGATAGTCATTGGGGATGTTGGTGATCCCGCCACTGTCAAGGCTGCTGTTGAAGGTTGCAACAAAATTATATACTGTGCCACTGCTCGCTCTGCTATTACTGGGGATCTCTTCAGGGTTGATCATCGAGGAGTTTCTAATCTAACTAAAGCTTTTCAGGATCACAATAATAAATTGGCCCAATCGCGTGCTGGGAAAAGCAGCAAAAGTAAGCTCTTGATTGCCAAATTCAAATCTGCTTCTTCACTCAATGGATGGCAAGTTCGTCAAGGAACTTACTTCCAAGATGTAGTTGCCACAAAATATGATGGAGGAATGGATGCTAAATTTGAGTTCAATGAGAATGGAGATGCTGTTTTCTCAGGTACTATATCTTATCTGCTACTGGACTGCATGATATTAATGAAAAATACCAACAAATTTCATAATATTTGTTGCTTATAATAATGGTCACCTCTGCACAAGGTTTTCAGTATCGGTTGCGGCCGCATTGCGGTTGTTGATATCGCGGATAAATGCAGTCGATGCAGTCCCAATTGTGGTCACAAACAGTTAAAAATACCTTGATGTTGCAGCCCAAATCACGGTCACGGACCCTTTTTTTTAAAAACCTTGCGGCTCTGCTTATTCACTTTTACCCCTATATTTCCATATTCATTTCAGGGTATGTCTTCAACAGAGGAGGCTATGTGGAACTATCAAAAAAGCTTTCTCTGCCACTAGGTTATACTCTTGATAGGTATGAAATAATAGATAGATGACTTTTGTACATAAGATAGCCATCCGGAATTGTTCTGTATAATTGTATTTTGCTGAAAATAGGAAATTCTATCATGCATTCAAGCATAATGAGTTCATCTGTAATGATAGGTATGAGGGTTTGGTTCTTTCTGTTGGTGGCAATGGAAGGTCTTATGTATTAATTCTAGAAGCTGGTCCTTCGGCAGATCCAAGTCAGAGTAGATTGTATTTTGCAAGAATTAGTACAAAAGTGGGATTTTGTAGGGTAAGAATCATTTTCCTTAAAACGAATTATGGTTTCTCCATTCTTACTATCCTACTTCGAAATTTCATCCTTCTTAGCACTGACGAGAAGCTTTCATATCTCCTGTCTGGATTACAATGACAGGTTAGAGTACCATTTTCATCATTCCGCCCAGTGAAACCAGATGATCCAGTGTTAGATCCTTTTCTTGTACATACTTTGAAAATACGCTTTGAGCCTAGAAGACAGGTTCACTTCCTTATTGCTTTGAATTCTCTTTGTTAAACTTAGCTTGTATTTTAGGACCTTGCATTTGTCTTAGTAATATAAATTCCATTTTTCAATATAATTCCCCAACAATTCACCCTCCTTTCCTTTCCAAATATCTGCAAAATAGGTCTGAAGAAGAAAAAAACTCACAAGATTGCAGAAATTCAATGCTCACGAGAGAAATCTAGAGAAATAACTGTAGCAACATTTCTATGCAATAAAAGGTCCTCGCAGTTTCCAAATTCGTATAACAGGAGTTTTATTGACTATTGGTGTCCAAAATGAAAGCCTAAACTGTATAAGGAATTATAACATTCCAAAGGATTTAGGGCTGAATTGTGAGTGGAGGGGCTCATTATTTAATAATGGAACACAAATTTTCATGATGTCAAAAATCTATTTTATGAAAGAATAAGAAACATCAATAACTATTTATTAAAAAACTATTGAAATTTCTCCCATTTGAACCTTTTTAAATCATCCAGGCTATATGAACCAAGACTTTTGGACTTAAATAACTATAGGACAGTAGTTAACAGACTAAAATGCAAAAAGTTGACTACATTGGGCAAACAAAAATGTAAATTAAAATTAATAATATTATTGGGGCTATTAATTTATAATATTATAAAGGGAAGTTATGGAAATTAGGGTGATTAGAGTTGTAAGGAGACAATCTCCTTGGACAGCCACACAATAATACTTATTATCTTGAGTTTTTCCCGCTAATTTCCCTTTCGTGCTACCATACAATTATTGTTCTCTCTTCTGTGTTCAACCAATTTGGTTTGGCCTGCCAAAGTGCCTACATCCTAAGCTGACTGCTAGGTATTACGGTCCCTACTTGGTGCTGATAAAGGTTGAGGTAGTGGCTTTCCAACTTCAATTGCCAAAACATGCTTGAATTCACCCTGTCTTCCTTGTGTTGCAATTGAAGCGAGCTGTGGGTCAACAACATCTAGTGGAGGCAGAACTACAGCAGGAGTTACAGCTAGATCCTATTATTTACTTGCCAGCTAAGGTTTTTGCTGAGAGTGTGGTCATGCAGAAGGATGAGCAGATACCTCAAGTCCTAATTAAATTAAATGGCAAGGAAAAACTGAGGAAGAGGCGGCATGGAAGATGTACAAGTCATTCAGGACTATTTCCCTGAGGACAAGGTTATAGTTGGGGAGGAGGCATTACTAGAGAAATTGGCCGAGATGAGAGAGACCCAACCTAGGAAAAGGAGTGGAAGGTGTATACTAGGAGAAAGAAATAATAGACAGGGTATCATTAGGGCTATTAATATAATAAAGGGCAGTTAGGGAAATTAGGGTGATTATATTTTATATTTAGGGTGATTATATATATTTAGGAATGCTGCACCTGTGGACAAGAATTATGCTTTGTTGTTATGGATTAACTGAGTCACTCAATTGTAAGGAGACAGTTTCCTTGGTCAAACGCCCAATAATACTAAAGGAGAAGACAAAATATGATGAATTATTTCTCATTGATTGTTATTCTCTGTCCATACAGATTTTGTAGCCAAGTCTAAGGTACAAAAGGGAAATAAATCTCCCCAATAAAGACAGAAATAAAGACCGATTCCTACCTAATCTGTGTGTTCCATAAACCACTCACTATCCTAAAATAGTACAGCATTAAATACATAATTTTACTGATATTTGCATACATGTGCAAAAGTTAGTTTTAATGCAATGATTATGTCTCGTTTTTTTTATCATTAAAACATAGAGTTGTTTAGTTTTATACTTAACACTTATTAATGCTTCCATATTGTCATTCGAGCAACCCAAAGTTAAGTAAGATTTAGTAAAGTGTGTCATGGGTAATCTAACCAAATTTCCATTAGTGAAGTGTCTCAATAAAGAAATGAGAGATGTCCTTTAGTAAACATAGGTTGTAATTGATTTCTCCCTTTCTACTGTCTCTTTATGAATTGGAATCTTCTTAAGCTCTTCTAACATTAAGTCAATACAATGAGCTGCACAAGGTGTCATATGCAATCTCTTCCTTTTCTCCATCATCATTTCTCTAGTAGCCTTATAATTTGTTGCATTGTCTGTGATAACTTGGACAATATTTTTTTCACTAACTTAGTCAACAACTTCATTCAACATTTTAAATATCTTAGATATGTGTGATGCGTCGACAAATTTTTCAAAAAAAACCCTTAGGGCTATTTACCAGGAAGTATGGTCCGGCTCCTCTTGTTTGTCTATCCATTTGTAATATGGAGCATTTGGTTTTCTTTCAACAAGCTTTATGCTCCTCCAATGCCTCCTTGGTTAAATCTATTTTTTGTTTAAACTATTTTACTCTAATCCATGTAGGATGATGGCTTAAATCCTAATCCATGTTGAGCAACCAATTCAAACTTCTTGTCAAATTCTTCACTCTTTGTCACATTGAAGGGAATAACACTGCTTTAAAGTAATGAAGAAATTTCTTGACTAGCTTCCTCCCTCAAATTATTGAAAATGTTGTTGATGGTGTATTGAGTGCTCACTCCTCTTCCCTTAAAAATATTTTCATGACTCCCACCCACTTATTGCTTTGTATCCTTTCTCACCATCTTCCTCATTTTCTTTGGGCCTTGGTCCTCCCTCATCTCCCTTAATTTTTTCATTAATCTTTCTTGCAGGGTCAAGTTTACCACATTCGCTTCCTCACCTCATCACTGACAGCTTTGCAAGCTAAAACATCCTTCTGTATTCATGCCAAATGATGTTTCAATGTGCAACCCCTCGGATAATGACTCTTTCATAGTACTTCTTCTACTTGATTTTTCTAGGATTACCATCATTTGAAACACCATGGTTCCTCCCTGCCACGTCAATTCTACTTCCCAGAGCATTCTTGATCACTTTGGAACTGCACTACCTAGATATAGAACCAGCTACGCTATAACTACCAGTGGTTCCGCCAGCGCTAGACATTTTCTCTGCATATCAAACAGCAACATAAACCAGAAAACAAATGTTAGAAGAAAAAAAACCTCCATCCATGGATCGTGATTACAGAACTGCAACCAATAACCAACAAGCCTTTACGTACAAGTCCACAACACATGTTTCAGAAATGTAGCAAGACCAACACTCAAACGCGAGTTCAGAATAGGGAAGAGAACAAATATCAGCTCACCAGCTCATTGAAGGGAAGAGAAGTGGATAACAGTGATCAAAGTTTGAAATGGAAGAGATGAGGTCAAGAAAGGGAATAGCTACCTTTGGAGTGTTTCGAGTTTAAAGGAGAGGGAATAGAGCACATAATGCATTTTCTTACATGAACTTGAGCACAGAGATGCAGAAAAAATACGACTTGTAAGGTTCTCCGTGCAATAGATAATTAAGCTAATTCCTGTGCAGTATTAATTCTAGCTATTTCCTGAGGGAGAAGTGTTGGTAAATATTTGTGTTTTAATTTAAAATTTATAAATATATATTAATTCTATCTTATAAAATAAAATATTTATTTTAGATTTTCTTAAGATTTTGTTTTAATGAGTCAAACTAGTTTGTTATATTTGTTTTGACAACTATAGGTTAGTTTCCAACGGTCATATTTTGTTTGTTGCTTAAGGTGATTTGTGACTATATATTATCTTTCCTTATTTCTAAAAAGATGACAGAACAACAGTCTCATCTTTTTCTCCCAAAATTTTTTATTTCTTCTCTTATAAAATAATTTATTTCTTGAGAGTAAGAGCATTGGTGTTCATAAGGTTCGGGGATCCTTTCGCTGCACACGATCGGAACCAACGGGTTGTCGTATCTTGGGAGAGGAGCGCAATCAAATTTTCCTACCAGTGCAGTGGGGCGTTTTCTCTCTAAGGATAGCGTTTACGCGCTTCAACCCAGGCTATATCTTTCTTTCTCTAATTTATTTTTTCCTTGTGCTTATTGTATGTTATAATCCATTATTCATGTGTTGTCAATTAAATTTATTTTGCTTCTGTTATTTTGTTATTTAATTCAAGACTGTGCATCTTCTTCGTATTTATTTTCCTTCATTTTTTGTTTTATTTTCCAACAGTCTTAGAGAGAAAAATGTTTTAGAGAGAAAATGTTTTAGACTTTCTTCTTGCATAGTCTTTTCTACAGTAACATGATGTTGTATCAAAATATCTATAATGGATATGATTGAGTTCCTTTTAAGTAAGTCTGAAAAATTAATGGATGAAGACACAATGTATTATGCTTTATTAAAAATGTTTTACTATAGTATTTCATTTCCTTAAATTTTACATAAGTGAGAGATTGTTGAAAAATATTTTCTTATAATTTAAAATTTAAAATATATTTTCTTCATTAATGATGGTTTTGAAGAGAAAATGCTTTTAGAATTAGTTTATGTGAAAAACTAAAAGCATACTTCTAATTTCATTCATATATGATTAGAAAACTATCCTTTACTTGGTCAAATGATCCTGTGAACACAAGTCTTTAAAATCAGGACATTTGTTGTTTGGTTTTTAATTTTTATTGTTTAACGTTATTATTACTGCTGCAAGTATTTTGTTGTTACATATTGACTGATTGTCTCTTTATTTATAACTCATTGATAAAACATAAAAACAATAAAATAAACACTTTGGTGAAGCTTTATATTTTGTTTGTTCTATTCCTAATAGAGTACCTTATAAAAAAAATTAAAAAAAAAATCTTTATGAGCTATGGAGAAAAAGAGAATCAAATCTGAAATATCTTAAAGTGTGGGGGTGTTTAGTAAAGGTTAATATCCCTATTAATAAGAAAAGGAAAATTGAAAAAAAAAATATTAATTATATTTTGTTGGATATTTTTTACATAATACTACTTATAGATTCTTAGTTATTAATTCAGAAGTATCTGAAATTTCTAATGGTACTATTGTGGAGTCTACAGATGTGACTTTCTTTGAAAATATTTTTTCTTGAAAAATAAATTGTTAAATCTTTGTATGGTTTGAAACAAGCTCCAAAGCATTGACACAAAAGTTTGATTAAGTTATTCTTTTGTATGATTTTCAAATTAATGATAGTGATAATTATGTGTATGTGAAACAATTTGATGATAATAGATGTGTCATTTTATGTTTGTATCTTGATGACATATTGATATTTGGTGGTAATATGCATTTCATAAATTATGTGAAGTCCTTGTTTAGAAACTTTGACATAAAAGACCTTGGTCAAGTAGATGTGATTTTGGGAATTAAGCTTATAAAGAAAAATGATGGCATGACTTTTACCCAATCTTATTATGTTGAAAAACTATTGAAGAAGTTTAATTATTTTGATGCGAAACATGCTTTTACTCCTTATGACTCATCCATGAAGTTAAAGAAAAATTTGAATAAAGGAATTTCTTCACATAAATATTCTCAAAGTATCGGTTCTTTGTTGCATTTGACAAATTTCTCTAGGTCTGTCTAATATTGCACATGCAGTTGGTAGATTGGAAAGTAATTGAGGAATTTAGTGATACAAGATTGAAGTTCTGATTTTGATGAAATAAAATTGACGAGTGATTATGTCTTTGCTTTAGCTGGATGTGCAGTATCATGAAAATCTACTAGACAAATTATTATTTCACATGAAAGCAAAAATTATTGCTTTAAATACTGCTACTAGTGAGGCTGAATTTCTTAAAAATGTATTATGTGATTTGTCATTGTTAAATAAGCGTATACCTCCAATTCCAATGCATTGTTATAGTCAAATTGCTATATCTAAAGTGACAAGCAAAATTTTAATGAAAAAAGAAGACACTTAAGAGTGAGACATAAGTCTATTAGAAATTTGATTTCTCATGGTGTCATTTCTCTTGACTTTGTCAGGTCAGAAAATAATATTGCGGATCCGCTTACAAAAAGGTTGACATGTCAACAAGTATTTGAGTCGTCGAGGGGAATGAGATTAAAACCCATTATTTAGTTACAACAATGGACACCCGTCTCCGTGTGATTGGTGATCCCATGAATAGAGTTCAACGGGTAACAACGAAATTGTTTGTTGACTAAAGTACACCAAAATGAAATTGGACGGAGCTGTTCCGTTTCTCATTCCTATGACGAGGTGTATTATAAATTGTGGCAATATTAAGGTTGAGGTATTTATATATGTGTATTTTTGGTAAAAAAACAAAATACCTCTTAATGAATCCGATGACAATTATTGTAGGGGTGGGGGTCACAACCCACTCTTTGAGGATTCACCTAGTGAGTGTGGTGGTGGGGCCGCCACTGTGAGATATGGGCTAATCTCTAAGGGACACTCACGAAACAAGATATAAGCTCAAGGCCGTGTAACGCGCTATCACTGATTAGAACCTAATTGAACACCAATATTGTAGGAGTTGTGTACTAAAGTCCGGTTAAAGAATATGTAGTTCAAGACAATCAAGTCACTACATTTTTCTCGGATGGAAGTTCATAAACACTAGGTATAAGGTTCAAACCCGGAAGGTTCCTTATACCGAAATACAATATCACATGTTCTTTCTCTTATGTTTTTATACAAATTATCTTTCGGAAAATATATTTTAAAATTTTAAATTATGTGGGGGAATGTTGGTAAATATTTGTGTTTTAATTTAAAATTTATAAATATATATTAATTCCATCTTATAAAATAAAATATTTATTTTAGATTTTCTTAAGATTTTGTTTTAATGAGTCAAACTAGTTTGTTAGATTTGTTTTGACAACTATAGGTTAGTTTCCAACGGTCATATTTTGTTTGTTGCTTAAGGTGATCTGTGCCTATATATTATCTTTCATTATTTCTAAAAAGATGACAGAACAACAGTCTCATCTTTTTCTCCCAAAATTTTCTATTTCTTCTCTTATAAAATAATTTATTTCTTGAGAGTAAGAGCATTGGTGTTCATAAGGTTCGGAGATCCTTTCGCTGCACACGATCGGAACCAATGGGTTGTCGTATCTTGGGAGAGGAGCGCAATCAAATTTTCCTACCAGTGCAGTGGGGCGTTTTCTCTCTAAGGATAGCGTTTACGCGCTTCAACCCAGGCTATATCTTTCTTTCTCTAATTTATTTTTTCCTTGTGCTTATTGTATGTTATAATCCATTATTCATGTGTTGTCAATTAAATTTATTTTGCTACTGTTATTTTGTTATTTAATTCAAGACTGTGCATCTTCTTCGTATTTATTTTCCTTCATTTTTTGTTTTATTTTCCAACAAGAAGTTCCAAGACAATTTAATTCAATTTTTTGTTTCCAACACTACTATTTCCTAAGACATTTAACTGAACACAAATTTCCACACTTCCTAAGGTAGACCCATTTTACTGGAAGCTCGGTAACAGCTTCCTGCTTACCAACCTTCCAAAATTGAGGTCATTATCCTATTATCTTGTACATATTTTTAATTACTATTGTCTCCCTTTCCTGTTAAATACCATATGAACTTCTAAACACGTGCAAGAATTTACAAAGGTCCCCGATTTCCTTACTTTTTAAAAATATTTTTCTCCACTATTTTCCCCTATACGAACTCGTGTTTTATTTTTAAACAGTGTATAATTGCGGTGTGCTGATCCTCTATTCATTCTTGTTTCAGAGGCCTGTTGAAGGAAATGCAACAATGAAACAGGATTTAAGAAGCTTTAAGCTTATATTGGAATATATTAAAGTCTTGCCTGTAAGTGCTTCAATGTATTTTCTTTTAATTGTGGCATAAGCTACAATGTTTTTATACGCTTGTCTAATGTTCACTGTTTATGTATTGTAAATCAATAGTTCAATTGATAATGACAATGTAAGTTGTGAGATGAACGAGGATAAAATAGTTTTTCCCTTTTTTCTTCTACTGGAGATAATAAAGTTCTAGGATTCCATCAATAGTATGGAGTATGGAGTATGGACTATAAAGGATGACATTTGTTTATTTTATTAGAATCTTTATTTTTCTATTTTTTTCAAGATGTGGTTATTCTTGTAAATGTGGATATCTTTTACAAACTATGACTATTTTATTAGAGTTCTTTGAAGTATTTTTGTTGAGATACCCACAAATGTCCATTCATGGAAACTTTACATTCCAAAAGTCCAATTTTGGGCATAATGGGGTGTGTCAAGATCCCACCTTTGCTAGGTATAAGCGGTGCTATGCATTATCTGCCCTTCAAGTCCAAAGGGTTCGTACACAAGCAAATATGTTGGAATATAATATACAAGCCATTTATATGTCTTAGGCTCTTAGCCTAATAGCTTAAGCTTTTGGATGAAGACTCATCAATTGTTCTTGCACCCTACTTCTAACATTAAATTGCATAATGTTCTTTGGAATTTACTCTTTTCCCCTTTATTAATATTTCTCTCCACCTCTCTCTCTTTCTCTCACATAGGGTGAAAATAGGTCAGGCCGCCCATTAAAGGCCTATAACTCAACCCATTTAAAAGCCTTTTTAGTTAAATATACCAGCCATATATTATCATCTATGTTATTCGAACTACTTATTCCAAAAATGCTATTGTCTCGTGTATTGTCACTGGACTGTGTGAATAATACTTGTACGGCATACATTCTTTCATTGCTTTTTTGCATATCTTATTCTGCTTGGTGCCAACAATGTGAAAAAAGAAACATAAAAGACTGCTTAACAAGGCATCTAGATGATTTATGTTCTTCAGTAATGTTATTGATACTTTGTCCCCTAACGTAAATTCTGCATGTGAATATACTGCAGACTGGGCAAGAAACCGATTTTGTATTAGTTTCATGTTCTGGACTAGGAATTGAGCCTTCCAGGCGGGAGCAGGTTCTTAAAGCCAAGAGGGTTAGTTTCATTTATTTGTTTTGTCTTTTACTTAGTTGAAAGTTACGACTTTTGTTCCCTTTTATTTTCGGGGTCATGTCTGATCATGTCAATGTTGAATTCTCCAGGCTGGTGAAGATTCTCTAAGAAGATCTGGCCTTGGATACACAATAGTTCGTCCTGGTCCATTGCAGGTAAAGTTTCTATTGCTGCTCGTAGGTAGAACATGTGGTTGATTTAGTTGCAGAAATAAGCATTTCTGTGACATCTGGATACTAGGGAGCCTAAAAAAAAAGTGAAATGAGAATGCGTGATTGCTTGAAACTTGCAGTGGACCAAAAAATGTCTTAGGGAGGCAAATTGGCGTGTCAACATCATTGATGACAGAAGCCTCTATGGCTTACATTGTATCCATAACTGCTATAATATTCACATTCTCATGCTATTATCAACATAATTATCATGATATGAATCCTTTTCAGATATTATTGGGTCAACAACATATATGCATGTACACATGTCTATTCATCATTGGATTTCACAAGTACATCAACAATTCCATCTTATTTATATATATCCCATCAATGGGTGCTTTAACAAGCATCCTACATATTTAATGCAGACCCTGAAACATATTCTCTGGCTTGACAAATGTTCATGACCAAAGGCTTCCCATGCTGTCCTGCACAGAGGCCAGTTTCTCAATTGTCACTATATCTATGTAACAGATTGTGATCAATAATTGACAATTTTTTTCCCATCATAACAGCTTTATCCACTCTAATTTGTTCTAAAACACTGAAATTAACATCATTGCGGTCCCCTGGCTTTAAATGGTTACTAAATTCACAGTGGTTGGGTCATTTTCAAGAGCCGCATTGCAGCATGCTAGTGTATGTTGTTATTCATTTCTACTATATCTAATCAATGTCAGGGTCATTTTTAGGCTTTATATATATAATATATATAAAATTGAAGCTTGCGTTGAAGTTCAGAAACGGAAGGTTCATTACAGAAATATTTAGACTGCTACATTCCAGTATAACTTTCTATTAGAGTAAATTATTAGAGCCTCCAATTAGCTGAATGTAATATAGTAGCTTTTTGTCCTTTTCATTCTGTCTGTAGAAATATAATTTGGTGTTCTTTTCTTGTCAACTAACTTGCAGTTTTTCTGACAGGAAGAACCTGGAGGGCAGCGTGCTCTAATATTTGATCAAGGAAACAGAATATCTCAGGTTAGTCTCTATTTATGTACCAAAGGAGGGTTAACAACACACTTTCTAATACTCTCTTTCCAACATACTCTCTTTCTTATTAGTTGAAATTCATGTGGATCTCGTCAGTTTGAAAATAGGATCCACCAAATAATAGGAAATGAGACATTTAGTGAGACCCATGTGAATTTCACCCAATAAGAAGAGAGCTCATGAGGGGAGTGTTAGAGAGGGTAACAAGAAATTCTCTTTTGTATTATCATTATGGAAGCCTTCCCATTTTTTATTTTTTGTTTTTTTTCTTCCATTTTTTATTTGTTTTACTTAAGTATTTCAAATACCCGGAAAGACGTGAACCTTTATAGAAATAACGATCTTAATAATGCTAGTTGTTATACTTGTGTTTTAGGGCATCAGCTGTGCTGATGTAGCTGATATATGTGTGAAGGCACTACATGATACAACTGCAAGGAACAAAAGCTTTGATGTGAGTAAACCCTGTTTGGTTATAAGATTGAACCTTGATTCAAACAAAACTAAACCTCTTCACCCTTGTCTGTAGGTATGTTACGAGTATATTGCTGAGGATGGAAGGGAGCTTTATGAGCTGGTATGTGAACAATGATTGATCCTAGTTTTTTAAAGTAAAAAAATAGGATGAAAATCTTATGATCTAGTCTGCATTTATGGAAACTGGTTATTTTTGTGTCTGCTTAGGTTGCACACTTGCCCGACAAAGCAAATAACTACTTGACACCAGCACTCTCTGTCTTAGAGAAGAATACCTGATCATCCCTTGTTGAGACAAAATACTTCCCAGAAGTAAGATTTCATAAATTTGCTTCCTACGGCCTTCTACTTCTACACGACTGCCAAAGTGATTCATGTAACTATTTTTCCTGTATATATATTCTTGTGTAGAACAATTTACTACTTGAGAAATTAATATATTTATAAATTCTTCCTTTGAAAATTCAAATTATACAAAAATATAGATTTCAATAGTTTAAATGCATTATGCAATAAATGATATGGATATATACATCTCACCTTGTATAATGAAACAATAGCGTACATTCGATTTTGGTTGCTATAAATATACTGATGTCATTTTAGGAGTCCGGATCCTCTGCAGCCAAGGGCCTCTGCAGCACTATTTGGAGTTTTTGGACCATTGGATGTGTCTCACTGTCTCGTGTGTGAATGTTTGAGATTAACACATGGATGTTTTCTTTTAAAAACATATATGAAACGTGTTAAAAACTTTCAAATGGATAAAATGATTAAAAATTAATTTAATCTATTCTATTGAAATAAGTTTTTAAAGAAAATAATAAGTATCTTGTAATTGCACTGACATTTTTACAAAATTATAAAAAATAAATGTAAATAATATTTAAAATATTCAATTTAATTAATGAAAAAATAGTATAGTAACGATAAAAATATATTAAAAATATAAATATTTTTTCTTTTTGTTTTTTTCTAAATAAACTGTAGACCTAAGATTCATTTGAGATATCATTGATAAATAATTTAATTAATAAAAATATCAAAAATTAAAGAAATAAATGTATACAAAATTGAAGAATGGACTAAAATCATGAATTTTTAACATGTAGAAACTAAAATCGTAAAAAAAATGAATCAAAATTGCGGATCATATATTTAAGGAGGATTAATATTGTAATTTAATCAAGGAAAATGTTGTTAGTACAAACAACTTTTGGTGAAAATTTGACGAATAAATATTACTGGTTGAAATTTTACTGGTCGAAATTGTAGAAGCAGGATATTTTATATTTTTGCGTGAAAATATAATTTTATAAGGATCTCACCGCGTATTGTCAGTTATTCCCACCATTCGTACTTTTGTGCGTAACAATTATCCCGTACCAAATAGCATTGTTCTTTAGCCATATTAAACATACATATATACATAATTTTTATTGCAAACTTTTTAATGAAAATTTATAAATATTTTTAATAATATAATTATATTTTGTTTTATAAAATTGAAAAAAAAAAAATAAGAAGACCGAAATGGCACATAAGGAATCAAAGAAAGACTAAAATTGTGATCTAATCTTTATGTTTTTAATATATTTTTATTGCTACTAAAATAATTTTTTATTAGCTAACTTGAAAATATTAAATATTATTTAAATTTGCTTTTAAAATTTTGTATAAATATCAGTGCAATTTATATGATACTTATAAGTTATTTCATAAAACATTTAATTAATTTTTTAATCATTTCTTCCATTTGAATGTTTTTAACACGTATCTCATTTTTTTTCATAAGCAAGTGGGTTTCATGTGTTAATCTCAACCATTCTCATACATCCACCAATGGTGCAAATAGTGCTGTAGAGAGCTACAAAGGCACTTGGCTGTAGAGAATACGGACGCCATTTTTAGACTCTTTAAATTTTGAGTTTTGATTTGTGTTTTTGTTTTAAAAGTGAGCATTTAAGGCTTTTGATATTGTTTGGATACAATACATTAGGGATGGTCGGTGGATACTCCGATCAAATTATACATTAGAATTAGAATAAGAGGGATTAAAGGTTTTATAAGCTAGTATGAAAATATATAATTGGATGAATTAAAAGAATTCATTGATATTATTTATACTAATAAGATATATTTACTTTTTGGATATTTATCACTTAAAAACTTGATTTTGAGTAATTATGAAATGAACGACCTTTTGAAAAGTAGATAAATTAGGCTAAAAAATCTCGTATTTGTTTATAAGGACAACCAATAATATTAAAAGTCAAAACTAGTGATTGAGATCTTAAAAATAACTACCTACAAAGGGTTTGACCAACAAGAAAGTTAGTAAAGTCTCATAATTAATTGTCAAGGTCTTGAAAATAATTACATATGGAGGATTCTGACAAAAGTTGAGAAAAAGGTTTTCGTGTGAAATATTCTAGTATGTGAGACATTGATAAGTGAACAATTTAGAATATTACAATTAGCTTTTTTTTATGTGAATTATTTTAATCTTATTATTAGTATGTTTGTCTAAATAATTTATATAGACAATTTTTTAAAAAAATGTATAGATAATAACATTTTAAAATAATCAACTATAATATTTTCTTTTACAGAAAATAAGATAAATTTTATAATTAATTAAATTATAAGTTTGCATCAGTTATTTTTTGCACAATTGTTTGACAAGTTTTAAAACTATAAAATAAGTTTTTGTGATTATTAATATTTTTTAACATCATAGAATTTTTTTTATTATCTTTGCTTTTGATTTTTTACAGTTTCTACTAAAATATTTCTTCAATGTTGTGACAATGATATTCTTAAATAATTTGTTAATTAGTTCTTTGATGTTTTTTAAAAGAATTAAAAAAAAGGTGTTTAAAAAGTATAATATTTAATATATTAAGAAAAATAAAAGTGTATATTTTATAGAATCATTTAGTTTTATGATTATAATAAATATAAAGGGAATATTGATTAGTATTTTTATTTTTAAATTAAATTATTTATAATATTTAATAAGAAAATATGTTAATGCTTCATATCTTAAAAGTTAAATACTTGTACGGTTATTGGATATTATTTTTGCCCATTTATTTATCTACTGCAAAGAACCAGTCAAGTATGAATTTCATTCTTGTACAAAATTTACTATTTTTTATCTTTGTAAAATTAAGATATAGTATTTTTGATTCCAAGTTAGGCTTTGTTGATTTTTATACCTACATGTCACTTCCTCATTAGATCAATCATTGACTACTCTTATGATCTATGGGGTTAAAAACACCCCATAAATACAAAAAAAGTGTCACGAATTTTCGAACTCATCTTCCCTAACCTTTTCGAATATCCAGGGAAATAACTTCAGGTTCAGGTAAGACTGGGTCAGCGTTGACGTTTTGCTGCTTTGGCGCGTCTTCCACGGCATCGTTTTGGGATTCGATGTCTTGCGTTAACGTTTCCGGAACTGGAACGGCAACGTCGTTACTGTTGCCGTTATTCGCATTAGCATCCTCGGACTCGGTGGTGTGGGAGAGTAACCAATTCTCATATGCCGGATTATAGTGTGAATTTGGGGGTAGTGGGTTGTTGAGAAATCTTCTTCTCTTTCCTTAGGAGTCTCTCATGAAGGGTCCATTCTATTCTCTATATTTAAGACTCAGCAGTAAATAATACTAATACAAAGATAGTCCCTACATCACATTGTTACAGATTCTCTGATTGATTATTTTTGTTTAACTACATAGCCGTTACACATTGTGAGAGGCCTAACGGTATTGGATCGGGAGTCAGCGCAGTGGCCAAAGGTTTAAAAATTTACATCACATTGGGACTTTTTAATCCCCCGAAACTAGAGAGTCTGACATGTAGATATGAAAATCAATCGAATCTAATTCCCCACAAAAATACAGTATATTTTAATTCTGAGGATAAAAGTAGATAAAGATTTTAAGAAACAAAGTTTATACTTTATTAATTTTACATGACGAAAAATGTATTTTAAACTGTATTTAAAAGTTTCATGCTAATCCATAAAAGTTGAGTTGTTTCCTTTTCTTAAAATTCATTGTGTGCATATGAATTAAAAATGTTTAGGTTAAATTATAATCTTTCTCACATTACACAGTTTTGAAATTTCTATTATACTCTGCGAAAGAGAGGGTTTTTCATTGCCAATTCAAATATACAAGTAACAATCATTGGTGGGGTTCTGACATAGAAACGAGAAGCCTAATCATGGCCCAATCCTAATCCTCCGCCATAGCCAAACTCACCCCTTCCCTCGTCTCCTTCACCCAATCCCTTGCCTGCCCCCATCTCTAACTTCTCTATCGCCGCCGTCAAAGAGGCTACCTCTGGCCGCATCTTCGTTAGCATCAACATTCACAGGCTTCCCCTTCCACCATATCATTTCATGCCACCGACATCCAAATCCTCGGCTCTAGAAAATTGAAGAAAGGATCCCAACCATTGAAAATTTGGAATCACTCATAAACAAATAATAAAAATAAAAGCCCTTTTTTTTCTTCTATGCAATTTCTCGGCTTTCTCTCCCTCCGCCTTTTCAGGTGTAAGATTTGTTTGAGGATAAACTTTGTTTGTTTGTATGACAAAGGAGAGAAAGTTGAAAACTTTTTCTTGATTTCACGGGTTAATTATGGGTTGTTCTCCTCAAGGCAAATGGGATTTTAAAAGACATAAAGGTTGATGGATAGATCTTGATCTGTTGTTTGATCATAAAAAAATAAAAAAATGTACAGGTTGAAAACTACCAGTGATAAAACAATTACTTTTTGTAAAATTGATAGAAAAATTATTTTGAATAACATTGTAAACTTAAAGGATTAAAACAAAAAATTTAAATCATAAAGGATTAGAGCAAGAATTACTAAAAACATAAACCTTGAAAGAGAATATGTTTTTAATCTTTTATGATTTTAGTAATTTTTGCTTTAATGTTTGATGTTTTAATTTTTTTTGTTTTGATCTTTTAAGTTTGTAATATTATCCAAAATGATTTTATTTTGATCTTAATTGAGAATCTTATCAAGGTAAACATTGAAACAATAACATGCTTGGAATTGATGTAATTGAGAATATAAAACAATTTAAGATGTTGAGGTTTGGGTCATATGGGAGTTTGAAATTGTTTACCTAGAAGATGTTTAAGGGAGAAGGAAAGAATGGAAAGATGGCATGTTCAATCCATCTTTTATTAACTAACATTCTAACGACATTTGTTCATAAGAAAAAGTGAGAGAAACAAATTTTATGTATTTTTTGTTTAGCCAATTTGGTACATCTCGTGCATAAATTGGTTTTCTTTAATAAAATATGTTTTTGCTTGTATAAAAAGAACAATTTTTGCCTTGAAATTCCAATGTTGAAACTATTAGATGCTCTATTTTTATTTTTTATAGGAATGGAAGCCAATTTTGAAATGATGATGATGGAAGAAGAGAGATAAAGAGTAAGCACTATTACAAAACCTGCCTTTTACATTGGTTTTCTTCAACATACAACATCGATTGTAAGACGTTGTTGTAACAAGTGTCGTAAAAAGAGCTGGGGTCTACAACGACAGTTCCATAGGACCGTCTTAGAATGACGTACATTCTAATACGGTTGTCCCCAGAATCGTCTTAGAAACTGAGGATTTTTTTTAAATGCCATTTATTTTCATCGTCAACTATATATATACAATAATCATGATCGATGGGCCAAATGTCTCTTATTAAATTTGCACCTATAACAAGCATTATATACAAAATGTGGCTTTAAATTCAGGGGGACCAGAGATGACAAAAGGTTTGTAGGGCAATTTGGCAACTACCTTGCCTTCGTAGAGTGAATTCAGCAACCCAAAGACCACAAAGAGAACTAGAGCCACCACACCCCCAGACTTGAACTTGAAGAGAGACAAGTCGCGACTCGATTCTTTGAGGCTTGTCTCAACACGGTCAATTTTTATGGTCTTGGACTTCTTGATGTTGATTTTATTGTTGTCTGTCTTCATGCATGGTCTCAAGTTTCTTGGAGGCTTTTTTGTCAATGGAGGATTTTGTAAGAATTGGTCCGATAGATAAAAACCCATGAGATAGCCTCACAGACAATAGTTGTGCAGAAGGAGATACCCACTATAGTGAGGCCATCTGATGAGTACTTGAAATCTGAGAAGGGATATGCCATGGGAAGACTGTAAAGAAAAATCTACGACAAAATTACAAGGCAAACTTGGATCTTGATCAGAATTGTTTAAATGTCCAAAGCCTGTATAAATACACAAACATTTAATCACACATTATATAAGTCCTCATTAAAAGAACATAACAATATATAGGGCAAATACCATTCACATTCCCCATAATATATGCTTATACTACACTTCCCTCTACTACTCTTTTAAAAACAACACTTCCCTCTACTACTGAGATTAATTGTTATGCTTTAGTTTATTTGTGTGAACAAGCCTCTTAGGCATATTTTCTCTATCTCAGCAACTCATAGGACCAGTGGCAACTTTTCTAAATAATTATTATCAAGAGACTTTAGAAGTTGGAATGGAGATTTTGGGTAAAATTCAGAAGACAACAGTAGGAGCTCATCAAATTCCCAATCACCAATTTCCTCTGCTGAATAATCCTTACTAACCTTCCCAAACTCATATTCCAGCTTAGCTAATTTCGCTTCATCATCCAATATCTAGTCTGTCTTAACTGAAGGTGATTTTGGTTGCTCATTTGTTTCTGGCTTTGAAAGCTCGATACCTTGAGCTGCAACACCTTGAGGTGGAACATAAACTGAAAGAGTAGCATCAAACTTTTTCTCCAAAGGTGGTGTTTCAACTTTTGCAGGGATCTCTATTTCAAGAATTGGTCTCTCAATAGACTTAAATTGAGTCCGTAACTTTTCAATGGCATCAAACAACTCTTTAACTCTCTCCTCAAAAGGAGATAATATAGTACAATGGCAGCTGATGCAACGCTAATCCTCTACACAAGGAAACTAAATTTATAACATCTTGTATTTCCATAAATGATAAAATGTTCCATGGGAAGAAAACAAAATGGTTTTTGGGTCAGCCAGTTAGAAGAGTTCCAATTTACTGTTGGATTTAGAAATTATATTTATTTTGAACTTGTATCAACCAACTGTCCAATTCACAAATTAGTAAAGCCCCCATAAAGTTATCTAAAAAGAAAATACAAAACCTGGAAATTTTCCTGTGTTGAGCATAAAACTGTTTTTTCATGTTATCCACTACACTGAAGGTAGTAATAATCTGGAAAAAAAATGAAAGAAAACCACCAACATATAAGTCCAACCAAATCATAGCACTACTCTATCACTTTGGTTCATGGACAAAGCATATAGCTTGCAACAAATATAGGAGGGTCAAGCATATTTAAGTAGGCAGTAAGGACTTGCGGCAGTAACAGTAGCAACAACGATAGTCTTATCCCACAAGGTGAAGTCAAAAATCAAATTCAGGACAATAAGTACTTGCAAAATCCAAAAAAAAAAAAATTACCTAGAAATAAAGAAATAAAATTTATAGAAATGTGGTTTACATAAGAGTGTACAATACAATAGGACAACATTCTACATAACCACCAAACTAAAAAATTAAACAGTCCAGGACAAAGGCACACTTTTTTTTTTATGGAGGAGAATCAATAAGAAAACTGTAGGATGAACAAACCAGTGATTTCAAATTTATCTATGTTACATACATACCTTGGCTTCGTAGGTCAAATATTCTTCCTTAAGATTTCTCCTTAGACTTAATACTTCTGACTCATCAGTATCTGCACTGGGTGTCATCTCTAACCTGTATCTTCCATAAATTGCAGAAAATAGATAAACAATTAGCAACATATAATTGGGCACATGCAAATTTATATTTTTAAAATTTAAGTCTGATATTTTATGTACAAATGAATATTATACCAACCATTTGATTAACTACTCATTTTTAGGGGGAAAGAATCAGTGTGCATCCGTGCGTGTTGACCTTGTGAAAATAGTATTCTTAAAGAAATTTCCAAAAACATATGCCCTTACAAAGGCATTACCTCTGACTTAAATTCTCAAGGTTCACAAAAAATGTTCTGATATGGTTAATGCAAGGCTCTAACTCTTTCTGCACACAAATAGAAGGTCATACAACTGATGGGGAAAAAATGGAGGGAACCAAAAAGGTGGCTGTCATTATACATTCATTATTTGAATTAGCAAAGGGCAATAAGAACTTGGTAAGTAGTAAGAAGTTGAATGGCCAAGTTCACAAAGTAGTCCCCATGTCTCTCCAATTCATCACTTCAAAAATGTAAGGATTAGTTAAAATACTAATTTATGAAAAATAAGGAACAATGGAAAAATAAATATAATTTCTAGATTTCTAGTTGAAGGATATTGTCAACTGAGTATATGTGAAGTTGGAATTACACCTAATCCAATGCACACTCGTAAACCTTAGTTTTGTGTATATATTTATATACACATGGAGTCTTACCACTCAAATTAGACTCTTCTACAAGCATCAAAATAATTCTCATTACTTAAGTTCAATAAGTTCAATTACATACTTGACTTGCTTGTCATTCATTTATGCATTTCACCGTTGAAGAACCCAAGTATCTTCTATAAAATTAATCCGGCTTTTGATAACATTTGCTTTAACACTACATGAGCTAATTGATTTTGGAAGTTCATTTTCCTGTGAATCAAGGTAAAGTCAAAATTTCAGACAACAGGATTCTGAGAGTAACACTATTCAGGAACATTGATTTAACAATTCACAGCCATGAAAAATAGAACCTCAAACCTTTAATTTCAGATGTTCAACTATTTGATTGTTTGCTTCCTCAAACTGGTCTTTCTCTTCCCTCACATTTCATAGTCGTGCTTGAGCAGTGCTAACCTACACCTCAGAAGCTAGGTTTCAATTATTTATAAATCTAGTTAAAGGCTTCATGGATCCACCAACAATATCCCATAGATTATTAAAGTGAGGAACCATTTTGACAAGAAAATAAGACAAACTACAATTTATGATATTAGCAGTTGACTTGAAGAACAAAATTTAACTTTCACATCCATAGAATCTTACATATGTTAAAACCTAACAGCACAATGTTTCCTCAACAAATATCGATGCATAATTCACAAGGATGTAAAAAAGAATACTAGATTGCAAGAGGTGGCACATCACATGGGAATAGAAATGAAGCAAATAATAAATAAACCTACTTCCTCAAGGAAATGTCATTACTAACACCGCAACCCCCCTTCCCCCTCCCAAAAAAATATGGTGGATACCTTTAGTTCATATTTTTTTCAGTGTCTTTATCACGAATCTATCATCTTGAGAAAGAAAGAAGATGTTGCCACTTTTTCTAGGTGAAGATATGTTCGTTAGACCAGAATCACCACAAATGGACATCATGTACTCTGCAACATCTAATTTGAACGTGTCTCTCAAATTCCTGGAAATCAAATAACAATGCCATCTCATATACCATCTCACAGATAAATAAAATATTGATTAATGATACCAAACAAATCATCTAAATAATGTTACTAAACCTAAAGAAACCTCTATATTTGTGAAAATAGATTTTTTTTTTATCAATTTGCAAGCCTTATTATCCTCTGTACCTCCAAACCTTCTATGTATTGAAAGTCGAACCCTTTACTGTCTAATGTGTTGACAGCTTTATTGGTCTCCTCAGGAGTCAAAAAGTAGAGAAAGTCGAACCCTTTAGGAGAGAAGAAGGAAAAGGCAACATGGAAGGAGGATTAGAACTCCAATAGACAAATATGAGTCAAAAGAAACAATCTGAAAGGAAAAAAGATTAGAACAATCAAAATCAGAATTCTCTTATAATTACAAAATGAGCCAACAACCAAACAAATAGACTCCCTTAAGAAAACAATTTCCAATATCATACAACTTTTGATTAAAATTTCTTTAAAATCTTGCTCTGCTAATTCCACACTTGACTAAGTGGTTTTTGTATAGTACCAATAATAGTATTACATGTCAAAACTTGTAACTGGCTGATAACAATACCTATAAATAACCTCTTCCCAGCCTATGTTCAAAGAAATTGTACCTAATAATAGCTAACAAGAAATGATGTTTAACTGTATAAGATAGGATGTTGAACTAAAAAAAACATCATTATGTAGAAGAAATAAAAAGATAATGTGTATGAATAGAATTAGACAATGAAACAGAATATAACCTCTTTCCCACTATTGGAGCTATCAAGACCTAGTAGTTGTAGAATAAATGCCCTCTCAACTTTTTCTGACCCTTCGTTATAGGAAGCCTGTAGCCAATAAATTATCCTTATCTCAACAGTCATATAACACAATAACATAAAATGTAGAGAGAAAAAGCACAGTCCAACTTATTACTTATTCATATAGAGATGAAAAATGATGCAATATCAATTGCTTATCATTAACCTTTCATGATTGTTTCAACTAAGATTTCCATTAAAAGTTCCAAAAGGCAGTTGGCTGAAGAGAAACCCACAACAACAAACACTCAACATATTTCAACAAGCAAGGTTGGCTACATAAACCGACTAACACTACTAACTCTGTCAATATCTAGATTTCAATAATACCATTTGTGCAGGGTTTTTTTAAATGGTTTATCCTAATGTTTGCTTAGCTATTCCTCTCCCCTCTAATTGGACTATCTTCCCATTCATCCACTTTTCTTACTCGCATGGTAGTCAACTCACTAGTTTAAACCATTAACTGCTGGAGTATACTACTGTATAGCATACTGAATTCTTGTAGTTAGTTAGTCATTTATTTTCTATTGTAAATAACCAACTCTTGTATCCTAGAAATAGCAATCAATTGTATCTCTAAACACATATCAACAATATTTTTTTCTCAGATCCCTCTCAATTCTCTTCCTATTAAACCCTTTTAACATAAACTTTCTGCCCCATAGGCCATAGTGACCAAATTGTGTTAATTCACAATAAACTTGTCATCTCTAATGGTAAACTTGGTTCAAATTCAACTTGCACAAACTCATGCATGTCCATAAGTAACTCAATTGTAATTCAGATGAAATATAGTTAGTTCTATTTTGTCAGAATTTCAGATTTGAGAAACACAATAGAAAATTACTCTGCAGAAAGAATGTTAGCTTTCCATATTAGTATAATATTTTAATCACAAATTTTTCATTCATCAACATCTGGAGCATGTAGGGAGGCATAAATGCAGTGTCGTATAGATCCGTTTATTATTGAAAATAGTTTAACTAGTTTTAATGACAAAACCTTATTCTAAGATGCCTGCTCATAGTTCTTATTCATCATGTTTTTGTTAAGGAATCACATCCTCCTCTAGCTTTCAAAAACCGATTTTAACTTCAAAGAAAAGAATTAGACATGCAAAAAAGCTTCAACAAGTACAACAACAATAATAAGTGCTTACATTTACAATAAAGCTTATGAATGGATTTGAAGCCGGTTTCTGGGATGAATAAGCCTCAACTAGCAGAGCAAAAGCTATTAACCGCTCAGTGGTGTTGAGCACCTTATTGTCCTGCCCACAAAGATTCCAATTAGACAACATTCAACACTATTTCCAATCAAGTAACAGGGTAACAAAAATAAAATAAACACACACATATGCCAGAATCTCTATCTAATGAAAAAAGAATCACAAACCCCATCCCCAAAAATGAAAATCTTCAATTCAACAACATTTCCACCTAATAATTTAAATCCCTAAAAAATGGCATGCCAGAATAAGTATCTAATGGGAATCCAATAAGGTACAAGATTTGTTATAGAAAAACCCTAGAAGTTGAATTGTGAGTGGGAAACGAAAAATTCATAACAAGTGCAAGCATGGGTACTTACCACCTAAAACGACACGATCGTGACACGACACACCTTCGACAGGCTATAGTGAAGAAAGGAGATACGACACCGACCAGGTGATTACACGACCTCAGGGGACTACGAACACCGGGTCACGACCTAGAATAGGATTTGAAATGAGACAAAGGTATTGGCCCTATGTGCACATGTGGTAATTACTGGGAATTAAAACGAAGGCGATTTTCTCTTAAAATCGTTGTTGTTTTGCCAATAATTACAAAATTGTCACCCAAGCAAATTCTAAGACAATTATTAATAACCGTCTTAGAATGTGTAAAAAGCAATTTTCAAGTATCCTAATTATAAGTTTGTCACCACGTCACATTCTAAGATGATCCCAAATAACCGTCTTAGAATGTGCGTCGTAAAAGATTACATTTCTAATAGTGAAGGGATCTCTTATATAAGGACAATGTGGGAAAAAATGACAAGTGAAGATAAATATTTTACATGACATGTCAAATTTTTATGGGTGATACATGAATTGAGACACATGAGATATATGATTTAAATAATATATTTCCATGAAACATTCAATTTATGTTCCCACCTTGGAGAAATTATTTAGAGATCTTGGATCACTACTTGTCTATAATCTCAATCTCTATCTCACACGTATCTAAATTTTTAAATTTAAGACTTGGGATATACGTTTCTGTTAATTTGTGGTGAATTTTTAGGAATGACGTATTTGTTTTAGAGAAAAACATGTTATGCATGGTCAATAATAAATTTTTTTACATAATCATTGAATCACAATTCATCATCATTATGTATAATAAGTTAAATAATTATCTTAAAATAATTTAAACAATGATTTGTGATTGAATGATATCTAAATAAATAGGCATTAAACTCTTTCTTTTATTCTGGATAAAAATCAAATTTAACATATCACAACATTATCAATCTTAATTGATTGAATAATGTATTTGAATTATTATAAACTCTTTGTCCTTGAGTTCGAATTCTCTATATAAAAATATCATAAAAATCTCAACTTTTGTTGCCCAACCTCTATTTTGCCCCTTTTGATTAGAAGAAAATTAGAAAATGTTCTGATTCATGAGAGATTTCAATATGAAAATCCAGAGATAAGTGACTGAATCACGCTGAAGCTTAAGTTGTGCTTCAATGGCAGTTTTACTAGAGTAAGAAGAAACAAGTGTGAATTTTGACACCCAATAAAAATGTTTTAGTTGGGAACGCCTGTGTCGCCCATCAGCGATTAGAAAGAGGATAAGCTGTAGCGCTGGTAACATTGCCAACCAGGAAAGAGTTAATTTGCTTGCACCAAGGAATTGAGTGCTGGTACAGTGCACGTACAAGATCTTTGGGGTCAATAATAGCACCAAATGGGATAGAAGCTCTTCAGTAATCACAGGCAATAATTTTCAATAGGATTAGTTAACCAATAGTTGCGTCAGTTCCCATTTAATGAATTCATAGTTATAACAAAACAAATGACATGCAATTGGTAAATTTATCTGGATACCGTAAAATTTCTCTAATTAAGTAATGTTCACAAGGGATATATTCTAGCAAGCTATTCAAATTACAGTCCATGTAAGATATGATCATAGTAATTAAATTCAAAATAACACCTTTTGTCATGACTGATTCAATACTTAATTCAACACTAATTACATTGCATGCATCAACAAACCCGTGCTTTACTCACACAGGCAAGTAACTCCTCATCTGCTTCAAACTTTGTCATGTCCTCCACCTTTAAGCTAACATAAGCCTCAATGCCACCGCCATTCTTTGTGTCTATAAAGACAACCAGATTTTTAAAAGTTAAAGCAGGTGAACCTACCCATGTTGGTTCTCCCCATCCAAAATCAGCGTCGTAGAGAGGAAACCTACACAAACTAGTAATATTAAATGGGACTAGTTCCCCCTTCAGAAGCACTCTATATGAGCTATCCTTAAGGAAATCCAAATGGTCGTTTCCATATTGAAGTTTTCTCACATAATCCTTGTCAATCTTCTTTATCTGATCCCTTGCCTGTTTCACTAGGTGCTCTTCAGTGTTCAACGAGGGAATCGTCAAAGAGATTCGGTAGTAATTGCCAAAGGAATCTGGAGGCAGTGGTGGTTCCATCTTTGGACGAAGGTTCACTGCGTGAACCACAGCATATGTTCTCTGTGGACCAGTCACAGCCACATAACGACTCCAAATGAAAGCAGATAAAGCCTCTACTCGGGTAGGGTGCTTCTCGTTTTCAAAGCTTGTTGCTGCATATCTTGCTCTAAGACTTTCAACAACAGACCCATCAAACACAAACATCTTGCAGATGATGTTCTCCTTAATGATGCCACTTCGAGGATCAAATCCAGATATATTTTTCGGTGGGAAGAGCTTTGCTGAAATAAACTGCGGGTTTGGCAACACAGCTTGTTCCCCCCTACTAGCAAATGCTGCCCAAGAATTGAGGAACATGAAAAATGACAGACCATCTGCAATCTGGTGAGAAAGGCAAGCTCCGATTGCAATACCGCCGCAATCAAAAACATTAAGCTGAACACCAAATGTGATATTGGTGATATCATCTAGTAGAAATGGAACCAAATGGTTGAGTTCTCCTGGAACTGGTTTGTGAATAACGTCGACAACTTTGCACTTCACTTTTGCTTCTAAGTAGGGGATACCCTCGTCGTTGCAGTCTATGAAAGTACTGTTCCCATTGACTCGCCCGGCAAGAGGGTAGAAATGGGTTAAAACATCAGACAAAGATTTCTTCAGCTTTTCGGAAATGGTGAATTGAGTTTGAGTGATACCGTAGCAAGAGTAAAAGAGAACCATAGGGTTATACACCATGGGAGAGACTTGATCGAGAAAAGAGAGTGGATAGTGACGAAGATGGTCCTGGGTTGGAGAAGAGGGTTTGATCATTTCCTTGGAGATTACCTCCACTTCTAACTTCATTCTTTTAGAAGCTAGCTGCTGCTGCTGCTGCTGCTGCTGCAATGGATCCAAGTTATGTTTTTTAATTTGTGTTAATATTAATACATACTATATCGAAGCGGTGGGTACTGACCACAACCACAAATTCAGAAACTCTCACTTGTGTGCTTTCGGTGCTTTTTGCAGGTTATATTAATAAGCGGCGGGTGACAACAAATTCAGATACCGTCTCTCTGGGATGTTCCATGCTTGCTGTGGTCCTTTTCTCTTTATCTATATATGTTTCTTGTAAGATTTTATACTAATATATATATATATATATCCATTTTAGGATCAAGAATTCATGATATATACTCAACAAGTATTTGCATTATTGTTGAGTACAAGATTAGACTTGTTTTTCTTTTTACTAGTAGTTAATTATCAGCAGAGATTTTAATTAATTTAAAATTCGATCGATAAATAAATAAAATATAATACAAAATTATATTTAAAATTCGTTAAAAATTAAACTTAATTATTATTTTAATAATTTAATTTTAATTTAAACATATTAATTATTTGTGTATGAAAAGTGAAATAAGAAAACAATTTATTTAAAACACTGTCTAACCGGCACGTTAGGATAGTCAAACAGTTTTTATAATGCTATTAATTATGGAAAAAATGGAGAACATTGGATGCCTGAATCTACATAGAAATTGTTGGTGTTTCATTCCAACTATCCTTGAAGTATGCATTTTAACTTTTGACATCTGCGGTTGCACGTTATGATATACTACTGGAGAGAGAGAGAGAGAGGTTAAAAGAAGTTTAATTATTTTTCGTGTAGTTATATAAAAAAAATCGTGTAGCAGAGAAAGATATGTCTTGATCTTGTAAGACTTGGTGGGGTTTCTCATACTACCACGGCAATTGACGAAGTCCTTGTCATTAATTAATTTGAATGTTCTAGCTGGTGAGCTACCTCAATGAATCAAATTCCTGGTGACAAAGAAATGAATTATGATATTGATGTAGATATATATTTTTATGTTGACTTATGCTTTTAATTTATCAAGGTTAGTTTTAGTCTGCTTACTTTTTCTTCATTGGTTTTGATTTTCAAAATTTTTAATATAGGTAAAATTGATCTCTAATCTTAACTCTTAACATTTTTGTTAGACGTGACTAACATATATAAGATACATATGATGTGGGTACATGTTAAATTAGAAACCAAAATTGAGATTTTTTTTAAAAAAATTGGGACTAAAATAAATTTAACCAAGTCATCGTATGGCCGGATGAAGGCCAATTGTGATCAATTCATGGGCTAAGGCCAATTGTGACCAAATTGTCAAATAATAAAAATATTTTATTACATAATAATGATTTCTTGACTCGATCACTTGTCAAACTTTTTAATATTGAGCAAATATTCAAGAATAAAAAACCAAATTTTAATATGATTTTATAAAAAAAAATTCTTTATTTTATTTATAGAAAAATAAAGCAAAACACTTATAAAAAAATGCAACATCTAAAGTATTCGAATAGTGCAGGAACGGATCCAAACGTCTATGTGAGAGGGACAAAACTTTTTCTTGCTTTCTTTTCTTTCTTTCTTTATAATTATTTAAATATTTAATTTTTAAATGTCTTCCACACAAATATTTATTGATTTTACTTGTAAAACCAAAACTAATTTTAATTTAAAATGATAAAAATATTAAATGTAATAAACACATATCGATTACAATTTTTTTTATTCAAGCAATAAAAATTTCTATAATCCATAAGATATCAATTATTTCTTTAAATTTTGTTAAATAACCGAGAAGTATAGATTCACTAGATTATTGAGTAGTTTGCATAGATATCTTATTTAATTGTCAATTTTATCTATGATTTTTTAACCCACCTAGTAAGATTTAAAAAACAAAATAAAAGAGTTATATAAAGTTATTTTTATTTTTGCAATAATCGCATTAAGATTTGAATTCAACACCTTATACATATTATCCCAAATCATTATTATTGGACCAATCCTAGTGATATTACTAGGTAGCGTTGTTATAACTCAAAACATTAGGAAACTTTTGGATCTCTTAAGCACAACAATAATCTCACCGTCTAACAGAAATAATGAAGTCATTATTTGTAATATATTTCAAAAATTTTAATATTTATGTATTGAAATTGTAAAACAGTTTTATATTTTTATTTAATTATAATTCACTGTTTAAATTACTTTATAATAATTATTTTAAAAATTAATAAATTTATCATATATAATGAGTTATGATTAAATATTTGTTTAAAACGTTTTATAATACCAATACATAACTTTTTTTTTTCATTTTAAAAAGTAGGAAACTTGAAATATAAGATGCATACATAGAAGGCACACTAGCCGAAGCAACACCGAACAAGAACCAAATGGCATTGACGCACAATTAGTGAATTAAGAACAACAATTTGAACACGGATTGAAGCACAATTTGTTGCAAATTGATGCCAACATTTGGCTGTGAATATCAAGTGATATAGACCCCAAATTGGATCACAAATTTAGCATCTAACACTAATCATTTTAGGTAATTTTTCAAGAAAACATATAGAAATCAAAAGAAAAAAATGGATTGAGATGAAAAATAACATAATATCGTTACAATTTGATTGCATTGATAAGTTGAGATGAAGATTCATCATTTTGAATTATGAAATTCAAAAATAAGAATCAAGAGTAGTTTTTAAGAACTTAGAGAGTTTTCTCTCACAAAACTTCAAAGTTTGAGTGAAAACTAATTATGAGATCAATATTTTTCCTATTATACTATAGATTTAAAAGCTACCAAAGTCCATTATTAAAGACTCAAACATAAGCTAAAAAATATTAAAAGTTAAACACACTGATGAAAGAGGCTTAAGCCTCATACAAATGATAAGGTTAAAAAAAAAACTCAAAAACAAAAATATGTCTAATCTGTTCTCTTTCAAGTAGAGAGCTCCTTAGGTAGGTATTCATCAAATTTCTTGCATTTTTATTACTTCCTCATGAGAAAAAAAAGTAGTTGCTGTTCAATACTTTTCTTCTTTGATCCACGCACATTGAAGCATAATAGAGTCAGTAGGTTGTAGTCATTGGAAAAGAGCTCGGGCAACAAGCATGTTTTGGACCATGTTTTTTTACAGCAAAATGTTTTCTTGAACCATGTTTTGGGTGGTTTGCTTGAGTTCGATTTACACCGATTAAACCTGATTTGAGACGATTTTATGACGACCTAACCAAGTTAAATGCATAAGCGATCTAATAAGTGGCCTGAATGGATCACTTGTGTAATTTTTGGTCTAACTAGTTTTGCCGGTCGGTCTGATCCAATCTTTATAACATTGACTACAACTCACCATTAACAAATACAACATGAAAATGACTCAACACATACGCATAGCTATATACAAACTCTTACATAACATACATCATAAACTTTTGAGCTAGAAACACTAAACAAAACAAAGATCAAGGATAAAGAAAAAAAAGAGAGTTGCGTCTCCACACCCATCTATGTCCTCCAATCCCATTTATGTCGTCCACAGCCATCTGTGTAGCTATAGGGATATCAATAAAGGCGAAGATATGAACAATCTATCTATTTTTAGTTGGATATGCTAATACTAATTATGCAGTTACAATGTTTTGGTAAGTTAGTGAGATGATTATGTATGAACTGTATGATTTTTAGATAAAGTACTCATATATATTTATCTTGAGGGTCAAACAAGATGATCAAGCTAAGTGAATCTTGGTTTGAACGATTCAAGGATGGACTCTGACAGTTAGTTTTGGTTGTGTGTCTATGTGTATCCTTACTAGACACACAAAAGACACAATGAAATGAAAGAGCCTTAGAGAAAAACTGACAAGAATGAAGACTTCATCGAATAGGAAAAAGTGGGGTGACGAGCTCGAGAGAATGGAATGAGAAGAAGAGGCAAGAGGTGTGAAGGGATCAAGTGAGGAAGAAGAGAGTGGGAGGTGGGAAGGAAGAGGAAAGGAAGGAAGGAAGGACCGAAGGAAGGGTGTGAAGAAGGGGGTAAATTAGTAATTGGAGCAGCCAAAAAAAATAAAGGGGTGTTGAGAGAAAAAAGGATCCCACAGGAGAGTATGTTCGTCGTTGTCAACGGTATGAAGGTGGAATGTTTATGAAATAATCAAAATTGAAAGTTTCAAATTCAAATCTCTATTTCTTCAAATCCTCCAAGTATGCGACAATCATCTGAATTTTGATTACGCCGAGAAGATCGGGTAGAAAAAAGGGCAAGATCCAACTTCTCCAACACACCTTTCTTTTGAAAACAAAATGGTACAAATTAAATCACTTGATTCATCATTTTATTTTATCTCGTTTTTTATTTGGTATGCATTGATTACAACCCTATTACCTGCATATTGATTGCAACCGTATTACCTGTTTTCTTTTCTTTATTTTTTTCCAATGTCTGGCTATTCCTATATCTGCACTAAATTTGAATCATTCTGAAATTGTAGACTGGGGCTGAAGGCCCAAGCTACACAGTAGATGATGCTCTTGTGGCTTTGGGTTTTGGAAATTTCCAAATTCTCGTGCTTGCTTATGCTGGTGTAGGTTGGGTTTCAGAAGCAATGGAAATGATGATCCTCTCTTTTGTAGGCCCTGCAGTTCAAACTGCATGGAATCTTTCCGCTCATGAAGAGAGTTTGATAACCAGTGTGGTTTTTGCTGGCATGCTAATCGGTGCATACTCATGGGGCATTGTTTCAGATAAACATGGAAGGAGGTAGGTTTCTCCTTTTTCATTTGTTAGTTGCTCTGGCATATGTATTTCATTTTTTGGGGGGCTGGGAATGGCCTGCTTATCAAATCTTGGATTAGCCATGCCTTATTAAAATCTTCCAATGGATTTATATATCATTTTCTTTACTTCATAATATATGAATGTGCCTCCTATTATGTCATAAATAAGATCTATGTTTCAATTTAAATGCTTTTTTTTCAAGTATACTTGCCATTGTTGGTTCATTTACTATTTATCTTTTTCTTTGGCTTACTTCAAAAACTCAGGAAAGGATTCCTTATCACAGCGATAGTTACTGCTTTGGCTGGTTTTCTTAGTGCATTTGCTCCTAACTATATATTATTAATTGCCCTCCGTTCTCTGGTTGGTCTTGGTTTGGGAGGTGGCCCTGTATTATCATCTTGGTTTCTAGAGTTTGTTCCTGCTCCCAATAGAGGTACCTGGATGGTTGTCTTTTCAGCATTTTGGACTCTTGGTACAATTTTTGAGGCCTCACTTGCATGGGTAATTTTTGTTCATTTCCTTTCAAATTTTCATTAATTGCAAACATGTTCTTAAAATTTATTTCACCCTCAGAAATGGTCCTTGGGCTTAGATACATGTCATATTCTTTTAATTGATATTAAATGATCAACAACTCAGATATTTTGCTACGTGAGCTCCAAAAAATTACAATTTGCTTCAGGCCTATTTATAATTTACCCAAGATTCTAGAACTAAGTAAGTTGCAAGCTTTCTCTCTTTGAGATGCAATTCCCCCAGAGATGTGTACTTTCTTCATTTCACCTAGGAAAGTGCTAATGCTTTACCTTCCATTCTTAGAAATGTATCTTAATTTGGATAAATCTTGCAAATGTTATGACAAATTTTCTAGGTTGGATATTATTGTGGTAGTTTCTGTTCCTGCTGCATGACCGACAAATTATAGAGCTGATGGTTTCACCTGGTGTAACATTCCTTGCAGATTGTGATGCCAAAACTGGGTTGGAGATGGCTTCTTGCACTGTCGTCTCTTCCCTCATCTTTCCTTCTTCTGTTCTACAAAGTGACTCCTGAGTCACCTAGATACCTGTGCTTGAAAGGTAGAACAGCTGATGCAATTAATGTTTTGGAGAAAATAGCAAGAGTAAATGGAAGAGAACTTCCTTCCGGTAACCTTGTTTCTGACCATGAAATTGAGTTACACAAAATTGATAACCCTTCAGAGGACACACGCTTGCTCTCACCAAGAACAAATGAAGTTGAACATCCTAAAGGAACAGTCTCCAATTTAGGTGGTATTTCATCATTGTTAGTGCTTCTCTCACCAAAATTGGCAAGGCCAACCCTTCTATTATGGGCTGTGTTCTTTGGTAATGCTTTTTCGTATTATGGCCTTGTTTTGTTGACCACTGAGTTGAACGGACATAGTAAATGCATGCCAGATAAATTGCAGACAGAGAAGTCCCAGGATGTTAAATACAAGAGTGTTTTTATTGCTAGTTTTGCAGGTATTTTCCTACTGATTTCAGAGTTTTCTTACTCGACTGCTGCAGGAAAATGCTTGACTGATACATAACTTAATTTTGTGCATAGAGCTACCTGGGCTCCTCTTGTCAGCTGCGGCAGTAGATAAACTCGGTCGTAAACTCTCAATGTCAACCATGTTCTTCATGTGCTGTATTTTCCTTCTCCCATTATTATTCTATCTGCCTGAAGGCCTAACAACGAGCTTTTTATTTCTAGCTCGCATATGCATCACAGCAACCTTCACAATTGTGTATATATATGCACCAGAGGTAATGTATACTATATTGCAAAATAATTTTGAATTATCTTTTTGAATCAGAGAGTATTTGAAATTGAGGAATGCTAGCAATAGATTTTCTAACACTCACTACTATTAGTTAAAATTTATTGAAAACTACAAAAGTAAGAGAGAGACTGATTAATATGTTACAGAAATCTCCCTGCTGCTAATTAAAAATGAATTGTATGAAGTACAATATTTATTCTCATATAACATAAACGCTGGATGTGGTTTGACAGGGTGTAAGACAACAATTTTTTGGTCTAATACTTCTTTATACATGACTGAAATTTAATATTTGGAAGATTTATATGAACTGCAGATGTACCCAACATCAGTCAGAACAACTGGTGTGGGAATTGCAAGTTCGGTGGGCAGAATTGGTGGAATGATATGTCCTTTGATAGCTGTGGGTTTAGTACATGGATGTCATCAAACTGCAGCCGTCCTTCTGTTTGAGATCGTAGCTCTTCTTTCAGGAATATGTGTCATGTTCTTCCCAATTGAGACCATGGGCCAAGAACTGCGAGATAGTGTGCAAGTCTAAAAAAGACCAACAACACAAAAACATAATGAAAACATACATACAGACAAATTATGGCTCTGCCCTTTAAGAAGAGGAGCAGAACGGCAGAAGAGAGTTGGAGAAGAAGTAACTCTGCCTACTGAAACAAATTCCGGTCTTTCTCTCTATTTCTTATTTCAATTATTCGATTCCACACGTTTTGATCCTTTTTTTGTATAGTGTATTACTATTGATGAGAGCAAAATAAAATGTCGTTTTAGTTTTTGAAATTATAAAAAAATTGACTCTAAATTAGTTAATGTTAGTAACTTAGCTTGACATTCGACAACATTATTTCCCTTATTTGTTTGATAGGAAATTAGGAAGGAGAAGTGATAAAAATCCATGTGCCTCAATATTCCATTTTCCTTTTCCATTGCCGTGATTTTGAAAGGAAATAGGAATTTCGAGTGTTGCTGTACCAGTTTATACTCGTATACAGTTAATGATAAAAAATAAAAGGAAAAAAATATATTTTTAGTTTTTATATTTTCATAAAATCTTGGTTTTACTCTTTGAAGTATAAGAAAACTTGTTTTTAATCTCTCCTTATGGAATAATTTTTGTTTGACGTGGCAAATAGAATTTTTTTAATTGAGTAAAATGATGTGTGAAATTATTTTTTTTATAAAATAAATTATTAATATATCTCCCTCAAATACTTCAAACAGTAACTTTCAATGATTTCATTATTGTCTTTGTTTTTATTGTCGTTTGTTGTAAATTTATTCTTGTGTTTTCTTTTAATTTTGTTTGTTTATTGAAAGTGTAATTTGTCATGTAAAAAATAATGTCAACATCATTGATGAAAATCGACTAAAAAGAAGTTTTTTGTAAAATAAAAAAATTAAATTAGATGATACAAAACTACATGAACTAAAAACAATATTTGATAAAAATATAGGAACTGAAAATATATTTTGTTAAAAATTAAAATATTCAGATATCCCTATTTTATTTTTCTTATAACGCACACTATATAACTCGTGCATTTTAAAGTTATTTTTTTATGAGTAGGAAAACAGAAAAAAGCACGAGAGAAACTACTCTCTAAGGAAAGAGGTCCTAGAAACATCAGCAAACAGTGGGTGCTTTAACTGGGGAGGACAAAGCTGAAAAATAATCTGTTGATAATTTGAAGAGACTCCATTCTTAGCTAACCAGTCAGCACACTGGTTTGCTTCTCGAACTTAAAAAAATGCAGTGATTGAATTTAATTTAAAGACAAAATAAATTAGAGTATATATGAAAATAATTAGTTTTTAAACAATTATTTTAAGATATTTTAATTAAAAACTTAATTATATATAAAATAATTAATATATTTTGCAATTTTTTTTCATATTATTGAACTAAAATTATATTTGATTTAAAATTAATTTAATTATAAGATAAAAATTGTGTTTTCATTATATTTTAAATTTATTTTCCTCTAATTTTCCTTATAACCAAACATGAAAATAAATCACCTTATATCATTCTCTTTTGATTCTATCATTCTAAAGAATAAAAAATTTCACTCAAAAATCACTTCAATTAATATTTCTTCTACTTTTTTTCCTCTAAAATATGGATCAATTAAATCCTTTGCTTCCTTTTCACTTTTTTTTTTTTTTTTTTTGTGAAGAGGGAAAGCTAACGCCCACAACTAAAATCCACACGAAAAGGGTACAACTAGAGGTCAGATCAACAAGCAAAAGCACATAAAGAAATCTTGGGGGAAACTATTTTAATTAAAAATATCCTAAAAGCAACATTCATGGAAAAACACATGCTTAAGAAGAATGTATGTCGCCTCCTTGGCTTTTGGGAAGATATGAGAGCAAAACTCCTTGTTGATGAATAGAGAAACCTAATTAATAAAAGAAAACGAACAGTGAACAGAATCTCCATGCAACGACTCGATGTTGTAACATAATCATGTAATGTGTAATAATTTTCCATGACTAAATTATATATATATATATATATATATATATATATATATATATTATTTTTTTTAGTTAAATATGTTTAAAGTCTTTTATTATTTGTTGACTTTTATTTTGAGTTTCTAATGTTTTTTTATTAAATTTATGATATATTAAAATTTTACTTGATATTAAATAGAACTTTAAGTATTTTTAAAAGTTTTGATAATAATAGATTATGAGATTAATTTTTATCAAAATTTAATTATATATAAAGTTTTTCATTCCTCCTCAGAATAAAGATCCTTCCCACAAAAGTATATGTTATCGACTGAATTACCCTCTGCTTGGATATTAAATGAATAATAAATAAACTAACCCTGAATCTGTTTCATTTTCTTTTCGTAACAAAATCTAATTTATTTTTAATTCGATTGGATCCCGATCTAAAAAATTAGATGTTAATTTTATGAAAATTAGATTAAATGACTTGTTTCATTAACCGACTATGCAATAGAGAGAATCCGCAAATCCCCCTAATTATAAGCAATTTTATTGAACACACACACTGAAATAATTTAGATTTAATTAGAAGGAGGTAGTAGACCACTAGATGAATAGATAGGTACTGTTGGTTCGTAATTTGCATTTTGCTGTGCTGTGCGGGTTTCCTCTTCAGATTCATGGCGGCAACCCAACCAACGCAGGGTCCGGATCGTACCACCGGTACCGTTTCAACTCCTTTCTCTGCTTTTTAATTTCATCTAATTTTGTTCTCGACGAAGTCAATGATTAATTTTACAATTCAATGATAAAATAAAAAAAGAAATCTTGTTTTGTTTGTCGTTCATGTTCGAGTTCCATTACTTTCTTAAACCTTGCATCTGGGTAAGGCATGAATTGGTGGTGTTGATCTGGTTATTTTGATTTTCTGTGTAATGAATGATCATGACACCATCGCTGGTGTTATCAGAACGCTGTAATCCCTGATGGGATGGGATCATCGTGGTCTCAAGCGTTTATAGTGTGTGTGGCTGGTTGTAGCAATTATATCCCGCACCCGCTTTAAGTCAAGCTTCCTCGTTTTTCTGATTTCATAATTATCAACGGCAGTGACAGGGTAATTCATTTTATTTTTGTATGTGGGATCTATTACACTTCATTTTATGTTTCCATCTCTTTCCAGCAATACTGTTTTACTGCACTGCGCCCTAATATTCACATGCCTGCTTTCTACTTGAAAGTATATTCATGTGTTTGCACGTGTGGATTTGCTATCTCCAAATTTAGCTTTGGTTAGTCAATAAATTGTACTGCTACTGCCTGTTTTTCTAAGATCATACTTTCAACTGAGCACATTTAGCATGCATGCAGAAGAGATACCAGCCGAACCAGATAACTTGAAGGAGCAGGTAGTGGTTCTCTCACTCTCATTTAAAAGTAGTCCTCTCACTAGATATGCCCCCTGCGTATGTTATGTCATATTTTTCAGTTTCATTTATCAATACCTTTGAACTCTTCTCAGGGTACGGCAATTATAGGTCATTCAAGGGAGACCACAAGTCAATCAGGATCTTTAGGTTCAAGTGGAGATTGTCCTCTGTATCCTCCTAATGTGTATGCTCCCCAAGCCCAGGCTTTCTACTATAGAGGTTAATCTTTATTTCTTCATTTCTGCAAGTCTTTTTTATTCTTTGAAAGAATTCTTACTCTTTTATTAAGTTGACCGACCACCTTGGAACTTCAACTATACATGACTTTTAAGTTTTTCATATATGTGGGCAATGCTATTGTCAACTTCCTCAAGTTTGTGTTACTGTTCTTGACATTTTGAAATAAATTACTGAAACGGTACTGTCATTTTGAAACACATGATAGTAATGTATCGCTTGCCTGAGTTATTTATTCTTTTTTAACCTATTCAGCATTCTTCTCGCACTACCAGTCATATTGCTTTCATTGTTATCCATCGTTATGCACATTTCATGGCACACAACTTTAGAAATCTATGCAGATCGTTAAATTTTAAATGTTTTTGGACTTGATGAAGTTTGTTTGTTTTGATAATCAGTTTGAGTTTTCAAAAGTGCGTGAGATTTTAAATAAAATTTTTAATGCCTTTGAAGTGAATGGAGGAGGGACTTTGTTCTTTTATGTACATAATTTAGTAACATGCTTTTGGACACTTCTGTCCAATTATTTTTTTCCCCTTAAACTAGCACCACATATTATTATCAGAGAATTTTTGAAATTGCAAAGTGGACATTGACAATCGGACTCTCAATTGTCTTTTGGTTCTCATCTTGCAAGTGTGCTTTGTTGTGCTGTGTTTGTTTGGTAATTGGTGTTTCTATTGCTATATTCTAATTTTTGGTGAGTCTGACTCCAGGTTTTGACAACGGCAATGGTGAATGGGATGAATATTCTTCATATGTCAATTCTGAGGGATTAGACATTGGATCTCCTGTGAGAATTCGGCATCTCTTTCTTATTTATGCACAGTTTCTGTTTGTAATGTTTGACATAATATATATTCTTTTAAACTTTTTTTAGGGTGTTTACAATGAAAACCCATCTCTTATTTTCCATTCTGGTTATGGCTTCAACCCTCAAATGCCTTATGGACCATATTCCCCAGTTACCACACCTTTGCCTTCTGTAGGTGGAGACACACAGTTATACTCCCCTCAGCAATTTCCATACACTGGGCCACCTTATTATCATCAGCTGGTTCCTCCTAGCTTACCATATCTTAATTCACCTACTCCAGTTTCACAGCCAGAGCTCACCAGCCTGGTAGGTATTGACCAACAAGTTGATAACATGTTTTTTGGACCAAGAGCGGGCTATCCGTCAGTGGGATCTTTTGGTAGAGGCAACTTTCCTGTAGCACCTGGTTCCTTTGGCTTTCATGAATCCCAACAAGGATTTGAAGGATCAAGATCTGGTGGAATCTGGTCAGACTGCTCAAAACCATCTGAAAGACAGAGATCTTTGATGCCTCTATCGCCATCTGTTTCTCCACAGCCAATGGGCTCACTTGGGTCATTTGGGCCGAGTGTTGGAATGGTTTGTTCTATAACTTGAGCATAAATACACAATATGTTTCATTTTCTAATAAGTAATTTATAGCTCTTAAACAAAAGAGATAAACTCAAAAATGAAGAATAATATAATGTGTCTTGTTCAAACACTCTCAATTTCAATAGTAAAGAGAGCTTGTTTTACTGCTGTAAAATATATATATATATATAACAGTAACACATTAAGCTAAAGATGCAGAAAACAATATGACTAACTGAATCATCCTTTCATGTCTAACACTACCTCTCTTGTTGGAGTGTATATATCATATATGATCCAAGCTTGTTGTAAAAATATTGTTCTCCAAATGATTTATGAGATGTCTACAAGCTGGTCATTTGAGTTGACACAAGTTTTGACAATGTCATCTAAATGGATTTTTGTTCCTTATAGAATGTTAATAGATTTCAATATGTTTGGTTTTGTTGTGCATGATTGGTTTCAAGGTACTATGTAGGGCAACTTTATTATCACACAGGTCAATTCAGCATCTCCAAAATGGAATCTTTTGAGCAACTATTTTAACCAGACTAGCTAATAGGTAGGTTGTGAGCTGTCAAAGTGAGCCAATTTGGCTCATCCAGGTTAGCTAAAATGTGAGTTGAAGCCAATTTTGGGAAGCTACCCAAACTTCTAGGTTTGCTTGATGATAGGAGGGCAACGCCTTTTTCCAGGTCCTTTTTTAGGTTGAGGGACGGTGTATCTTCTGCCGCAATTTTACCCTTGTGTCCTCCCATGCGGTCAAGGACCTTAAAAAGGCTACCTATTGAGGGGTTGATTAGGAAGGCTGAGTGAAGTGTCGTAGAGTGCAGTCATTGGCTAGACGACGACTCTTAGTGGTGATGCTATGTTAGGAACTTGGGTATTATAGAGTGCCTAAGTCTCACATTAAGTAATATGGGATATGCTTGGCAGAGCACTTAAGTGGCTTGGTTCCCTCCTCTTCATAGCTTGCTTTCAAGATTCAGATTCCCCAAGTGCTTAGGTGCTTTTCAATTTATGATAGGGACTTGGATATTATGGGATGCCTAACTCCCATAGCGAGTAGTATGGGATGCTCAGTGGAGTACTTAAGCAGTGGTGACGTTCTGTTCAAAGAAAGAAAATTAGTGCTTGAAAATAGCCACCAAACGAGATGAAGGTTTGCGGAAACTAACCCCTTAAGTTGGAAGAGAGGTTGTCAGCAACCCTTTTTGTGGTGGTGTTAGTGAATGGGCACTTCGAAGGGGGAGTGTGGCTTACACGCACTGAAGACTCAGGAAATGTGTGGCGGTGCGTATAGCGGTTGATGATTGAGATTCTTTGAGGATGTGCTGGCCGCGAGGAGGCATTCTTCTTGTGTAGTTTCCGTCCCAATAGGTTGCTCCAGGCTATAGCTAAGTAGTAGCAGCGAAAGTAGAGCCCCTGAGCTCTAATACCAACTTGAAAGAAAAAAGTTTTAGAAAGGAAAAACTGAATATATTTGTGTTTGCAATGCAAGCTCTAATTCCTTTTTATAGGCTAAACTTATTAAAAGAAGGAAATAGGGAAAGTAGGAAATAAAAAGAAGGCTTAAATATGAATTTAGTCTATGTAAGTTCGCACTTTTTCAATTTTGGTTCCTGTAAGTTTTTTTGTTCATTTTTAATCCATTAAAGTTTGCGTTTTTTCAATTTTGGTTCCTGTAAGTTTTTTTTTTGTTTATTTTTAGTTCCCATAAGTTTGCGCTTTTTCAATTTTAGTCCTTTTAAGATTCTTCTCTTTTTTTTTTTTTTTTCATTTTTAGTAATTGTAATTAGAGAGAGGGTTGGAGTAGCGCCTATTATAGAGAAGATGGTGGAAAATAGACTTAGGTGGTTTGGGCATGTAGAGAGAAGACCGGTAGACTCTGTAGTGAGGAGAGTAGACCAGATGGAGAGAAGACAAACAATTCGAGGCAGAGGAAGACCCAAAAAGACTATAAGAGAGGTTATAAAAAAGGATCTCGAACTTAATGATTTGGATAGAAGTATGGTACTTGATAGAACATTATGGCGGAAGTTGATCCATGTAGCCGACCCCACCTAGTGGGATAAGGCGTTGTTGTTGTTGTTGTTGTTGTTTAGTAATTGTAAGTTCACAATATAGGGACCAAAATTGAGAAAGCCCGAACTTACACGGACTTAATTCATATTTAAGCCTAAAAAAATATCTTAATAATTACAAATATACTTGGAATATACAATGAAGTTAAAGAATAGAGTTAGGATTTATGTCCCTAAGTTTTGTTACCTTATTTTGGAGTTCTCGTCTTATTTTGACACCTGTCTGAATTTTATTGAGCAATTTAGAGCTTGTTTTACAAGCTTTTACAGCTGCACAAAATTATATGAAATACTAACACTTAAAGCTAAAGATACAGAACTACTAAAACGATAAGGCTAACAGAAACGTCCCTATATATCTAACAAACTTAAATATACGATAACTTAATTTGCCCTTGTCTGTGCTTATATACAAATCCGATAGTACCTTGGGCATCATTGGAATTCATCAGAATCCAGATTTTATTGGTTGGAAAGCAGTTTGGCTGGCAATGCTTGTATTTATGCAGACAAAAAAGAATTTTTTTAGTGAATTTGAATTAAATTATGGATAAAAATAGATTTTCAGTTCTGTTTTTTTTTTTTAAAAAAAATGAGATCTCAAGTCCAATGATCCAAGAAGTGATATTAACTTATTCCAAAGAAATTTCTGAATTGTGGTCTTAAATGAACCATTGCTTATCATCCATGCATGGCAACAATGTGAAACTGTAGAAGTTGCCAGAGAACAACACAAATTTATATGCTGTTACATTGTGCTGACTATCCTGTTCTATGCAGGCTTCTCATCAACAGCAATCATTGTATGGGTTTGGATCTGCTTCAAACTCCTATGGTAGAGGCTACCTGCCGAACCAGGGCTCTAGCTTTGGAGGCACTTCTATTTCCAATCTTAATGATAGGAGGTTTGCTTCTCTTGAAAATAGCAGGCGGCAAGGGAGGCCAACTGCTTCTCTTTGCAATTGTAATGGTACTCTTGATATCCTTAGTGAGCAGAACCGAGGACCAAGGGCCTCGAAGTTGAAAAATCAAATTTCAGCTGAAAGTAATTCTGTGGATGGCAGTAAAAATAGTGGATCTACTGCTAAGTTCCAAAATGAATCACTCAATTGGTCAGATTTTGCCACAGATTACAAGGATGCCAAATTTTTTGTCATCAAATCTTACAGTGAAGATAATGTTCACAAGAGCATTAAATATGGTGTCTGGGCTAGTACACCAAATGGAAACAGAAAGTTAGATGCTGCATATCTCCAAGCAATGGAGAAGCAAGATGCCTGTCCTATATTTCTTTTTTTTTCGGTAATCATCTGATATTTGTATCTTTTTTAAGCACACAAATATTGTGCTACCATTTTCATCTTGTAGTGACTCTATATTTCTGTTGTCCGGTGTTTGCAGCAAACCTTGGTTCAGAGGTTTGTGTGTGTGTGTGTTGCATTTCTGTTAAAAATGAGAGCTTTTTGGAGAAATAACCGTCTTCCTTTGCAGTTTCCTAAGTTAGCTTTTGGAAAAAAAAAGTGGTTATTCCCATAAAAAAAAACTCCAAATAAAGATTCAATGGGTTTAGTTCTTGACCTTATATTGATGGCATTGTATTGCTTTAGCTATAATTTTATTGGGTACGGCATTTGACATCTCCCGAGGCTGATATTAGGTTTATAATTAGTGGTGCAGTACTAAAATTAATTTATATAGTTTTTCATTTTCTTTATTTTCTTGCTATGGTGTTTCTCTAACACATGACTACCATGAAAAAATTTGCTACTATTTCCAGGTAAATGCTAGTGCTCAGTTCTGTGGGGTAGCTGAAATGGTTGGACCTGTCAATTTTGACAAGAGTGTGGACTTTTGGCAGCAAGACAAGTGGAGTGGGCAGTTTCCCGTGAAGTGGCACATAATTAAAGATGTTCCAAACAGTCAGTTTCGTCACATTGTTCTTGAAAATAATGATAACAAGCCTGTGACCAACAGTCGAGATACTCAGGAGGTAGGAATCATTGGGTCTTTCACTGTCTACGAATATATGAATCATGCTTTTAGCAGTTTTTACTCTAGTTTCCTAGCATGTTAGATTTGGGAGGATGGCAAATGTAAATGATTACTGCAGTGTGTTAATGAGAAGACTTCTGACAATTGAATGTTGAGCTGCCTATTGCCTTGAGAAACCTTCTCAAACTTCTAAACAACCTAAAATTAATTTTTTGTCCTTTTCTTGATTTTGACCTTGGTGTTTGGAATTACATTTGTTAGAGCTTTGTTTGGGTCATCTACCAAGTTTACTTTTTGCTCACCTGATTTGTCTTCGAATTATTTTTCATACTATAATTCTTGTTTTTATTATGGGCTATTAAAAGTTGCTTGCATGATTGCATCCTACAGATGTTTTGCTCCTTTCTGAAATTTAAACATTACAGGTGAAGTTGACACAGGGGGTTGAAATGTTGACCATTTTTAAAAACTATGAAACTGATGTGTCCATCCTGGATGATTTTGATTTCTATGAAGACCGGCAGAAGGCTATGCAAGAACGGAAGGCAAGGCAGCAAAGCAGCATGGTGGCTACTGGATTGGTTGGAGAAAATGAACATCGGAGTTCTGCTAACACTACCGGTGATTTCATGAAGCAGATGTCGAAGAGCTTTGCTCTAGTTGTCCGCTTAGATGAGAATAACAAGGAAGTTGTTGTTGCAGATAGAGATAGTTTAGTCTCTCATGGTCATGGCCCCATCGGTAATGTAGTTAAACCTGATGATGGCCAATCAGTGACTGCCTCTTCAACTCAAACCAGTTAGGAAGGCGTACCAGTTGTGCCAAGAATGTTGTTCACATTTGGTGATTGAAAATCGGAATCATCCTTACTTTTTTTCCAAACAAGGTAGCGTTGCTGTTGTTATTCAATTCAAGTCGATGGAGTCCGGGGTTTCTAAATGAGGTGTTTAGCGTCAACTTAAATTGTCGTTTCAGTTTACCCCCACCCAACCAAAAAAATATATAATATCTTCTGCTCATTTTAGTATAGGTTTTTTTGTTTAATAATTTCGGGTTAGGATTGTTTTAGGCGTGTTTCATTTGTAAAATTTTCTCATCTTCACGAGTGTTTTAATAAAGGCAGCAAATCACCTTGAAAATACCCCATCCTTATCCTTTACGCGTATTATTTGATTATGAATTTGCATTCAAATTAAAAACGTTATAGAAGTGTAATATTTACAAATAATGTCATCAAATTCCCAGGTTGATGTTATACCATTACTCATTAAAAAAAAAAAAATCCAAATACAAGATTTGCTAGTCTTCATTTTATACAATAGAAAAAGTATGGATAACACCTCCTAAATGTTACTTTTGATTTTTTTAAAAATTGTCCTAGTATAATTTATTTCGTATCCAAAATTAAACAGATTTTAAATTTTAGATGTGTCTGCGGTCTGTTTATATTATCAAATTTGATCCAAGTCAAACTAATATTTATCAAATTTTCATCCATTTTAAATTAAAATATATTATGAAAAAGTGTTTGAAGAAAAAAGTAATATATATTATATAAGTTTCATACTTATAACACTATGAAATTAAAGTGGTATACATAAAAAAAAATATAGCACTAAAATAGTATATAAATGTGGCCGTTTGCTTTGATTTTAGAAATACAAATCACAATCTTAATCAAACTGATATGTTTGAGCACAAAATTATTCAAATAAATTTAAAAATTATCAATTTGATTCATTTTTTAACTTTTTGGCAAGTAATTTTTAAATTTTTATTTTGAATCAATTTGATTTTAAATATTTATAGATTAAAGGACACAATTTATGTCAACTTTTGTTGAATATTTATGAATTTAAGGAGAAACTAACAATATAAGTTGAAAGATAGCATAAGTGAAATTTTTTTTTTAAAAGATAGCAATAATAATAAAATATTTAAAATTATACATTATTAATTTTAAGGAAATTTAAAATGCATTAATTTGAAAAAAAAATTAAAATTATAAAAGTGTACGTGATTAATTGAATAGAATGTGTTTTTTTTTCAAGAATTTAAATTTAAATTCTTGTAAAAAGGATGTGTAAATCATGTGAACGAAATTATTGAGATACATAACAATTTGTGATTATTAGGGTGCAGCCAATCCATGTATTATTTTTTTTATTTTAAGTGGCAAAAGAAAATAAGAGGTACTGGGTAATGAAAATGAAAAGGGATAGACGAGATTGAGGAGTTGAGTGAACGAGTCGAGGAGTGGACAAAGAATATGAATACGACGATGATGAGTGCATTAAACATCTATGGCTATGTCGTTGCGGCTGTTGTTGTGTTCCTTATATTATTGCTTTGGCAGCGGAACAGATTTTTCTTCGCTTCATCTCCGTCGTCTCCATCCGCTTCCTTACTGCTTTCCGATTCTATCAATTCAAACTCAAGCTCCAGGTCTATTCCTTTCCCCCCCTTTTTTTCTTAGGAATTTACATTTATTCTTTTCTTCAACTCGCACAAACCCTTTTAATATATTACATTGCAAATACTTCCCTTCCCTGTATTTCACATTCAGTTCAGCACTTTAAAGCGACGATTTTTGAAGCCTACAGCTTTCACAGCATATATTTTTTTTATCACTAAATTTCAGTTTAAACAGACATACCCTGATACTTTGAGCCATATTCATAGTTGTTTGTTTTGTTAATGTTATTAACTGACATTGAGTCCGGTGCATAATAGGATGATTTGTTAATTCCACTCTTGCAGAAGCAGAACCTCAAATTTTGTGACAGATGCAGATTTGAAATTTTTAATGGAGATTTTGGATGAGAAGCTCGACAGTGATAAATGGGAGGATGTTCTAGATAAAAGAAACCATCATCTATGCTACAGTGTGAAATGCTGCAAGCCTAAGGTTACTGATTTTATTATTTTAACTCGATTGTAGACTTTAATTGATCATGTTTTTTTCTGGGAATGTGAACTCATAATTTCCTTGTTTTAATAATAATAAAAATAAAAGGTTGCTTTCATAAATGATCTGTGCCTGTTGTCTGACGTTTATGAAGCTTTAATTGATATATAATGAATAAAACATCTCCGTGTTCTGCCCTTCTCTCTCTCACACAATGTGTGCAGGAATGCCCAGGTACAGACACAAATGCAGAGTCAAACCATCCTCTGGTGCACTCTGTCCTCTAATCAGCATATTATTCTATAGTTCAGTAGTAACTTATTGTGTCGAAGTTATGGAAAAATAGAAATTTACTCAATAGTTTTCACACCCAAGTTTTTTTTTTTTCTGTTAAATGATAATAATGTCAGGAGGTTACATCCATTTCTTGTTCTGTTCTTCCAGTGTGTAATCTTAATTTTGATAGGTTCTAATTCAGTAACTGCTATATGCATATGAAAACAGAATGGTTTTGAAAATGATCTATAAACTACATAGTTGTTTCTCCATTGATGTTGCAGAATGGTCCCCTGAAATATTTGAGCAAGACTGTGTTCAATGACATTTCATCTGAGATGCTAAGAAACTTCTACATGGACAATGATTACAGAAAGCAGTGGGATAAAACACTGGTTGAGCATAATCAACTGCAGGTAGACAAATCTGATGGTACTGAAGTTGGTCATACAATTAAAAAGTTCCCTCTTTTAAAGCCCAGAGAATATGTGCTAGCTTGGAAGTTGTGGGAGGGGAGTGATGAAACATTTTACTGTTTTATGAAGGTAATACACCAATTATTATGGTTTTTTGTTTAATAAAATGTGAATAATTGTCAATCGTGATTGCATTATCTCTCCTTTACTCTGTCTCTTCACCTTTTTTACCCTTTTATTTGAGAGGAAGAATCCATGTAGTAAAAAATGATGATAAAATTGTTAGAAAATATAGTGTCATGTAATTAGAGATTCAGATTATAACTTAGAAGACACTATTATTTTCATGTAATACTATCCACGAGTAATTATCAATACTGACATATTTTCACATCAAAATATTCTGGTTTTCTCATTATATACATTTAAATAGAAGCTATTAACCATTGCAAGACTTGGTTTGGTAGAACTTTCGTATGCCTTGTTGGTATTGGCAAACAGTTCAGCACGAGTGATGCATCCTATTCTCCATTCCTTTCACCTATCTGTTCATAATCTTCCTGTTGATATCTTTCAGATTGTGTCTGCATATTTAGACAATAGGCAAGATCCTATCTTGAACTTTTCCCTTTTGTCAATGATACTTCCAAGGGAAATACAGTGACAAAGCATATTGAAAATTGACAGAAAATACAATCTTTATTTGTGGAAGGATGTGATAGTTTTGAGATTTCTTGCTAATGTATTTGAGGATGTATACAAAGAATTGTTTTTATTTTTTTTAATAGAAAACTGTTTTCTTTTTCTCTATGCAATGATTATTTTCCTTCCATTTTTTTTATCATGAACCATGTTAGGAATGCGAGCATCCTTTGGCACCACGACAAAGAAAATATGTACGAGTTGAGTTTTTTAGATCTGGCTGGCGAATAAGAGAAGGTATGTTCTTGGTTTATTTCAAGTTTTTGTTCATTAAACAATGATCTTTTTTTCGGGGTTTGGAGGGGGATCTACCATTAACTATTACTTTATTTAATGTTGTTGGAGAGTACAATATAAAAAACCCACTCTACCTTCCAAGTTGCCTAGATTCATTGTAAATTAGGAAATAGAGTAAGAATGATTAGCCTAATTTCGTGTATTCATTTTTCTATGTAATTATTCTCTAGATAAATTGAGTGTGTTTTCCACTCAAGCAACTTCCTTGAATACTCTCAATTGTTTTCTCCTTCCTTAAATGTTGTGGAGTATAATAATTATTGTAATTAATAGAATTTAATTTTTATCTTTAATTAGCCTGTACAGATTCTTAGGCTCTTGATAATTGTAAGTGTTTTAGTCTCTTGAGGTTCCTAAGTTGATGTGATAAAGTCTATATATAGGAGTGAATTCCTTTATTTCATAATCATCAGATTAGAAGTAACATTATTTTTAGTTTTCTCCTTTCAAATTGATAAGAACCTTGGGAGAACCCCACCACAAAAGCTAGTTATTGTAGTTGGAGTGTCCAAGGACTTGTAAACCCCACATTAGAATCCCGTACTTGTAATGTGGGACTAAAGTCCCATACCTTGTAATTGTATCCTACCATCCCATCATGCTCTGCAGTTCCAACGCCCACACATGCTGACTGTGCACTAGCCTTTTGACTAGTCCTAGGTGAATACTTCAATGTTGGCGCACCACTCGCGCTGCCCGTTTGCAACTAAGACATATGGTGGAAGGCTCTAACACTGATTGATAAGAACCTTGGGAGAATCACACCACAATAGCTAGCTATTGTAGTTAGAGAGCCCAAGGACGTATAAACCCCATATTTGGAATTCCATACTTTTAATGTGGGACTCAAGTCCCATACCTTGCAATTGGATTATAACACAAATCTTTCTAGTTTTCAAGTTGGTATCCGAGCCTGCAATCTGGGGGATTATAAGACTATTGGAGTACGGAGTACCCATAGAGCAAAACCACAGGATCAAGAATGAAGAAAGCCAAAGGGTGGAGAAAACCCACTATCGAAGATCTGTGGGAAAGACCATTTATATATCCCAAATCAAATAGCTTATGCAATTAGTGTGGTTAGTCTGTTCATGCATGGTCCTAAGCGAGAAACACTTTCAAGTTTCAAATTGTAAATAGAACTATTCAGTATGCAAAGTTCACTCTGGGAAGAGGACTTCTATTAAAAAAGAAGTTTATCTATGGAAATATATACAGATGGTGACTATGTAGAGTCAATTACTAACAAAAGATCTACTGCATGATATTGTATGTTTTTAGGTGGACATTTGGTGACATGGAGGAGTAAAAAGAAAAACATAGTTGCAAGATAAAGTGCAGAGGCAGAATTTAGAGCCAAGGGATGTGTGGGTTTTTATGGGTGAAGATTGTCTTGATGACCTTAGACGAAAGTATGTAGCTCCTCCAACAAGGGACATATGAAGAAAACAACTGCAATGTTTATGGTCGAATAATCTGTGGCAGCCAAGTCTAATATCCAGGAACCATTAGAATGAGCATAAGCTGCGACAGCAGTGAAAAGATTAGCTGACTGTACTGTTGAACTAGATGAACTAGGATTGCCTATAGAATGGGTTTGAAACATTTTGTACCGGCGCACTATCTGTTCTTTACTGAAAGGAACAGAATCCGAGGATGATTGCTGCTATGGGTCAGCAGTGCTAGCTTGAAATGCCTGAAAGTCTCTTCCTAACTTTGTACCACCTCCCTTTTTTTTCTTTGAATTTGCAGGTTTTCCACAAAGCTTCCAACGGTTCTCCTGCATATGCCAAGGCTTTTTGTAAGAGTATTGTAATAAAGGTTATTCAACTGTGTCCTTGGGTTAGTTTAAGTAATTAGAGTTAGTGGTGAGATTAATTGTGCCAGCTTTCACTGTGACAGCTAGGCTTATAAATACTCAGATGTAATGTTACATTTGGTGAAATGACCCCCCCCCCTCCCAAAATTCTTTTCTCTGAGTTTTATCAAACTTCAACACTTTTGACAATGATCAATGGCCTTTGTTTCCTTCCATGTCTGAGTCTATCTATGGAGTCTCACGGGAGTAACATAAATGAGAATGTTAAATTGGATGTGTGGCTACAGAAAAAAGGCCAGGATATAAAATGATTGTATAGGAGATACTGGTTTCACATCAATTGAATAAAAGATGAGAGAAAATCAGTTGAAGTGATTTGGACTATTATTCAAAGAAGGCCACTGAAAGCACCAATGACTAATGAGGAGATCATAATGCATAGTTTTTTGACCTTGTGACAAAGCAGAAAGGGAGACCAAGAAAGGACATTTTTAAGAGGGACCTCATGGTGAATAATATCCCTAAGGAATTGATCTTTGACCGAATCCATTGGTGTTGTGTGATCTATGTAGCCGAATTCACTTAGTGAGATAAGACTTTTGTTGTTGTATTCTTTCTTGTAAATTGCATCTTATATTCATTTTTCTATGTAATTATTCTGTATATCAATCCTTAGGCTGAGGGTGATTTTCACCCAAGCAGTTTCCTTACATATTTTCTCCTTCCTTTAAGTGATATCATTTCTAATCCTGTAAAAAATGGTTGAAATCTCTTTATTCCGTGTGTCATTTCTTTATAAAATATGTACTGAATTGAATAATGTACCATGACAACCTATTCTATCTCTGCACATTTATTTGGAGTTTGATACTGTTGAAAATCTTTCTTTGTATTTGCACCCAGTGGTATTCTTGTGCTCCCTTTTAATTTTTATTTCATTGCCTCAACAATGAGTGAATGATTTCTAGCTATGAAAGGACTGTTTTATGACTGGCATTTATATAATTACAGTACCTGGTAGCAATGCCTGTGAGATCACAATGTTTCATCAAGAAGATGCTGGTTTAAATACGGAGATGGCTAAGCTGGCTTTTCGCAAGGGCATATGGAACTATGTATGCAAGATGGATAATGCACTTAGAAGATACTCTGTTATAAGCTATCATTTATTGAGTTCAGTTAGCACTTCGGTGGATTTAATGCAGAAGGTTAGTGCTGTTAGTTTCACATATAATCAGTTAATTTATTTCCTGGTTGGGTTGCTGATACCTTTTATCATAATTACCAGAACTTTGCTTGAGGCAGATTTGCTTTAGATTTCAAATTTGTTCTTGATGACTAGTTATAATACCTTTAACCTATTAAACAATTCCTATGATGTGATAGATTCCTACTGGTGGTTTAATTTTAGAATCAATTCTAATTTCTAGCCAGGACATAAATGAGAAGAGTTATAAAACCATGCACTTATTTGTGGGATGATGAGGAAGTATGTTTCTTCAGGAGTTAAATTAAATAGATAATGGCATTGTTCATCATATTATTCTCAGGGGTACCGTTTGCAGGTTTTATTGGCAACTATTTTGGGCCTTTGATTCTTCTACAGATGTCCAGTCTTTAAGGTTTATTTGGGCTTCTATTTCCTATTTTTTCGCCCAGTTCTTTGGGCATATTAATGCCTTTTTCTTATTAGAGTTGGATGTTGTGGTTCTTCCCAGTCCCAATAGGGTGGTTGCTTGGGGAAACCATACATTTCTGTTAACTCTTTCACTGTAACCAGTTTAATCTTTGGATGCAATTAATGTCTCAAACCTTAGCAAATGGTAGGTTAATAGTTCTTGATGTGATTCTGGGATGCCTAGCAGTATGAGACTAATGGATCTTCTCTATTGATGCATTTTGGTCTCTTTTTTTTTAAACACTGTTTGGCTTTCTTAATTTTCCATATTAAAAATAAATGTTATCCCTAACTTTAAATAAAGTGATCCTACTTTCTTTTTACGTTCTACATTACTCAATGCATTTAACCTGGATTTTGTTCTGAAAGAGATAATGATTTCTTTCATTTCGAGTGCAGAGAAACAATAGGCTTTCATTTAAATTAAATTAGTTTTATTGACATGGAAATAGGAAAATGTATGGGGAGAACATCATATTAGAAGTATTTTATATTTTATGGGATCATCATATCTGTTGTATGGGAACAAGCCTTTAATTTGATTCATTCAATATATAGACGTAGCTGGTGATGGCCATGTGTCAAGGTGGGGGGGTTGCATCCATCCTCAACCCCATTTTCCCAATTCCCACTTACATTGCAATACAAGAGCTCCTCCACACCACACATGTATATAGATATAATAGGCACGTTTTCATGACTAACAGTCCCTTCCCTTCCCTTGTGTTGTGTGTAGGTACCCGCTTGCTTGGACCTTATTTCGAGTAACATCTCTCCAGCAAATGCTACCGTCTTCCATGATCAAGTTACTGATGAATCTCAAATTAGGATGATCCTAAGAAGGCCATCAAGAAAGTTGATAGCCAATGGTTTGTTGCTTCTAGGGGGTGCTACTGCTATATGCCTGTCTCGTGGTCACTCTAGCCTAGGTGCTAAAGTTGCCATGGCATACATCATAACAAAACTTAGTAAGCGTGGGGCTAGATCAAACCAAAGCAAACAAAGTTAAATGTAAGATTGATTTTATTTTTATTTAATATTAGTCACCAATGTAATATTAAATAGTCATGATTATATATAATCTTAAATAATGTGAATAATCCTTACCATCTAGATGATTTAGACATTCTTACCTATATATCTACTAGTAGATATTTATTAATAACATATAAAGCATATAAACTAGTTGAAAGATGAAAATTAATTTAGTTGAAAGCTGTTAATTGACTGTTAAAAGTTGCCTAGTTTATTAAATTAAAAATATTTAGTAAAAGCAGTTACTTGTATAATTTATTTTGTACATAAAAAGATATTAACTAATTGTTTAAATTTTTAGTTAATGTTGCATTCTTATTCTATTTTGTTTAAAGATTAAATATTTAATATTTTAATGTTAAAAGTGTAAAGAGAAAATAGTATAAAAGGTCAATTTTATTAAAATATTGAATGAAAAAACCATCTATAGTTCCGAAGAGAAAGTCATCCCCGTGTACATTTTTTGTTTTCATCACTCGTTTAGCTCAGTGTCTCCTTTTTTTTTTTTAATTTAATGTGTTTAACTTGGTAACATTTTAATAAGGCCTAAGTCTCGTATGGAAGAGTTTATAAAAGCTTACTTAGATACATCTTATGTTATAAATGCTTGTGAGAGTATTTGAGAGAGCATATAAAAATATTTTATAACTGGTAACGGGTGTATAATTTTTAGTTTATTTTCATAAGCTCCCAAGATGATTTGTAAGAATAACTTATGCGAGCTTGTAAATATGATTCATCCTCAAATCCTGTTAGAGCCAAATATATAGAGAATGTATTTTTTTTTTTTGTTTTTATTTTTTGTTTCTCCCTTCAAATTAATATTTTATTTTTTTAGTTTCTTCATCCAAATTAATATAAATATTAACTTGTACACAAAATAAACTATAATTATCCATTTCTAGTCATTTTTTTATATGTTTCATTCGTTTTCTTTTATATATATATTCACTAAAAATATATATATAGTTTAATTAAATAAATTTTCATTTTTATATAGTAATTTCTTTTATATGAAGTAATGTCATCCAACGCAAAAAATTATGTAAGCACTTATCAACATGTATATCCAAACACAAATATTAGCATGATTGGGACAATTAAAATTGTGATTTCAACTGATTTTTTTCTCCCTAAAATAAGCTATGTTTCGCAGAATGTTGACAAAAGGTGTCAAACCACCTTAAATCTATGTAATTTGCTATTTTTAGTTGTTTTGTTATTTGTATGTGTTATATCTTTTTATTTTCATAGTATAGAGGGTTTTCAATGGTAGACTAACTAATACTCAAACACTTGAGACATTAATTAAGTCGTTTAAAAATCTTAGATGACATCAACTAATAAGAGAAATACTAAATTGATTAAAGATTTATTTTTTTCAATTTAAAAAATCAATGTCACATGATATTACGACTTTAGGGTTAAATTAATTAATAATTTATGATGTTAGAAACTAATTTTTCATTTTATTAACTTTAGTTAGGCAACATCTTACTCAATCATTGGTCGAAATCGTATATTGGCAAGCTGTAGTGGAATAAAAAGAGCCTAGTTGAGGATTAGTGCTTTCAAATTCTTAATTCTCAATGACTAGTATACCAATACCATGCATTGTAAGCCAGTTCTCTTTGTTTCTTCCTGTTTCGGTCTCTATGATTATGAGTTAACAAAAAAATAAAAAAATAATGGCTAGTTATAGTCCGCAAAAAGAGTGCGCTACCGGGCATTTTAAGGCGTGTTCCTTCTCCCTCCTAAATTTAGGCACTGGAACAAACGTGTTGGTGTTGAAGGAATGAGAATGTTATGTTCCTTTCAAACAACAACACCTTTCTGTTCTGTTCTGTTCTGCATTCCATTGTGCTAGAAAATGCACCACAACCACAACCTTAACCTTGCAAGGTTGTGGATTGCTTTGCTTGCGGTCTCAACCACCGTAGTTCATTGCAAAACTGCCTCCCAAGATGGTATCCAAAAGCTTTGTGATTCATTGCATTGCATTGTTCTCATTCTTGTGCTTAATTTTGCAGTTTCAGCCCTTAATGTGATGTATACAAGCTTAAACTCCCCTTCAAAGCTGAGTGGCTGGAAATCAAGTGGAGGCGTTCCCTGTGGCGACTCCTGGGAAGGAATCAAATGCTCAGGCTCTTCTGTCACAGAAATGTAATATGTTTATTATAGACAGAGTATGTTTCTTTTCATCAACTCCTGAGTCCTGAGTCATTCTAACTATTTATTTTTACTTTCAACAGAAATTTATCTGACATGGGACTTTCCGGATCAATGGTGCTACCAGTTGTCCAACTTAAAATCAGTTACCGACTTGTGAGGCCCAGATCTTCAAAGACCACACTTTCTTTCTTTTTAATAATAATAAAAGAACATCACTTGAATGGCATACATTAATTTTTTTTCATAGTACAGTGATTTGAGCAACAACAACCAAAAGGGTGATATACCATATCGACTTCCTCCAAATGCTCGTTATATGTAAGTCAGCTGCCAAATATAACATTACCACCTCATTACTCCATAAATATAACACTACCGGCTGCACCTAATAATTTAAAGTTATATCATTGCTGAAATTTTGAAAGTGCTTCCTAACATTCTTTATCGGAGATGATTGGATTCATTATTTTAAAGGAAGGTCAATAGTGTAATCTTCTTCTAGGCAACCTGCATTTGTTTGTCATCAATAACTCTGTTATCTGGTCATGCAGAGATCTCTCTAGGAACGACTTCACTGGAAGTATACCTTATTCCTTCTCTGAGATGGATGACCTCAATTACCTTTAAGCAATATTCCTTCCTATTTTTACTCATAATTTTTCTTGGAACTCTCCTCTGCTTCTCAACATGTTATGCATGAAGAAATCTTGCACATAATCAGCTCAAAAACCAGTTGGGCGATATGTTTGGGAAGCTCAGTAATCTCAAACAACTGTAAGTGTGAACATGCAGCAAGGTTTCTAGTGTCAAGATCTTTACTTTCATGCTATTGCTGATTTTGGAATTTAACTGGAGTTAAGGTAGAAGCTATAATAAAGAACCCAGTTCCAGCTGTGTATAAAATAGTTTTGCAATATGTAAACCACGAAGTGTGAACTCATGCATTGATGCTTTACTTTTAGATTGTTCTGTGATATATGGAAACTCCTCTCTTTCCTTATTTTTTCACTCGAATCCACTGTTATGTTGAGCTTATAAGGATTTCTTTCCTCTGTGCTGATGCAATAAGTCACTTCCAGAAAAGCTTCTATGCCCCTTATACAACTATAAAATACATGCTATATTTCATGTATAACTGCTTGCACTTTATTTTTTATATTAATGAAAATGATGGCTTCTTACTTAGTATATGATTATCAGGTTTCTTCAAACATGAAAATTTTATTAACCTTATATCATTGCATAACATGTAGGGATATATCTTCAAGCGTGCAAATTTTATTAACCGTAAAGCATTGAATAACATGTAGGGATGTATCACTTAATTCACTATCAGGAAACCTACCCCAGAATCTCAAATCGCTCAAAAACCTCAACAAGTTGTAAGAACAAGATCACTATCACTATCAGGGAATAATATATGCACACATCTTCACTGTAAGCTTCTGTTTGTCCTTATACAGGCACCTACAAAACAACCAATTCACTGGTTCAGTAAATGTCCTTGCCAACCTTCCACTTGAAGATTTGTAAGTTCATGTTTGCTCACCTTGGAATGATTTTCCATCCCCCCTTGTAAAATGTTCAAGTATCTTCATATATATTTGATTTTTTAGATTTTCAGTGCAGTAGTGGCAAGTGGCAACTATATATATTTCTAGAATCATCTAAATATGCATTATATATCATATTTATAATTTTATATATGACTATGCTTCAATTATTTGCAAAAAACCATGAGCTACATCTTTCATTATGAGGAAGTAAAATGTCTACGTTGTCTAGTCAATTTATGAATCACTTTGGTAAGGCTAAGACATTTTTACTTAACGAGTCAGTTTTTTAGTTTCCAAAATGTGAAGTAGTAGCGAAATCTATTGAAGGAATGACTAGTATACCTGAAATCTGATAGTGAATTGTATTTGCTCTTCCGAGAGTAGTAATAAATTAAATTAAATACTATTTTAATTTTAACAGGAATGTTGAAAACAACAAATTTACTGGTTGGGTTCCTAAGGAGTTAAAGGATATAAATAGCTTGCAGTAAGTATTTTCTAACAGTCATTTATTGAAGGATGAAACTTACGTTGTTTCTCTAACTTTGTGTTGTTAATTCCAAAGAACTGGAGGAAACTCTTGGTCAAGTGGACCAGCACCTCCTCCTCCTCCTGGTACTCCCCCTATCAAGCATTCCGAGAAAAAGAATGATAAATCTGTTATTAGTGGAGTAGCTATAGCCGGCATAGCCTTTGGCGTACTAGCAGTAATTATAATTGTTGTTGCTCTTTCTAAAAGATCATCAAAACCTGCTTCACATTTTATCGATGAAGAGAGGCGTAGCCAGCATAGATCTTTTACAACCCTTGCATCTGAGGAGTTATCAAAAGATTCGGATGCTGATTTCAGCAAAGACTACAAAGGTGGTCTTTTTCTATTCACAGATTTTGCAATACTTTCTGTTGTTATTCATGACTTGTTGTGATCTTTATTTCGTATGTCACACCAAATATTTTTCTTTTTTATGTAGAAATTTTGCTACATCTATAACTATAGCATAAAAGAAGGTGACTTTCGATAGACAGTTGCTGCTTGGCACTGTCTGTGATTATTAATAAACCAACTTTATTTATTTATATTGGATGCAGATTTCATTTTTGTTTTCTTTTTCTTTGGAAGGAGAACTGAATTCAGATTTAAATATTCCCCTTGTGTGATGACTTAAGTTGATATTATCTTCTGATAGAAACTGAGATTTAGAGAGTATTATATATCTAACAAAGGGAGCTCAGTTCCTTACAGCAAAGGAGAATCCTCGGGAGACTAAAGACAGAAAATAAGAAATATAGAGAAAAACAGAACGCTAAGGATCTGCAATGGACAGTCCTTCCCATGCCAAATGTCACCCGCAGCTTATTCCAATTTCTCCCCGTCTGTGTATACAATTTTCTCTCCTTTCCCCCATTAATCATATTTCTGTCCATTCTGTTATGTTCTTTCCTTTCTCCTCCAATCAATTCCTTCTCTCCCTTGCTCTCTTCGCTGGTTATAAATATAATTCCTTCCTCTCATACACACATAGGCTCTTATCATTGTAAGGCCCATTATTCTTCAATGCTTCTCTTCTCCTTCTATTCCTTGAGTTAACTGGCCATCATCTTCACACTAGTTTATGTACTAATAGCAAAAGTTGACTGATTTGATGTGTGGATGATCTATCAATATGATATGGCATGGTAAATCATTGACTTAATAATTGAACCTTGTTACAGATAAAATCCATTCTTGGACTTGTACACATTTTAAATTTTTGAAATAGTTGATCTTTACAAACTTTTGGTGTTTGTTTAAAGAAAAATAAAACAAAACTGTTATATAGTTTTAAGTCATTTTGGAACATTGTGACAACAGCGAGTATGGAGTTGACATGCATTTAACTGATTTCAGTTGTCATATTGGTAACAGGATTTAAGTCAATGGATTCCACATCAATTGACGTAAAGGCTTCGCAAAATTCTCCATCAATTGGTGTTAGGTCGTCAGTCTCCGATTGTGTGCAATCCTTTAATGACAACGAGTTTGCAAATCGTCTAAATTCTAGGAGAAGTTCATCAATCCGTGTTACTACTTTTACACAAGCAGAATTGCAGTCTGCTACTGCTAATTTTGCTTCAGGTCGACTTCTTGGTGAAGGATCCATAGGATGTGTCTATCGGGCTAAATATGCTGATGGAAAGGTACTTTCTGTTTAATTAATCAACACCTACACGTGTGCTTTAGTATAAAATAGTCATGGATACACTAGTATATGTATGTGCATGAAAATTCTTAATATTACTAAGAAGAACCTCCGAGTGAATGTCTATTCAAATAAAGATGCAGATACATATGACACACCTATGTTCATGTCTGACTTGCGGCCATAAATGTCTAAACTAAAATTTAGTTATGGGGACAGGCATGGCTGCAATTAAATTAGAAAATAAAAACTAATAAATATATGCTTTTTACACTTATCAGACGACTTCAGAAAACCACTAACTTGGAACACCAGAGTCAGAATTGCATTGGGAGCAGCTCGGGCTGTTGAGTTAGTCTACATCTACTATATAGTACTTCCATTTTGACATAGATGTTGTGACAGTATGAAAAACATATTTCTGCATATCGATAGGCATCTATAGCGTTAATTTATATATGTACCAGATAGGAGTACAGCATTCCTAATTTTTTGCATCTATAGTGTTGATTGCATTTGAATAATATTAACACTATTCATTTTATGGACAAAATCGAAATTTTCAGGTACCTACATGAAATTTGCTCGCCTCCTTTATTGCACAAGAATATTAAGTCTTCCAATATTTTGCTTGACACAGATCTGAATCCTCGTCTCTCAGACTATGGTTTGGCATCCTTCCACCAGGTTTTTTGTTGTTTTAGTCTCCTTATTATTGTGTACTTATTTCCTTCTCTTTATTGCCTGTATGGAATTTTGATATGATGTTTTAACATTCCTAGAAATGCTTCCTGCATATTTTGTTTTTGACTCAGTCTAGTTAATATTGGCCTTAGTTACTTGTTAGCCCGTACGGTTTGTTTCATCGTCTTTATTTCCCCACAAATTCTTATAGCTTCGTTGGCGGCGTCTTTTTCCCTATTCCCCTCCCCTGTGGTGGTTACTATCAGTTTAATAAATTCAGACAACTGAGACAAGAGTTCCCCAAATCTGGGCGTTTGGTCTCACTTTCCACCTATTATTTGAAACGTAGAACTTGCTACAGAAATGAATTAGAAAGAAGATATTTTGATAAGATCTTTCTTTGATATTAAAAAGCATTCCACGTGTTGCTTTGGCCAAATATTATAGATAGATAAATTTCTAGACAATGAGCTATTTGTATTTAAAACAAGCCAGTGAGTATTTGGTGAGGTTACTTATCTTACTTAGTATTGAATTATGCTGTTTTTTTTTTTAATTAAATGTACTTTTTAGTTAGGATTATTTATTTGTCGGGAAGCAATCATTTTGTTGCTGTTTTTTCAAATATCTCTCAAGGATTTGAAGCCAAAATAAACTACTCAAAGATGGAAGTTTGTCGAAAGCACATTAGGTGTCGCTTAGGTAAAATATTCAAGACAGATATACTTCTAGACAATAGGCAATTGATACTAAAAAAAGGTTGAAGAATACATGGTGAAGTTATTTTTCTATATTAATATTGTATTATGCTAAATTTTATTTTTACTGTAATAGGATATCAAACAGTTTTAAGTCGTAACTTCCTAAACTGCCCTGCTTACGTTGCCCCTCGCAAAGGCAATAATCCAGTCAAAGAGGAAAAATAAGAAAAAGATATTAAGTAGAGCCTCACCTCACTCACTTTTGAATCCTAATACCTAATTAACTTCTTCAGTACCTGTGTATTTAATGTGAGGGTAAATTGGCCAAAGTATCGAATTTATTTTCTCTTTTCCAAAGAAGCATTTTGTACATGTTGATTTATGAGTGTTATTCATTCCTACTTCATAGCGTACTAGCCAAAATCTTGGGGCAGGATATAATGCACCAGAATGCGCAAAACCTTCAGCCTATACCCAGAAGAGTGATGTATACAGTTTTGGAGTAGTGATGCTGTAACTTTTTTAGACAGGTAGCCGAGGTAGGTACATTGTGTGTTCTGAATGCAATTAAGATAAAGTTGTTTTTTATATTATATATGTTCCTCGTGGTCTTCAGTTCAAAGCCAAAAGCAGCACAATGTCTGGTTCGTTGGGCCACCCCACAGCTTCATGACATTAATGCTGTGGAAAAAATGGCGGACCCTGCCTTGCGGGGGCTTTACCCTCCTAAGTCACTCTTCCGATTTGCTGATATCATCGCCCTGTGTTCAGGTCAATTAATTAGTTCTCATACTTTACTATACATGACTCAATATTTTCTCCACTAAAAAAAAAAAAAGTCAGTATTTTAATATGCTTTTTTTATTTGTATCAGTCTGAGCCTGAATTTCGGCCACCTGTGTCAGAGTTAGTTCAGGCTTTAGTGCGATTAATTCAACGTTCAAGTATATGACAATAAGGGAGGATTTTGAGTGAAGAAGAAACCACTTCGATAGATGTATTTTTGGTTGTGTTTTTTTCTTCCATTAAAAGTAGTCGTAGCTTGGACAAGAAAAGCTTCTGTTCTGAATTATTTATTTTAAGTTTCAGTTTAGTCTTATGTGTAATTTCATATATATATATATATATATATATATATATATATATATATATATATATATATATATATATATATATATATATATATATATATATATATTGTTGGTCCCTTAAGTTAGTAAGTTAATGTTATTTTATCTTTTTCTTAGTTTATTTTTTTTAATTTGTAAGTATGTATTTTTTTAATTTTGATAATTGTAAGATTTTTTTGTTTATTTTTAGTCTAATGTAAGTTTGCTTTTTTAATTTTGGGTATGATATGTGTGAACTTATGAAAATTATAAATAAAAAATTATAATTTTATAGGGATCAAAATTGAAAAAAATACAAATTTATAAGAATTAAAAATAAATAAAATATATTAAAAATCAAAATTAAAAAACACCAAAAAAATAAACTTAAAGGAACAAAAAAAAAATTAACTTTACATAAAAAAATATGGGATCCGTTTACGCCATATTAAAATCTCATGTAAGTTTTTAGACTTACACCATATTGCATCCGTTGATATAATTAAATCTCATGACTATAATAAATTCAATTAAAAAAATAAAACAAGTAAAGTAAACTCATTTGACACTTTCTCCCTGCGCTAGTTAAAATTTTGATTAACCCCTACCTGAAAAATACTTTTGCAGCAACACAATCATATTGGTGTCACAAATTTGTTTTAGTCAAAGTTGTATTTTTGGTCCTCAATTTATTTTTAATTTCGGATTTGATCTTTCAATAATTTAATTTCTGAATTTGACGTTGACTGACATTTTTAATTTTTATTGGATGATAATTGTCGCGTGTCATGTTCTGATTGATCAATCAAAACAACGATGTATTTATTTTTTCATAAAATTAACATCCAATCAGAACATGACATGTGACAGTCAAGAATATGAACGTGATACAAGTATAACTTTGGAGATCAATTGAATATCAACTAAAATAATAAATTTATAATTTTTTCTTTGTTTTATGATATAACCAATATTGATGGACATAATTTTTATCAAATCTTGAATGTCATAGAGAAGATAGTAATCAAAACTACAAAATCAATTTTGCAATTGTAATTCTCCCTGCGCCATTGAAGTTGACAAATTCTGAAATTAGTTATCAAAATCTTGGTTTTTAATTATTCCTTATGTTGTATTTCTAATCAAATCTTGATTTTCAATTCTTATTGACATTATAATTCTCACCGACGCTTTGGTTGGGGAGAGGCTTACGCTCCAATGTCGTTGTCAAAGACAAAGGTTTTAACAATCCCGAGAGAAGGATGACCCTGAGATGATGAATGGTAGTGCCAGAATGACTGGTGAAAGGTTCGTGGTGGTGTGGATAGCACAATATCCTGGGGACCATGAAAGACCTTGGTGGGGCAATAATTGTTGGGTCTCACGAAGGGGTGGGCAGTGATGGGATGAAGAGCGGTGGCATTCAATGAGTTGTCCAAGAGAGGCAGGCAGCATCATGTGATTTGCATGGTGGTACAAAATCTGGATTGGACACAACCGTGGAAAACATAAAAGAGTTTGGTGCTTCAATGATTTAGCTATGATGATTTGATGGCTGCACCCGGTGAGATTGTTGTGCCTAGGATGAGAGGAAGAGTAATGAAAGAGATTTAGAAAATTCTATCAAGTGATCACTTTTTTAATAGCAGTGAATCGGGTTAGCTTCCCACATTCTTACACAAGCTAATAAATCGTCTTTTTCCCAGGCCTAACAGGCCTAATTTTATTTTTTTTAAAATGCTACTGAAATTACTTTAAAAACATGTTACTTTAAATGTTTAATAATTTCATAGCCTGTACCATGTAAAAGCTTTTTTCTTTCTGTTTATTTGTGTGGATGCATCCAAACTGACATTAAAAAAAAAGGGTCAAGGAGTTCTTTGAATGATGACTGCTTTTCAAATGGTGGTACATTACATTTTCCTTTCCCAAATATTTGTAACTCAACCCAATAGAACACTTCCATCTCAACTTCCACGTCTTCAAACACCATCATTCACTGCATAACAAAATTGTGCGTGTGGGTCAACCTGTGAATCCCGCCATCCAAGATTATACAGGATGGACCCAAAATTCAATATAATGATGGACTCTTAGTTTACTCAATTTGCTATTTGTTCGCCACTGTGCTTTTCCTTTTTTGTCCATGTTTAACTGCATGCAGATCACCGGACAGAGTAGTCTTGGGGGCATCAAAACCTTTCTGCCAAGTCTTCTCTGCCTTTATTTATAATAGCAACAAAACAATGATTTGAACTTGGTACACCTCGAGCAGATAAACTTATCAAAGCAATAGTATTAGCTTAAATGGTAAAAAAGTACTGTGGGAGTGCCAAAGTTACTACGAGCCTTATTAGAGTGGCTACAAACTACAAAGTATTATGTTAAGATACATTTCTAAGGTGCACATTATTTATAGTTATAATTCAAGAAATAATTAGCTCTTTAAAAGTTATAAAAAAAATTAAAAATAAGTTCAAATAAACATATATGTCCAAAATATTAATTATTGAGCAAGCGATCCAAGAGATACTTCTACATTATGATAATAAAATCTTTGATTATGTTTATTTTAGGTTCAGGTTATGTATAGTAGGTCATTTTTACCTATTAAAATTATTTTACATATATGTCCAAAATTATGTGTTACGTTGTTTGTTTTAAGTGAAATAGATAAAAGAGTAGAGAAATATTATTGTAAAGTTATTTGATATATGTGAAACAAGGAGAGAATTAAATAGAGATAAAAAATATCATTGTGAGAAGTTTTGATAATTGGAATAAAAAAAGAACGATTATAAAACACAAAAAATCGATTATTTTTGGTAAAAAAAAATGATTTTTAAGTACAAATGTTTGGGTTGTATTGTTCAGGATAACTTTTGTGAACTCGGAAATTTACTCTGTGAATCCCAGAGCTTTGAAAGGTAACTCTCTTCGAAGTCATGGTACCAAACTCCCACACCTCATTTCTATCATCCCTATTTTATTTCTCTCAACCTAAAAGATCATCATAAAATGTTAAAAAACGTCATTTTTACTATTCATTTTGGCTTTTTTTTCCCACATGCATTTTTATTTATTTTCTAGAAATCACCATTATTTATGTATTTTCGATTTTCGCACATCTCTATTTCATATCTACCAATGAGATTGTTATTTATTTGTTTTGACCTCATCAGAATATTTATTCAAGATCCAGCGTTGTGTCAGTAGACGGTATATTAAAGATTTCCATACTAAAAAAATATGCTCACTCAGGCTGGCAATCGACGGAAAGTTTTTGTTCATTAGTATATTTAGTATTCTTGCTTTTATTATTATTTGAAATCTCCCTCCGTTCATTGACCACGCGACCCTCGTGTTCCATTTTTTTTTTCTTTAAAAAAAAAAAACTGCACCCTGGTTTCCACGCTATCCTCGCTGCAAATATAATAATGAAATTAATTATTACACAGTACGTTTTGCGAAAACCATTTAATGCACTTTATTTGCAATCTGTATATCACCTTTTATAATTTTTTACATTATAAAAATTATTTTTTTAAAATTAACAATTCCAATAAATTTAATACATTTCGTTGCTTTTGCATTTTCCAAATCACTAAAATTTGAAAGCATTGTTTTTTCGCTAAAACATAGAATAAAGGAAGACAAGTCACCAAACAACACCGTACATAAAAAAATATTTAATGAGAAAGATCAACTTGATAAAAAAAAAAGAAGAAGTTATGATTAAAATGAATTGTAAATTATTATTATAATGAACAGTTAAAATAGAATGAGAATGTTATTAAATGTTTTAGCGGTATAAATAATGGGAGTAGCTGGAGCTTAGAGAAAGAGGTTTGTTTGGTGTGAGTGAATAGGGATCAGGGATGTGGAGGCTGAAGATAGCAGATGGAGGAAATGATCCATACATATTCAGCACAAACAATTTCGTTGGGAGGCAGACATGGGAGTTTGATCCTGAAGCAGGCAGTCCAGAGGAACGGGCCCAGGTTGAAGCAGCTCGTCAGCATTTCTACCACAACCGCTTCAAGGTCAAGCCCTGCGCTGACCTCCTTTGGCGTTTTCAGGTACCCTACGTTACCTATCTATTTCCCAACTTAATTTAATTACTCTCTCTTCTATTCTTATTTGCCCTACGTGTAGGTTCTCAGAGAAAATAACTTCAAACAAACAATTCCTCGTGTGACTATAGAAGATGGAGAGGAAATCACATACCAAAAAGTCACAAGCGCCGTCAGAAGGGGCGCACACCACCTTGCGGCACTGCAGACCTCTGATGGCCATTGGCCTGCTCAAATTGCAGGTCCTCTCTTCTTTCTTCCTCCTTTGGTAAGTACTCACTACTCACTACATTAGTTTATCATCGTGTTTCTCTTTTATTAATTCCATCTCATAAATAACAAAACTAAATCCATTTGATTCCAGTTTTGCTTAGGAGTAAAACTAATTCAAATGAATCAATCATATTACTGAATCATGTTAGTGTACAAACACGCGCGCATTCACCTTACCTACTTTTATGTTTCTCTTGTAAGCTACTTTATGTTACTTCTGCCTTAATTAATAACATCCTAAACATTTTTTTGGATTATTTGTCTCTTTAATTCTATTATAGTCATTTTTTCATTTCATATAGTTTATATTTTAGTTTTTTTTTAATCTTAGTTTATATTTTAATTTTTTTTAATTTTGAAAGTGATATTTTTAGTTTCTATAATTTATATTTTAATTATCTTTTAGTTCATTGTAAACAAAAAATATAAAAATAATTAATTATAAATTCTTAACTATTTTTTATTACAAATTATCTTGTAATAAATTAGTTATAAATTATTTGTTAATATTTTTATAATTAATTATAATAAAAAATATTAATTATATTTTGATGATAATGATTAAAATAAAATTAAAATATAAAATACAAGATTAAAAAAAACTATTTTAAAATTATATGGATTAAAATAGAATTAAAATGTAAATTATAAAGAATAAAAATATTATTTTCTTTTACTTAAATTAAAAAAAGTTAAAATATAAATTATAAGGATTAAAATATTATTTTCAAATAACTAAAAAGTATAAATTATAAAATTATAAAGAATAAATAAGTAATTAATTTTTTTTTGTTTCAAGAGATCCTAAACATACGCTTCATTGTTATATATATATAATCCAAATAAAACCAATATGACCAGTTTAAGCTAGTGGGTAGGCGCATATTAAAATAAAAAACACGAATTATTATTATTATTATATATGTTTTAAAGAACTCTGTCCTCAATCATTGTCTAATATAAGTTATTTGTTCATCAACAATCGAGATAGTAATCAAATCAGTTAGAAATGTTGATATTGCATTTTATATCAATGTTTATATGCTTTTATTGTTTAATCTTTACATCTTCAAATTTATTTAAGATATGAGGACAAAATAAATAAAATGAAAGGCATGTTGGGATAAGAAGAAATTTTTAATTAGCAAAAAAATAGTTATTTCTAAAATAATTTTTTATTTTATTCGATTAAATTTTTTTACAACAATATTTAGATATAAATATCTAGATTTTTTTGTTTGATTCTTTAATTTAAATGAAAATTTTATCTCACTAATTTATGTCAATATTTAATGTAAACTTTTATCATGTAAATGATTGATGTAAAATTCTAATTTTGATTACAATAATATAAAAAAAGACTGTTTCGTAGGTTTGACGTTTTTAATACATTTTAAAATTTTACGTCAAATCAATATTAGATGCGCAAAATTCAGATTGGACGTGGATCTACACGCACGTAGCGTTAATGACGAGGGTGTTAGCATAAATAAGAAATATACAAAAATGAAAAACGTCACTATCATTATCTAAAATGGATAGTTTACAGGCTTGTTGATCATAATAATTTATTGGATTAATTAGTTTTTTTTAGTATTTATAAAATTTTAAATTTCAAGTATTAGTCTCTATAAAAAAAATTATTTAGTCTCATTAATTTTATTGCTCGTATTAATTTCTGAGCTAAATTTTTCTCCTATTGCCTATTCTTAGATCCTTCTCTCTGGACTAATTATAAACAATAAAAATAAACAATACACCAAAAAATTAGAGGTAGTTCTTTATGTCAATTCTATACAATAAATCCTCAGTAAGCTCATAGTATACTCTTTTAAAAAATACAAGTAATCACTTTCGTATTCTCTGACGAAATTTACTATCAATTTAATTTTTAAATAATAATTATTATTAGAGAGTATAGATAAATTAGCTGATGATGCATGTCTGGGATATATCAATTTTGTGAATATTAAAAATAAAATAAAATTATACATTGATAAAATAAGATAATAATTTTACATCATCATAGCAAATCATTATTATGATAAGTTTATTAACTTTTATAATAACTATCTTAATAATCATACCAATAATGAATTATAACTATTTTAATAATTTATATCAACGATGAATTATAATTAGATGTAATGTAAAATTATTTTATATCGTCAGTACATTGATTATTAAATTTTTCTTTTTATTTTTTTTAAAGAAATTAGAAAATTGAAATTAAATTAAATATGAAGCTTAGGTAATAAAAAAAATTAATATCCTTGGTCTCTTTTTTACGGAACTAAACTTATAAAAGAATGAAATAGGGATTTATTCATTAACAGAATAATTCAGGTCATCATTTTATGCCATACTCGACCATTAAATGAACATAAAAACTTAGTTATTGTACATGAAATTGAAAATGATCACTATAATTAAGAATCCAAAATTATTTTCATTTTTTGTTTGCTCACAAGTACTCCTCTTTTTTACATAATCATGAAATATCTCAGATATTTTGAACATCATATATATAAAATTCAAGTTCATTATGCATATGCAATAACAAACATTAATTTTTACTTGTTGAAAATATTGCAGGTTTTTTGTATGTATATTACAGGAAATCTTGAATCAGTATTTCCAGAAGAACATCGCAAAGAAATTCTTCGTTACACATATTATCACCAGGTATAATTATTCAATCTTAAGATACATTTGCTTAATCAAACATAATATAGAGAAACAAAATGTCAAATTTCTTGTATCTTTTAAACTTGTTGTACTTGTTTAACCATGAAGTTTATAATCTATTCATTGCAACAATAAATAATTAATATTAGCCCTTTTGTGCTTTCATTTAATTAAAGAATGAAGACGGAGGATGGGGACTACACATAGAGGGTCATAGCACTATGTTTTGTACTGCACTGAACTATATATGCATGCGAATGCTTGGAGAAGGACCTAATGGAGGTCATGACAATGCTTGTGCTAGAGCAAGAAAGTGGATTCGAGATCATGGTGGTGTAACACATATACCTTCATGGGGAAAAACTTGGCTTTCGGTATTATTCTTTTTTATATGAATACAAATACAAAAACTAATGAAACTATGATGTGTACTATTCATTTAAATGGATCTTGCTCTTGTAGATACTCGGTGTATTTGATTGGTGCGGAAGCAACCCAATGCCCCCAGAGTTTTGGATCCTTCCATCTTTTCTTCCTATGCATCCAGGTAGATTTAATTAATTTTATTTTGTCACTCTGTTTGGAATGATATATATTTAAATTGGTGAATATACAATATTTAATCATTAAATCTCACTTCCACCTTAACTATTGTAGCTAAGATGTGGTGTTACTGTCGATTGGTATACATGCCTATGTCTTACTTATATGGGAAGAGGTTTGTGGGTCCAATCACACCACTCATCTTACAATTAAGAGAAGAGTTGTTTACTCAACCTTATGAAAAAGTTAATTGGAAGAAAGCGCGTCACCAATGTGCAAAGGTGAAAGACATATTTAATTAATCACAATGTGTGTGTGCACATATCTTTTTTGCTATGAAAATGATAGTCGTTCATTATGTCAATCACAGGAAGATCTTTACTATCCCCATCCTTTGATACAAGACCTAATATGGGATAGTTTATACATATTCACTGAACCGCTACTTACTCGTTGGCCTTTCAACAAGTTGATTAGAGAAAAGGCCCTTCAAGTAACTATGAAACATATTCATTATGAAGATGAGACTAGTCGATACATAACCATTGGTTGTGTGGAAAAGGTAGGTGTCATAACAATAATGCATATTGATTTTTTTTATCCTTATGAGTAAAATAAACTTTTTTATTTTCCTTTTCAAGAGGGAATTCATTCAAATATGATACTAAAATGCATATATTTTTTTTCCAGGTTTTATGTATGCTTGCTTGTTGGGTGGAAGATCCAAACGGAGATGCTTTCAAGAAGCATCTTGCAAGGGTCCCAGATTACTTATGGGTTTCTGAAGATGGAATGACCATGCAGGTATACGCGTGTGGGCACGTGCTATTATAACCAATTAGATACATTAATTATTTAATTAGTTTATTGATGCACTTATCTATATAATGCAGAGTTTTGGTAGCCAAGAATGGGATGCTGGCTTTGCTGTTCAAGCTTTGCTTGCCACTAACATAATTGAAGAAATTGGTCCTACGTTTGCAAAAGGACATGATTTCATCAAGAAGTCTCAGGTTTGCTTAATATTTTTATAAGTATATAAAAGAATCCCAGATCTTCTTCCTTCTAGTTATGGAGCAGAAATTCCCTAATAAACCTAGGTTTATCCAGATTGTACAATTAACTAATTAAGATATTTAAAATCCCTAAATCTTATTTACAGGGTGATCGAATAAACTAAATAAAAACTATATAACTAATTACTTACTAATTCACCTAGCTACATAGTATTAGTTGTAACTAGTATAATTATATTTTTGAATTGAAATGCATATTTATAATTGATTACTAAGTTGGTGTTTAACTATTTATTAGAGTATTGAATAATATGGTTGTTGTCTATATCTAGTAGTAATGAACTAGCATTTTCATTTTGTAGGCGAAGGATAACCCTTTTGGAGATTTTTATGAATTGGCATTCTTATTTTATAGGTGAAGGATAATCCTTTTGGAGATTTTAAAAGTATGCATCGTCATATTTCTAAAGGGTCTTGGACATTCTCTGATCAAGACCATGGATGGCAAGTTTCTGATTGCACTGCAGAAGGTTTAAAGGTAGCCAACAACTTAGGTCATAAACAACTTAATCTAAAGCTTTGTTAATGATCACAACAAATATATGTTAATTTAACTAAAATTTTTGTGTTGTAGTGTTGTCTACTTCTATCAATGTTGCCACCAGAGATTGTGGGAGAAAAGATGGAACCTGAAAGATTATACGATTCAGTCAATGTCTTGTTGTCGCTTCAGGCAAGTACCATTAAGTTTAGAGAAACGATTTATGTTATGAAATATTTTATAAAAAATTGTCTATAAATTGATAAAGGTTGGCAACTAATGTTGATATAATCAGCTGTTTTTTCAAATCCAACACCACCTCATTTGTTCATGATTTGTGAAATTGGTTTTGTACAATATTACAATTCTCTTAAACTTATGTCCATATCCTTTTAATTAACCAATCATCAATCAACTAATGGCCCCTTTTCTTTGTTACTTAATATTTGATCAATAATAAGTTAGGGTTGTACAAAGGACTTTGATCATTGATGCTTTATTTACTTTTACTACCAAATTTATTTTTAACTAAACAACATTTTTTTTATTGCAGAGTAAAAAAGGTGGTTTAGCAGCATGGGAGCCTGCAGGAGCTCAAGAGTGGTTAGAAGTAAGTATTAAATTAATTAATAATGCAACACGTATGTATTTATAAATTGATAAAAAAAAGTACTTGATTAATAAACTAATTAACTTTGTTGGTGATTCTTAGTTACTCAATCCCACAGAATTTTTTGCGGACATTGTAGTTGAACATGAATATGTTGAGTGCACTGGATCTGCAATCCAAGCTTTAGTTTTGTTCAAGAAGCTATATCCAGGACATAGGAAGAAAGAGATAGAAAATTTCATTACCAATGCAGTTCGATTCCTTGAAGATACACAAACAGCTGATGGTTCATGGTATGGAAATTGGGGAGTTTGCTTCACTTATGGCTCTTGGTTTGCACTTGGAGGTCTAGCAGCTGCTGGTAAGACTTACACCAATTGTGCTGCCATTCGCAAAGCCGTTAAATTTCTACTTACAACACAAAGAGAGGACGGTGGATGGGGAGAGAGTTATCTTTCAAGCCCAAAAAAGGTTTGTAGCTGAATGGTTATTACTGAATTACCATTCTTCAACTTCATTGGGAATTAATGATAATAGTAATAATGTCTTACTAAATGAAAATAATGCAGATATATGTACCTCTAGAAGGAAGCCGATCAAATGTTGTACATACAGCATGGGCTCTTATGGGACTAATTCATGCTGGACAGGTTCGTTCTTAATTTGTGTTTGTGTATATTTGATTATAGGTCTACTTCATTGTGAATTAAATTTCAAAATAGTTTTTTTTCCCCTCTTCATTTTTAAATTCCTATATACAGGCGGATAGAGACCCCATGCCTCTTCACCGTGCTGCAAAGTTGCTCATTAATTCTCAGTTGGAAGAGGGTGATTGGCCCCAACAGGTGTATATCAATCCTTTAAATTAAAAAATGTCCCGTATTTGTGTACATGCTTAACTAAATAAATAAATAAAAAAGAAATTAACTTATTTAGCAATAAATTAAAATCAGATCTTAGAAAAAAAGACATAGGTCGATACCATTTGGGACAAGACTTCAGTGCAACAATTCAGATGCCTTGGGTGTTTTAAAATCAAAATTAAAGTTTGACCTAGCTAAAGAAATTGATGTGAAATTCTAATTTTAATTGGAAAATAATTCCAAAACGTAAAATACAACATTTAAGTTTTGTGGACAAAGTTATTTCTTTAAAATTTTGCTTGAACTAGTATTTTAGTTTGTTTTTATAATAGGATTAATTTTTATTTTATATAATTATAATTCATAATAAATAAATATGTTATAATTAAAATTTATAATTTATAATAAATAAAGATATTTAAATATAAAAATTATAATTTGAATTTATAATAATCAATTTAAATTGTATGGTAGGTGTTAAGTGTATTTTATATTTTCAAGACAATAAATGCATTTATTATTGTATTTAATAATTCAGTCGTTCCATAATAAATATTAGAAGAAAAATAAATTCTAAAATAAGTGTTATTTATACTATTAGTGCATACACTTTTTCTCTAACTGCTAATGCTTGCAATTCATATGCAATACTCTTTGTTTTATTTTGATTAACCTTTAGAGAAAAAAATTGACACAATATTTTAGAAAATACAATTAATAATTTAGATTTCATAAAAATTGTTATGTAATTTCCTAATCCTAATATGTCAATGTATTTCATATTAATTAGATTATCTCTCATCTATACTTTTTTATTTTCTCACTCTACATTTATTGATTAATGAAGAAAAAAAAAGTAATTCTTCATTGGTTTTGTAAAATGACAATCAAAACAATTTTTTTCTAAAACATCAATTAAAATGAAATGGAAGGAGTAAAATCAAAGTCTTTAAAACTTTGTCGATACGAGAATTTCAACTTCCAATGTAATCAAAACTTGATATAAAAATATTAATATTTTTTTAATTTAGGAAAATGACAGAAAAGATTTATTATTAATTGTATTTTGTAAGCAAAATGAAAATTATGCTCTAGATTGAGTATTGTTTCTTATTGTTGTGACCTACTTTTGGCAGGAAATCACGGGAGTATTCATGAAAAATTGCATGTTGCATTATCCAATGTACAGAGATATTTATCCAATGTGGGCTCTAGCTGAATATCGAAGGCGGGTTCCATTGCCTTCCACTGAAGTTTAATTTAGAATGGTTTGAGCACGAAAAGGCAAAGGCATTTTCATTAAGATTGAGGCAAATAAAGCAAATAAGTTGTGTGTAATCAAGCTTAATCAATTTTTTCATATTCCTATGTTTATTTCCTACATATATTGGTAGAAAAATTATTTCATGTCGGCTTGTATAGATGTTCTTAATGTTCGTGTTACGATACAAAGATAAGTCTAGTAAAATACTACGCACGTAACATTAGAGGGCTGTGAAGAAGATAAAAATGTTACCAAGAAAATTAATTAGTTTCTCAGTGATACTCAATACACAGGGTCGTGCCTATGGTAAATAGGGATCCACAAGAAATAACAAGCATCCAAGTAGTAGTGTCATCCTAGTTTTGGTAATTAAAATAAAATAACATTAAAAATAAATAATATCCTAATATTGTATTCCCATTCTATGAAATCCTTAAATCACTTGAATTTTTATTTTTTGAAGACCGACCAGCTCCAGCCTATCATTGTTGTTGGGTCTACTTGGGACCTCATTATCAAGGTCCTTAGGCCACGAAGGAATGAGATGAAATCATGCTTGATGGACTAGGTGAATCCAACAATTGCACTGGGTGGCATGTGGGGGTATGGACATGACCTATGGGATTTGGAATGACATGTGGTCGATGCAAATCATGCGTACCAACAAAGGAATTTTTTTGCTGAGAGTATGAACCACATACACTTCTTTTTTTATGGACACTACTCTCGCTTCAACATATTCTGACATTTATTGGACATTTAATATTAGGTGTTGAGTTAAACAAATCATTTTTACACAACTCAAACATATTAATATCATTAAAAAAAAGTACTCATTTTTTAATTTCTAAAAGAAGTAGCTTAAGATATAATATAAAATATTAACAAAAATCATGTCTTTACTGTATCTTGAGACTTGTTATCATAGTTTAAAAAGATGAAAATATTATAAATTTAAATATTGTTGTATGTTATTTATATTTTATTTGATTAAAGTCTCTTTCTTTGTGTGCATGTGATCTCTCCAAATCTCATAGAATTTTTTTTTTGATAGATACTCAAATGTTATCCAATATTTAGAGAAAATAAAATATAAATATGATAAGATTTATGGTGTGATAAGAAAAAATATATAAAGAAATGAAAGATATTGTTGTGTTTAAAATAAAAGATCGTTCATGTATGTTATTTATTAAATCTGACTTGAAAGAAGTTAGTGGAGGTCCTCGCCATTTAGCCTATCCGTTGGTGAAGAGGATGAAGGAGCCTAATGCTTGCTAAATTTGGTTTATCCTCAGAGCAGGGTTATATTATAAGGAGTTTGACTCAGTTCCAGGATTTGCCTACTAGTTGATGGATCGCATACTTTGTTACCTAAGCGTGTTTGCGGGTGTCCTATTTATGTTAAAAAAAATAAAATGGTTCTGATAGTATGCATTGTTGTTGGCCCATAATAGGATGAGAAGAAAATTATGGTTGATTATCCATAAAGTGGGGGGTAGTTTTCTATAAATGGTTGTTTTCCTCTTTGGGGGAATTAGTTAGTGAATGTTGAATAGCGAGCAGGAGAATAACTAAGTATGCAGATGAAAAGTAATTGCAGAATTGAGAGAGGCAAAATAAAAAAAGAATAAATGTGGCTGCCAGGTACAAAGACTGCTTCAATAATTAAGAAGGGGGGAGGAAATGGATTGGTGGCAGTTGCCATAGAAAAGGATAACAAAGGGAGCAGACACGCTCTGAAATGGGCTGCTGATACTCTTCTTTCGAGGGGCCAAACTCTTGTTTTAATCCACGTCTTGCACACCACCTCCCCATCTCACGAGGCCATAATATGCAATATCAACACCAACTCCCCAGCTGCATCCCCACATGTCAATATTACAAAGGATCTTTTCCGCACCTTCCATTGCTATTGTTCACGCAAAGATGTATGTATGTATGTATGTATTTATTTATGGGTTTTTCTTTTCAAATTGCTTTGCTTACTATTTATTCATTTCATCAGATACAATGCCTTGATGTCCTTCTTGAAGACATGGATGTGGTCAAAGGAATAACAGAATATGTCTCTTATGCTGCAATTGAGAATTTGGTGCTTGGTCAAGCCTCCAGGCATGGCTTTATTAGGTAGTAAAATAATATGGTCCCCTATCATCTTACAATTACCAATGAGTTAAAATAATGCATCTTTCTTTTCTTTCTTCGACTAAATGCAGATTCAAGTCAAGTACGCCAAGCAACATATTAAAGGGGGCGCCAGATTTCTGTACTGTGTATGTGATTTCTAAGGGCAGAATCTCTTCAGTTCGGAGTGCTGCTCGAACAGCCCCACATGCCTCCCCATTGCTGAGGCACATACAGATTCTACATGACGAGAATGCACGTGAGTCTGAGATATCGTCTAAATGTATGGTTTGTTTATTTGAAATTAACTATGTTTGTGGTGCAATTCTTAAATTGTTTTGATCGCAATCACAATCACACACACCCATCTATATATATATATATATACGCTATTGCTTCTTCAGATAACAGGGCATCAATCAAACCTTCCAGCTGGCAGAGTGAATCCATGAAGTAAGTTTTCCATTCCACTTAATTATTATATTATATGACATGACACAACATAACACAGTAACGTCAACATAAACATTTTCCAATCCATGTCTGAAGACAATCACAACTTGGCAGAAGAATAAACTTGAGTGGAAGGTCATGCATGGACTTCCCCGAATCCGACTCTGACATATCATTTGTAAGCTCTGAGAGGCCCAGCAGTGTGCGTTCATCCTCTGTTTTCTATGACTATTTTGATCTTCATGCCCGAAATCCACGAACTTCAACCAGTTCAGATCATAGCTTGGGATCAACCCGTATGAGACCCAAGTTCTCTGACCTCAGTTCAACCGACATTTCATTTTCAGAGGATAGCCGCCGATCATCAGTTTCTTCTTCCTTGCTAAACGTTGTCAGTCAGCACTTTCTTCTTTTCTTTATCTTAGATACAAAATCATCTTCTATAACATCCGACTTATGCTAAAACGTACGTACATTCAGGATGAAGCCGAAGCTGACATGAGGAGCTTGAAGTTGGAGTTAAAGCATACATTGGAAATATACACTACTGCATGCAGAGAAACACTAGCAGCACAACAGAAGGTAAAAATAGATGCAACGAAATGCGATTGTTATTGAGATTTGTGGTGTGGTGGTAAATGGTAGTACGCTTTATTTTTGGTACGTACAGTTAGGGGAACTGCAAAACTGGAAAATAGAGGAAGAAAAGAAAATGGAGGAGATGCAGTTGTCCCAGGAAGCAGCAGAGGCAAGTGTGGAGCAAGAGAAAGCAAGAAGTAAAGCAGCAAGGGAAACAGCTAAAGCAGCAAAGAGAATAGCAAGGGTGGAATCGAGTAAAAGAGAAAGTGTAGAAGTGAAAGCCCTTAAAGAAGCAGAGGAAATGAGGAAACAATTGGACAATCTAACCCAAAACGACAAAAGATATAGGAGATACACAATAGAGGAGATTGAAAGAGCCACAGACATGTTCTCAGAAGCAAGGAAGATAGGGGAAGGGGGGTATGGACCTGTGTACAAGTGTTACCTAGATCATACACAAGTGGCGGTGAAGGTTCTGCGTCAAGATTCAGCTCAAGGGGAGGCACAGTTTCAGCAAGAGGTGAAAAAATTAACAAAAAGAAAAAAAAAGTGGAAATGAAATGAAATGAAATGAAATGAAATAATAAATCAATATATAGTGTTATGAATGAATTGCAGGTGAACATACTGGGGTGCATAAGACATCCAAACATGGTGCTGCTAATAGGAGCATGTGCAGAGCACGGAATACTGGTATATGAATATATGGCGAAAGGAAGCTTGGAAGACTGTATGTTTGGAAAGAAGAAGGAGAAGGAGGGAAAGATGAGGAGTTGGAAGGTAAGGTTTGGAATAGCAGCGGAGATAGCAACGGGGTTGCTGTTCCTACATCAGACGAAGCCAGAACCATTGGTGCACAGGGATCTGAAACCGGGGAACATATTGCTGGACCAGAATTACGTGAGCAAGATAAGTGACGTAGGATTGGCGAAACTAGTACCGGCAGCAACGGCGGGGAACGGGACGCAATGCTGCATGACAGCAGCAGCGGGAACATTCTGCTATATAGATCCGGAGTATCAGCAGACGGGAATGCTAGGGGTGAAGTCAGACGTATACTCTCTGGGGATAATTCTACTACAGTTGTTGACGGGAAGGCCTGCCATGGGACTGGCACACCAGGTTGAGGAGTCGATCAAGAAGGACAGGTTTGGTGAAATGCTGGACCCCTCTGTCCCGGACTGGCCTCTGGAACAAGCCCTCTGCCTTGCAAACTTGGCTCTCCAATGTGCACAGCTCAGGCGAAAGGACCGCCCAGACCTTGCCACACTCGTATTGCCTCGCCTCCAAATCTTGCGAGACTTTGCTTCCCTTCATTCATCCACCTCTTCCGATCAAGGTATACAACTTACTTACTGCATTTACTCCCTCACTCCTCAAGGATGCATCTTCTTAACAACTTGTTTCTTTTTCTCACAGGGCCCAATGATCACTAATCTCTTTTAATCCCGCCAAATCATTTCTGAGTGTTCCAGATATCATTTTTTCCACTTGTATATATAAACCAAAAGAGATCAAAGGATAAACAATTTTAATTTAAATGATAAGATTGAAGTGAGAGATACATACAAAATATAATATAATCTTGTATAAATTATTGTATTATATCATATCTTTTTTTTAATTTTGTAAATAAAATCACTGTTATTCTATTAAGCTACAAATTATACTGATTCTTTTTATGCTATCATTATTTATTTTGATGTCATCTTATTATACTTATCGTGCATATTTTATAATTAAATGGTAATGTAAAATTTATTTATACTATAATTACATGACCTATTTTCTCTTATATTAATATTCATTAACTTAAACATTGTACATATAAAAAAGAAAGATATTGTTTTGTGAATATCCATCCCTATTCTCATATGAACTTGCCAATTTAATATTTATTTTAAATCTAATAAATAATTGCGAAACGTTTGTGTATAAGCTTTTTTGCTCCAAAAGTAATTATGTCAGTTGAAGGGATTGAGTTTAGGCTTTTTGGGTGGAGTCCTTCAATATGGGCAAAGCCTCTGCAGTTATAAATTGGCTCATTACATTACATATATAGGACTCTTGTTCTGTTGCTGCGGGACACGTACGTACGGGTGCTTGTGTTACTAGTTTCTAACTGCTGCAACTGCTATTCATTACGGATTGAGATTTTTAGTGCGTCTTCCATGGGATATTTGGGAAAGCTTTTTTTGTCATGGGGTCTGCAATAAGCAAAGGTTCCATGCTTTTTCGGCTCCTTTCAAGACCATATTTGGGGTATGGTTCATCTTCATCATGCAGTAATAGTCAAGTTGGTAGAAAGAGATTCAGAGAGAGAAGGTCTTGGTCTTAGGAGATTGAGGAAAAGTAATAAAGCCAGATCGAATTAATAGGCCTCAACGTACCTAAGATCTTCAAGTGCGAATGATTGCAATGTAATCTAGGTTACTAGTTCTAGTGGCAGTGCGTGCATGTCCTAAGTCCTAATCCGGAGTCGGGTGGAACCTTGCATCACGAACAAGACATTTACCAAATTTGACATTTGCATCGTGCCTTGATCAATCTGCATACAGTCACTTTCAATAACATTTCGAAATAATTTTAATAAACACTGTTTAATTTGGGATAACTTGTTTATACGTTTTGAAAAATAAGGTGGTTTTTGGTTTGGTTTGAGTTTTTTTTTCTTCAAGTTTTCAAGATTTATAAAATATATATAAAAAATTACTTTAAAGTGTCACTATGTTTTCACTTTCTTCATGAAAAAGTTCATTTGTTGTTTTTGGTCTTGGGTCTATTGTTGAAAATATTTTTAAATAAAGTGTTTTTTAAATTTTCAGCAAACATATTTTTATTCTTATTTTATGTTTTATTTGAAAATAAAAGCAAAAGACGTTCAAATTAAATAATACGTGAGCGTTTCTCGTGTTCGTAACCCATTTTTAGATGGACAAGAACAAGTCAACAAAAAATGTAACAAAGATATATTATTTTTAAATAGACAAATATTAAACAGTATGCTAATAACATTGTTTTTATCTTTAATTGAAAGACATAAATTTATATTGTCTATGATATTTTTTAGGTTTTTTTATGATTTATATAATAAATATTTTAAGAATACTGATTAACACAAGTATATATTTATATTTAATGTTTAAATATGTTTCTAGTTCCTATAATATATTTATTGTAAGATTTTAGTCCTTATAACTTTTTTTAACTTTATTAGTTCCTATATAAAATCTATTTTTTTAGTCTCTGCTAATATTTTTTAATCTTTATAAAATTATAAACTTTTAATTCATGTCTCATATTAAATATGTTCTTTTTAGTTTTTATTATTAAGTAAACATTCTATTCATTGTCCTTTACATATTTATCATGTTATTGTTTGTTCAACTGAAGAATGACTCAAACTAAACCAAAGGACCAACATCAATAAAAAAGTATAATAATGAAATTGTGTAGCTTCAATGAAATAATGTTCTTTTTTTCTTATGTCTTATTTATTATCACTAAAATTAAAATATAAGGCTGAATCTTCTTAATCATAATATAGTGTTTGGCTGGAGGAAAATAGAGGAAAAAGAGAGGGAGGAATTTTTTTTTTCAAACTTTGGTTGTTTGATTTAATTTTTAAGAGAGGAAGGGAAGAGAATAAAGTTTTTCTTTTTATCTAATTTTTGCTCCCCTCCATTGGTAAGATTTGGAAGAGAGAGGAAAATAATTTATTTTTTATAATTGAAATATCTACTTGTGTTTTGAAATTTAAAACCACAAGGACATAAAAGTAAATTTATTTTTAAAACACCTCTCATTCCCTTTGATTTGTGAACAAAAAATTTAAAAAATGATTTCATTCCTTTTCATCCATTAAAATCTCTCTCATTTGATTCTCTCGATTAAATATAATATCTAATCAAAATCTTCCTAGATATTCCTCTTCTCCGTTCCTATAAATCAACTAGTTCGTAAAAAAAAAAGTTTTGATAATCACATTATTTCTACTTTAGCGGATTCATTTTATGTGTCTTTTAACAAATCACGCTACCTCCTGTATTTAAAAAGTTTGGTTAATTTAGTTAACAGAATTTGTTCAAAAATGATTTTTTTTTCCAAAAATATCCTCGTGAACTAAACGAACAAACATTAATAGTTTATATATTTGTAATTATCATGTTATTCTAAAATTGAATTTAATAAAAATTATTTTTGTAAAGAAATGATAAATGTAAGAAATATTTTAGATTAAAATTTATAAAAAAAAGATGAAGTTATATTTCTAATTCGGAGCTTACATGTACAATAGGGATAGAAGGTGATAATATATTCATATGTCTTAATTTTTTATATTTATTAATATTACTCTTAGTTCTAAAAAAATATTCTTGAGTTAATACAAGTGATTAATAAAACCGTAACAGATGTTAGAACGTAAGAATTAGTAGTTAAAGCGTAGGGGTATGATATGAGTGGGCAATTAAAATGCAGTTAAGAAGAGATGTCGTAAGGTCATTGGGTAAATCTGACAGGTTAACAATGGCACGCAGTTTGTTTAATAATTAAAAAATAGTCAGTGTGTAAAATAAAGGAAGAGGTTCCGGTTTCTGAGAAAAACGACGGCAGCGCAAACAAGCGTAAGAAGCATTAGATCTGCGATTTCATTTCAATTTACGTGCTGGATCTATTAAAAATGGGAGATCTACTTCTTACGCTTAATTTGATTTCTTCTTTTCTTGGCTAGTCTCGGAGCATGCAATGCAAAGACAAGTGAAGAATTCAGCGACCTGGTTCAGGGGCGCCCAGAGTCAATGATGGATCATGACTTGGAGACCGCTGCTTTGGGGGCTTACCAGGACAAGCCTAGAACCTTCCCCAACATGCGCACTAAACCTTACACCCCTCTGGTCAGTTCTTTCCTTCCTTTCAATACGGATCAAGTCGCCACCGCAACCACTTCGCCATATCAACAAACGCCTCTTCCTTCTTACTCCTCTCCTCCTTCTTCTCTTCTTTGTATATCTTATGCTTGCCTTCTTCCGTTTTTCTGCAGATATTTCGTATTTTACTTGGTATCAATGTTCGTGTCCTCTTCATTCTTTTGCTCCTCGGCTTGGGAGCTATCTTTTACGTCGGAGCTTCTACTTCTCCTATCATTGTCTTTGTTATCTCTGTTTGTATTCTCAGCTTCCTTGTGGCCATATATCTTACAAAGTGGGTCCTCGCAAAAGATGAGGGGCCTCCTGAAATGGTTCAGGTAAATCTCTTTCCTATAATCTCAACTCTTTTATCATGACTGCTTTTCGATTTCATCACCATCAACCCTTGTTTTCTTGTCCTGAGCTTAGCATGTTGCTTTCTAGATATCAGATGCTATACGAGACGGAGCTGAAGGATTTTTCAGGACCCAGTATGGGAGTATATCTAAGATGGCCATGTTGCTTGCCCTTGTTATTCTTTGCATATATTTGTTTCGCAGTACAACTCCTCAACAGGAATCTTCTGGCCTGGGAAGGTGACATCATAAATTATACATGCTGTGAATCTTCTCTTGTACCTTTTACTTGTTCTGATCTGTCATTTACATCCTGTTTTAGGACAACTTCTGCATACATCACCGTAGCTTCTTTCCTTTTAGGCGCCCTTTGTTCCGGTGTTGCTGGATATGTAGGGATGTGGGTGTCAGTTCGTGCCAATGTCAGAGTCTCTAGTGCTGCAAGACGGTCTGCAAGAGAGGCATTGCAGGTTAAACCATCATTAATTCATCATCAGTTTCTGTGAAAACAATGAACAGTTCACTATTTGTGTATTAACTGGAAGGAATTTGCGCAGGTAGCTACTCGTGCAGGTGGTTTATCTGCTATCATTGTCGTTGGTATGGCCGTAATTGGTATAGCTGTCCTTTATGCCACATTTTATGTTTGGTTGGGAGTGGACTTGCCTGGTTCAATGAAGGTTACTGATTGTATGTGTAGACTTCTCCCCCTAACCTATTATCATAAATTGATTTTTTTTTAATGTTTGAAATTTAAATACTGTTATTATTGAACCTGCATGGGTGGGTGCTCTTTATGTTTCGTCATTATCTTTTCAAAATACTTTTTCATTTGATAAGTGTTTATAATTTGGTGAATTTTTATTTTTGTCCATTTGTAAACTGAAAAACGAAGAGCTAAGGTGGTAAACTTGGGTGAGGATTTGATTGTGGTCATAAGTGATTCCTTAATGTACAAAAAATATAAATGTATGTCCCTTTTTTTGTCTCATAAAAAATAAAAAAAGTCCTCTACTAGTCTATTTCCCTTTTGTATCATATTGAGCTGAAGAGGGAATAGTTAAATTGACTGAGATAAGTTTTAGATGATATGTTCGCAATTATTAAGGTATATAAATATTGATTGTCTACTTGACTATGACATGATTTAAATTTTTGTCCGTTCTGTCACCTATTCTCTCTCTCCCTCTCTCTCTAATTTGTCATTGATTTTTTAAAATTCTTGTTTTCCTTCAGTGCCTCTTCTTCTAGTTGGATATGGATTTGGTGCCTCCTTTGTTGCACTATTTGCTCAGTTGGGTGGTGGAATATACACAAAGGCAGCTGATGTTGGAGCAGACCTTGTTGGAAAAGTAGAACAGGGAATACCTGAAGATGACCCTAGGAATCCTGCTGTTATTGCTGATCTGGTAATTGTTTGATTTTTTTTTTTACTTTGTTTTGATGTGTCCACACATTAGCATTGATGATTATTTCATCTTCATCTGGGTCTCAGCAGATTACTACTTAATGTTTTTTGGGCTACAGGATAGTTTGTGGAAATGATTTCGAAATAAGTTTTTATCTTTATAAGTACCTTGAAAAGTATTCTGCTCTCTGTTATTCATGTTTAAATTACATAAAAGTTTTTCATGGTGCTATTTAAAGGTGGAAACACAGCAACAAAAGCCTTATCCCATTTGGTGAAAAGGTGGAAACACGAGAGAATATATTTTAGTTTTTCCATCCATAAGTCAATTGTATAAATCAAGCAATGGATGGTGTTCTCTGAATTTAAGTTCCTAAGACCTGAATATTTGCATTTATGTTTTTTATTCGTCAGAGACTTATGGCGTTTTCTGTAAACTTTTATTATCATTTTTGGTTTTGCCAAAATATTTGATAAAACAGAGAACAAAGTGCAGTGAAGTATCTTTATTTAATATTTAGCTTCAAGCTAAGACTGCCTGAGAATAATGAAAATATTGTTATGAAAAAATATTATTAACTGATTGATAAAAAATGCAGTTTCTTTTTTTTTTTTTTTAAATTGATTGATACATGCAAAATTACACCAGCTTAATGAGAAAAACTGCTTAATGTTTATAATTTCCTTGACTTGTGCTTTTTGTTTCTTTGTTTATACTTTTTCTGGTCTTGTACTTCCATTGGTACCTTACTGGTTTTAATTTTATTTTAAGGTTGGTGACAATGTGGGAGATTGTGCTGCTCGAGGTGCTGATCTTTTTGAAAGTATTGCAGCTGAAATAATCAGTGCCATGATACTTGGTGGAACAATGGCACAACGCTGTAAAATTGCAGGCAAGTAACTGAGTTACACCATTTTGTGCCTTTCTTGCTTACTTTTGGTTATCAGACTTGTATTGATGCTCATCTAATATGATGTTTTCTCTTTTGTTTCAGATCCATCTGGCTTCATCTTGTTTCCTCTTGTTGTTCACTCATTCGATCTGATAGTTTCATCAGCTGGAATATTTTCTATTAGGGGTACACGTGAAACTGGAATTATAGTTCCCATGGAGGATCCTATGACAATTCTTCAGAAAGGATATTCTTTTACAATAGTTTTAGCTGTTCTGGCATTCGGTTTGGTAATGGTTAATCTTCATTTGTGATATTTTAATTTTGCTTTTCTATGCTCTCTGGTTTGGCCAACCATTCATTGTTCCAATTGCTGTAATTTTTAAATTGAATTACTTTGTAGTCTACCCGGTGGTTACTCTACACTGAGCAAGCACCTTCAGCATGGTTCAATTTTGCTTTGTGTGGGTTGATTGGTATTATCACTGCTTACATATTTGTCTGGATTGCCAAGTATTATACCGACTACAAGCATGAGCCTGTGCGCATATTAGCCCTTTCCAGCTCTACTGGCCATGGGACCAACATAATTGCAGGAGTCAGTTTGGGTCTGGAATCTACTGCTCTTCCCGTCCTTGTCATCAGTGTGTCAATTATCTCAGCTTTCTGGCTGGGCCACACCTGTGGACTAGTAGATGAAACAGGAAACCCAACTGGTGGGCTGTTTGGCACAGCTGTGGCAACAATGGGAATGCTTAGCACTGCTGCCTATATTCTTACCATGGATATGTTTGGCCCAATAGCTGATAATGCTGGAGGAATTGTAGAGATGAGTCAGCAGGTAGTTCTTGCTAGAATAATTTGGTCCATAGTGTTATTTCTGAGATTCCTCTTGCTATGTATACTGACTATTAACCTATTTTCAGCCTGAAAGTGTCCGAGAGATAACTGATGTCCTTGATGCCGTAGGAAACACAACCAAAGCTACCACCAAAGGGTTTGCTATTGGTTCTGCTGCTCTTGCATCTTTCCTTTTGTTTAGTGCTTATATGGACGAGGTTTCTGCATTTGCTCATGAACCTTTTAAACAGGTGCGCAGAACTAGCTTCAACCTAATTAGGCTTAAATTTGTTTAGGTCCCTATATAATACATGCTCGGTTTGTTGATGTTCTGTTTTTTTTTTAAGAGGAGGGGGACCTAGCTTAGAGGTGAAAATTGGATACCATTCCACAACTCACATGGTTTAAGTATCCTAGGTCCATCATACTAAACAACGGAGAAATAGAGGGTGGCATAAACTGTAGGATTCAAGAGGGGTGGAAAGGAGGAATGTTTTGAGTATTCTTTCTGATAAAAATTAAAATAGGTATTGCTCTAGTGTAAGGGAAAATTTCACTGCATAACTATAAAGACTTGCAATGTTGTACTATGGCACTATATGTTGGTTGGTCAAAAGTCAATGAGAGAATAAACATAATGTATCATCAATGAGGGCATTGTGTTGGATAAGTGGACATATACTGGACAAGACAAGATTAGAAACGAATCCATTAGAAAGAAAGTTGGGGTAGCTCCTATTTTAGAAAATATGGAGGTCTTGCCTTGGGTTGTTTGAGCATGTGTGGAGAAGACCTCTAGAATCCCCAGCTAATGGAGATTTAATGAATTGACTGAATTGGGAAGAAATAGCCTTTATAAGGACTGGTTTGAAAGATTAAAAATGTAAGGACTAAAGCCAAAATGTATGCATTTTTTAGGGACTAAACATATTTAAGTCACTCCCCTAATTATTATTACTATTATTGTGTCTCATCAGATTTCACTGGTTCTTCTAAGTTGCAACTTATGATTGAGTTGCAGGTTGATATTGCTATTCCCGAAGTTTTCGTTGGTGGGCTGCTAGGTTCCATGCTTATATTTGTTTTTAGTGCTTGGGCCTGTGCTGCTGTTGGCAGAACTGCACAAGAAGTTGTTAACGAAGTGAGAAGGCAGTTCATTGAGAGGCCTGGTATAATGGTGAGTTTGGGTTTGTAAAGTAATATTATGTATGCCAGTTTAGGTTTTGATCTTCTCTCTTTTTTTCCCTTTTATGCTTTTGACAGGATTACAAGGAGAAACCAGATTATGGTCGCTGTGTTGCTATTGTAGCATCTGCGTCGTTAAGAGAGATGATAAAACCTGGTGCTTTGGCAATCATTTCACCTATTGTAGTTGGTGGGTTAACTTTTAATTTTACATGTCTGCACATATATTATCATTAATAAAACCAGGGGACAACGGCAACAGTTTTGCAAATTTTTGATGTATTGTAACCATGTCACATACATGTGACCAACATAATTGCTTGATAGGCTAGATCATATGCCAAGCAAATTAATGTTTGTAATCATTTGAGAAACAAATTATAGATATCTTGTTAACTTTCCACCGGCAACAAAAACCTTTTAAAATATATCATCATGTATTCATAAGACACCAGTGGCTATATTTAGCACATATTGTTGCACAACCTACCTAGATGGAAGAGACTATTATTTTGAAATCCCTTATAATATTTTGTTTTTTCAACTATGAATTCTCCCTCCCCCCGCCAATACCTTTAATTGTTCCATTATTTTGTTGCTAATAAATAATTATTCCCTAAGCCCCACAAATCATCTCTCATATTCGGTCTTTGCAAAAAATTGTTTGTCTCATTCATGGGAATCAGCTGTTATTGTTTGTTCAATATTTTTTGGTGATTGGTGATTTGTTATTCTTATATCTGTGTCATGAAATATTTTTTATGCCATGCAGACTTTACCATATTTTTCTATCACTTGCAGGTATTCTGTTCCGAATTTTGGGCTACTATACAGGGCAACCTTTACTCGGGGCCAAAGTTGTGGCTGCTTTGCTCATGTTTGCAACAGTGTCTGGTATTCTTATGGCACTTTTTCTGAACACAGCAGGTGGTGCCTGGGATAATGCAAAGAAGTACATTGAGACTGGAGCTCTTGGAGGCAAGGGAAGTGAGGCTCACAAAGCAGCCATAACTGGAGATACGTAAGTTACTGCTTATGCTACTTTAGTTGCACAATAATGCCATTAGCATGTCAGCAGCCATTATTATAGGGAGCACATGTGATTCTTTGTGTCCCTTTTTATAAATAGGTTTTGTTTCCTTATATCTGGGACGTGGTTTTCAGTTACTTTGAATTTTCTTCAATACTTTTTCACTATCTGGCTATTGACTATGGTTGGCGTTTATTATAATATACTCTGTAGCATTTTTCTGTTTTGTCTAGCAGCAATGATTTGTGTGTTTATAATGTGTCTCATGCAATGCCATGACTGCCACTGTGGCTCTGACCTGTGCCTCAATATGCCGTCAATCATCAGAGTAGTTTCATAATCTTCATTATGCTTCTCCTTTCATTAACACTGCATCCTATCCTCTCCTTCACCCAATCATTAGGTTACACAAGCTTAGGCTTATTGCACATGCTAATGTTCTCCTACTTGCAACCATGCCAAGCCGTCTGTTGCTGCTAACCAACTGTCACTGTTCTGACAAGCTCCTTAGTGCCATTGGCCCGTGCTTGCACTATCCTTAGTACTATCTTTACTTTGTGGTTGGCTGGTCGTCCTCCTCAACCACCCAAACATAACTATACCTCATTCCCATTTGGATAAACAGTGTGGGAGATAGCATGAATGCTTTTCCTAAATTTGTCATTGAGCATGAAATTTGAGCTTTATGATTGTCTGATTGCTGATGTAAACTGGCACACTGTATAGTTTCATTTGTTTTTGGAAATGAATAGATGTTACACTAGAACTATATATCCTTTTAATAAATCTTCACCTAGCCTAATTTGGTAATAGTGTTTTCCTTTTCTTGAATTTTCTATGCTGGGTTAATGATTTCATCTACGTTGTGTTGGTTTACTTTACTCTTTTTGACTAATTTGGCAGAGTGGGAGACCCATTCAAAGACACAGCTGGGCCTTCAATCCATGTCCTCATAAAGATGCTTGCAACGATTACACTGGTAATGGCTCCAGTCTTCCTGTGAGTGAGAGTTGTTGATATCTCTATTGCGGCCGCCTCAGAAAAAAGCATACTTGCGCGAATTTGATTTTGCTAATTTTGGAAGTATAGGGATAGGTTGTATGAATCTATGATGTAAATGGACGAGCCTGATTTATAGTGACGATGAATCTTCTTGCCCTTGATGAGAATAAGAGAGATTAGTTGACTGGAACATATGGAGAAAATAGTGATTAGAAAAATTCCCCCATATTTTTTGGTCTTTAAATTTCATGATGGCCCCGTGTTCCTTCCGGAGCGGCTAAATTAAATTAAGGAATCACAATGTACCTAAAAACAATTCCGGATTGCTGATTACATTTCGGAACTGAACATATGTGCTCATAAGTTGTAAGTAACTAAGGGATGACATTGCTGAACATTTTTAGCCCATCCATCCTTAGGTTTAGTTAGGGATAGGGTAGGGGACTGTGTTCAATCGTTTCCTCTCGGGCTGGAGTACTGGATTTAAAGTGAAGATATGACGTGTAAATGTAAAGGAGTTCAATTTCGGTGCACGAGTCCTTCAACCAGGATAAATTATTTGGAGAATAATTTTTTTGAAAAAATTAAAATGAGATATGTTGGACATTTTTAGTGTAATTGATCTCTTTATTATCTTAAAATAAGAGTGTACCTTGTTTTTTATTGTTTTATTGATCCCATTATAGTTAGTGTAGATTATAAATTAAAATGTCATTTACATATTTCAAGTTAATTTTAAGTTAGTTTGGGCCCATTTTTTTTTATTCTTAATTATGTAATGTAACATTTTTAATTTTAAGACAAATACTACAGTAAATTTTTGGTGTTTTTGTTTTTTTTATAAAACTTAAATAATTGTTATGAATTGTTTTAAACATATCTTTTTAGTTAAAAATAAATTTCTTCGAAAAAGAGAGCCCTAAGTTACATAAAAAAATTAGTAAGAGGCAGGTGTTATCTAATTTAATATTGTACCATAGTTCGTGAAGATAAAATATGTATGAATTCATGTAAACTTTCCTAAATAGTAATTGTTATTATTGAATAGGGTACTGTCCATATGATTTTTTTATCATTAGGAAATGTAACAAAATGATATGGATAAGTGTAATTAATATGAATTTTATTTAATAACGGAAATTATGTTGTATAGATCATGATGCCAACATTTCTCATTATCATAATTATTATTACTCTCTTTGATATTGGTTCTAATTTTTGTTTTCCATCTTTTATTAAAATATAAACAAATAATAATGATGAACACTCACGTACACATAAATTGATGGTTCATTTTACAATTCATTTTCGCCCATTTTTCTTGTCTATTTGCATGTTTTTCTTTCTTCCACTGAAGTAATTTTTTTCGCCCGTTTACATAGTTTTTCCCACTCATTTTCATGATTTCCTCCGATCCATTTGCATAGTTTTTTCCATATATTTTTCTACTCATTTGTATGCTTTTTTTTTTTTGTCATTCATTTGCGTATTTTTTCCATGCTCTTTCGAATATTTTCCCCCCCTACTAATTTGTCTGTTCATTTTCATTATTTCATTTTTTTTTCTAGCCTACTTTTCTGCTTATTTGCTTTACTTTAAATCATTATTCAAAGGGTAATTAATAGTGGTAATTTATAATTTTAAAAAAATAGTGACAAAATGAAAATTCCTTTTACTACTACAGATCCTACTGTCTCTAATCTATCTATGTATAAATAAATGAAAGAATCCTCGTTACTGTTTTGTTTCTTCTTCTAATTATGGTAACTGAAATCTCGCAACGTTATCACTAATGTTATTGTTGCTGCGCTACGTAAGACACGAGAGAAGAGAAGAGAAAAGCTATTGTGATTTGTGAGTGATATGAGTATGTCTATTATGCATGCAATGTCAATCAGAAGCAGCGCTTTCTTTTGCTTTCAAATAAATTGCTCCGATTCAAAGCAAGGCCGTGGTTTTGGAGAAAACACTAACAGTAACAGGATTAAGGTTTCCCTTTCCGTTTCTTATTCTTGTTCTGCTCTGCTCCAAATTCATTTTCATTTCGATTCATTATTGTATTTCAGACCAACAAATCTGACAAGGGATTGGTGTCTCAGCAAAGGTCTGTGAATGTCATGTCATGTGTACAAATTATGTCATGGCCATGCCATGTTTAGTGTTTACGTGTGTGTATTGTTGCAGCAAGGGATCAGCAAATAAACAGTCTCGCCCTCTATCTTCTCGTAAGTGGAATTGCAAACCCATATTCATATGTCCAATTGATTTGATTTGATTTGATTTAATTTTATATGAAATGGGCAGAGGCACCCCGTTTAAGTTCACAACTTGACGGCAAATCTAGGAACGATTTTTTGGATGTTGACTTTGAGGAACGGCTAAAAGCAGTTAGAAGGTACACCTCTTTCTAATTAAATAAAACCAATAAATCTTAATTTGGTCTTTATGACACTACTCAGGTCAGCACTTGAGCAGAAGAAGGCAGAGGAGGAAAAAGAATTTGGAGCAATTGACTATGATGCACCAATTCCTTCCGACAATACGACAATTGGCGTTGGTACTAAGGTACAATTCTTCCACATAAATGCCTGTTTTTGTTTTATATAAAAAGCTTTATGCATGTAACCATCATGATGCAGATTGGAGTTGGGGTAGCTGTTGCAGTCTTTGGTCTGGTTTTTGCTTTTGGAGATTTTCTTCCATCAGGAAGGTATGCTCGCAAATTTAAACCAGACAATATATCTCATGTCCTGATACCATCACTCAATTCAATTGTTACTTTTCCTTTACATTGTATGGGCTGGTGTGTTAGTTTCCTGCGAAGGCACATCATTGTTAATTGCCCTTTAGTCTTGATTACAGTTTAAATTGGGATATCTTTCTGTACCCCAAAAAATGGGATATCTTGCAGTGTTAGTCCTACTGAAGACAGTGCTGTGGTCAATAGTAAGTTGTCTGAGGAGGATAAAGCTACTCTTCAGGTATGATTTCCACCCAATTATTGTTATCTTCTGGCAATCAGTAAGGCACTAATGTTCTTCCTAATTATTTTAGTCTTGAACTCTTATTTTGTTTCCTTATGAAGCAAAAATTCACTGAATTGAGATTGTTTCTTTTCATGGACTGTTGGAAAGGTGGGATGTTTGGTAGATAAGAATATGGTTTTTTGTTGGTTGTGTTTTTTATTTTCAACATTATCCATCGGTATTAGGATATGCCAAGATTAACTAAGGGGTATGTATGAAAGGATAAAAGAGGGGAATGGCATAGGTAATCATAGCTATTGAAAGAGGATACAATATCAATTCCTATGTAACTAACTGCTGAGCTAGCAAGAAGGGTTGGGAGGTAGGTGGAAATTAATTGGGAGTTTTGGGAGAAATTCCCACTCTCAAGTGCCAGACCACTTTGTTGTTTCATTTTCTTTAATGTCCAGCACCTGTTATCGCCTTGATATAGGTGTGGGATTTACATAATACAGTATACAGATTCTATTATTTCTCTGACACCTATCAGCAAGGGTTGTCAATTGTCATTAATTAGCTTTGTTTGGTCTGGTTCTATCTGATTCTGAGATGAAGTTTCAGTCCTCCTGGAGTATGTACTCCTTCTATTAGGGAATATTAACATTCATTATGTGTAAATTTTTCGTCCAATTCCAAAGTTATCACCTTTCTCCTTTCCCATCTTATGTATTCCTTTAAATTTCATCTCTATACATTCTGACAAAACCACAGAATCATTTATAATATACTTTCTGATATATGGCAGAGTAGGCTCAAGGAATTTGAAGCAACATTAAGTAATTCCCCAAGAGATCCAACTGCTCTTGAAGTAAGTTTGGGTTGCTAGTTCTGTTCTTCTGATTTCTGTGTTTCTAGATACATTTTAAATGATTTTCAGGGAGCTGCAATAACTTTGGCTGAACTAGGGGAATATGCAAGAGCTGCTTCTCTACTTGATGATTTGACAAAGGTATTGTTTTGACCATGGATATCCCCTGGAATTTTTCCAGTTACTTGTGTTGGAAAGTAATTCCTACCCAGGGAAATTATAGCTATATATTGGTCACAAAAATCCTCTCTTTCGAAAGTATGTTGTGCAAATCATGCTATTTGATCTTTGAATAACTGTTGAACATATTTTTGTTGTTATTCCAAGGAAAAACCAAATGATGCTGATGTTTTTCGTTTGCTTGGAGAAGTTAAGTATGAACTCAAAGATTATGAAGGGAGTGTTGCTGCATATAAAAGCTCAGCAAGGGTCAGTATTTTCAACATTTTTCTTGGAGGATTGTCATAAACCACCATCAAAACTATATGCTCGCAGCTTATGTCTTGTAGGGATCCCAAGAATCTAGTCCATTCATTAAGTAGATTATTATTTTAGGACTTGAGATAAATTATGATCTAATTTGTTTGCTTGCCTTTTTTTCTATTTTTGTAAAGTACTTTTTGTTCTTTTCCTCCCATAATATATGCTTATGTTTATATATATATATATATATATATATATATATGTATATATTAATGAATTTAATATATCTATTGTGTCCACTTATACTAGTTGCACTAGTAAAAACATGTACAGTGTACATCCAAATCCACTTAACTAGAATCTGATATTTAGGGCAGAAGAGGCTATACCTACAAATTCTTAGTGATTCCATCTGGCATCCTCATTATCCATAAAAATTTGGTTGATCTCTGACAGGTGTCCAAAGATATCCAATTTGAAGTTCTGCGTGGCCTTTCCAATTCATTACTTGCTGCCAAAAAGCCAGAGGAGGTTTGTTGTCATGATAATGGATTCTTATGATGAATGTGATGCATGAATTAAATCTATTATTTTTGCATGATGATGGTTAGTTTGTACTTGTTTTTCTACAAAGTACAAACAAGTACATTCTTTCATGCTGATGTTCAGGATGGTTACTCTGTCCATAAAGGGTAACTAATTTTACACTTGAAACTTTCTGTAGTACTGGATGAAAACATATGTTGATTGCTTACACTTAGTTTTTTGTTCCTGATTCTTTAGATCAATGATTTATGCATAAACATTGATTTGTTTAATATGTTGGAAAGTTAAGTCCTTAGTCCTTATTTACCAATGACATTGATTATATTTTGAAAAAAAAATACAAGAATTCCTTTTATGTGCCGATTACCAATGTCTTGTATGTTTTTTATGACATTTTCTGTAACTGATATATTTTTTTTAAGAAGAAAAGTTTTGCTTGTTTTTATCAAGAGAAGATAATTTTTTTTCCCTAGGTGGAACATCCCTTCCAAAGAAAAATAACAGAGAAAAAAAAAGTGTAATTAGTTGCTTATCTGACCTTAAGGCTTTAGTGTATAATGCTCCCATTTCATGATGTGACCATTCTGGTTCAAAAGCTTATGGTTCCTTGGGTTTGTGGAAATGTTTTTTTTATTCTTTTTTTTTCACTAATAATTACAAATATGCCACTATTTTCATTTTGTTTCTTCTTTTCAAGGATTTGTACACAAAATGGCAAAACATTTTTTCTAAAATAAAATATGATGTACTTTAAATGGATGGGTTGGCTATCTCTATCCATAAAAAAATAGTTAATGGATGGACTGAATGGTTTTTTATTGAGTCATGGATGGATTGAATTTTTCAATACAATTTTAAGGGATCATAAATGGATTAATGGTTTATTTTTAACTCATCCATTATAATTCAATTCAAAATTTACCCAATCCATTTGTTTGACACACCTACTTCATTTTGTTTCTTCTCTTTAAATATTTGTTCATGAATGTTGTTTTTACCATTTTCTGTAATACCTTTGAAAAAAGAAAATATAAAATAATTCCTTAAACCAAACATTATTGTACAGAAATATGGGGGTTTTTCATTTGGACACACTGTGGTTCTAGTGAATGTTGAATTAATTAACATTTTCTTTTTCCATTCTTTCTTTAACAGGCTGTTCAATTACTTTTGGCCTATCGTGAGCATCTGAGTTCTGATAGCAACCCAACAGACTCACAGAAGTTGGATCCAGTTCAAGTAAATTCCTACCATTCTAGCTTGAGATATTTTAGAATTATTTCTTGTACTTAGTTTCCTTTATTTCTATAATTAGGACAGCAAATCAACGTATTTTTTTGCCTGTAATTACTAGATTAGAATTAATTAGTCTGCTGTATTTTTGTAATCTCTCTGTACAGAAGTGATCTAAGAAATAATATTCAATTGTTTACTTATTTCAAGTTGGTATCACACATGTCAATGCTCCCCCACCTGGGTGACAACTAATAACCTAATGTCATTTAACAGTAATGAAATGGAGTATCTGTGGCAATAGGGAAAAATTTAGTTAGCTTCATCTGAATCTATTTTCGGTTTTAGAATTTTTCTGAGGTGTAGCATTCTCAATGTACATACATACCTCATACTTAATTTTCCTTGTTTTTTCCTTATATATTTAGCTTTTCTTATATTCCTGCAATTCTCAGGTTGAATTACTTCTAGGGAAAGCCTACTCAGATTGGGGCCATGTCAGGGATGCTGTAGCTGTTTATGATCAGCTCATATCTACTCACCCTAATGATTTTCGTGGATACTTAGCTAAGGTCTCTAATTTCTCTCAATTAATTACTAAATGCTCATTTTTGTTCATTATAAATCTAATTGAAGAAAATAATTAGCAATACAGAAAATGTATATAGTTAAAGAATTTATTATTTACTGAACTCTGCTTTGGTTTTTGTGTGCAAATAGATTCCTTTTTACCCAGATTATTTGATATTAGATTCCTATAATCAATTATGCTATTTTGGTCCAAAAGACATGTAGTGAAAGAAGCTGTTCACTCAAATTATGCCATGTATTTTTACAGGGAATCATCCTAAAAGAAAACAAAAATATTGGTGATGCAGAAAGGATGTTCATACAAGTAAGTTTATAAAATGAACTTGCATAATTGAGTAGGTGAAAAAAATGTTAAAATAACATTTACATAAACCAAAAGTTTCTTTTTCTGCACATATGCATGATTGTTTTGTCCTGTTTTTGTAAATTTTTTTAACACTGTTGTAACCTTTTTGTGCAGGCTAGGTTCTTTGCACCAGATAAAGCCAAAGCCCTTGTGGACCGTTATTCAAGATGAAAATTTGTATTGACATTAATTATGAGCGTATGCTTTGTAACGAAATTATAATAAACCAATTAACTGGGTGACATAAAAAGTCCGATGATTTCTTTGGAATTTTAAAGTTATGACCATTAGCAAAATACACAAAATAGCATATAGAATATTTCAAAGCTTAATGTTTAGCTCTGCTATATGCAATTATTCCATCTTGATGACCCTGTTGTCCCTTTCTTCTGTCCGTGCTGCTTGATTCTTCAAAAATTAACCTTAATTGCAGTCTCCCCACAGTTTCTGGAACCATCGATGCAGTTGTTGCTTCCTCAACAGTAGACATTTTAGCGTTGTCTCAATGGTATCTTCTATCCCGAGACAAGCAAATGATTTGGAAAACAGCGCAACTTCAACTTCAGAATACTTGCTTGCGTCACCCTTTTTCCTTCCAATTGACAATAATCATGTTGACCATGTAAAATTTGTGATATGAATGTGTCCAACTTTGCTTTGTAAATTGCATTACAATCACTTTAAAAAAGGGGAAAATTTGACTGCATTCCTATCAATTAAAAAGAAATGGAAAATGACTATGTTTTAAAAATTAAGGGTGAAAATTGAACTTTCATATAAAGAAAAGAGAGAGGCAAAGAGTAGATTTTCAAAACAAAAAATATTTATGAGGTTGTAAAAAAGTAGTATTTCACTACACTTAAACCTTGCTTTGAACCATGGTTGGAAGTTGGCTTTCATCCCCTATGAGAATGGAGCAGCGTACACCACAAAGCTGCAAAGGAATGGCTGCTTCACATTTTTTAAGTTGCGTCGCTTCATCAATAACCAATAACTCGATTGGAGCCATTCCCTTTTCGTGCAACTTGGCACTACTTGACACAGTTCAAAACACCAAGCATGCGTTGGACAAGCAGAAGTCTCTCAATGACCCTGTAACACAAAATATCTTAGGCAGCAACTTTAGTATATTAAGGCACTGTTTTATCGCCAATGTCTGCTTTGTAAAACAACCAACCCAACTCTCATTATGTTTACAACTATACAACTCTTGTTTTATCCCCTCATTCTGTGTAGAGATAGAGAAAATGAGATCACGGACTCGGAACATGTTCCTCACATCTGTTTGTGAAATAAAACAAGTTGGTAAATGCGTACACAGGCTGGTTAAGCAAAAGGTTAGCTTTTCGCGCAAGCTATGGAATCTTGTATTTACAAATTCCTCTCATGTCCAAGGTTTTGCACTGTCCTTCTCGTTTCCTTGTTTTGAGAATGGCAATCCACACTCACATCCTCATTTGTTTTATTCAAGTACTGAAGAAACCGCTTTTGTGGGTTCTCAAGCAAAGATATCATTGAAGCTAAGCTATGCTTCCATGCTCCCAAACATTTTTCGAGTGCACAAACACGATAGTCAAGAAAGACATCATGAAGTTCAACATGGCCATCGATGTTCATTCGCTTTCCATTCCCAAATAAGACAATATCACCAAGGCCGTAACCACCATATCCAAGAGGCTGATAATATTTTTTCACTTGAACTAAAACACGCTTTGCAACCTCGAGCACAGCAACATTAGTGGGAGCACATGTCAGCGTTCTGCACTTCAATTTCAAAAGACACGATGGCATCAAGCTAACGGTTTTAGTCTTGCCAGTTCCTGGAGGTCCCCACATTAGCTTGACAGAGTTTTGATGACAGCATTCTTCCCTTAGGCTAATGCAACTTAGAATTGCATCTCTTTGTACGTGAAAAATTCAAAGCAGAGTTCCATATTTTTCCTTTGAGTGTGTTTACTGATGAAAGATTTTCTTCACCTTTACGTTAATTAGTAAACACACTCAAAGGCTTATAAGGAGATACGATTTAAATCTTCCTACAACCTACAATACAATTCTACTTACTAAATGAAGAAGAATTGAATATATATATATATATATATATATATATATATATATATATATATATATATATATATAATATTTCAAGTATAATATATATGGTAGTGATGAGATCGTTGCAATACAGCAATATATGAATATGGCTACCTTACTACTTTCCATGGTTTTAAATATCAGTCCGCAGCCACATGCGACCACAACATATATAACAGTTTTTCGACTGTCCGCAACCACATCGCGATCGTCATTGCAGCCGCAATATAAAAGTTTTTTACTTCCCGCAAACACGGCGACAACTGCAATTTAAAACCTTACCTTCCTAGCTATATATATAGTATGTATGTCAAATAAGAAAATCCAAAGACTAGAGAAGAAATTTTTTATGGGTGAGATGATCGAACCTGATTTTGATTAAGAATATCGGAGATGGACCAAGAGAACACCTGGTCAAATAATCCTCTACCAGGAACCTCTTCCTTTTTGTCATTTGTTCTCACCATATTCCTTGGAAGCGACATTCATGCAGGCCTAGTTGAGATCGACTTGTATATATTATTCCAGAAGCTGCATGCAGAAGAGCAATGGTCTCTCACTTAGTAGTGAAGGAATTGCATTAGTCTACATGCATGCTTGTACCTACTATTACTAAGGAATTAATTAAACGAAACAGTGATGCCATTAATTGCATCTCCAAATACCAAACGATACATAGTAGGCATGCAAAGATCTTATCAACTCTTTGCTCCAGCTGTCTTGCAATGGCAGATCAAGCATGCTAGCTAATTTAATCTAAGTATTAAGTATTAAATTTCATCTAAACTAATCGCATTTTCGTCCCCAAAAGCAAAAATGGAGGATTTTTCTTCTTTTTTTTTAAGACTATATATATAGAGGCAAATAATTAAGCATCCTAACCTTCCCAATAGCTCTTTTTAGTTTCAAAATCTTGAAGGCATATATTGCGACGGCCAAGCATTGGACAAAATTTTAGGTATAGTTTTTTAGATACTTTTTTGTGTTATGTTACAATTAAAATAGAGCCTTCCTATATTAACCCACAATATTAAAGACTAGTCTTAATTATTATGATAAAACTTTAATTTTCATTTTAAAATAATACAAAAAATACTTAAAACTGATTTTTTTTAATATTTTTGTTAAAAATACAACAAAACACCCATACAAGGTAAGATATTGTAGTCTTAGGGCCGGGCATTTAAATTAAATTAGAGTGTAAAAATATAGATTTCATCTTATTTTATTATTTGTTTTTCTTTTGCGTTTTCTTTTAACTCAAACAAACGGATCCTAAATGAATAATTAAAAATCTCCATATGCTAGGAGAAATTATTAGGTGCCAACTGCCCAATAATTTTTTGTTATTAGATATTTGTAAGGCAACAAATATTTATTAATAACACTCAGTTTAACACCTTACACCCATCCAACGTGTCGCAACTTTGCGGTATAAAACCTACCTTAAGCTTATGAAACATAACATAATGAAATAAATTACACTCCCTCCCAAGAAAAAAAATACTACACATTTATTAAAAAAATTAATTAGATTAAATTCTGTCATTTTTAATTAAAAATAAGTATTTTTTTAAATCTTTCATTGAAAATTGATATTAAGCATAAAAAGTCTTTGGCCTTACTAAATAAGGATATTTTGGAGAGAATCTCATTAAATAAAACATAAATAATAAAAAAATTATATTTAAGATAAAAAAACAAAATACTTTTACTGTTTATATGTGATACTGGAAAAAGTATGCCCAAAGCCTTTGAACCATCCAAGACTCTTCCTTCAAAGGTGAGTTGAAGACTCTTCCTTATAAGGACCTGTCAACTTATCCAATTTTTCGTTATTAGATAAATTGATTCTATGAACCCTACAAACTACAAATAAGTAAATAAACTGATTTAGATTTATTCAGCTAATTGGTTCTTTTTTTCTTTAAATTTAAATCCTATCATTTATAATTAGGTTAATTTTCATATTTATGTAACCGAATGATGTTATATGATGTATGTAATCGAGCTCAATTAGTGAGATAATATTTTATTATTGATGTCCTCTAAAGTTTTGAATTTATTTTATTAATTAATTTTTTTGTTTTATTTAAGAATAATTTTATAAAACAAAGATTGAATAAACCCATTGAATGGTGTTTTGGTTCTACAATTCAAATAGCCAATATATATATATATATATATATATATATATATATATAATTAAATTGGATTGTATTTTTAGAAAATTAGTTCATTTACTTATTCTACATTTAAGAAAAAGATAAATAACACTTTTTTAGTTTTTTCTTTAACTAAAAATAGTAAATCTAAATTTAGTTGTCATGCATATTTTTTAAAATTTGAAATATTACTTATCTTGATTTTTAATTTGATTTAGTCCAGCATTGATATTGAGGTAAATGGTGATGCAGAGAAGCCGGTGCGAAAGTATATATAGGGTGATAATGAATGGTTGAGCATTAGCAATAGTTAAATTAAGGTGGGTGCGAAGATGCATGGCAGAAGCATTAAAATCTCTTTTGTTTGTGTTGTCTCTAAAAACAAAACAAAAAAGATAAGTTGATTTTTGAAGCAGATCAGGAGGGAAAGTTGAAACTAATCCTCCTCCCCATTAAAGATGAGATATAGATATTGATGTATGAGAATGAAGCTGGGAACCCCTAAAAAAATAATTAGAAAGATCCCAAGCCCTCTGAAGTTGGGATCCAGAAGCTCAAGTTCAGACGGAGAGAAGCCATTATTGGATAGTAGCAGTAGCAAGCATGAGCTTCTTGGTCATGCGCGCCTGACTTGAGGGTTTTGATGGAATCGGTGGCCTGCGATCACCATGGTGATGGTGCTATTCAAATTCCCTGACTTGGATTAATTCAAATTCAGCCTCATTTAACTATCTCTGGATCCTAGAGGCCAGCGCAAATGTTGGATCATGCAGGAGGCTAATTTCCACATATTTTTTTCTTTTCTCATTTGGGAATCATATCCATCTATATAACCACCTTCTCATATTAGCGAGTGGATCAAGATCAGATAATATGTATTGCGTGCACATTTCATAATTATACCAAGAGGAATTAAATTTCCATATCAGCATCGATCTACCTAGCGACTGGATCAAGACATCAAATGCGAATATGTACTAAATTATGTTCCTACATATATATATATATATATATATATATATATATATATATATATATATATATATATATATTAGGGAAATAAAACTTTTATTCAAAATATTGACCGATGCCTACAATTAAAATTAACTAACAATTAATTGCACTAATGCATGCATATTGATCAGAAGAAAAAGAAAATTTGAAAAGCAAGTGTTCTGTTAAGATTAATGAGAATCAAGAAATTAATATGTATATATATCTATGTACACGTTTGAGCATGATGAGGGGAAGTAACTTCACAATCAAACTCGTGCAAGGGTTCTTTGTTGTCTTCCACGGCCTTCAATATTTTCTCAAAGACTGATACTTGGCATGGGATTTTGAGCACACCCTCTTGCTGGAAACCAAATTCCTCTTCTGCTTCTTGGAGCAACATCTCAAATGCTTGGTGTCTCAAGTAATCCGTGGGAATAATGAATCTCTTGAGCTCTTTCCCTACACAAACTGCGAGGAACCCTTTTGGAACGATGTCATTGGTGTCTGTGAATGAAAGGGTTCGTTTTAAAAACTTGATGCCTTTGCTGCTGGAGCTGTTGTTGTTGGAAGCAGTTGCAACTTTCTTCCACTTCTTGAGGATTTGTTGAAGCCTAACAACTTCTCTGATCTTGTTACACTTCGTTGAATCCATCTGCTGAATTAGCTAGCCTTGTATGTATGTTGAGATGGATGGTGTTATTAGGGCATACTGCGAATCTCAAGAGGATGGTCGTTAACTCATTTATAAGCTGAAATGGATAGCTTGCCAAGTGCTCCATATTTTATTTTGTTCCTACAATATAATCATTGAAAGTTTCAGGGTGTAAGAATCAGATCCATGTTTGTTTGATCCCAAGGTTTGGGTAGTTTGGATCGGTTTTGTTACTTAACAGTTAAAATATTTCTCACAAAAATATTTTATGCTATAACCAATTTATTTTGATATCATGTTTAAGCCTCACGTACACATGCACCCTGCTTCTAAGGTCATCAAAAATATAAAGATGTATTAACTTCTAAATATATTTCAAGTATGTGTTCCTTGTAATAGCAATTGGATTCCAAGGCTTATTCACCATCAAGCGCGGTAAGAGCGGCGGCAACTGCTTGAGCTCCTACTCTCACTGCGCAAAGGGATATTGAAAAGAGGGAGCACAAGGCTTACTGGAAAAGACTAGAAGAGTGCCATGCAAACAGCACTATACTAGTTTTAACATATACTTAGTCTTTAATTCTTACATATAAAAAATTCTAACAAAGCTCTCTAAACATTAAAAATTTAAAATCCTATAAGCTATCATCAGTTTTTCAATTTTTAATTAACACTTGTGATTCTATGTCTTCAATATATTAATTAATGATGATAGAAGGAAAAAAAAAATCCTGAATTTAACCCTTTAAGGTTTAATTTGTTCGTGGAGTTTTGGGGCAAATAAAAAGGAACTTTTTTAAGAAAAAAACTAAGAGGGTTATATAATATTTATAAAAAAATATTAGGAACATTGAATTTGTATTAATCTGTCGTTTATTTTGTTAAAAAATAAAATTAGAAAATATTAATTAGAAATAAATAAAAAATCATCAATCCCTCCTCTTTTAAAACTCAACTCTCAAACATATTCTAAAGTTATTACCTATACTTCATTACATTATGTTTTTCAAAAAAATTAATCATCGAAATAATCTTTTATGAAAAATTGTCACCAGTTTAATCTTCTATTAGGATAAATATTGGTGATATTTTAAATCTTTAAGAGATTAAATTTAAATTTTGGAAAACTAATTTAGTAATAAAAAATTTAGAAAAATATCATAACAATTAAATTCATTTATAAACCTCGGATATCTTTTACAATAGGTCATCCTAATTAGTGGGAAATTAATGTATCTACAACATGACATATCTAACTCTCTTAATTAATAGATATTCTTATTTTTTTTCAAATACAACTCTCGAATTTCCTGAAAACCTTATCTAGAGAAAATCAAGTATATATCACTTAAACTAATCACTCTTCAGTAACTATTACTACCAAATCTTTTAGAAGACTAATTTAACTTTTAAACATTAATATAGCTAGTGTCGTAAACATGTACTTGTAACTTGTAAGGACTAAATTGAGAATTGTCATGATTAAATTATCAATGGAATAACGTGTTAATATAATCATCAATTATGAAAAAAAAATTATTCCCAAATCATCAATAACTAATTATTAACTTGTGCACATAAATTTTTAATACTTTAGTTTCACTTACTTTATTTGGCGTAGAAATTACTAGAAAAGATGAAGCAAACAGCCTTTGCTGCTGGCTGTTAATTTAAAAGTTTGGCAATTCAGCTTTCTCGTAGGCAGGTTATTTCTCATTTATTTGTAAGTTATCTGTATGTAGATGATTATTTATTGCCAACTTGAACATATTATTGATTGCTGCTTTTAGTCTTGAACTCAATTTTGATCAATTTTATATAATTCCTGATTTCGTTAATAATTTGAGTATATGTTTATATTTATTTATACATTTTATTTAAATTTATATATAAAAAAGGTACTAAAACTTGCTATTTTTTTTAGTATCCTATAGATAGCATACCTATAAAGATCGATACGCATATCTACTTTTTGATACGCTCACAACTAAGAATGGAACAGTAAGCATGTGTTTAATGCAAGTAGTAACATAAGGAAATAAAATGTAAAATTACGAGACTAATTTGGAATTGCATATAGAGGAAGATTCAAGATTATAGTCAGAAGTGCTAATTATGAATTCTAATTATTTGGTCAAACCTGAAGAACATGCTAGTAAGAGTAGATTGTTTAATGCTTCTTCAGATCTAGCTGAGTCTTATACAATGACGTACTGATAATATTTATTTATGGGAAGAAGTGTTTGTCATTTTAACGCGAAGTAATTAATGTAAGTACCCTTTCTCATATTTCAATACTAAATTTAGTCAGATTTTTTAATAAAAATTAGTTATCACAAAGTTAGTAAACAATTTGTACGTACATGTGATAAGATAAAAAAAATATTAATTGATATTTTTGCATTTATATTCTTATCTTTACTTATTAATAATATTAATTATTTTTCGTGTATGTTCTTATCTTCACTTATTTTTAAATATTTTATACACTTATCATAAATGAGAAAATTAATAGTAAATATCACATTAAAAATGCCTTTTGAAAATATCAAATTAAAAATAATTTTAATACAAATGACTAAAATGAAGATATTAATTACTTATTGGCTTAAATAATCTTTTGGGTTTTATTCCTTAAAGATTTTTTTTTCAAAAATAATTATATGTGATATTCTGTTGAATTTATTGATGATGTGGTAAATAAAAAAAAATACATGACTATTTTATTAAAATTATATGTATCTGGAATTAGCATTAATTATTTTTTAGTCATTGAATGATTTTCCTACATACGTTGTAATGCTTGATTTTTCTAAAAGAATACTTGTTAATTTATTTCTTTTTAAGTTCAATTATGTCCTTTCTTTTCTGAGGCAAGTTCAACTGTCTTGAACAAACCTTTTTTCACTATACATGGTGATAATAATGTATCAACACAATAATCAGAGACACATTTTATTTGGCAGTTTTCTAGATGTTAAATATCATTGGGTGGGTTATTTTTTATTGGCATTGGAAACATATTACACTATGGCAGGATAATGTTTCACAGTTTAATGAATCTTCTACCAATTTAATGGGATGGTTAATAGATTATCTATGGTTGAACGAAGGGTCAAAGGGTATATGTTTGGTTCGAAGCCAAGGTTCTTGAAGATAACCTGCAGTTGCTATTCACTTTTTGAGTTTTCATATTTTCATATGGATGAGGTGGGTTAGCCTAGAGAAGACCTTTTCAGAATATGAATTATAAATCATGATTATTACTGACACGAGGACAGTAGTCAAAGAACGGAGAAGTGAGTTATGACTTATAAGCACTATTATGACCCTTTTAATTGTTTTTTTTTATAAAAAAAATGATATTTAATTATTGATATATTCTTATTACAAGTAAAGAGATTGTTGATTTTTTTTGTTTTTTTTTTCTTCCAAAATTTATGGTGTTAATTGGTAGTCCACTCATATTAAATTTTGAATCAAATAAATCCATACAGCCCAACCCATTTAATTACAAAGAGGATCAAAGGATCCCATGTGTGAATAAGCTGCCTAAGGTTACAAAATATTAATATGAAACAACATGAATATAAGGTAATTAACCAGAGTAATAAAAAAAGAAATAGCTAACCCCAACAAGACCAAGACCCCTCAATTGTGAAAATAGAGCAATTACAAACGAGCTGACATAGGGGCTCGATCACAGTACATGGTCTCGCAAAAATCATTGGCATAAAAATGAATAGCCCATCAGACTTTCAACCAGCATCATGTTATGGAAATATACTCCACATATATTCAAAAAGAAATACCCCAGACAAGCTTCTATAACAGAGAAATATCTTCTACGTGTTATATGAAATATGTATGAACTGATATCAGCAGACATAATATTTTTGAGCCAAAACCAGATGAAAAACTTAATATCTTGGATGATTTTTTGAAGATCAAAAGTTGTCTGTTTTATATTGGGTAAAAATTATTTAATATTATAAATTATAAGTGGAACTAATAATTAGAGATGTTTAAAATTGAATCAAACAGTTTTAAATAGTGAAATCAATTCCAAAAATATTGAAAGCCAGTAAAGTTGAAAATTAAAAAATTATAACTTTTATTGCTTTGATTCGATTTTTTGTTCAATTCTGGAAATCGAATCAAAGCAAACCAAACAATACCTTGTACTTATATTGGGTTTTTCTTTTAAACCTCCGATATACAAAATATCATTATCCTAACCTAGGTCATAATTTAAAAATATTATTATTATTATCATTATTACTATAATTAAAATTATAAATAATTTCCACCAAACTGCAGAATCTAGTAATATATATATATATATATATATATATATATATATATATATATATATATATATATATATATATATATACTCCAACAATTTTATGATCTAAATAGTTTTAATATTTTCTTAAAAGAAAAAGTAAAAAGGTCGATGAAAAACAGAACGACGGAACCATATTATATCTTGGGATATAGTATAGAATTTCCAAATCTTGAAGGGGCATTTAAAATCAATATGAATTTTATGCTAAAAAGGTTTTATTGACTATCCTAATGGCCAGAACTTTAAAATAAAAAAAGAGGGAAGTTCAAAATGAAATTGGCCGATTAAAAAAGTTTAAAATTAAACAGGACTCAATAATGTCAAAGGAAAAAAAATATAAAAATTTATTTATTTATAAATAAAGAGAGTAGTTAAAATTGTCTTGAGTTGTATCATTAAGGATTATGTGTCATGTTTTTATTAACGTTAATAACAAATTCATTGTGCTGCACGCTTCCACCAAAGGGTACGTCTCAACTTTTAAGCAGGATGTCAAAGTGGATTAGGTTTTGGTCATTCAACTCATAAAAATAGGTTGGATTTGGTCAGGTGATTCAACCATTCAATTTGGATAAGTGACTTATGATTCAACTATGTTGTTAGGTTGGATTAAACCAGAGAGGGCTGGTGTTTTTTTTTTATATATAGAATATTTAATTAAATATTATTTTACTAGACACAATATTTTATAAAGTATTATTGATTTCATGCTATTTTGTTGTTATTTTAACTCATCATAGTTTCTAAACAGAATTTGTACTAATATGTATTTGGATATAAAATTGATTTTAAAGTATTGTGATTTATGTTTAGGTGCTTTTATTATAAAATTAAGAGTAAAATTTAGTATAAATTTTTTTATTAGACGTAAAATATTACTTAAAATTATTTTAACTTAAAATCTATTTTAAATTTTTTTGAAATGTGAAATCAAACATATAAAAATTAATTATAAATTCATAATTAATTTTCAAACGTCAAACAAAACATGCATTTAATTTACTTGCAACAAAAGTATACCTATCAAGATGGAAGACCATTAGGGTCTCAATCGTCAAAATTTTAAGAGTTATGTTTCTCTTCTAAGACGGACTATGCGGAGCTTGTGAAGAAAGAGATCTTATAGAGGATATCCTAATATATATATATATATATATATATATATATATATATATATATATATTGTATCGATACATGTAATTTATAATTATTATATTTTTAAATAAAAACAAAATTATATAAACATATTAAATATAAAATAAATATTGTAATAAATAAATTTATGTACTATATAATAAAAAATCTACATAAGGAAATATATATTATATGATAAATAAATCATAAAATAAATATATTTATGTATATAATAAAGTATGTAACCATAAATAAATAAATAAATTTATTATTGCTGCATTCATAATAAAATGCAGAATCCAATGTATAACCATAATCTATACTTTTATATACAATCATATAATTATATAAAATATTAATTATGTAAATTGTTATTATTTATTAACATATTTGAACACAAATCATTAATTAATGTCACTACCCAGTAGGAAAATTTTATTTTCCTTTTGATACATCATTTATTCAAATAACATACTTTTGAACACAAGCTTACCAAAACTCTCTTTCTCGTGCCATTCGATCCACTAAATACAAGTCATGAATAAATAACCAATTAAAATTGTTGTTAGAGCAATTGTCCATATCATATGTTACAGGTATATTAAAAAAAAGTCTCATATTACTTAAAAATTAAAAGTAAAAGTAAAAGTAATTCATAAAATATCTTCTCCCATTAACTTAAGGTCGAAACATCAAGACCAACCTAAGAATAAAATAACTAAAACTCAATATTTAAATTCACCAATAAAAAAATATTTAATTTAGTTTTTATAGTATAAAAAAAGTCATTAGAAAAAAAATATCACATATGTTGATAAAAAAAATTTAATATATAATTTTTTCATCAAAATATTTATCTTAAAATTTACTTTAATACCCAACCTGAAAAATCATCAAATTTTCACAAGCCTTTAATATAACATTCAATACATTGAATTTGCTTCAAATGACATAGAATTCAATCTCTGTGTTGAAATTGGTCCCCAACAATGAAAATATAAAAGCAAAAACATTATATATATGTCTTTTGAAGGTGAGCTCTATTTATTTTTTTACTTTGAAATTTTTATTTAAATTTGTTTATTCATTGTTTTATAATTAATGTGTTGTATAATTAATATTTTATATAATTAATTTAGAATATAATCAATATTTCATATAATTAACTTGTTTATATAATTAATATTAAATTTAATGATCATCCATTGTGGCTCCTATAAGTGTAAAACATTTTTATATCATTAATTATTAAAAATATCATTTATATAATTTTTAAGATAATATTATAAAAATAAATAAATTTATCATAATTTGGAACCGTATGACAATAATATAAAAGTTAATAAATTCATTGTCATAGTAAATTTATCATATATATAATTAACATGTTTGTGTAATTAATATTTAATGCAAAGTTATTTTTACTAAGTTTATTTGTTGATTTTTTATTAATGTTTTATTTAAATATATTTATTTTGATTTATTGAATTTATTTTTTAAAAAAATCAACACATGCACTAATATTATTTTAGTGACAATTTTTTTTTAAAAAAAATTATCTTGTCTGATGTCACGTGAGGCATAATTTTTTTAAAATGGGTAGAAATTAAATACAGATAACATATGATTTACAGTAACAAAATGAGACGTAATCTAACTTTTTTGAAAAATAAAAAACAAAAAACGTCACATACCTAGTAACTTGTAATTACGTGGAAAAAATGACCTTACGTTAATAAAATGTTTTAAAATTATTCCATTTGAATAGTTTATTTGCAATTTGGTGAATGAATAGATAGGGACATTTTGGTGAGGGAAAATATCTTTAAGAATGGAACTTTTTATCCATGGGGGAAAGGAGAGAGAAAATATCAGTCCAAAAACAACAGCAATAAGCCGGCTTGAGCCTTGAAGTGAATGTCAAAGAAATTCACAGTTAAAATAACTTTACTAATCTCTTCTCTTCTGTGTATATATATACTTTCCAGGACATGGTTGAAACTTGAAACTTGAAAGGAACCCTAATAAACATGTTGTGACCTGTGAAGCAACAATATAGAGCAGAGAAGTGAAAAAGAATTTTACAGAACCCACCCCCAAATAAAAAAACAAAATGTCGTCTTCCAACTCCAAAACCCAAACCCAAACCCCTTCTTCACTCTCACTCTGCACCTCTAAGCCTCAGGCATGTCAATTCAATTTCAATCACTACTTTTTGTCATTTTGTTTATACTAATAGAATTGGCTAAATAATATCTTTGCTTGCATCTGTTTAGGAAGGTAACATGGCATTGGAATCCCAACCGCAGAAGAACAAGTATGGACACGGGGTGTTTGGAGACGTCTCCAGCATCATCAAAGAGATGGAGATTGATCATCACAACTCTACCTTTGATTTTCAATTTCAATTTCCCCCAATTGCTGTTAGTTTGCCACAGCTTTCTTCAATGCTTCCTTCTGTTCAAATATTATATTATTTATACCCTCTTTGTATGTTCCCAGTTTCAGAATTTTCTGGGCTCTAGAGAGGTTCGCGAGTTTATTAGCGGGGCCCTTGCAGGGGCGATGGCAAAGGCTATACTTGCTCCTCTTGAGACCATCAGGTAGGTTCACCCTTTTTCCACTGCATCAATTTGCTTGCTAGCTAGTGTCTGTGTGTGTGGATACATTCACAGTTCATTATCTATCTGTGAACTGCACAGGACAAGAATGGTAGTTGGTGTTGGGTCAAAAAATATTGCTGGTAGTTTCATAGACGTTATAGAGCAGCAGGGATGGCAAGGACTGTGGGCTGGAAACATGATCAATATGCTTCGTATAGTTCCAACACAGGCCATTGAGCTAGGCACATTTGAGTGTGTCAAACGGGCTATGACATCCCTGCATGAGAAATGGGAACACAATGAATACCCCAAGTTGCAGATAGGTTCCATCAATTTCAACTTATCTTTATCTTGGATTTCACCAGTTGCCATTGCCGGTGCGGCTGCAGGAATTGCTAGCACAGTTGTATGCCATCCCCTCGAAGTTTTGAAGGTATCTTATATATTAAATTGAATGGACTGTATGTATATTAGTTTTGTATTGGGACATCAAAATACATAGGATTGGTGCTGCAATCTAAATGATTTATAATGTTGTACTGTTTAAACATGTCCTGGAAATATTGAAGCTTTTCTTTCTTGTCTCTTACTCTTGTTTAAAATTGTATTTGCCTTCTGATTTTATAACAGGACCGGTTAACTGTAAGTCCTGAAACTTACCCTAATTTAGGTATTGCGATTAGAAATATTTATAAAGATGGTGGTGTTGGCGCTTTTTATGCTGGTATCTCACCAACTCTGGTTGGCATGCTTCCATACAGTACGTGTTTTTATTTCATGTATGATACGATAAAGGAATCTTACTGCCGCACCAGAAATAAGAAATCTCTAAGCCGTCCAGAGATGATTTTGATCGGAGCTTTTGCAGGTTAGAGATTCTCTAGTACTTATTGAAAGAGTTAATTATTTGTTTCTCCTTTCTTGTTGTCCTTGGTCTTGCCCTGGTTCACGGTCACACACCCATGTTGCATGAAGCAAATGATAGCATGAAATATTTTACGGAAAAACAGCCATTCACTATTTGATTTCTCTCATTTTTTACAACCCAAAGGCAGTGGAGGAGAAAGAAAGGGTGTGTGTCAAGGTGTACTTGATTTAATTGTGTATTTGATTTGATGGGCGTACATGGTTTTCCAGCAGTGTGTCACTTTTTAATCACATTTTAAATTTGGTAATGTGAATGATTTGTGCTATCTGACTTGTTTATGCTCACGCAGGTTTCACTGCCAGTACAATTAGCTTCCCCTTGGAGGTAGCAAGGAAGCGCCTGATGGTGGGTGCTTTGCAAGGTAAGTGCCCGCCAAACATGGCGGCAGCACTTTCAGAAGTTATTAGAGAAGAAGGTCTGAAGGGTCTCTACAGAGGATGGGGTGCAAGCTGTTTGAAGGTCATGCCATCCTCTGGTATCACCAGGATGTTTTATGAAGCTTGGAAAGATATATTGCTTGTCCAGAATGGTAATCCCCTTTAGGCTAATAAGGTTATGTGGATTATTTTGTACTCTATAAGAAGGAATGATAAAACACAATGCCGGGTAAGAAAAAATAATTATTCGGAAAGTTGTTTTGCCATGGCAGCCAGCTGGTTAGCTCGTTGGAATGGTCACATCTACTGACGAGTTAGGTACCTAGCTTGTAAGTTTCCAGATTTTGATATTGATTTGGGAAGATTATCATCGAAGAAAAAGGTTAAAGAATGAGTTTGGGAGAAGTTTCCTATGTTCATTCATTGTTTCTTTCCATTCCATCACCACGTTTATATGTTATCAAATTGTTTTGGTCGAGTTAATGTCCCTAGAATGCGCGCGCACACACACACAGCGTACGAGAGAGATGAGTGAGAAACAAATTTAACCGTATAATTAACAAATACCTGTGGATAAAATCAATTATTCTCACGCACTTTTTAGAAACGTGAAGGGATCTGATTAGTCCAGAGTGTTCGGTCGAAAGATAAGTATAACAAGAACTTATTTCTACTAAAGATCAAATTCAAATACTACCCCAATGCTAGATACGTATCACACATAGATAGATATAAGTATTCAGTAATAGATTCCATGCCATTGGAGTAATCCGGGAGTGTAAGTAAAGAAATAAACAATATATGGTATACAATAATGCCTCGTTTGCACAATACATTAAATCATTAATATACAACTTTATGAAGATCACAAAGCTATGTTGAATCTCAATACAGCTTTGAGTGCTCATTTTGTGCTAACATAGAATTAATTTAAACTGGGATATATATATATATATATATATATATATATATATATATATATATATATATATATATATATATATATATATATATATATAAACTTTGTAAATGAAAAAAATATGATTGAAAAAGGAAACTATATGTAACATTAAAAAGTGATCATTAAGGTTTTTTGGTAGATATGATGATGACCCCAAAAATAGTAATTTTATCAATCTTCAAAACGTATAAAGTCTATCAATATACTATATGTAACTTGTTGCCTCTAGTCTGTAGTCTATTACAATAAACATAGGTGGTTTAACTTTTGTTTTCTGTTGTATTAATATAAGCATTCGGCTTCAATCCTAATTTGTGAGCTACTTCGGTTTGTTGTAATTATCGTAATTATAGTGTGAATATAAAGGATGTTCTAGTTTTGAAGAGCTTTGAGCGTGAACCATCCTTGAAATAGAAGGCGTTTGATTTAGTCATCGGAAATACAAGCAGTATTTTATTTTTTTATCATAAAATGCTTAGTTTGATCGTTGGAAAGTAAAGGCTTACCTGAAAAGAATAGTGCAGCAAAGATGATTTATTCTTGACGGGGAAGACATACAATAGCGAAAATGAGTAGTTATGTTACAATTAGATGATGGTGTCTTGTTCTTCAGTTTCAGTAGTTCTCCCGAAGAAGGTAATTGATTGAGAGCACTCGGCAAAGATGTAAAGACAAAACAAGCATAGTCCTGCAAAGGCGTTTCTATTAAAAATCAAATCCAAGTATTTTCTATTTAAGAAATTGAAAGCGTAGCGTACCGGCATAGGCAACTGTAATCCCTCTGGCGAGTCTTCCAAGAGCAGAGAAGAGATATAGGGAAAGAATGACCTTCAGAAACAGCCTCTTGTCGTGCCCAGTAGCCGCCACCCTGAACACTGACTCGGCGCCACCAATCGTATTGGCCAACCATGCCACGATCGCGTTCGCACTCTCCTGAGATATTTGCCACTCAAGGGGATCAACAGGAACCCTAACCAAAGAAACCCTAATTAATTGAAATTGAAATTGAAATTGAAATTGAAATGCATACGACTAACTCACTGGATGCCCATTTGTCGGAATAGAAGACCGAGAATGGCGAGGGAGCAGAGAAGGACGATGAAGACATCGGAAAAAAGAGAGACAAGGGTAGAATTGCGGTAGGCACAGTGATAGTACACAAGACTCCCAATTACCAACGCGATTATCGCCTTCCCCATTCCTCCTGCTTCCCCACTCCTCCTGCTTCCGCTTCCGTTTCTCCCATCCATCGCAATTCCCAATTCTCAATCACTATCTGCGTCCATTCAATTTTCCCGTCTTTTTTTTTCAATTTTATAACCAAACAGCTACAATAAGACTTTTCCGTCAACTTTTAAATTTATATAAAGCAAGCACCTACACTTTCATTCAATAAATTACGTCATTTATTTATATGGGGACCAAACTATTCTACGATTGAACAATATTTATTGCAAGACCCGTAAGTTTTTTAAATAATTTTTAATACTTCATCAAATTAGTTGTAGCTTCTACGACCTAATAAGTTAAATATTTGATAGAGACCACTCTTCTTCTCTTCAACATCATTATATCAAATAATTGGTAGTGATTTTATAAAGTAAATTACTCTAACGTTTCTTAAGATTATACATAAAATCTCATGTTTTTTTAACATTACATCAGCTTTCCTTATAAAAATATGGGGTATGATATATTTCAAACAATTAAAAAAATGTCTTTGTAATGTATATCAAACAAAATTTGAAGGAATGTCTATGTGATTTACTGAATTTACACTTCAATCAAGTATGTGCAAATTTGAAAAATAAAGCAATAGTGGATGGTGCCACAGCAAATCTGATAATATTCTTAGTTTATTTATCTTAGTATCAAAGCATTTAAGACAAATAAGATGCATTGATGTAAACATTAGATCGAGTCTAGGAACCAACAAGAATAATTCGCGACAACAATGTTATATTGGAGGTTTCACAAAGCAACTTGGAAACTCACAATTTTGACAGAACAAGAATACATTTTAGATAACAGAAAAACATTCTTGTCCTCTCATTGTCATACAGCAGCCCGAATTCTTCCCCAAGAAAACTAAACAGCTGTAGGGCGATGATACTAGAAGCCCATTTGATGACGTCTTCAAAACCAGCAGTTGTATTAGCAACAATTATCGACCCCCAAGGACAAAGAACTAAAGTTGATGCTACATAATTAGCAGCTATCTATCAGATATACAACACTGATCCCTAGCAAGGGAAGAGGATGGGACATGGATCCCTTTCTAACCTACTATTTGATAAATCCAGTTTTTTCATCTTTTCTTCACACCAAAACAGTTGCTCTCTAGTCATCCTCGTCATCCTCAGAACCCTTGCCAGGATTTTCACGTCAATAAGGCCAAGCAAAAGATGAATGTCCTCATGCTTTTGGGGCCAAGAATTCTTCTTCCAACTTTTTTTCTTTCTGCGCAGTTCCTTCAGCTTCGCCACTTTCTGCATTTGGAAGAAAATACATACATTATCTTAGTCGTATAGTTAATATCCATAATAACCGAAAGGGGTAAAGCAAAATAATAAATTGGCTCCACTGCTGGCATCATCATATTTAGCCGCAGAATAGTAATCAGTGATCACCTTCTAACTAAAAAAAAACTTTGATCGGCAAAAACTTCAGTAGACAATAGCTCATAAATTGCCTTAGGAATGTACTATAAATTAAAAAAGAGATGTGCTATTCATACAGCGTTTTAAGACTCTCTCTCTCCATGAATTCATTTATTATATCTCATACTTCTCTCTTTCTCAGTTGTACAAATTGTTGTACAAATAACATTTCTCATTATAAAATTGCTTGATCCCCCTATAAGTCCTAAAATCCCATTTCATCAAAATAAAGAAACGCAACAAACAGCAATTTTGCACTTGAAATAAAAGGCAGAAATAGCTTTGAAATCATTAAGTTGTAGACAATGGTTAACATATTTGCTGATAATCCATGAGTATTTTTCCATTAGAACAAGCATAGTGAAAACCTTGAAAATCAATCACATACCATTTCAAGTAGACAACAAGAATTCATGTCTAAGATGGAGGGTACCATTCTAAGAACATACTGCTAACTTGTGGTAACTACTAATTCTAAAAAGCTTATAATCAAGAGGACTGATGGCCACAAGCTATAATAGCTATATATGTGCTTCGAAAAAAAATTGATTAGTATATCATAAAATTGCAATCTTATCACAAGGAAAAGGTTTTAAATTTACCTTTTCAAGAGTCGACTGAATCTGTTGTAGAGGAGTTGCAAGCTGGTTCTGACTGGTGGCACCACTTGACTTTTTCTTGTCCCTTTTCATGAAAAGGTGGAATGTAAGGATAGAACTTTCAATTATCCTGATAAGATCAGGAGCAAGAACTCTCGTCTCTGAATCATCAGTCAATTCATGATCTGAACCTGAATAGATTCATAAAGTTGAGCACATAGTCATTCAATTAAGCATAAGCCCAAGAGCCAGAGAAGCATAATTACATTCAGTGCACCAATAATTTTTTTAATTATTAACTTCAGTGATATCCATGACACTCCAACAATTTAAAAGAAATTCACCTCGTATATTAGGAATCTGAAGCAGTTTAGGCAAATTGTTCCTTGTGCGAGCATAAATTTCAGCTCGACGGCCCTGCTCAAAAGGTTCATTTTCAATAAACCTTTGTAATAGAACCTGGAACTGTTGAAACTCTTGTGCACTGTGGTTGTAACAGGTAGGATTATCATGTTGCCAAGATATCTTCTGACTCATATGAGAGTACTGACAATGAAGTGCCTCCCAAGTCAAGCAAATTTGACCTACATATGCTGTTTCAATATCCAGGTAGGGGTCATGCTCAGGCTGTTGAAGATGTTCAGTCTCATCATCAGGTTCTTCAAATTTTTTCAAGGAAAGACAACGAAGGGGAGAAACCAGCTTCTTTGAAGCAGATCTTGGAGATGGAGTTGAAGTATACTGTGAACCTGACATAGTGAGGGTGCAGCATATCACAAGATACAACAAACACAAAGATAACAGAAATAATATCTTTTGTCAATAATTAGAGTTTGCAGGTGGCCAATGGGGGACAATATCATGGTTACTATCTCCAAATAATATCTTTGATAAATTCAATATAATCAGGTCATCATTTTTTACCAAAGAACTTTTCATTATAAGATTAGATCAAGCAACTTGAACTGTTGAACGCAATTCCCTCAACTTTGATTTTATATTAAGAGTAAATTTTCGTCAGGCATCCATTATTGTACTGATCACACATCATGTGTGGCAAGTCCATGGCCAAAAACACCTAAATGAACCCAGAGCAGACACTGAAATTGACATTCCCAATCATTACTGGTATCAGCATTCAAGCATACCGAGTTGGCATCATAGGAAGACTAAAATTGATTTCATCGTTGTCAACAACTAACACTAGATCCCCCTCCCAGATGTTATCTGTAATGTTTCTTTTTTAACCCCACCAACCCCATCAAAAATCAAAGCAACAATTGAAATATACCTTTGCCAACTTCACTAAGCTGTTGAGTGCCCATCCGATCAAAGAATAACATTCTTTCACAGTACTTTTCAAACACAGCATCAAAACCACGCCACCATTGCTGACCTTCTGCCTCCACATCCCTCCATTCATTTGAGCTCGTCTCTCCCTCTTCCTCTTCCTCCTCCCCTTCCTCCGGGCAGGAATCTTCTTCAGGAATCAACACCATAAAACTGTTTCTTCTCAATTCTTTCAGCCTCCTCTTAACCTCATTAGTAATAAAATCATCATCATCCTCAGCTTCACCTGCAGAATCTGCGTTTTCTGATTTACACTGATCAGGACAGTCGGTGTTCAGCTTTGGTTCCTCAGGCTCAGGCACTGCCTTGTCTGCCAAATCCTTTTCTCCATCTGCTTTCTGAGATTTTCTGAACTTCTTGATTTTCAAAAACTCCATGCTTTATCACCTTACTTTCAGAAACAAACTATTCTACAATCAGCCCGATACTTAAAATGTTTAGGTCAAAACCCTTAATAATCACATCAAAAGAGAATGAGAATACTACTGAATAACAGACCCAAGTAATAGCAGTTAGTTTTTGTGACAATCGGTAACAAAGCGCAGGAAAATTTATACGGAAGAAAAGAACCTTTGATTTAGCTTGTTGAACCCCTAGATTCCATAGCAACTTCCAAGACAAGAAGACACTAGTGATGAAATGGCGAAGCAAGCATATAGCATCGTGGAAATGTCATACCTTTCAATTCATGTAGATCACGGGAATGAATGAATAAGTAGGAGAAAAAGAAAAGAAAATAAGAAAAAGTTGAAACCCCCCAACAGAAAGGTGATAAAAGGAAAGTAGTGTGATTATGAACCCCACCCACCAAAAATGCAAGATGGAACCGCAGAAAACAAGGAGGGCATTGAGCATTTACATAGATCAGAGCCACCGACAGGACAGGGCAACCTCTCTCCGTATCACCAAACTGCATTCAACTTCTGAAACAGTAGATGACAACAAAGTCAAATTTTAAGGAACACACAAAGTGAGTATAATGATGACTCAGATGCACTACCACCATAACCAGTAGCAATAAAAGAAATAAAAAAGACATGCATTGCAATACATGCATGCAACGGCCAAAATTGATCCGGCGGTATTTTACACTAACCTGAGGAGTTGGGAAGAACAATGTGACTGTGAGGGAAGGCAGAAGTGAAACCCTAGAGCAAAATAAATGTGAGAAAGGGCACTGAGCACTGTGTTTTGTTTTGTTTGATTGATTCTCTCAACTCAACTCATTTCCCAATAAAATTTAACTCAGAACTGACAGAATAAGCATAAATAAATAGAAATAGAAATAATAAATCTGAGTTTTGTTTTGCATTAATCTTAAATGTAGTAAATGAGTACTAATGGCATGGGATGAGCACGAAAGCCTATAAAAGAAAAGAAAAGAAAAGGAAAACAGTAGAAGAAGACAGAGTGGTCGTACGCAGAATATTGTCAGAAAGTCGCGCAAAAGTGGTTTTGATTTGTTTTCGTAAAGTTACTCATTTTCTGTTTAACTCCTCCATCAATTCCCCTAATCACACTCAAATTCAATGACCCCACCAAAATCAAAACACACTCTCTCTCTTCTGCATATCATCATCATTATCTACCCATTAGTATGCAGCAAAAAAGTTCTCTACAATCAAATATTTCAATATAATATCACTCTACTTTATTAAATTATTTATTATGGTAAATAATTAAAATTTGTGATAAGAATGTTATGTTATTTTTAAGTTTTAATAAATTTATATGATAATATTTATCATCAGCCAAATTTTATTTCTAAGAATCATGATTATTAGAATTTATGATTAAGATGATGTGAAAAAATTTGTTATTCTTTTTTATAAAGTTTGAAAAAAAAAATTAAAAAATATTTGATTGGAAAAAATTAATTTATTTTTGCTTTTAATCACAAAATTATATATTTTCACTCTGTTTCTTGTTTTAACAATCATATTTAAGAATGGAAAAAAGAAATCAATTCAATAACTTTTCTCTCAATTTTTTTTCTTCTTTATAATTGCACTACACAAACTACACTTAATTTAAAAAAAATCTAACTTAACTGACTAAATAAAATATACGTTATAATTATAAATTTTTTAATAATTATCTTTCTTTACGAGTAAATAAACATACCTTTAGTTGTGTTCCGTAGAGGCACAGAAACGGGACACAATTGTTTGTTACGGTGCATTCGTTAAAGAAACAAGTTTTAATGAAGTGGGACCCACAAACGCTACAGAGTTGGCTGTTGATTGGGAATTACGATTGTGTCCTTTTATCCTATATACATTCATGTGCTCCAACAAAAAATATTTACGAAAATTATTACATTATCTTTTGTTTTTAAAGTAATTTTATATCTTTATAATATTATTTTTATCTATTCCTTACTTATTTTTATTTTATTTCTCTTTTTTAAAATTATTTCTCTTTTATTTTTTATCTATTTTATATTTTTCTTTTAAACCAAACATACCGTTAACTCCTTAAATCTCTTTTTCTTTTCTTTGGTTGTCCTGCTTCACTTTTGTAAGAAAAAGAGATGGTCCTAAAAACTACCAGCCATGTTGATGGAGTAATGATAATATACTTTTGCAATATCAATGTTAAAAAATACTATTACTATAATCAAAATATTTCAGGGAAAAAGACTGCATATAATTGAGTATGATGGGAATAAGAAAATATAATCAATAAATTAACTTATTTTTCATTATAATTTTTTTTTTCTTGATAAGAAATCATAGATAACCAAAAGAATTTTACACAAGGAAAAAAATCAAATACTAATTGTTATGTTAGATTGATGTTTCAAATCTTATATTATTATCATTATAATCCAAAAAAACATTAACTTTTTGAAGTATTAAATATAGAAGAAAAATTGTTTACTATAATAGCACATTAAGAATCAATTCCAAATATAATAAATCACCCTGGCTGTGGTCCTAACCAAGCAGATGGTATTGGGTGAAAGCTGGTCTTGGCACATCCCAACATATCATAATAATGTAGAGGGTTGAAGCAATCACGGAAATCAGCCTCCATTGTACTTTGACTGATCTGGTGTAAGGGTATGGAAGAAAAACCTGCTCAAAATATAGCATCCCCTTCACAGGCAATGCGTTTAAGTAACGAGAACGTATGGTGTCTGCGCCCACTCCCTCATTCCTTCCTTGCACGGATGCTGCTCACTTCAATGTACCATAAACACAATCAAATACCCATCAATTCACTGCCCCACAAATTCCACTGACTGGAATCCTTTTCATCTTTCTAACACTTAATCATTATTATTATGCTTTCATTGACTTATTACTATTTCAAATGTGTGCTTTAAACTTGACCTATTACTGATAAGTTAAAAATCACAGATTAAACTAACTAGATAAGAAAACTAACAAGAGACATAATACTATCTATCCTATGCAACATAACATAATTATAAGATGCCTACACTGCACATAGCGAGGACTGGGCTCCTTATCATTTTCCCACGAGTTGTATCACTTACATTGAACACTCACCATCTTCGTACTTTGCCAATATATAACCAAATTGATACAAACAATGCAAATATACATACATAAACAAAAAAGCAGTTCGACTAAAGTCAACACGACAACTGCACATAATAGCCTTCTTCAATAAGCTTTGCAGAATTCCTTATGCGCTATATGCTTTGAATCAATTTCTTGCTCTCTCCATGGGGTCACTTCTATAAACAGAGGCTCATTGAGTGTTATTGCTGGCAAACACAAGTTTTAACTCCTGCTCGGTGCTCATCAGTAGAGAGATTGGGCTCTCGTAAACACAAATACCCCTCCTCCACCAACAGCACGACCCAAAAGCATATTATCATCCAAATAACTAAGGTAATATAGTCCTCCAACTGATTGCCTACAATTAAAAATAGATCATCACATACACTTTTGTCCAGAAAACACGCTAACTATTTCAACCAAGTATCCCATGACATACCTTCCTGGATCCCTCACAGGGATTTGAGCTTTGAAAGTGCGGAGAAATTGCAAAATCTGCAGGAGAAAAGCAGTTATATGCAACTTATAAACACTGTGTCTGTCTCTGTATAAACAAAATATTTAAGCTACCCATTATGACAATATGACATAAACAGCTGATCAACACTAGTACTATTGAAGATACACAATCATATTAGATCATTCACATAAAGTATGCCAAAAGGTCTGGAGCAGAAACAGCTTTGTGACATAAGTTACTGGTGTCAACAGTATCTCATATCCTATGCTGGTAATAGAGCGCATTCAAATTAACATCCAAATACAGCCATAGATTAAGGTTGAATTACCTGAAGACTTATAAAAGATCTTGGTAGTATTGCTGGAGCTATTAGAGCCTGCAGCTCTTCACTAATATTTATATCTTGGATTGTGATCTGCCAGATATAAATTGCATGTTTCATCTAATGTTATAACAGCATCGTACCAAATAAAGAAGAAAACACTATATTCATACCCAAATATCAATAGTGAATGGGATATTTTTCTTGATCTTAGATAGTGCAGAAGTATCAAGTGTTAGAGTTCAGTATAAATGCTAGGCTACTTCGGCCATGGAAAAAAAAGGGGCATGGAAAAAATGTTACAACTTAATAATGAATACCAAAAATGAAATTATGTATTATGTCCTAAAAAAAACCAGCATCTGTTTAGATAGATATTGCACCTCAACTATAGTAGAAAGGATGCTCAAGTGAAAATGATTACCTCTTGAAACTGAAGGTAGATATTACGGACAGATACTACATTAAACTTGGCGGATACAAGCAGTGTAGCACCTTCTTGTTCCTATATGAAGAAGGTCAAGAATTTTTTATTTTTAGGTCCATGGAGAGAGCACCAAAGCTCAAGATTAAGTATTTCATCTAATTTCATTTTCCCAACCAATTAAGGTTGGACTAGGTGTTAGCAAGAGAGCATTACATTTGAACAAACACTGTAAAACCATTAAAAGCAATTCTTTCTGCAATACTATGTAAAATTTCCAATTACATAAATGAAAATATCACTAGTAACAGAGATACAAAATACAAATTGTTTTTCAACCCTGAATTCTAAGAGAACATATTAAAGAATCAACTAAGTAAGTATAATTCAGTTGATCTCTATGTAATATTGTAGAAATAGAAAGGAAATAAATAATTGACAAGTGAAGTGTGATGGGTGTAGTAAGTTAGTGAAAACAAAAGTCACAAGTCTGTCTGAAGTTGAGGACTTTTTCACGAAATATGAAGTTGCAGGCTCCGAAAGTAAAGGAAGGCGTTGGTTTACCTCTAACAAATTTGGAATGCTCCATCGAACAACATTGCGGATAACACCTCCATTAGATTGATCACGACATTCAAATTTTTGAAAGATCTGTCCAACCTATCTCAAGAAGAAGCAAAACATGAGATAAGGGGATTGTGTTGTGAAAAAGGAAGCATGGAATTGAAGAAGAAAGTACTTGAAAGAAAGGAAGAGTAGCAGCAGCTTGGAGAAGAATGAGAACATCAGAGGCAGAAGTGTACTGGAGGCGCCATGTTCCATCCAAGTTGGAGAGATTGATAGGGTGAGAGCCAATGTTGCATCCTTCGAGACTCACCAGAGCCTCCTCGATACAAGAGCGTTGATCAGGAGTTGTTAAGAGGCCCCTTTGCGTGTCTTGGACAGAGGTCAGAAGTAGATGCTTTTTATTCTCCAATTCAGAATCATAATATGCCTTCAGTGCACAAGGCACCAAGGACAAGCTCCTCCAACTCAAACTAACACCAACCCGGGAATTGGGCCATCTTGTTCCAGTAGTAGAAGAGGAACAAGACAGAGATGGTGGGTACAAAGCTGAATGCAGAACCATGTCCATTACTGCACAATTCAATTCACTATGTTTCACACAATAATTACGTAAATCCTATCCAGAATCCATAGCCGAACGAATGAAACAAACAAGAATAATTAATTACCTATGTCTTCCCTTGAAATGTTCTTGTTCTTGTTAATGGTTAATTGTTCAGTGCCAGTGGCTGATTCGCCTTCCACGCCACTGTCCAGACCTTACACCCCCCTTCATGATAGATAGGGAATATAAGGAACAAAACCAATTTTCTTTTATCCTTTTCTCTTTTATTTTTCTTACAAAACAAAATCACTTGCTTTTGCTCTCTATTTTTTTCTTCTTATTCTTATTTTTTTATTAGACTAAATTACATTTGATTTTTATATTTACAATCTTTAATTTAGTATTTTATGTTTTTAAAGTACGTTAGAATCATCCTTTTGAAATAATAATTATTTTTGAATTTGAAACATAATTTTAATTTTTTTTACTAATTTGAAACTTAAAAATTATTTTATTATATTCATTTATATGAAAATATACTACTCATCTTATGTAACAATAAAAAAGAGACCAAACATGATAAAATCGCATGAAAATAAGTTTCATGAACAGCTGAAAAAAATAATTTTGGCATAAAACATATTTTTTAAGTTAAAAATCTTTAACAAAATAATTAGACAATAAAGATATTATAGGACTTTTATTTATGTAAAAATATCTTTGAACAAACAAAGAGTATAAAATTGACAGACTAAAAGAAATGAACAGTCCTCCGTTTTTTAGCCAAGTCTTGACAAGTGGTTAACTCAATTTTTGGTCTCAACTTCGTGATTTTAATCCGTTCTTGGCTTGACTAGGTCCCTGATATGACCCCATGTTAAGTTGCAGAATTTAGTTTGTTCCATGCTCAATTTTGGTACGGTCGCTTAAAAAAAAGAGTAAACTGAATTCCTTGAATTACCTTGGATATTGCTTAAGAAAAATCCTTATTACCCATTCTTCACATGGGGAGGGACACGTATATTTATAATGATAATTATTCATGATTACCAGGATCCGAAGAAAAAAAATTATCTATTGAATGATTCTCTATTTTAGCTGAAGCCTAACTAGTCAATTTGCTGCAAAAGGGCAACTTAACTATGGAATGGTTATTGAATACTTGCTGCAAAGGGCAAGTTAACTATGGTAGCTCGGATACGGCCCTATACTATCGCATTTAAACAACAGACCATCAAAGTCCAAAGACAGTCTCCAGTTAGGTAAGCTCTTGCTACCATTTGTTCGGTGTTTGAAAAATTATTGTTAATATCCTTGTGGATGCCAATAATTTCACTAGTTTTAGAATACTTAGTGGTCTTGAATATAAATCTTTTAAAAATACTCTATAAATGTAGTGTGCCGTCCTAAGACACAGACAAGGAAGAACTCGAGGAAAGAATCATGATTGGGTAAAGTTAAGCAAAACGAAAGCCAATGCCACTGTAAATTGAAATAACCCTAATGTGTGTTCTCTGCCCATCTTCGCAGGACAATGTGCACCACAAACATGAAATGAGAATCACTTCCACAACTTCCGCAATGACATGTTTTTTTCAGTCTCCTTTTTCATCACCTTCGCCACGGCCATCTCAAAATCCTCCTGAGTCACGTGTACCCTCCGCTCCCTCAAAGCAAACATTCCAGCTTCAGTGCAAACAGCCTGCATACAAGGCACAAAATTTGAGCGTTGGTCAGGCTATAAAATACTTAAATATTGCATTAAGTTAACAACATTGACAAACAAATTGCTCTGCATTTGCATTAGTATGAATACTTAAACTTAAATTCATCATTGTTTACTTCTACCACTATGATTTATGACTTATTTCATACAACATTCTGAAAAGAAAAAAAAAACATTCTGGCTTACTTCTTTTATCAAGAAGTCAATTCTACCAGCATTACAGAATTTGCTCATTATAATGGATTCTCATGTCAAACATCTCAACTAGTTATTAACCCATTCATAAAAAAAAACTCCCAATCACAAAATTAGTAATTTATTTTTGCCACTATGTTTCCCTGTGTTGATACATCCATCTGAGCACACTATACAGTCTATACTCATTCTGCATTGTCAGTTTTGGTAGCTCAAGATTCAGCAATATACACTTCGATGAGACATACATCACTTGTTGAATGTAGAATTCAGTGCAGACTCCATTGCTAGTGCTCTCTTGGAACTTGCGTTTTATTTACTCTGAACTCTCAAAGTGTCTTACATACACATCACCCAGCTTCTGACCTAGCTCTTTTCCATTTTTAGTAACAAAACACTTTATTTGCCTCATGCCCAGATACATTATATTGAACAATAATCCAGCATTTTAATGCTAGTTAAAACTTGATAATTACCCCCATTCATTACATTGTAAAAATTCTCTAAGGCCTTCTCCATAAATAATGTGACACACACATGCTTATGTTTGCATAAAGAAAAGGAAACATTATATGAAAATGAAGGCACCCATCATTTTAACAATAATAACCACAGGATAACAATTCATAAAAGCAAAGGAGTTCAGCAATACCACCACAAATTGCTTCAACAAGGAATACAATTTTAGATTAGGTGTTAAAACCAAACATATGATGCAAATAGAGTATACCTTAAGTTCAGCACCAGATGCTCCATTCATCTTCTCGGCAATCTTCTTCAAATCAATGCCACGCATTAAATTCATTCTTCTAGAATGGATTTTCAAAATATCCAGCCGAGACTGCATAAAAAATACTCATTTTCAGGAATATTTTTTTATGAATGCACCAGGTGCATCTTTTCTCCCAGTACAAATATATTAATGGGTAGCATGAAAGCAAAAATGCAAACCTCTTCATTAGGGTTTGGAAATTCAATTTTCCGGTCTATCCGTCCTGGTCTAAGGAGGGCTTGATCCAGGATATCAATCCGATTGGTGGCCATCAAAACCTACAATTGAAAATTTTTCTCAAATGAGAGGGTAAATAATATCTGTTAAGTTCAACTGTTACATATTTCTTTTTAGAACAGTGGACATCAGACTAGCTTTAAAATTCCCCTTAATACACTATTACAGTATAGCTCCTTTACCTTGATCTTATTTGAAGCTTCAAATCCATCCAACTGGTTGAGAAGTTCCAGCATAGTACGCTGTACCTCACTATCACCGTTGCCACTTCCAGATTCCATCCGAGCAGATCCAATACTGTCAATTTCGTCCATGAAGATAATTGATGGAGCATGTTCCCTGTGAAGAAGACAAGTGTTCCATGATAATATTCATATATAATAATGGTTAGGCAAGGCTCCAAATAACATAAACATGAAAATTAATGAATCAAAAAGTTAAGCAACTCATAATATTCACACCAAATTCCAGTCACACAAGATAGATAGTATGAATCTAACATCAAATTTGACAATCAAAATCTCAGCAACTACAGATATATCTTTGCCCTAAGTTGAGCTAACTTATGCCCTCTTAAAAATACCTCCAACTCACAAAGTCATGAAGCCAAGAAGACATTGTTTTTATCCCTTCTGTTTTGGTGTAAGGCAAACAGAATCAACAGATAATGAATAGAGGAAGCCAAGTAAAGAGAATAAACCTGGCCATAACAAAAAGTTCCCTGACCATTCTAGAACCTTCTCCAATGTATTTCTGAACTAACTCAGAACCAGACACCCTGATGAATGTACAGTCAGTATGATGAGCCACTGCCCTAGCCAACAATGTTTTACCTGTACCAGGTGGCCCATAGAGCAGGACACCCTGTGATGTGTTCAAGAGACTCAGCAAACAGAAAAATAAACAACCAAGTGTGCTGCTGATGGAATGACAAAATTTAGCAACACCCCAAAATGAGAAACTACCTTTGGTTGTGCAATTCCAAGACTTTCAAACAGCTCAGGATGTTTGATTGGTAGCTCAATGACCTGTACATTTAATCACATACATTAGGTTCAAAAACTAAACTAATTTTTCTAATGCATGATGCTACACTAAAATATAAATAGATAGATACATGCACACGGAAAGGTAACACACGAGTGATGCATGGATAGATAAAAGCATCTAACTCCTGACATTGAAAGAATGTCAAGCAAAGTACCTCTTTTATTTCTTTAATTTGCTGGTCTAAACCACCAATCATGTCATATGTAGAATCGGGAACTTTCTCAACTTTCATCAGATTGACCAATGGATCAACTTTACTTGGCAGAACTAAGTGAAGAACATAACTGTCGTTGCGGAGTGCAACTCTAGTGGATGGAGTAATCTTTGTAATGTCAATATTTTTGTCAATGTCAACAACATATTTTCCTTCTGGGTGGACCTGAAGAAGTGTAAAGGAAAAATCAGCACAATTGATCTTGGATTTGATCCAGTTTTATTAATTTGACAGATGTGTCTTTTCAGAACTAAACATTGCATAAATCATCCAACACTGAAAAGTCCAAACACGCAAAGATTGAGGGGGTACAAAAACAGGTAATCATAAATATAGATCTATAAAACTGAAATGAACAGATCAGATGAAGCACACGTGCCCTTTATATGGTATTCGGCTGGCCTAGAGTAAATGAAAGAATACAACAAAACCAAGTATAAATGGAGTGTATTGATGAAGAATGCCTGGCGAAATGAAACAAAAAAAAAGGCATAAAGAGAATGGAGGATGAGGTGACCTTGACAAGGACTTTGTTCTTGCCCATTACTTTGACAACTTCACCGACATAAGAGCCGGGTTCCTGCAGAAGCTGTAATTCTTCGCGCAGCATCCTCACTGTCATCGAAATAGAAGAGAAGTAAGGAATTGAAAAGAAGAAAAGAGGGTTAGGGTTAGGGTTAGCGGAGGGTACCCCTAGAATTGAGGTCGTTTCTCTGAGCCTCGAGACGGTTGAGGTTATGAGTCTTTTGGCGAAGAAGGAGCTGATGCTCGTGGATGTTGAGAGAATAGTAGTGGCGGAGGCCCTCGCCCTGCTTGGTGGGCTTGGCGGAGCAATTCTCCTCCGGTACGCCCTCCGCCGCATGCTTCAGTTCAACTCCTACAAGAGCCATCGATCGATCGATGAATCGCTTCGATTCAAACCCCAAGCTTCCTCTATTCTCTCGTCTTGGGTTAGGTCGGTAGACAGAAGAACAAACAAAAGAAGACTCTTCTAGTCTCGTACTGATAATGCCAATGCAATTCGTTTATTGGGCCCTCATGCTTCTAGCCCAACAACACTCGCTGCTCTTTTCAGTGTTTAAAATTAAATTACCAATTTCACTCTTTTGTTTACTACCATTTCTTATGACATTTAATATTTAATATTTTTCCATATTTATCTTTCTAACTTTTTTTTATCACGTATCTTTCCAATTAAATAAGAGGAAACACCTCTTCAAAAAACGTAGAGAAAAGACAGTTATTATTTTCTTTTTCTTCATTGAAATAACAGTGAAGATTTTATTTTCATTTTTTCTCACTTGGTTGAGTTTAATATATTAGTTTTAGAATTATACTTAATTTTTATTAAAATCTTTGTTCTTGCCTTGGCTCTCCTTTTTGTCTGAAATCAATAACTTTCTTGTGTTACTTTTATATTCTTAGGCATTCTAATTTACAAAGCAAACTTTTGTTGGTCATTTTAATTTATTCATGTCATCATTTTTTTTTTCTTTTGATAGTCAGGAGGAGCGAAAGCCCCCAACTCAAAAAGCTCTATAAAACGTTACACCTGAGTTGTCAGCCAATAACAACAAAATTATAAAATCTGGCAGAAAATTAAAGACGTGATTAACTACACTACTTGATAAACCATATTAAAATGGTAAGTGTGAGAAAAAATAACCCAATCTCACGCAGTAAAAAACTCGTTAATCTATTGAATTCATATTAGTAAATTAAACTATTTGCATTCAAAAATGGTCATTTATTCAATCAATAGCATGGTAAAAAAGTCCTTCAGCAATCTAAAATGTCACTGCACATTCTTCCAAAAACTTCATTATATTTATTGGATTAATTCGATGATAAAATATTTGAAAAATATACACTAAAGTTTAACTATTTTGAGGGCTTAATTCAACGATCAACTTTATGAAAGATTAGTGTCAAGTGTCAACTTAACAATTAGTCTAATTTACATTTTAGGATTCATTATAATGCCATTGTTTTCAGTGATTACTCTATAGTTATGTCAGGTAAATGAGAGGAAGGAAAGGGAGCGGGAGTAAAGAAAAGACGCTTGTTTAGGCTATGTTTGTTTCAGGGGAGGGGAAGAGAAATAATATTGATTTTAAATACATCTCATATCTTTTATACTCTATTTTAATTTAAATATGTATCTTCTATTTCTATGCTCTCTGTTTTGATCTTCTAAACCAAACACAACATTAAATTTGATAAAACTTAACATGTATAACATATTTTGAATAAATAATTAAATACTCTTTGCTACAAGAAGTCCATCTATGAAATACAGGATTCAAGATAATCCACTTCCACCAAAAATTCCACCTATATGAATCCGGAATCCGATTGCCGCAGGCACTTCATGTTCTAAAATAACTTTATTCTCCTAAATACATATTGAAAGAGCAAGTTTCGTTTCTTATTTTCAATAAACAAACTGAGGATGACTGAAACACATGATTATAGCTACACATGAGACTAGATCAAAAGCCAAACCAGCACCAAGAAAGGAAATAAATGTGATATGAATGAATCAAACAGTCAAATATAAGAACACTCGGGACGGTGTAACCCTGCGATGCTAGACTGCCTCTTACAATTGGAAATAGCACATTATTTGAGCAAACTACCATACCAAATCTTCAATCATCGGGTTTCGTCCTCAAGGTTGCGGAAACCATTAGTCAGGTCCTCGTGTAACTTCTGAAATTTAGCAACCAAAGCAGCTTCCCCTTCTGCTGGATCCTCAAATTTCTGAGACCTGCAATGACAACAGATCAACAGAATAAGACCCACTTTACATGTCAAAATAAGTTTCTAGTGTAGCACTACAACTACTCACACTAATCGGTAGAACAGATCTCCCATACGATGCTTGATAAGGGTGTAAGATATCTTCTGACCATCTGAACCAGCTCCCCTCTCTACTGCCTGCACATGTATCCAACCCCACATTAAAGTTCTACACTTTGAATACAATTTAGCCATCTTAACTAAAATTTCTTTTCAGGCCAAAGTAATAACACTTTGGCTAAGCCATGATCAAGAATGCACAACACAAAGAAAGAAACAATGTCTGGTCTCAGAATGTGAGGGATAGCAGAAGCAACGAAATGAACTAGTAACTTGAACCTAGATGCCAATGATTACATGGACTTTTCTTCTTTTTTCTAGTATAAATAAAACACCAAAAACTGCCTGATTCCTTACACTACCATACCTGATTTGCCAAATTGTAGAAATGGATAATGTTGCGCATCATCCAAACAGACTTGTAGAAGGGGCAAAATTTATCATATCTATCACAGCCACACAGAAGGTACCAACATAAGAACACAATAATATAATAAATGTTAAAGAAGTTAACCAATTACAAGGGCCCTTACGGTGTAAAGGCATTTTGAGCAAGATAATCCTCTCTCAAAAGCTTTGCAGTTTCTAAGGTGATCTTATCTCCTTCAGCTAAAGCATCCTTGCCCACAAGCTGGATTAAACAAGGTCAATAAATGATCCAGTTAAGTTTACTAGTAATAGAACAAATGCACATACATCCTGACAAATTTTTTCCAAACTACAAAACAACACCATAATTTAGTAGCATTTAGAGCTCCACTTATCATATTATTATCAATCACATTGATTATATGTTGATACCCAGGTTTAGACTACATAACAGTCTGTCCACAGGTTATTTATGATACCACCTCTATTTGCAGAAGAAGCTGAACAATTCTTAATCCCGTACTAGGAGAAAGCATGGGGGCATTTCATTAGCAAACAATCATTACCAATAAAAGAACACACACCTGGACAATTTCATTCAGGTCATCTTCTCTTTGCAGAACTTCACGAGCCTTTGTCCTAATGTTTATAAAATCTGGATCAAATTGCTCATAAAAGGTTTCAAGTGCCTAAAGATACCAAAAAGAAAATATTAAAAAAATCAGGAAAGTCATGGAACCAAAACACTAACTATATGCATACAAATGTAGAAAGCTGGAGAATGGGGTTACAAAGTAACCAACTTGAGGACATACCGTTGAGTATTTTGAATAAGAAATAAGCCAGTTTACAGAAGGAAAGTGCTTCCTCTGGGCAAGCTTTTTGTCCAACCCCCAGAAAACCTGCCAATTAAGCAAAAATCAACTTACACAATGAATTGAAAGTTATAGAAGGATAGATAAAAGAAGAAATAACCAGAGGGGCATTTCATAGTGATAATCTAAACAGGGTTTTAACAATTTGCGGGAATTAGTCAAGACAACCTTAGGCTGACTTACTTTGCAGGCAGTTACCCATTTTAACCATATTTGAAAGAATAGTTTTACCTGAACTATGCTGAGGGTTGCAGATGTCACAGGGTCTGAGAAATCTCCTCCAGGTGGCGAAACAGCACCAACAATTGTTACACTACCTGTACGTTCAGGGCCTCCTAGACATTTTACCTTCCCAGCACGTTCATAGAAAGAGGCTAAACGTGCAGCAAGGTATGCAGGATATCCACTATCTGCAGGCATTTCTGCCTGTGGAAGACAACAATATCATCAAAATACATTGATCAATGTCCATTCCCATGTGTCTCATGCCTAATGGTATATAAATTGTCTAGTTAAACTAGTCAAGAAAGAAAGTTCAATATCATAAAGTAAGGCTACAAAATATATGTATTTTAAGCACAAAAAATAAATCTTTCTCACCAGCCGTCCAGAGATTTCACGCAATGCTTCTGCCCATCTAGATGTAGAATCTGCCATCATACTGACATTATAACCCATATCTCTAAAATACTCAGCTAATGTGATTCCTGCAATTCAAAAAAGAATTACATTATCAAAATCAGTGTTAAAACTCTCATGCAGCACAGGCCAAACAAATTTATTAATCATTATAAGGGAAAATATGATAAAAATTCAGCTCAAGAGAAAAATATAGGAATAAAAAGTAGGACATAAATATGCAGAATATGGGTCGTCTTCCCTACTTTTGACACTAAACTCAGATCAACAACAAAGTTTACTGCACAGCAATGGCAGGTGCCGAGTAATACTACTGATTGAAATCCCACAAGACTTTCACAAGCCAAATAAATTACAGTTGACAATACGAAAGAATTAGTAAATATTAATTCTTAACAATAAATAAATAGAATTCAAGAGCTACAAAGTCACCTGTATAAATTGAAGCTTCACGAGCAGCCACTGGCATGTTTGAAGTGTTAGCCACTAGTGTTGTGCGCTTCATGACAGATTCTTCACGACCATCAGGTAATGTCATTGTAAGTTGGGGAAAGTCCATTAGAACCTGAACAATCATTGAATTAGTTTGACCAACTGTAAACTAAGAAACACAATATTTGATAGAAGTAACTGAAAATAAAACATGCCTCTGCCATTTCGTTTCCACGTTCCCCACAGCCAACATATACAACAGCATCAGAATTGGAATACTGCAAGTGGTTGGGGGAAAAAGATGAATTAAGGAGAATATCTACAATTAAAAAATCATTGTCTTAATAGGGTGTTTTAAGTTCACCTTAGAAAGAGCCTGACTAATGACTGTTTTACCACAACCAAAAGCACCAGGAATGGCACAAGTCCCGCCAAGAACTGAGGGGAAAAGGGCATCAAGAACACGCTGTAAAAAACAGAAGTCATTAAGCATGAAGGCTATCACAATTAGATCATGGAGGAGACACTTGGTAACAACTGAGTTTACCTGACCAGTAAGAAGAGGAGTATCAGCTGCAAGTTTTGATGCAACAGGCCTGGGTGTACGTACAGGCCAAGTCTGAAAATGGGTAAAGTACACGCAAGGAAGTTGTAATGTAGGATAATCATAAGGAATACCAATACTTCAATGAAGCAACTACAGTGAAATGATGAACAAAATAAATGGCTAGAAACCTGAAGCATAGTGAATTTCTTTTTGACACCTTGAAACTCAAGTTCCAATACAGTATCCTGAAAATTATAGAAAGATTAAAATCATAAATTGCAGAAAATATAGAGAAGCTACTGAATGTGAGAATAGAAGATGTTGAACACATATGTAAGCTTGGCAATCCTGCCATCATCACAAAAATATGAACAAAAGGGAAAGAGAAGCGACAAATATCATTCTAAAAAGAAAATTGAAATAATAAAAGAAATAATGGACTAAAAAATTATCTTCTAACAGAAATAGAACTGGATATACAATAGCAAAGAAGTTCATGAATACAAACCTGTAAGGAATATTGGCCAGGTGGTGCAATGTAGGTAATCTTTCCCATGTTATCAGGAGGAAGTGCAATATGGTGTTGCATTAGACTGTTCTCAAAAACAGTCTGCAATAGTAAATAATTCACACAAAAGATTTAGAAAAAAACCAATAAACAAAAAAGGAACAGCTTACACGATAACTGAAAGGCTACATAACATACAGCATATAAATCTCCACCAGTTAAAAGGTCACCTTCACCTGTCACCAATGAATATCATAGAATATCAGAAAAAAATGGTCCACGTAATACTAATTTTCTATATAGAACTTTAACAGTAAAAAGAAAAATAATTTGTCTGGTACCAATTTTCTTAGGCTGAAATTCCCAAAGTGTATCTTTGTCGAGTGCTGGAACAGAGACACCACGAGGAATATAGACATCACCAGATCTTTTAGCAATAGTTTTCAAAGGCCTCTGTCAGGATAAAGAAATATTTAAGTTAGAAGGAAGAGGCGAAGAAAGGAAAAGAATTGAAGTGAATGTTCTGATTAGGGAAAAGGCACACCTGAATTCCATCAAAAATATTCCCCAATATTCCAGGACCCAACTCCACGGACAAAGGCTATTAAAAAAACATACTGCTTATCAGCTTAAGCACGCAAAAAAGAATTGAAAGACAGAGAAAAGTATATAGAATGTAACCTTGTGCGTCCGTAAGACCGGATCATTAACCATCAAACCAGCAGTTTCCTCATAAACTAAAATTGCAGAGAACGAATGAGTTTCGCAGAAGGATGCAGTTTGCAGAAACATTAGAGAAGGTATGGAAATGCACCTTGGATGGTAGCAGAATCCCCTTCGAGACGAATAATTTCACCAATGAGATTATCATGACCAACACGCACGAGTTCATACATAGCAGCACCAGCCATGCCATCCGCAACGACGACGGGTCCTGAAACCTGTTTTAATTGGGAAAACATAATTTAGCATACATGAAAGTAAATGGTATTAATTAAGTGGATCGCATCCTCAACATAGAAAAAAGTAAATAAAATGTTAGATCGGGTAGTAATTTAAGAGATAGGATGGTGGGAAGTAAAAGAGTAATAGAGCGATTGGATTTGGATGAAGAAAAGAGGGAAATGGAGAGGAGAAGAAACAGAAACCTTGCGAACGTAACCGTATTCACTCTCCTTCTCGGAGTCTTCGAAGGTGGTCAAGCGAGCTCCATAAACGGCGGGCATTTTGAGATCGGAGATGAGATTGAAGATCCGAAGCGATGAAAGAAGTGGATCACACACTATTCTCCTCACTGCCCATTTTCGCGCATTAAATAATCACCTTCACAGATTGGACTTCTTTGTCCCTCTCTAACTCGCATAATTTTATTATTTTCACTTTTACTATTATTTATTCATTTTCAAAATTTTTATTTTTATTTCCTAAAAAAACTCAAAAATGCATTCCAAATCAGTTACAAAGATTGAATGCAACTGTTTTTTTTTTATCAAGAGAGATACAGGTAACACGCTATTAAACTCACTCATTTAAACACACTATTAGTGTCAATTTACTGAATTTTACAAAATGTTATGCGTCATACTTTTTATTCAATCAGTGTTACTTGTTATTTTTGTAATTACTTATAAACTTTAACTAACAGTAGAAATATATTGCTTTTTTTTTCACTGCAGGGAATATATTGCTAGTATTTCTCTCTTTCTATCAAATGTTAAGTTATTTCCCTAGGTAATATTTAAGTTGAGACTTTATTCACCTCCCAACCAACCAACCGAACTTTGAATTAGTTGAAGAAATCATTTTAATGATTTTGTTATGCTTTTCTCAACCTTAAATTATTTCGCCACTCTTCTTTGATCCGTCTTAGGGCCGAGTTGGAATTGCATTTTTAGGGGGCAGAAGTTTTTGCATTTACATGAGTAAGCTGGAGAGCCTACCACACCGGAGTGGAAAGAGTTTTTAGAAAGAGTCCTGCATGCATGAAAAGTGGACAAGGAATGAATGCCAGTTGGCCTGAATCACGAGTCTTATTTACTGTGTTACGATCACCTCATATTGATAAAAAGTCCAGAGAACAATTTGAAATGGAAATAAAGAAAAAATTTCTGATCATAAAAACACAAAAGCATGAATTGCGCAAGAAGAATAAAACCTCATATAGTAAAGAAGTAAGGCACTGGAGCACATTATGATTTTTCTGTAGTTCAAGGGCACTCTTCCTAATGCTGCAATCAGGCTTGGCACCTTCCCTTATTCTCTCCTTCTTTTTGGTAGTGCTAAGTAATCGAAAATCTCCTATGGCTATTAAGGGTCTGCTACCGAAAGAGAGAATCGGTCTAAGTGCGGGGATCCAAATCCTACTTGCTGAAACTGTACTTGTAGGATTGCATTTTCAAAATTTGGTTTTCTCACTTGCTCAAACCATCTTAAGGCATAATTTGACCATCTTTTTGTTCAATAGGTGAGACTCTTAATTCTGTTTTTAATACATTTGTTCGTGGTTTTATACTTTCTTGGATGATTATACATACTAATTTAAAGTCTAATGGCTTTAGAAATACTTTGAAGGATTTGTATATCATTCCATTTCAATTCAAATATGTTCAAGGTTAAACAAGTAATCGATTATCAAGTTAAAAGTCCTTGTAACCTGATCAGCTTCTGTAGCACTTGGATTTTTCCTTTCTTGCACAATTAATTAAAAAAAATGACAAAATTTCGTTGAAGGCATACTTCTCCATCCACAGGGAGAGAAACCAAATATATCTATCATATGAATCCAAAACAAAGTATCAATATGCAGTGACAATAACCATTGTGCGGGCACACGGCATTAATATTAACGAACAAATACAAATGATAAGGATTGGCCTTCATTGAATCATCCAGGACCAACTTTAGGAATATCATAATGCTCGCTCATGTTTGCAAGATATTGGTTGAAATCCTGAATTCTGTCACGGTGAGATTTATTAGATATCTTAGCCAATCTGTGAACATCAAGTTGCTCCCTCTGCTCTATGTAACGCCTCTCCACCGGTGTAAGATGATCATCATAATGAGCTGTCTTCCCTTCCCCGCTTAATTCACTCACATCATTTATATCTTCATCATTTGAATCTTTGGCTTGTTCTTTACTTCCACCTACATCAAATAGCATTATATATATTGCAAAATTTATGGTGAATTAAAACTAAAGATTAAGGAAAATGAACAAAAACAGAACTGTAACTCTGAGCAGTCCAGCAATCATCAGATTTCACAACAGTTAACTAGTGAAACTCAAGAAAAAGCTATGATAAGTAAGTTCTATTTTTCATATTCGAAGTTTGCCATAAACCTTTGCCCCTTATCATTTTTGACAACAAAAAATCTCTCTTCTTGTCAGTGGGAAAGTGAACTAGGTGTGTTTGGAGGTGTTGAAACTTATCAGGGTCAGGTATCCAATGGCCAGTGAGAGCTTCCATACTAGAAAGTTCACATAAATTGCTGGGGTTACCACGATTAAGATTACTGCTGTTATTGCCCACCTTGACCACAGTGGTATTCTTCCAAAATTCATACGTTTTTTCGTGATTTCTCTCGACCACAGGAAAACCATCTCACAGATCAAATAATTAGAGTAGCAGATTCATTAAAGTTCATGTCCTCATGTCTATTCCATGAACCGTTATTTACTACAATATATGCAGCAGAACTACGTTTGACATAAAATAGAACCATTTACCATTTTACAGGATGATTGGAACATACATCAAGAGTCAAGGCAAAGGTTTTAATTAACATTGATGAAATATTCAGAACCGTGAGAAGTTTAATTAGGTTGAGTTACGACCAGGAACACATTGTAATTTAACAACAGATCTCAGTTAAATGAAAAGAACAATAGAACATGCATACAAGATAATCTGTTGCTCTCAAACAAATATACCAACCAACCTGCTGAAACTTCATCTTCGGCGACTTGCAAAAGTTGTTCCTGATTTCTCTTGTTCTTCTTTTTCTTCTTCTTCACTCCACCAGCCACATCCAGTGCTTTTCCCTTCAACTTCAATTTCCCACCAACAACATTGTCATACGCTGACATCTCTGTCAACAATTTTTTTTTTTTATATTCTTAATCCTAGAATGGCATAGCAGATATTCCCAGATAAGATAACTGGTAAAGCACGAAATGACTGGTGGGGCAGATGGTACTAACAAAAACCCTAACTTGTGAATGTGCGTCAAAAGGACTAAAACAGTTTATGAACGTCGATCTGAGTGAAGTATTAGAAAAACAAATATCAAATTAAAAAGATCGTTCCAGCAAACTATCCAACATTGAAAAAGAAATCCTAAAAAAACAGAGTGAATAGCGATACACGCATTCAAATTATTGAATCAGAAAGCATGAGAAGATGATGGGAGTCAGAAAAGCACCGAGCACCAAAACCTTCAATCAAAGGGTGAAACTCAAACTCTCCGCGTCGTACCAGTGATTTTTAGGGCTCAATTCGATTTCATTCATCTTATACCTTTTTTCCAAAAACAAAATGTTTTTTTCTATACGACACGCCTTTTTGCAGAGAAGAGAAACAATTTATCTTATCGTGTTATTATTGAATGGATGCATATCTCGGGCATATATTAGAGTTACACACCTTGTCCAAAATCAATATTATATCAAATTTATTTATTAGATAAATTAAATTTCAAAATCTAAAAAATCTATTTTTTGGATCACCATAACATTGATATAAAACATTTATTAAATTTACTAACGATTAATTTCCAAAAAAAAACTATTTAGTTAAAGAAAATTATATTTATCTATCGTTTCAATAGTAGAAATTCTTTTTTGTTGGAAGAATTATGTGTGCAAAAATAGGTGAGCATCAATGCTTTTATACCTCTGACCATGATCCACTATATTTTTTCCCAGTTTAGGTTAAATTATGTTTTCCCCTTAAAATGTTATAATTTCTTTTACTCTTCCATTTTTTCATGTACTCCTTCTATTAGTCTTTAATTTATTTTATAAATAAATAATGTATTAATAACATAATCTTTTATATTGTCTTCTAATCATAAGTTTATTGACTTTTATAATTATTATCTCAAAAGTTATATTAATGATAATTTCTGATGAGTTGACTTTTATCAAGTTATTTATTTTATTTTTCTAAATATCATAATTTTTTTTATTCCGTAGATAGTTTATGAACATAGCAAATAAAAAAAATTCTAAAAATTTTGGCAGCCAAACCACCTGAGAATGAATGGTTTTTAAGAGTAACCAAAACAATGAAAGATGAAATAAAATAAATTATGACACTTACTAACATGAACAACCGTTAGTCACATCATCAACCGTTAATAATTTTTAGCGGTATGTACTAATGGCAAAAAAAAAAAAAAATCTAGGAACAAGGGAAACAAATTTAAGAGATGTGTCAAAAGTGATTTCTATTTTGTTTAATAACATAAGGAAAGTGGGAAACAAATATTCTGAAATTTATACGTTTTTTTGTTTATAAAAATTCATTTTCATTTTGTGATGTTGAACACCTACCTTGGTTTTCAGTTATTGATGGAAGATTTCTCTGAAATTTTAACCAAGAATAAAAAATAAGAAGTAAATATTGAGATGAATTTTTTCATAAATTATAAGAAGTTCTCTATTAATAAATTTGTAAAAATTCTCTCATATATCTCTTTAAAAATAAGAAGATATCTACAAATTTATTAATGATTAGTTAATGAAGAGATATGTTACTTATAAAAAACCTTATTTAATTTGTTCTTCTTATTTTATCTATAGAGAAATTTATCGAAAAAGATCCCAGCCTGGAGATTGCTTGACCAATGTTGTAGTTTACTTTATAGCTTGTAGAGTCTTCTGGGAGAGTTGTTCTGCTGGAGTGTTAAGACGTTTAAGTTTCCATTAGCAAGCATTGTGTCTGCCTAGATGGGATAATTTTAGATTATAGACCTTTACCTTGATATGTGAGAATAAAACTCCAAATCGTACCACCATCCCGTAAACCATGCACTTTTCTCACAAGTCTCGACATTGGCTTAAAAAATATGGTTCCATAATTACTTAATGAGCTCTATCACGCATCTTAAGGTGGCACCAAGCAAACAAAGTTCACTTTTCAGTTGGGGGACTCCAGACAAGCCCTTGTCAATAATCATTCTTCAGTATATTCCTGGAATGATTCTGTAAGCTACCTTGTCACAATATAGTTTCCAGTACTTGCCATGCCTGCATGCAATGAAAATTTTCAACTTCCATCCATGTTGCAATGGTGCTGACCCAGAAACAGAATATTCCAATTCCCAAACCTTCTGTAATGAAAAGTTCACTCGATTCCATGAATCATGATAAATAAAAAGAGCCATTCTTTTAATTTCTTTATGATTGCGGCAATATCCTTTTTTGTAAATTTCTGCTTCTTTTAACAGCACTACCACTTGAAGTTGAGACGTGTTCAAAATTCTATTGTTTTATACTGTGATTTGCATACTTCAGAAACAGTTTAATTCTACTGGGCTACCGGTATGTTGTTGATTTAATAATCTATGAGTATACTAATAATAAAGGAAAAATCCCTCATTTCGTGTCCACATTTCATTGGAAAGTTTTATCCTTAAACTACTTCTTAAACTTTCAAATTTTTCTTCTAACCTATAGTAACTTCCCTCTCCTTCTATATCATTAGTTTTTTTTGTCACTTTTTTTATTAACTGTATTTAACTTCTGTTTTTTGTTTTTTCATCTATTATTTAAAAAATTTAGAGAGGCACCAAGTGTCTCTCTTCTCCTAGTGTTAATAAAAATGATGCCTATGTATCCAACCAAAAAGTTATAAGTCAAAACAAACCTTTTGTAAACATAGACGAGGCTTAAGAGGGCATGCGGAAAAGAAAAATGCACAAGAGGTAACATCAACAGATAGAATCATGGAACTGAATGCTTACTTGGATCTGCATCGATCATCATCTCGTTTTGCTCGATCAAAGAGAAGGATGGTAAGAAATATCACGTAGAAGTAAGGCAAAAACTGCAAGTGAAAAAAAATGGAGCTTAACATTCTTCTCCAAACTTCAACTTGTACAAAGAGAAAGGGACCCTTACATGATTGAAGAGAGCTGGGACTGTCCAGAAGAAAGCTGCCAGTATTTCAGGGACATAATGAAAGTGACGAGATAGTCCCCCACCTGCAAGCACCACAGTAAAAGTGAAATGATTATTTTATAATGCAGAAGTGTATTCTAAGCAAACAACATTACGTCAGATATAAAAAAGCCAAGAGTTACAGAAATTAAAAGCCCCCTATGGTTGACAAATAACTATCAATATCAACTTTTTATAGAATTATGATCTATTTTAAATCAAATGTCCAGAATCAGGCCCAACAAGTGGTGAGTTAAACTCCTTAATCGGGGAGAGGAGGTAGGTATGGTCTCAACTTTTCAGTAATCATACAGAAATTTAAGTGAAAACTTACCATCCAGAGGTTAAAAGAAGGCTTCTTTTAGTTTCCCCAGAAGTAGTAGTATATGTGGCCTCTATCTGCAACAGTATTTTCAGTATGCCTAGCTAATGTAAGTCTACTGCCAAATATTTGTGTAAGCATTCGAATCTGACACACATTCAACAGAAAATACGGTCCAAATGAAATATACACAGCAAATACTGGGTATTTACACCTTTGATGGAGCTTTTCCCCAGACTGTGCCTTTTCCATTTGTCCTACGAAATTCTTGCCTTTGCCTGTCACAATCATAGTTGATGTATATGCAAAGAATGCCAGCTACTAAAATTGAGATAGAGCGCTAGCTGGAAGACAAGAATGGAAATTTTCAGAAAAAATAGAACATGATAAAGAATATAAATAAGAAAAACTCTGCTGGTAACTCCACTAGCTAACTCAGCCCTAACTTCACTTCTCCTTCCCTCGGCAATACAAACAAGATGGGGATGGTACAAGTCTGATTCAGCATCATCTTCAATGCTATCAAATGAGTCTTCAATTCTTTTTTCTTGTAAGTTGTCAAATGAATCTTCAACTCTCTACTTCCATCCTTTCAAAGGAGTCTTCAACTCTTTCTTTCAAGCAAATATCACCAGGAGTTTCTTCCATGATTTTGTCATCTTGCAAGCCTGATTCAGCATCATCGTCAATGCTATCAAAGGAATCTTCAATTCTTTTTTCTTCTATGCTGTCAAATGAATCCTCAACTCTCTCTACTTCCATGCTTTCAAAGGAGCCTTCAACTCCTTCTTCCAAGCAAATATAACTAGGAGTATCTTTTTCTATTCTTATGTTATCTGTAGTTCAATTTCACGTGAAACTTTTCCTTTTAAATAAAGATTGAGATTCATAAAAAAAAAAAAAAAAAACACTTGAATTTTCTATTATTGGAATTAAGTTTTTTGTATTGAGAGTAGATACAAAGTGCTATTTAATAAAAATAGTCTAAATCTCAACGGGCTATTTTAGGAGTATTTAAACGTAACAATTCTCAACTTAACAAAATAGTCTAAATCTTAACACTTGTAATCTATAAAGAAAAGATAAAATATATTTTTGTCTTTTATATTTTAATTTCTTATCATTTAATAATTTAATTTAATTCTTTATATTTTAAAGTGAATTAAAATTCTCATTCTAAAATAAAGATTGTAATTATTTTAGATTTTGAAACTCAATTTTAAATTGTTTTTATTTGAGACATGACACTTAGTTTTATTAAATTCTCGTACATATAAATTATATAACTTAATAACTTAATTGATGTTTCGAATCAAATAGAAATCATGAGTATAGTAAAAGTTATGTGAAAAATAAATTTAACATGTAATCAAAAAATTGAAAAATTTATTATTAGATTATTTCTCGGTTATTTATTAGACTTTTTTCACGCAATTTTATTATGTTGTTGTAAATTTATATGATTACCAAGGATGAACAGACTGCATGAGTTCCAGTAAATTTCCTAGAACTCGTCTTTTATTCTTACATACAGAAAAATATGATTAAAAAATGAATGACTGATATTTTAATAATTTAAATAATATAAATTATGTAAAACAGTCAAATATAAATTATTTTATGTAATAAATAAATGAAATGAATATCAAAATTAAATACTAGTTTTTTAAAATATGAAAGACCAAATATATAATGAAAATTATCAATACCGTGCGGTTGTGAGAAAGATATAAACAATAAGTACAATATATATTCTTAAATAATTTTTCCTGATAAATTCATTTGAAAGAAACGATAAAATTGAGAGATAAGAAACCATGCACCCCATAGAACTCCTTTAGTTTTAGTATTCACTTTTGAATAGATGATAATGAAAGAAAAATGTCATATAGAACTATACCCCTCAGTCAAGTTTCACCAATAGGCAAATTATATAGCATGATAGGAAAGGGATTGGTTCATATGATGCCGTTTGGTTATTGGTTATATTCAATCTTGTTTCAGTAGTTCAGTACCACCTAATTGACAAATCGTGTATGATAGATTCCCTTGACAGGTTCAACCAACAAAAGTCCTTCTGAATACACAACTTTCTCACTATATGAAACCACGTCCAATAAAAAGTATAAAATCCTCAGGAAAAATAAACGAATAAGAATTTCTATTAGCTATACAACAAACTAGGCGTTGAGTGTGGGGGAAAAAAAATCACCATATCAATGGCAGAATCATCACACTTACCAACAACACGTATATGCTTACAAAATACAAACAACAACCACCACCACCACTACCATCATTTTTGGATATGGGAAGACATATTTCCTTAAAGAAGAATACCTAAGAGGTTACCAGAGGATGACTACACTGGAACAACATCAAGGATGACTACACTGGAATGACATCAATCTTTGACGTATCTTCACATCTCAAAACAATACCCTCAAGGCTAGCAGGGAATATACATTTGGCCCATTGACATCCGGTACTCAAAGGCTCAGGTGGAGGGACAATCATAAGCACATTGTCATTTCTTTGAACAACTCCCATTACACTAACTGTGCTACCTTCTTTGATGTACCTGCAAAAAGATCAATGGCAGTTTCATAAGAACATTCTCCCCATCCTGAGTTATCTCAACTTTATTTTCTAGAAGCATTTTTGCAGTCAACAAGAAAAAGTACTTTACCCTTCTTTTAATTGCATTATACGATCATCGCTAGAAAGTTTTCTCTCTCCCAACCATCGAAGAAACTCAGGGGACATGTCTTTATTGGCTGGATTAACATCAATAACAATGGAATCATCAACATAAGGAGTCACCCTTGCACCATAGCCTGTTTTAACCAATGCTCTCAGTCCAGATTGGAAATCAGAGATGTAAAAGTCCACCACATGTCTCTGCATTGAATAAAATGCAAGGTAAATGAACATAAAAACTTAAAGTTTCAGATGTTATCCTGCAAAATCCAAAATACATGAGTGGCATGCTGATACAGTCTAGCCACATTAAGGAATAGAGAGCACAAATGGGGTTGCAAGTATCAAAACATTTCTAGAACATACTTTGAAACATTTAAGTTTATGAAAAAAAAATCAGTTTAATGTTTGGTCCTCCCTCAAGATTATAATTAGTATTTGTTAGATGAAGACAAATGAATGTATATTACATCTACTACACACCTCCTCAAGCAAGAACGCTTTGGGCTTCAAGCTTGGATAATTGACAGGCCCACCCACCTTGTACTAAAATTTAATTTTTTATTAAAAGAATGGAGGTGGGAGGGATCAAACTCTAAACTATTTGATTATAGAAGAAGCTTTGATACCAAGACATGAACCAACTATACCAAAAGCTTAAGTTGGTAAGTGAAGGCATTACTCTTATGATTGATTTTATGTTACATCTCTAATCTCTAATAGTAACAAATACAAAAAAAATTGGTAAAGAAGTGTTGGAAAGACACCTTAATTGCAGCCTCGAGGAGTGTATTCAGTCCCACATTGCCTCGAGATGGCTTGAATAAAGCTTATAAAGCTTGGATAATCCTCACCTTACAAGCCGATTTTGTGGGGTTGTATTGGGATCTAAGCCCAAACTCTAAGACGGATTTCTAGATCCATCAATGGTCACCTGCGTCGCTCCAAGCCCATAGCCTTGGGCATGAGAAGGTGTGTCAGAAAGCCAACTTAATTGCAGTCACCTCTAGCCCACCTTAATTGCAACCTCTTTGGGTTGCCTTAATTGCAGTCTTGAAGGGGTATGCTTTGTCTCACATAGCCTAGAGATAGAACTTTAACAGTGTTTATAAAGCTTGGACAGTTCTCACCTTGCAAGCCAGTTTCGTGGGACTGAGTTATGCCCTAAGCCCAAATACTAAGAAGTACAACTACTTCATGGTTACCCATCCAAACATCCATTTTGTAGGGAAGGTGGGTTAGTCAACTCTTGTATTCTGCATGTGAAAGTCATTAAGATGTTGTGATTTGTATCCTAAAGTATGTTGAACGAGCTCCTAAAAAAAGCTTATGTATGAAGATCAGGGACGAGCATAGATAATAAGATACTCATAAATGCCAATCAGGCATGCTCTCCTACTTACAAACAATCCCTTTTTTGGGAATTGTGTACTCATTAGGGGTAATATGATAGCCAGGAAGAATAAGAAACAAAAACAAGGTCACAAGATCCAGTGCAAAAGCAGACTGCCAAATCATGGCTTCATCTACTTGCTAGCTCATTTGAATGAAACAACTTCTGGGAGAACTTCAATTTAGGAAGGTTTTGCAAAATGCAAATGACACTTATGTGTAACAATTAAGCTGCTTTCATATCACCTTCCAATCTAATTTTCGTGATTGAGATAAACTATCACTTCATCAAGGAAAAGATTTTATTAGGAGATATTATCGCTAGCTTAATTAACTCCAATGATCAAATGACCAATGCCTTACCAGACCCCTCAGAGGTTCTCAAGTAAGTTATTTATGTAGCAAGCTTGGTTCATATGAATGATATTATCTTTATTCTCTAGCTTGTGGGTGGGGTTGGATATGTAATTGACCTTATAATTTACATTTGTGTCCAGGTTCATTGTACATACAACAACAACAACAACAACAACGCCTTATCCCACTAGGTGGGGTCGGCTACATGGATCAACTTCCGCCATAATGTACATATAATTATTTAGGTCCAAATTCATGGTATATAAGTTAGTAAGTTCATATAACTAGGGAAGTAATGATCCATGTATTTATTATTAGATTAATATATATTGTGATTCTACAATCTACATACAGTTCGGTAAATGCCTCTTTTTTGTTTCTCTCTCAATAGTTCATTTAAGCAAAGTATATTCTATGAGAAAACACACTATCTAATTCACCTCCATGGCAAATGCATATCAAGAAATCCTGAATATTTTATCAAATTTGAAAATTTGGCAATCTGATTAGAAAAGAATGAACAGATTAATGCAATTACCTCAGCTGCTCTAAGTCCCCATGTAAAACGACGATGTTTTGGGTTTGCTGCTTTTGAATCCCATCCTCGATATTCATACAAGCTTGTGGATGTATATACACATCTAGGAACCTTCTGAAAGGAGGACTCTAGTGGAACGTTACCGCAGGTAACCACCTTAAAAAGGTAGAATAAATTATAGGTCTATTTCCTTCATTTAGGCAAATATAACAACATAGACAAGATACATGAGCCAACCATTCAATTCAATGATGTCTATTGCACAAAAAGCAATATCCACCAAGCACCGGATGAATGAAAAAATGAATGATCAATGCATGGATGATCAAAGCATGGATGTTTAGGTGTGCATGTGTGTGTTTGCAGGACTGTGCTTTTCCCATGGTTATTTGCTTAATTGTATTATACATGTGTGTGTCAGTATTAAGTTACATACCCCAGAAACCTTCACAAATTGCCCATTCTTGGCAGTTCTAAGCTCTGCATCTGGATAACGGGAAATGAAACCAACAATGGCTTTCCTTCCAAAACAACTATTCCAAGTGAATAATGCAGCAACCGCACCAAAAAGAATTACAACAACAATGAGGAGAATGGCATTGTGGACAGCTCCAAGAATAAAACCGCCAGCAATGAATCCCATTACAAAAATCAGAATCACAGACCACAATATTGGCTTCGGGAAGTTCTTCCTGAAGGAATATTCATCATCAAGGCTAAGAGTGGTTACAGCAGGATTGTGGGCTACAAAGGAACTAAGAGACTTCATTGATCCTGTAGAATCTAATTGACCAGACACTTTCCTTGGAGCTCCAGATGAATTTAATGGGCCAGATGTAATAAGACCAGTCGTAGGAAGAACCGGAGGAATTGGACCAGAGTTTTGGCGTGTAACTCCACCAGATTGAGGGCCAGATGACTTCTTGACAGGTTCCCCATGTTTATTCAATGGACCAGAGTTGGTCTTTTTCATTGAGGCAGAAGCAGACATGCCTCCAGCGGATACATTACCAGATGTGATATAAACAGAACGAGCTGCAGCATTTTGCATGATAGGTCCAGAGTGTGAAGCAGCACCTGCAAATGATCCTGTCCTTGAAGGAGCATTATTTATTGGACCGGATTTTCTAGATTTAGAGCCATCCATGGGGATATCAAACATTTTCCCTAGTTCTCCAGACTTCTTGATGTCACCACCGGTATAGGGCATGGCAACTGAACTCATTGTCGGAGTCTTTTCTTTTGGCTGTTCAGGGCGGCCTGATACATACAGGCCATTGCTGAGCTGATGAGATGGGAATCTTGAACCCATCAGACTTTTTAAAAGCAGCGCAACTAAGAAAAGGCACCAGTTTGTTAAAGTGGTACTGCAAAACAGTAAAACCAAAAAGAACAATTGAAATAGAATTTTAGGCATAATTCAATAATACTCTAAGGGATAGATATCCATATTCATCTACTAGAGAGAAAGCATCATGAAGTAAACTCATAATTTTTCCTTAGTTGAGAAGTATGAGAAATCAGACAAAAACTTGAAGAAGAAAAAAAAGGCAACAGAAATGCAATGCTGGGTTTTCTGGTAAAGGATTGATTGATTCGGCAAAAAGAAGCATAGAGTGAGTGAGTGGAGCGTGTGAGAGAAGCAAGGATAGTGAATCCTCTTAATGGAGTGTGTTAGGAGAAAAAGGGTAAGTGGATCTCCCACAAAAGAATGCAATTTGAATGGGAGGGAGAAGATGGGTACCTGAAGGTTGAAGAGAATCAAAGAGAGAGGTGATGAAGCTGCTGAGTCTGAGATCCCATCTTCGAAGCAGCATCCATCTCTGCCACTAACTATTATTAAAACTTGAAACTCTCTCTCCTCAACTCAACAACTGCTAAAAACCACCAAACCAAGCAACGTATAATTTATTATTAACATTTCTCTTCTTCTTTACTTTTCTTACTTTATCAAAATTAATTTCTTTTTATTAACTTATGTACTAACTTCTAACCACTCAATTTGTAAAATAATAATACTTAAGAAGGACCGAGCTATTTTATGCATTACCTAATCCAACAGAGACAAATAAATTCCATCTCATCTAAAAGAAAAGGCACCTTTAAATGGCCAAAATGAACACTCCATGTTAACCCCAAAAACAAATTTAGCATTTTTTTAAATATGTATACATTATATTTACTTAATATAGTTTATTTCGTGTCTACCAAGATATTAGCGTCTTTGGCGCCTCCAAATCGTTTATTACTCTGTCTTATACACGATGTAAAGCGTGTGTACCAAATTAGACAATTAAGAAAAAAAATTCCAGAATTTTACTTTCATGGGGGCAGGGGGAGTTTTATTCTATAAAGGCTATCTGGCATAAACAATTCAATTTGAAAAATATTTCTTTGGAATCTATTGTAGGATTTTGTTTCATCGTCAACGTTTCACCGTGAAGCATATGTTCACACGAATGACACCATAACTTTCTAACGAAATTTTGATTAAAAATATATTTAAACTTAATCATAATTTAGATAAAAATTGTACATTTAAATCATAATAATAGATTGAGAGGCTGAGAATGATAAACTTTCCCTCTTTTTCTATTTTACAAGAAAAAAAAAATATATATATATATATATACACACACGGTGAGGTACATAAATGTTTATATATTGTACCACATGCATGAATGTAATTTTTGCTTAAACCATAAGAAAAACGCTTTCCACCCATGACGTGTGCCCGTACATAATTTATTTAATGTATGTTTGAATCAAGGTTTGTAAAATTATTTAAAATAAAATTAATTTTGAAATGAAATAGTTTTTGTCAAAATATTTTTATTCTAAAAGTTAAGTGGAAAAAACTACTTAATTATTTTAACTAAATCAATTTTAAACTCAGGATCAATTCTTTAATATGAAAATAATCATGTAAATATTTACTCAAAATTATATTAGTTGCTATTTTAACAATTTTAAATTATTCAACATATATCCAATTCCAAGCACACACTTAAATATCTTAAATTTCAAGTTTAGTTTCACTAGCTTAGCCATTTTCTTTCCTTCTTTATATTGATGAAAGTGTAGCTATTTTCAAACTGATGAACATTCGCAGTACTTCGATTCGAATATAGTGAGAAGTGAATAAGTTCTGGTACATTAAATAAACCAATTTAATATTATTTCCACTTGTTCGTTGTATTGTACATACCAAGTGTATATGAACTGTATGCCAATATTACATGCGCGCAAATGGTCAACATTAAATGCCTACTTGGGTTAACACAAGGTCAGGCCAAGTAATCACTATCAGTTCCAGGATCAAATTTCGGCAACTGTGGCTGGGATTTCCAAGGCATATTATCTTCACCCTTTCCCCCTTTACATTTCTTCTAATATAATGTGATTTTGGAGCTTACTTAATTAGCTGCTGCTATAATCCAAAAGTAATACTAATAATAACAATAATCTTGCGTTGGAGAGTGATAGATTTTTCGATTCATTGAGCTGAAGTTAGTGGTTTGCTGAAATTGTCGGCATTAGATGTAGGAGAAGGTCTACAAACAAGTTTGCGTTTCTCCAAAGACATTAGTTCTTTGATTCTCAAGACATATCATTTCTGTTTGTTGTTTTTAACTGTCGGAGCAAATGCTTTTCGGTCTTTAAATTAAATTTACTTGCAAGTTGCACTTAAAATTGAGAATTTGAGTTTCATCTCCATACATTATTACAATATTGTCCGATCGTTAAGCAAAACGGCGAAATATTTATTAATTAGAAAATGGAGATGTATTTCAGGCACTAGCAGTATACTGGCAGAAAATAGGGTGATATTTATTAAAAAACAAAAAATTTACCTTTCCCTTTCCTCAAATATGCCTACACTCTATTCTTTCCATAAATGTAAAATACACACCCCTCCACTTAAAAGATAAGTATGTAATACAATTGAATCCGGCTTACTGTAACTGTTTTTTTTTTCTTCATTATTTTTTATATCTGACAAAATGTAACGATAAGTGAAAAGGGGGCAGAATCACACCTAGAAATGTGAAAAGAAAATCAATAAAAGCTCTAGAAATGTGAAAAGACAAAATGTCATCTGAAAAACACATTCATCACTGCTGTTAAGAAATTCATTAGAAAGACCAAATGCAACTCATATTCATCTCCTAGAAATGTACATGTTAAAATTAAAATAGGAGAGTAAGGATAAATCAAAAGGGGGCAGAATCACACCTGACATGTGAAAAGAAAATCAATAAAAGCTCTAGTTAAAAGAGGAAACTCAATTATTACAAATTGATGAAAACCATTAAAAACTTCAATTGGAAATATTAGAATGATTTTGCTGGTGTTAAAAATATCAGCATAAAAAAAAGCATATAAAACATGATAATAATAGGATTGTTAAGAAGTGTCAAACACAAATGGATCCACAATACTGATGTTGTTAACAAGAAACAATATTCAAGTTGCCTTAATATTAGAAGGAATCTCACGAAATACGTAACTATGCACTGAACATTTAATAATGATTTTGAAATCTTGTTGGCTTGTCGATTGTCAGTTGTCACATGTAATCTCAAAAGTCATAAAATTTCAATTCAAAGGCAGAGTTACAACTAAATGGCCCCTAAAGAATTGGTTTCTGACATAACACAACACAAGGACCTCATTTGATGTATATAACAAATCTTACCTAATGAGAAAAGACTTCAGTGACTTCAGTTGTTGTAACTATTGTATCATCTAATATACAGAAAATGTGTAAAATAAATAGATGTATCAGTATCATTACTCTTTTATATATATATATATATATATATATATATATATATATATATATATATATATATATATATATATATATATATATATATATATATAGCCAAATTATACCCCAAAAAAAACATTAAAAATATCACCACTTGAAATTTTAAATATTTTAAGTGTGTCTTAACTCCATTATAGGTAAAACAACGGCCAAAAATTAAACCTTTTAAAAAAAAAATCTATATGAAAAGGGAGTAAAACACCTTATATATTTAATATACACAGAGAAAGGTGTAGGGTTTTCACATTCACAATCCATAATAACAACGAAGAAGAAGAAAGTGCTAGCTAAACAAAAGTGCTATAATGAAGAGAAGAAAGAGATGAAGTTACTATAAACTTGAAGAGGAGCACAATATACAAGGTGAGGAGAAAATTTAGCAAGAATTAAAATACACACAATACAAACAGAACAGGATGTGTCATATTTGATAAAATAACACATTTAGTGTGTGTTTGCATCTGTGTTAGAATTAGAAATGCACATATCTTCTTCCTATTTGCATGTCCAAAACAGCAAACGACACAGAAGCTACAGAGAGTACTCTCTGTAGCTTCTGCAGGATCCAAACATAATGTTAATAACTCAAAACAATCCAAATATTGCATTGGAAATTCTGATAAAATAGATTAGTTGTAATGGCATTTTGAATTTTGAAAAGACTAATATGTTGTAGAAGCGATCAGCAAAACCAGGTGATTGCCTCATTGCATTTGCGGACAAAAGAAAAAGTATAGAGAGGTGATGCGCATAAATAAGTAAATATATCATAATAGGAATGGGATTATGAATTATTGGTATTGGTGCAAGCAAGGGGAACATGGAAAGATAAAAGTACGAAGTTGATGCTATAAAAGAAAAGAGAGAAATTCACATAGCAGTCTGAAGAATAGAGCCAAGGGTGCCCAAGACGGCGAAGGCGAGAAGAGGGCTGACATCGAGGGTGTCAAAAACAGGGGGGATGATGTTGCGGAAGAGGTTGAGATAAGGATCGCAGAGGTCTCGGATGGCCGAGAGAGGCTGCCGCTCCCAGGGGATGTTTGGGAACCAACTCAGCAAAACCCTAACCATCAAAACACCGCTGTATATGTCAAGCCACTTCCCCAGCCCCGCCGCCACAACCGTCAGCGGCGTGTTCAGGGCTCCACTAGCACTCGGACGGTCACGAAGGGAAGCGAAGAACAAAGTGCCCATCGTGGACACGCTGTCGCTGTTGATGCTCAACACTGGAGTGGCCGCCTTCTTCATCAGCAACAGGGCGAGTCCCATCAGCGTGGACAGCGTGCGAGTGCATTTCGTAGTACAAGTAAGACTTGGGCTGGGTGAAGAAGGGAGGGCTTGAGGTTTGAAGCTCAAGCAAGTGGAAGAAGGACTTGGGGTGTGCCTGTGTTGTCTAACAAAGGGAAGCGAGGAAATGGAGTTCTGACCCAGTGACAGCGCCATCGTCATCTCAATCCGCTAGGGATTTCGCGGAGAACGGAGACCCAAATCTTTATGTTTATCTTCCTCCTCCTCAATACACTATTTTCTTTTATATATAAACACATCATTCTTTTTATTTCCAAAACGCACCTTCAATCATCAATAATCAATTTCTATGATGTGCTCCTCTATCATCTAAATTCTAAAGTGAGATGGTGTATTTTAAATATACTTATAATTCTTTATTGGAAAACCAACTATTAAAAAATTATGATAAAATTCAAAGCTAACTACAATATCAATAATTATTTTTTTAATTAACTATTATTATTACAAATATTATTTTTTAAAGTATGTTATTCTGACTTTAGTGTTTTATTCTTTTATTCTTATGAATCAAAGATACCAAAAACTTTATTATAATAACTCACACTCAATCAGCTTAGGCTCAACTAAACCTCTTTAGTAATCTCTTATGAATTAAAATATTATTACAAATATCTTCAAAAATATTTTATTCATAATGAAAAATAAAATAATTCTAAAAAAAGTGCATTTAATAAATTAAAAAAAATGATGAATCTGAGTGAAATAAAAAGGAAAAAAAAGTTTCAACAGTAAGTAAAAATAGTTCAATGATTTTCAAATCAACCAGTTTAAATCAATCTCTAATTGAACAAATTATTCATTGATAAAATAACAAAAAAATTGAAAAGAAAAAGAAATGAATGACATTTTTCATTTTTAAATTAAGATAATATTTTCAAATAAAAAAAATATTATGACATCTAATCTGTATTAATCTATCACTTAATTTTGTGAAAAATTAAAGAACATTTGTTACGAATAAAAAAAATATCCATCTGTTTTTCCTTCTAAAATTTAACTTCTACGCACATCTTGATAATTGCAACAAATATTAGATTGATGCATACCCTTACCTTTTTTGTTGTTGGTTAATCCCGAGAATAGACAATTGCAATATTGGAATAACCTATCCATCGTTAATTTACAAAATATTTTAACCTAACAGATTGTTACTTTCGTGAAAATGGAAGTGCCGAAGTAGAACGTGCATATTGAACGCCGCAAAAACACTGTTTCGATGACACATGGCTAAATCCAAACTCTACCCCATATATTATCCAACAAGTCACATTTAAGTTAAAAAAAATTAAAAACAAAACTATGAATCAATGGAAGTAATGTGAGTTAAGAGACTTTTTTTGGCACATAAAAAAGAAAAAGAACTAAAGCCGCAGCAGAGTTACCCCCCAATGGTATCTGCAAGCAAATAAGGGGGAGGAGTGGATCTATAATTTATAGAGAGAGAGGTCGAGCTCCTAACTCCAAGCTTCGCCAGGAAATCAGCAGTTATTTCCTTCCCAAAGTCATTTAATCCTCAAAGTCTCCAGCATTCTCCAATAAATAGTTGGCTGCCAATTGCTCATCACGGTCACATGCCAAAAATGCTTCTATCACCGAGGCTCTATCAAATCCCATAGCCTCAAGCTACGAATAATAAGTAAAAATCAATCAGCAGGAATGAAAATCGCAATGACACGTATATTATTAGACTACAAAAAGGAGTGACATTGACATACCCTTCCAATTGCCTCCTGCTCAGCTGGAGTCACATTGATGGCATGGGGCATGTCTTGCTCAGGCTGCTCAAACATATCACTGACAGAAAAAAGATGGATACGTTTCTACTTCAAAATTTCGTGAATATAAAATATTAAATGATGCAAGTAAACTCCCAATTTAATATTATATGATATAAGAATAGAATATCAAGCTAACAAGTAGAAACGTTTCTTTCATATTGCATATATGGGGAAAAAAATTTGACAACCAACAATTGAAACGGTATATGAAGAAAGATAATGGATCAATTAAGTAATGGTTATGAAATGTAAAACGGATAACTTAATATACCATATATGGCAAGCAATAAACTCACCCTTCAGAACCCTCAACAGGTTCATTTATCAACTGGAGAAACTCCCCATGATGCTCTTGAATCAGTCTTAAAAGACCGGGATTCTGCTTACCAAGTTCCTGAAGCACAGGCTGTAAGGGAAAGTGGAAATCATTAGACATCAAGAAATGACCAAAAGGCAGGAAGGTGATCGAGAAAATGAATACCTGTAGAATTTGTGGATTGGATTGCACCATTGAACGCAATGCTTGAAACTGGAAATGCAGACAGAGAAATGGTCACTTAAAAACTATGAAAGTAGAGATTGAAGCCAGATACAACAAGAAGCCTCATCCCAATAGGTGGGGTTGGTTGGCTACATATGCAAAAGCTTGAAACCAGAGTAGTTAATAGCGCAGCGTCATGCAGGCTGATACTACTCCAGGTGAAGCCACAACCTCTCTCTCCCCTCCTTCTCTCTTATCCACCAAACCAACCTTATAACTCCGTCGTTTTATGCTTTATAATGGGGTTAAACTAGGAAAATCCTATCCCTTTATATTCTGAACCTCTTCTTCTTCGATGACCCAGCCCTAACTTCCTCACTTCTCATTGCACTCTGTTCTGAGCTCCCATCGCTGTTGCAACTCCGAACAGCACTGCCTAACACAGCCCAGTGCTGACAGAGATCTTGTCTGGCCAAACTTGACATCCACAACCTGGTTCGTGATTTTCCATCAGTGACCCATCTTTTTCCTGGTGAGTTTCCCAGCCAATCTCCAGCATTTATGAAGAGTGAAAACCCATCTTTTTCTTCTCTGTTCATTTTCAGCATATATACATTGTGTAATATCATATCTATTCAGGGTTTAAAATAGCGGGACGACCGCTATCCACTATAGTGTTTTTTAGGCCGGCTGCTCCACACTGCTATTCACTATTGACTACTGTGCTTTAAACTAGAAAGAATAACAAATTATTTTCCGTTTACTGACTAGACACAGCTGTCAATTAAAAAGTATTTGGAATCACAGTGCATTAGAAATAACAAAGTAATTGGAACTGACAAGAGCATGCTTCACAAACTCATCTTATGGAACTTATATAAGATAAAAGGATTGATAGGAAGCTTCAGAATCACAAGTCTTCTTTTTAAGCAGAGTAAAGAAGTACATGATATTGCAGTTCAGCAAGACCGACCCTTGTACAGGCTTGGAGATACCAATGATACCATGTCACAAAGTTTAGGTATCTCGGTTCTATAATACAAAGAAATGGTGAAACAAAGGGAGACGTAAATTCAAAAGATTCAATCTGGGTGGATGAGTGCTTCAGAGTTTATCTATGATACACTAACATAATATTAATGATGTTTTATGGTGGCATTGAATATGAGGTGATAATGGGCCAAGAATATCATGATTCATGAGTGCTGTTGGGATGAGAACTAATGCCTGCTGAGGAAAAGATAGTAGATTCGTGCCCAATATGGTTTGGACATGTGCCTCACTTAAAAGAGTATATCAAATAGAGGATATCCCTATAATTAAAAGTGGAAGATGAAAAATGGCCTCTCTTAAGGATTGGTTTTTGACAAATACAAAGATGTTATTGATTTATGTAGCCGATCCTACCTAGTGGAAAGAGATTTTGGTTGCTCTATAAGACAAAGGGTTGAAGTAAAATGAAATACATAGCATTAATTTATTGTTTTTTCAATGCTCCATCCTTCTTTAGTCCTTTCCAAACATATTGAAGAGAAATAAGGTAACTTCCAAATTCACGTTTCACACTCATTCTTTAAATGGTTAACATTATCTGTGGCATGGACAAATTGTATATAATCCAAAAAATCAAGGTGCAAACATTGCCTATGTGTCTACTTTCATCAATACAACAAATTCAATATACTAAACTTAAAGCTTTGATTAAACTACTTTGTAGGTCTCTACAGTTTTACTGAATTTTCAAACAAGTCCCTATAGTTTAAAACTTATTTTAACAAGGTCCCTATACTTCAAAAAAAAAATTAATGATGTTCCTATAGTTTAACTAAGTTTTCAATTAGGAGTTAGGCCTATCAAATGTAAATTTTTGTAAGTCCTTGGTATTTATAACATCAACATGAATGGCCTGCAGAAGACGGTTTAATCTAGAGAGCGGCATTTAGAGAGAGATAACAGAATCTTTTAATAAGAATTTAAAGAATGACAACATTTTTATTCATGTAAAAATGTAGTACATGGGTAAATTCATGTTAAAAGTGGAGGCCTACAAAGTTATAAATCCAAAAATTGTAGTACATAGTACTACATAGTGCATAGGTACATAAATCTACTCTTGGTAGAGACTTAGTGGAGACTATTTCTGGGCATTATAATAATTGATGCTACTTAGACACCAATCCCCATGAATATTAAATGCATTTTGCATGTGATGCATGAACCACATACACTTCTAACATACTGCAAGCATCCATTAACAGAGTCCAAAGCTATCAGCCAGTAGGGACTAAAAAATTTCTAGAAATATATGAACTCTCTAACATTTTAAACAAAAAGTACCTACCTATTTCAAATTTTGTTAAAATTATAGGAACCTATAGAGTAATTTAACCAAAATCTTTCTTACAACTTGGATACTGAAGAATATGTCTTTGGAAATAAAGAGAATAACAATTGACGGAGCAGCAAACTCACCTGGGGGTTATTTCTAAGGAAGTCCAGCGATCCAAGTCCAGCACCAGTACTAGAAATTGTCTCCTGGGAGAGAGTTTCAGCTTGATGTAAAGCACAGAAAGTAACAGAAAAAGATGCAAATAGCAAGATGGAATTACTTTTGATGATCCATTCAGTATCATGAGTTTTTACCTGTGGAAACATATTTAAGGGAGATGAATTAGGTCCTACAGGAACTGCTCCAGAAGACATACCAGCTGTTTGAGGAACTGGCACAGCAACTTCGGCTGCTTCAGGGATTCCCTGCCAAAAAGCAAAAAAGCACAAAAAATTGAAGAATTGTTAAATCCAAACATTCACAACAGAAAATTTTAAGCATTCAAAAAATACAAGCAGTTAAGACATACAGAATACAAATAATCTATAGCACGCTCTGGGTTATTATAAGCTGCCCGAAGAGCACGACTAACTGTGTCTCTGTCCCAATTGCCACCACCCATGTCCATAATTTGTTGAATAGTCTGCTCAAGATTACTACCAGCAACTAAATTCGAAGCAGCCAGACCATAGGTATCTGCAGACACACTGCAAAAATGTAGAGGCCTTTTTAGAAGACTTGATGAAAGGAAAGGAGACAATGTCAATGGCAAACAACTCATCCCAACAATGTTAATGAGCCAAAAGAAAAAGAATAATGGCATGAAGGTTATGATAAGCAGCCACAAAACAACTTACATGGCATAATAACTACGATCAGCAAATATAAAATTTTATTTAAATGACTAGTATAATAACCAAATGTACCCCTCAAAGAGCATTCAGTAAAAATATTTGAATTAAAAACCACACTGCTTCCAGTATTATAATGTCAACATCATAATAATTAATTTGATTAAAAGAATAGAACATCTCAAAAACTCACGAGTTAAAGAAAAACCATAATGGAAAAATTAAAATTCAAATTACAGCAAACACATTTTTCTCTTGAATGTAGCACTAAAGATCTAAACGATAATTCACCATTCTTTGCTCAGTAACTATTTTATGGGAGTACATTGTGGCATCCTGAATAAAAACTTCAGTAGAATTTATTAACCGTATCTTAAAAGAAATGTAGAGACAAAAACCATACTTTGTAGTTGGGGCATCTGTGCTAGATGTACTGTTGTTTGCAGCTCTGAAAAACCAGATAAAATAAATAAGGAAAAAAACCGGCTGATATAGAAATCAACCTCATAAAAGATAGACTCACTGAGTTTGCACTGGAGGATCAGAAGGAGGGGTGGAATTTGACATTGATACAGTCGTAGCAGGATTGCTGGCAGGCTGACACACATTCACAATAGCCAATACAGATAAGGAAAACAGGGAAAGAAAGAAATCTTTCAAAAATGAGCAAGCAATACATACCTGAACAGATGAAGCTGCAGCAGAACCCGATGTTTTACTCTGTAAATAGAGAAGTCAAAAGGAAAATTATGGTTGAAGAAGTTGAACAGTGTCTCTTACAATTTACAATACAAACAAAAACAAACTATTGAAAGAAAAATGTCTTAATTGAGTTTATCTAATCAGAACAATCCAAGCAAAAGATATTATATGACAAGATCTAAATCATCTCATAATGTCAAGATAAAATCAGGGGGAGACAATCCAAGCAAAAGATTCTTATCATTTTGATTTGTTAAATGATAGAGAGCAGATCAATAAATCTCTGTATCTAAAAATTATACAAATAAAATTTCACTATCAACAAGTAGAGCACTACATCTGGATGGAGGTGACTTGCCTAAGCAATTGTTTGGCAAGGTATTCTTGAAGAAAGAAATATACCTTACTAAGCATAACAACAAGAAAACCATCTTCAGAGACTTTGTTCTCTACTAATGTAGTTTCATCTTTCAAAACCTTACCATTGTGAATCAGCAATTGCTGTCCACATGGGTAATTATCTTTTCCTTGTACATCTTCAATATTCTTCTTGACAGCCATAACCTGAAGTGACAAAAAGAAGAACACTTCAGCTAATAAACAACAAATTGATAATTTCGGCTGATAAACAATAGAATTTGAAAATAGCACTTCAAAATTTTCCGAATACCACGTAAAGCCTGGTGACAAATTCCTATTCTAACTATGAATTCACATTAAAGTAAAATAGGCAACATGGAATCGGGATTGTATTCAGTGTAAATGTGTAATGCTTATACGAGGGAGCAAAATACCTAAAACACAGTTAGTACAGTACCAACAATTTTCAATAAAAAACAAAAACAGCATCGGCATCTGAGGACTGAGTACCACGCCCGGAACATACAAAATTCCTTGTAATAATAATAATAATAATAATAATAATAATAATAATAATAATAATAATAAAAAGTAATACTGGCATCCACGAAATACTAAATTAATTTGTACAATGTTGGTGGGAAATAAAATGAATGTATGCGATACAAATACAAACAAAATCAATGGCGGATGAGTTTGAATAACAACAATTACAACCATGGTTTGAAAAAAATGGAGAAAAAATTTGCATCCAAAAATTGAAAAAAAAAAAAAAAACAATCAACAAACGTACAGATATTTTACTATAACTGAGAAAGCAACGAGTGATAGGGAAAACGGAAAAGAGAGACAGAGCTCGCTGAATTGCGAAGGAGATTACTGACAGTGTCGGAGGGTTGAACCCTGATTTCGAAATGGCTCCCTTTCAAAGTCTTCACTGTGAGCTTCATGCCGCCGAATTATCGGAATGACGCCGGAAACGGCAGCGATCCGATGAAAGAACGGTAGTGGAGAAGGAAACCCTAGGCCTAGAGAGAGAAACAACTTCGTCTGTTGCCGTTGCAGAGGATGAACACGTCAACCACACACACATGTATGTATAATGCTTTTTTCTATTCTCTTTATTTTTCCTTTCTCCCTTCATTAACTCTCACTAAACAGCCAATTTGTTTAAACTAAATTTTAAAAAAAAAAGTGTTTTGTAAAAAATATTTTTTAAAGAACCAAATAGATCTGTTTCTTAAGAAAAACAGAAATTTTCCTTTTTTTTAGGAAAAAAAATTAAACATATACATAAAAAAAAGCAAAAACAACTTATTTTTTTAATTGTCATCATTATAAACCAAAAAGAAAAACAAGACCTCCAATGTATTGTAGAAACAACATTTTGTATATATGCATTTTTTTATTTTCAATAAGAATATCTTCCAACCGATAGTTGGAGATTAATTATTTTTGAGACATAAAGATCATTGAAGTGAGTTTTGCTTCTTTTAACAAATTGTTTTCATACACATGTTCATAAATTTAACTTTTAACAACATACTAGAAAAAACTCAACTATTTATATTTGTAAAAATATATTTGTTTTGTGATTATTCGTGTGACAACAAAGATTGAATATGGAAAATTAATATACACTAACATAAATTTAATTATGGTCTAAAGATTTTTCTACCATCAAGTTTTTGCATTTTTAATTTTTTTTATAAATATGTATTTTCAATTTTGATATTTATATTTTTTAACTGACTTATATTTTATATTTAGAAAAATGAACTATTTTAATTGTTAAAAGGGAGATGCCAACTATAATAATACAAAATAAATAAATTGTAAAGATAAGTTATAATCTATAAAATAATAATATAAAACCAAACAAACGGATACAAATAGTAAAATAAAATAAACATTATATATAAATTTATATTTTTTTATTTAAAAAACATGCATTTTTCATTAAAAATTTACAAGATCATGCATTCGTTGATCCACAAGTGGGATATGTGCATGTCTAATATATTTTTTAAAAATACCTATCAAGATGTGTTATGAGTGAAAATGTTATGTATCTAGTTGGTCACTTTAGTGAGATCTCTTCTTATAATTACAGTTTTTTTGTTCATTAGCATAGCACTGTCCTGCACAAATATTAAATTTATATTTGATAATTTATAATTATTTTATAGTGTTATAATTTTGTAATATTATCAATTATTTTGTGTATTTTTTAATGAATGTGTGTGTTAGTATTTCAAATTAAGTGTTATATTAAATTATCTTTGAAAATAATCATTCATTTTAAAATTTTGTATACCAAAATAATACTGTTAATTTATTTTTATAATATTTTTGTAATGTTTAGACTTTTGAAAATCTGTTAAGAAGAAATTATAAAAGCATAAAATAAACTATAAAGTAAATTATGATAAAAAGTAAAAAATATTACATTAGAGGAAGAAGATAAAAAAACAAAGATGAAAATATAAAAAAAATATTTACACTAAGGATATATTCCTACCAATAGTGTTATATCAACTAATTGATGCAAAGCATAACTATCACTGAAGTGAGTATCCATGATTGGAAATCAAAACCTGAAAAAAAGGGAAGAGATTTAAAGAGCATCATAATTACTTTCGGTGGTAATGCTCTTTAAATAGTTCCCTTGAAAAAATTAATCAATGGAAGAGTTATTCTTTTTCTTATGCAAGAAGAGAAACATTTTAACAACATAAAACAAAAAAAATATAAGTACATAAATGGAAACCATTCGATTAAATATGTAAAAAAAAGTATTCAAATAAAAAATTAAAAAAGATAAAAACTCACCATAGATAATTTGTGTTTCTTGTTTGTATTTATTTATCCCTCCATTGAAATTGGATAAAAAAGAATAAAAATATTAGCATTGAGTATTCTAAAGGGAGATACTTAAAAAAAAAACAAATCATATAATCTTATCTCAGAAAAAAAAAAGCAAATCAAATAAAAAATAAAGAAAGATAAATTGTTTGAAAAAAGAAAAGAAAGAAATATTTTTATTAAAGAAAAAGTAAATATATAAATTAAAAAATAAAATATAAACCAAACCTTAAAGTAGAGACAGAATAAAAAAGTCAATGCATTTGTTCCATTGAAACTAAATAAAATAAAAGAAATAAAATGTGTACGTAATTAGCTATTCAAAATAAAAATAATAATAGATTAAAAGTGAAAAAATGTAAAATAAAATTAACAAATAAATTTTCAATACTAAATATTAAACAAATTGTGCAAAAAAGGCATTCAAATAAAATTGAAAAAGATAAAAAAAAAACCTTACTGTAGAGAAAGAATAAAAAGGTCAATGTATTTGCGTTTGTTATTTATATTTATCGATCTCTTGGTTGAAACTAAATGAAAGGAATAAAAAGTATTGGCAACTAACTATTTCAAAAAAAAAAATAACAATATATATTTATAATTGAAACTCAAATCATGGAAGATTTTTTAAAGTTCTAAGGAGTATGAATTCTAGGGGTATGAAATGTCAGCATATCGTAGAGCTGGCAAGGACGAAGAAGACGAGAATGACGAAGCGTAAATGAAAGAGAGAGTTTTCTGTGATTTTTTTTTTGAAATTTGAATTTATATAAATGAAGAAAGAGTATAGAAGAAATCATAACACCAAATTTTACGTAATAATATTTAATAATAAAATTATTTTTTATCAATCCATTATGATTTAAATCTTTATATTTATGCATGAGTTACAAAATAATTGATGGAAATAATTATTTATTCCATTATAATTTAAATTTTTATATTTATGCATGTGATACAAAATAACTGATGAAAATATTTATTTATTATGATAAAAAATTATTTTAAGATTTAAAATATACCAAGCTATTAATATAAATTAATCAATTAGATTGAATTTGTAGCTAAGTTGATTGATAGTAAAATAAGAAACTCAATACAGATAGATTGTCTGTAAATAAAATACAATTGAATTGTGAAATTAAGATAAAAATGATATGTAATCTGATTTTCAACAGGAATCACTAGTTTTTTTAGCATATGTTTAACGAGATTAAATGAATGTTTAATTTGCTTAATTATTTGAATAGTTATTGGACATTAGGCTCTTGACAAGATTGAAATGAAGGAGAAGAAGAAATACCCCATCGGCTCCGAGCATTACCTTCTATACGAGGAGATTGGACAGGGTGTAAGCGCTTCTGTCCACCGCGCTCTCTGCGTCCCCTTCAACGAGGTCGTCGCCATCAAAATCCTCGACTTCGAACGTGACAATTGCGATCTGGTATTTTATATCAATATTCTTTCTTTTCATTTCAATTCTATTACAAAATAAAGCTATAACGCAATGCTGGCAGAACAACGTTTCTCGTGAGGCCCAGACAATGTTCCTTGTTGACCACCCTAACGTTCTCAAATCACTCTGCTCCTTCGTCAGCGAGCACAATCTGTGGGTGGTGATGCCCTTCATGTCCGGCGGTTCATGCCTCCACATCCTCAAATCCTCCCACCCCGACGGTTTCGTGGAGGTCGTCATTTCTACCATTCTCAAAGAGGTCTTGAAGGCTTTGGAGTACCTTCACCATCACGGCCACATCCACCGCGACGTCAAGGCCGGCAACATTCTCATCGATTCTCGCGGCACCGTCAAGCTCGGCGACTTTGGTGTCTCTGCCTGCCTCTTTGATTCCGGTGACCGCCAACGCACACGTAATACATTTGTCGGAACACCTTGCTGGATGGCACCCGAGGTCATGGAGCAACTTCACGGCTATAATTTCAAGTCTGCACTTCTCTCTTTATTATAGTCTCTCATTCTTTCTGCCCTGTCTGTCTTAATAATTCTAGCTTCATTTCATTCCCAGAGCTGACATCTGGTCATTTGGTATAACCGCCTTGGAGCTTGCACATGGCCATGCCCCTTTCTCGAAATTTCCACCAATGAAGGTACTTCTCATGACTCTGCAAAATGCACCCCCTGGCCTTGACTACGAGAGGGATAGGAAGTTCAGTAAGGTCACCTCCCCTCACCTTACCTCTCAGTTCTTCTTCACTCTTCTGATTTCTCCTTTATTCCTAACCTACATCTCTATTCCTTCTTTCCAGTCTTTCAAGCAGATGATTGCTAGTTGCTTGGTAAAAGATCCTTCAAAACGACCCTCTGCAAGCAAGTTGTTGAAGCATTCCTTCTTTAAGCAGGCTCGCTCCAGTGATATTATAGTCAAAAAGCTTTTGGAGGGGTTGCCTGCTTTAGGTGACCGAATGGAAGCTCTAAAGGTTCCATATTATTACCATAATTTCCCTCCTGCCCCGGCCCCGGCCCCTGTTATCTTGTGTAATCTTTTTTATAAGCTCATTTTTATATCTTAGAGAAAAGAAGAAGATATGCTCGCACAGAAGAAAATGCCTGATGGAAAGATGGAGGAATTATCACAGGTAACCGTTACCATGTCTAATTGTTTGTCAGTTGCGAGCACCACTTGCTTTCAAAATCTCATATTCTTTCATACCAAGCTTACCATATCATTCTGTTAATCCTCTATAGAACGAATACAAACGAGGAATTAGTGGCTGGAACTTCAATCTTGACGACATGAAGGCTCAGGCTTCCTTGGTACACACCATGTCCTATCTTTTCTCCCTTACAACAATCCTGCAGTTATAGATTCTAAGTAGAGGTTTTATTTCTTCTAGATTCACGATTTCGACGATGCTATGTCTGATACCAACCATGCAGGAAGTTCAATTTCTTTATCTACACTTGATTCACAAGATAAGCAATTGCCAAGTGCAATTCACAAACCTTCTCGATCTGCTGATATGGTATTCATAAATTCGTTAGGATCATATGCAGTTTATTTCTTTCTTTCGTTTTTCTTCTGTTTCCCGTTAACAATTTTTTAACTGGGGTATTGCTAATGGCTATGCTTCACAGGAAGAGAATGACGAGATGCAAAATCTATCAGCTTCTGTTCTCGTAGTTGATTCTGCAGTAAACGATGCCAAGTATGCTCCTAAAATGCATCTGATGTCAGATCTAGTAAATTATACTTTTTTAGTGAAACTCATGATTATACGTTTACAACATCATGGGCTAATGCCTCTGTTTGGCTTGGGATCTTATATTCTAAAATAAATGATACCTATCTCTACAGTTCAGAAAAGGATTGATCCAATTATTAATTATTATCATCTGTTGCCATTTCCAGATTTAGGTTTGAAAAATCTGACGACCACTCTAGCATCACCTGTTCAAGCCATGAACCACAAACTTCTTCATCCTGTCTCGATGATCATGTGGACAATAATTTGGGTGAAAAACCTGATATGGAAAATGGTGGAAGATCCGTGGAGGGAATGGCTACCCATTATTATCATAGAAGTGGATGTTCATCTAGCATCTTACCTGAAGTTACTCTTCCACCTATTCCACCAGAAAGGTGAGTATTACAATTATGCATCATGCTTGTTTAATTTTTTTTTTCTGGTAAAGTGCATTGAGTTTATTTAGGAAAACTGCAAATTACATTTGCTTTGTTGAAAAATGTTAGCAACAACTCTTTGTTATTGATTTATTGAAAATGAAAAAATTTTGTGGGTCATTTCTTATGTTCAATTTGGTGTCTGCCATCGCTTTCTATGTTTATTTTATGGCTATTTTTTAACAGTATTGAGTTTTTCTAGTTCTTCCCATTCTCTGGTAGAACTTTGCTTTCTCACTTGGAAGAAAACCAAGATCATAGACCATTTTTTTTTTGGATTATGTAATTTACATTGAGAATGAAGTACATAAATGTGTGATTTGATAAACTGCATTAACATGTCAACGTGCTATAGGTCAATATTATTTGGTTTCTTGCCTTGTAGCGTGGCTTTGCCACACTGCTCTCTTCATATGTAGCCATGTCTTTTTTGTTATATTTGGTGGATGCTTGGTTTTGTTATTTGTTTGCCCAGGTCTATATTTCTGTATCTCACTCCTTGTTTTTAAATTTTGGCATATGCTGTGCTAAGTTTGGTTACAATTATTATTTTGGCTTATAAAAAATTGCTAAATTAATGAGATTAATCTGTGGCATGTGCTGGTTTATGTCATCAATGGTAGTATAACTTTCATGTTTTAGATATCAAATACGTACCAGTTTCTATATACAGTATTATTCAAGTTTTAGCTGTCTTGATTCAATTCAATGGATTGAATACAAATCAAATATGACTATATATTTTCTTTCACTTCGTTTAGTTTTTTTTCCTCCATAGAAACGTAGAAAATTTTCTTTCCCTGCTTCCGCTTGTTGAAAGACAGTTCTTTCTGTTTTTAAACTACCGAGCTTTGACTAATTATGGAAGGTAGGGTGTATGTTGTTTCTAATATTTTTCTTAAAGAACTTGCTTGACCCAATGATTTTGAAATCTGATATCAATACGCTGATGTTGATGATTATAAAAAAGGTAGTCAGTAATTACAGCTACCGACTCATGATGGATACTCTGTATCACACAAGTTAAATTTCACGTTCTCAGGAAGCGTACAAATCCTAATTGTCTTCAGTCAGTCTTTTATTTGTATTCAGGAATCTTAGAACTGTCTGAATTTTAAAAAGAATATCCTAAGGTTCTCAAGTTGCTTCGTTTTCAAAGACCATAGAGTAGGTTTGCGCCTTTTTGTTTATATACCATACCACTTTTCTCCTCCATAAAATAGACATTAGACAACAACATTAATTTAATTTTATCATAAATCAATATTAGGAATTGTAAAAAAAGCATAAAGGTAAGAGGGTTCGAATAACATAACTGGAAGCAAGTAATTGCACATTTATCATTAGTTGAGGGATAAGTATATAATAGTGTAGTACTTAACATTTCTACCCATTTAATAATTTTATATTAAATGTGATTTTTAAATCAATTTAACTATTAAATCTTAACTTTCAATTACTTTGATGTTTGTGTAAAATCTAGTGAAAGTGAATAAAAAAAAAATAATCAAATAACTTTTTATATTTCAATTAATTTTGATGTATATTATGAAATACTAAATAATTTTAGATTAATATAGAATTTTATATACATGATTTATATTATAATGGTGAATATATCTAGTTAAATTTTGTTGAAAATGTGTAAGAGTATTTTTAACATACATTATAATTTAACATCACTAATCCCTCTGATAGTCTTGTTTGATTATGAGAAGGAATCGATATAGGAGAGATCGGTTTACACTAGTATAAGACATAACATTTTTATACTATTTAGTAACTATATACTAGTACTATAAATTGTGTTTTTTAAACTGCTAAACTATAACTAAATAGTATTAATTTGTTTGTATCAAAATCTTGTAACAATTTTTTAGTATAATGTTTTCTCTACAATGATACCATTATTTCGTTCATTTAACCCTTTGAGTATCATAATTTATCTGCCATCAGCATTAATACTTAGCAATACAAATGACAGTGAGAAACTACAAAATCTGCACCCGAACGTTTCAAGTTGCAATGCAACTTCATTTCCACAGACAGGAGAGGACGTGCTTACTGAACTTCCTTCTAGAGTCTCAAAATCATCAGGTCATATTCATTTGTCCATTCGAATGCTTTGTTGTCAACATCAAGGGAGCACTCGCTGTTTTTTTCCCCCTAGACATAACAGCTGGGTTCTTGAAGCCCTGGGGGAATACTCCTGCATTTTTGTCTAATAAATCATTCTTGTGGCAGCTAATTCTGATGACACTGATGAGAAATCAAAGGTGCCAGTTGTACAGCAGAGAGGACGTTTTAAGGTTACATCTGAGAATGTTGACCCAGAAAAGGTGAGTAATAAATTATTCTCATTCTCCTCTCTTGAAGACTGAAATACTAAGTGTAGTTTTCTTTCAGGTGGCCCCTCCTCCTGTATTGCAAAAGAGCCATAGTGTGCAGGTTTGTGGTTTTGAAGTTTGTATAACTGTCCCTTTTCTTCCCTTGGTTAGGGGAGAAACCTGTTTTGGTCTAAACCATCCTTTTAATACATAATTTGTAATTTCCACTGGTACATAGGTTTGAAAGATATGTTGATTTGTAATTTCCCCTGGTACATAGGTTTTTGAAAGATATGTTGACCATAATTACAAAATAATTTTACCATGATTACATTGCTTTTGTAATTGTAATTCTTATTGCATTGGCTTGGGCATTAATGGTGTTTGATTTGCAACTAATCTTGCCAGAAAGTGCTACTACCGTTTTCTTTAATAGAAAATGAAAGTGTAGCAATGTGTTTAGTATTGAGTTCATTTGGTTTGAAGAATGGATCTATAAAATAATATGATAGTGGTTTCGAATCATATACCTATATATCAGGCAGATATAACTCCTAATATACGGAACATCTCATGGAAATGGCACGGGTTATGTAGGTTTTTAGCCAGCATAATGCTGCTTCTACACATCCAACTTTGCCATTATTACCAGCATCTGATGCCACACCATCAAATCTTTCTGGCTGCTCTGTGTTTCCTGTGTTGCACTCTGTACTGCAGATAAATATTCTTCAAAGGGTATGTTCAGCCTTATGGTCTTATGAGTTATGGTTGGTCTACTTTAGCTAATTTCCACGAGAAATGTTTTTTTTTCAATGACTTTTTAATAGGAGAGCATTTTAAGTTTAATGAAGCAAATTACTTCCGGCGACTCTTCAGGTTCTACCAAGAACACTTTCTGCTTAAATATTTTATTCAAGACTTTTTTTCATTGTTTTCTTTTATATGCATACTTTTCAATTCTTTTTTTGTCAACCGTACAGCTGATGGCACATGTAACCCAGCACAGATAGCAATAACTGAGAAATCTTTGGTATGCATTTATGGGGCTTATGTTTTTTTTATTGTAATTCATTTGAATTTATTTGAGGATGTGCCATCTGAAAACCATGTACATTCTGTGGTATAAGAAATGTTAAATAATAAATTAATAATAATGCCAACTGAGTTTGGAGGTTATGAAATTTAAAATTATTTAATATGAAGGACTTCTCAAAAGCTCTGAAAGGTTAGCTTAATTACAAGAGAGATGTTTGATAAAGTTTTTGGGGTGCACTTCTTGTCCTGGATGCTGGAAAACATTTCGTTTAAAACCTACGGTAGTATAAATGCATAAAGTATTTATTTGGAGACAATTGAAATAAAATGTTAATCAATTTAAAATGTTTTAATATTTCATTGAAAATTCAAATGTTTTAATATTTATTAAAAAATTGAAAATGTTAATAAATGGGTTTTTTTTTATGCTAAAATGTTGATCAGTTTTAAATGGAATAACAAATACGGTTAAAGCGAGGAAATCCGGCTTTTCTTAGCCTTTTGTTGCAAGCATATTCTCTTGGAGTTTCTGTTTCTCATTTAGTGTCGTTGTAATCTTTTTTTTTTTTTTCCGGGCTTAGGCCTGTTGAGTAACAAAAAAAAACTTAGTAAGGAAATAAATTGAATTGCAAATTCAGCATGTTTGTTTGCTGTATTACCTTTCTAGAGACATTTATCTTTCTCTTGTTTTTTATTTTTAAATATTTTTACAGTTACTTGAATGACTTTGTATCTGCTTTTCCTTGTGTTACTTTAGCTAGAAGCAGCTCACGAGAGGGAAAAGGAGTTACTTCATGAGATAACAGAGTTGCAGTGGAGGTATTGTATAGTATTATAAAATATAGTTGGATTATATGGTGAACTATCGGTGTATCTTAATCCTAGCGTTGTGACATGTAGGCTTATCTGTACCCAGGAGGAGCTTCAAAAATTGAAAACAGAAAACGCCCAGGTTAGTATCTAGATATATTGCACCCAATATTCTGAGAACTTACTTTGGATTATGGATTTGACATTCTAACTTGTAAATCGTAGGTGTGATTGCCTTGTGGAATGGATGCTTTCAAGTGGATGGCTTGGATACTCAATTTTAAGTTCTTCACGGACACTTGAAAAATTGAAGTGCAGAAAGAAACTAGAATAACGACCATACAAAATATCTAGACTAGATATGAAGCGGTATGCTACTTGTAGTTTTTTTTTTTTTTAATAATCTAGATGATATAAACTTTACTCATAGTTTTCTCGTTATAGCAGATTCATTGTTGATAATTTTGTTTTTGTAAATTATTTTTAGCATTATTTCTTGGTTGCAAATTATAATGCACATGGTACTTTCTGGTGCAATATTCTTTTGAGATTAAAATGCTGAGATTTCGATACTCGCTCGGGTTGGAAGTTTTTTAATTGTTAAGCACTTTAAAAATAAACGACGAACGTGGAGAATTTGTTATTTGGAAACTCAATTTGATATTTCAGAAAGGCACATCAGTCGCATATTTCCATAAACAATTCTTTACAAGGCATATCATGTGTGGTAAAGAATAACTATTTAAATTTAAAATCTATAAACACGTGTGGTAAAGAATGAATCATGTGTGGTAACCTCTATGGTAGCTTAAACTAAAATTAATATATATATATATATATATATATATATATATATATAAGTATTGATATGTTTTTAATTTTATTATTTTGACAATGATTTATAATTTTTTATCATGATTAATGTTAATTAAAATCCAAAAGGTTGGATAGTCATGTAAGGTTTCATTGCACTCACATAAGTGAGAATTCATGTTCGATCCTCATCTTGTGCAAGATTTTTTTGGGCTTACAACACTCACACATCACAAATGAGATTAATCTTTGAACCCATTAGTTGGAAGACATATGTGATCTCTAACCTAAAACCAAAAAGATTAACGTTAAATGAATAAATTTATTAAAAAGGTAAATGTATTATAGAAAAAATTAATTTGATATAAAATAAGAATAATATGACTATATAGTCACAAATATAAATAATTTATTTCATTCTTAAAATAAATAAAAAATATAATATGAGAATTGAGATGATTCTAGAGGTATGTTTTATTCAAATGAAATGAAATATAACAAAGAATGGATCAGGTTAGGTGTTGTAGGTTCTATAGTTTTAGTGTTACATGAGTCAATAATCACATTATTTTATTAAATATTATACTTAGTCACCTAATTTTGAGGAGTAGGTATGATTTATGTCTAATTGTTCACATCTAGTTTCTCTAACCATATTTTTGAAATAAATTAGGGTTAATCCAAATTGATTTTGTAATAGATATGCTACGGAATAAATATGTTTATTTTTTAAATAATATAATTTTCATCCTAAGTTATTTTATATAGAACAAGAAAAAATAATAAATAAATGAAAGAATAATAATTTTATAAAATTAATCTTACACCATTATTAATTTATTTTTAAATTTTGTAATTCTTCATTAATATATAATGAATAAAAGCGAGAGAAAAATTATTGTTATATTGAAAAAACTACAATGACAATTATGTTGGGATAAAACTTTTCTTACACAGCAATGATAACTGAGAGTACCATCTTTTCTTGTAACACAAGCTTCTATCATTTAGATTAATTTGCCTTATGTGATTTGAGATTTAGTTATACTTAAAGTTTATTTTTTTTTTTCAAAAATGTATTATGCCAAGATCAAACACAATTTATTTTTCATAAACTCAACTCAATACGTATTGTGAACTGAGACTATATCCTTTTACTTTATCAAATCTACACTCATTGTACAGTCCAAATTTGTTCCTACCAATCTCATAAAAATAACCCTCTCACTAATACACACATACACATATGCCTCAAAATAATGTTTTAATATATTAATTGTATTTCTTTTTACTAAAAATTAGTTTGATATTGTGATGGGATTGTTTTTACTAAATTAATAACAGACTTTATTCTTCTATACATTAACTTTATAATTTTAAATTCTAAATAGAATTAAATTATAAATTTAAAGAAAATATATGCTTAAAAATTGAAAAAGCAATTTAAAGAATATTTTGCAATACGTACTTTGAATTAAATCTTTTTAATATAAATATATCATTATATTATATAAAGATATTCATAAATTTATATGAAGAACTCCTATTATTCCCGACTTATAAAATGGTAAATTTTTTTATAATATTATATACCACCAAGCCTGGTTAACTATAAAAGAATTGATAGTTTTGTGAAGGGGCATGAGTAAATCTAATGTTTTTGGTAAAAGAAAAATAAAGTAAATAAATAAGAGGGGAGAAATCATGAAAAGTAAAAGAATGCAGGCATAGTCAATGTAATTTATTATATTAATACACGTATGGATCTATAAATGAAGAATGAATAAAATACATCTTAACCCTTAAGTCTCTCTTTCTCTCTCCTATCTTGTGTTGATGGTCGATGATGCAATGTATATATAGGATTGGGGAAGGAGGACGTTGTTTGTGAATTGTGAATTGTGAATTGTGAATCTGAAGGAAGCAAGGAATGTCGCGAGAAATGAAGTATGTGCAACAATGTATGGGTGCCAATGGGCTTGAAAAAATCATTCTTAGAGAAGTTCGCGGCTTCTCTGCTGAGGTTTCCATTTTCATTTGCAGTTCTCAATCTATTCTTGCATTAATTATCACAATTCACAATTTAATTCATTTTTATCTTGTCATCCATAAACCATCATTTGTTTCTTGTTCCGATTTGGAATCACAACTATCAATTGCATTACATTGTACGCCTCATTTTTTGTGTAGGTTTATTTATATGGGGCCCAAGTTACATCATGGAAAAATGACCTTGGGGAAGAATTGCTTTTTGTCAGTAGTAAGGTTCAAGTTTCACTTGCACATATATGGATCTTTTTGGACTTGTGGCTTTCTGAAATAATTACCATTAATTTCTCCTTTTTATAAATGTTATTGTATAGAGCGTGGATGAAATTGATGAATAGTTTTCTGGAAACAATAGTGCATTCATATCTTAATATGAAAACACAGATATGCCAATTGTAGCATAAAATTTTAATTCGTCTCAACTACATACAAAACGAAGTTATATGGCAGGATAAAGTAAGCTATAAAATGAATTACATATTTTATATATTTTTATAAATCGGTATTTTAAGTTATATATATATAAATAATTGATTAGTAACTTTTTTCTTCCGGAAATTTATTGTCTTCATAATATAGGTATGAACCTAGGAAACACACATACGATATTAATATGATATGATACAAACATAAGAGTACAACAAATTTTAAAAATTATAGGACACAACATAACTATAATGCAATATATAATACTTATATAAAATTAACATTAAAAACTATTAGAAAATCATAAAATAAAATTCATGCTTTAAAAGTGAGAATAAAATATTGTATACATAATAACAAAAAAGTTAAAATTTGTTCATTTATTATGATATTTTAATTTGTTAGTATAAAAGTAAAAAAAAATGTGTTTGGCACGATTATAACATGTTGTGTAAGTGAGGGGGTAACCATCAAATAAATTTATTCTAATTAGTTATGAACAATCATATAAGTAAATCTAATATCACATTTTAACTCAAAATCTAATTTAATTTTATGGATTTTATCTTCATTTATATGATATTCAACTTTTTCATTCCTACACAATATAAAACTTTGGCTTACACTTATATTTCAACATAGCACATCAATCAAAAGTGTTTGTGCTTTTTTAGTAGAGATCAACTGAAAAAAATGTAAAATAAATAGACGTGGGAGAGAAAATGAAAGAAGGAAACTAACAAGTTATTAAGTTTGTAACAAGAGTGTTCACAAACACTAATTCTAGCAGTCAATTGAATTTTATTCCTTTCAAATATGTTTTTAAAACTATTTGTTATGTATGAACTAACTCAACTGCTCCCTAAATCTTGCATAGATCCTTCCCCTATTTGATTCTTTTAGATTCATATTTCCTCTTTTATATGAATCGTTGCAGGCTAGTTTTAAGCCTCCAAAATCCATACGTGGAGGTATTCCAATATGCTTTCCTCAAGTATGTGTGTATCTTTTTGGGTTTCTATGCTTTTATTTCATCTAGTTAATTTCTTTCTTTAAGTACTTCTTATTTATATGCAGTTTTCAAATCACGGATCTCTTGAGCATCATGGATTTGCAAGGAACAAGTTTTGGACCTTAGATCCTAATCCCCCACCATTTCCAACAAATAGCACAAACAAAGCTTTCATTGATTTGATTCTTAAGCACTCTGAAGATGATAAAAAAAATTGGCCTCATAGGTATATAAGTTAGCTTATATAATTATTAGTGTAATTATAAAAAATGAGCTTAATATTTTCACACCCTTTTAGTCCTTTTTTTTTAATCAATTTTTTGTTTAATAATTTGGATTAAAATTTTATAATGATTGCTTAATAGATACGAGTTTCGTTTGAGGATAGCTTTGGGACCTGCAGGAGATCTGATGTTGACATCTCGCATTCGAAACACAAATACAGATGGAAAATCCTTTACCTTCACATTTGCCTATAATACATACTTCTATGTTACTGACATCAGGTTTTATATCACCTTCAGATACTTAGTGATATATGCATCCATTAATATCTTTATTTTTCCATCCAGTCTTTCTAAATATATGTTTACAATCTAAATGATAAGAATATTCTAAATCAACTTTTGATCAAGTATGATAATATTCTTGTTTCATTCTCTTTTTAAATATTTTTGCTCATGGCATGTTAAAGTATATATTTTGACTCCTTTTAAACAAGAGCTATACTTTAGATTGGAAAATAAAATACACTTATAATCATTCATTGAAAAATCAACTTCAGTAAAAAAAAACTAAAAAAAATCAATAATTGAAATTGTGATAAAATTAAAAAAAAACATATAAAGTAAATTTTAAAGTCAACTACAATCTCAAGCACTGATTATCAAATCAATATTCAGACGAGTCAAAACTTTGTTATCACATGTTATTGTAGCATGATAATTGAATTTATCTTGGATGAATCTTTTTCTTAGTAATTGAAATTTTGATAACTGGTGAAACATGGATAAATTTTACTTTTTATAACGTTTTGGACATTTCAAATCTTTATTTATGATTGAGCACAAATACTAGATACTTAATCAATACTTAAAAATGATGCTTAAGGTTAAAAAGTTCATAAGCAACATAAGTTTAAAAAATTCTACTATGAAACAATTTGTTTTTATTATTTACTAAATTAATTTCAGATACTTTCATATCTAAGTATTGTTATTTGCATTTGGTCATGGTCTTGTTTAACATCATATCAAAATTACATTGCTTTGGGATTTAATATTTGTGTTGTTTGCAAGCTAATTAACACAAATCTTATGTCCAGTGAAGTGCGAATTGAAGGATTAGAGACATTAGATTATCTGGACAACTTGAAGAATAAAGAACGATTTACTGAACAAGGGGATGCTATAACATTTGAGTCTGAAGTTAATATTTACTACAAGTGTAATAGTTTCTTGTGTTGTTTATATTTTATTGGTTCAACTATATAACAATTTTATTTTGTTTTTTTTTATATTTTAATTAAAGGTGGACAAAGTATACTTAAGCACCCCCACGAAAATTGCTATCATAGACCATGAAAGGAAGAGAACTTTTGTACTGCGAAAAGATGGACTTCCAGATGCCGGTGAGCTTACTAATATTAATATCCCTCCCTATATACATGAGTATCATGAAGAAAATGTGATATTAGATGATGAAAACTTAGAATAGAATGGTAAAAAACACGAATGATGAAGTATTTGCACTTTTTTTTTTCTGGCTACTCATGGCATGAATATGTATATTTGGCAAGCATTTGCCATATGCATGCATTGTCCCATGGTAGATATACATGTTTGATTCAAGGTTTATATTAAAGAAATGACTATTTGCCTTTGCCAACTCCCTAAGCGATCTTTTTAAGAATAAACGATTATTTTTCGGAAAACAAGCTTCGCGAGCCAAGTTATGTCAAACATGAGCTAAAATGATTGAACCTTTTAATAAAATAGTTTTTATTGAAATTACACAGTTAACATGATCATAATGAATAAAGCCTTTATGTTTGGTTTGAGGGAAGTAGAAATGAAAGGATGGATTTCTTAATTTTTTCTTATTTGGTTCAAAACTTTGGAGAAGAAATGGAAATGAGAAGGCTTAAATCCTTCTCATCCCATTTTGGTATTTCTTACAGTATTGGAGAATTTAGAGGGTATGAAAGGTGAATTATAGTTTTTGAACCGAACAAATTGAATTGTTACGAGATTTTATTTTATTATTCATCTCTTAGGTTTATTATTTATCTATAAAGGTGTTCTAGTGTATCATTCATACTTTCCCTCCCTTCCGTTTATAAATCAAACAAGGTAACTTTAATCTTCCTTCTATTAAAAACCCTTCTTTTATTTCTCTTCTTTAAGCTAGATTCGTTAAAAATTATTTTCATGAAATTAGATGTTGAAAAAAATTGAATAATTGTTTTATCCAAAATATAGTTGTGAAAACTTAGTACAAGAAAATTGATTTAGTCTATTGTTTGTTGTATGATGTTAAAATCAAGCTTGTCATAATGTTTAATATTAATGTTTTTTTTTTTTTGTAGTGGTATGGAATCCATGGGACAAAAAAGCAAAATCCATATCTGATTTAGGGGATAATGAATACAAACATATGCTTTGTGTTCAAGCTGCTTGTGTAGAAAAACCAATTACTCTTAAACCAGGTGAAGAGTGGAAAGGAAGGCAAGAAATATCTCCAGTTCCTTCAAGTTATTGTAGTGGTCAACTTGACCCACGGAAAGTGCTTTTTAGTTATTAGGATAATGATTCCAATGCATCTTTGTAAAGGTACTTCACTAAATCTTGATGGATTACAAAAGTTATTTATATCATATTATAAACTTTATGAGGTTATATGTGGTGCAAATTTTATTCCATATGATGAGATTTTATTAGAAACTATAAAGTTATATAATGGTGTAAGATGCGAATAGGTTGATGAAACCCTTTGTATAAAAAATGAATACAATGTCTCCTTATTTTCTTAGTGATAATTGGTTACCAATCTCATATTAATTTCATGTGTTACATGTTGCACTTGTTAATTTAAAATTGTATTAATGAGATTACTTTGATGAGTTATTCTTTAAACTAAATACTTATTCCTATTAGTTATGTCCTGACAACTTTAAGTACCTCATATATTGTTTGGTCATTTTTCTTCTTTTATGGAATGAAATAACCAAATTGTTTGTCAATAAATTCATAATATTAAAAGGAAGAAAATTATCCGTGTATAATTATAATTTGCTTCCTTTATCCATTTTTAATGGAATTAAGTTTAATATAGTTAATAAGCTTATTTCTTGCAGAAAGTTTTGTTGTGTTAATGGTGTTATCAATGATTATTGACAAGATTCATCTTTAAATTTAAGGGCAAATTCACAATAAGTAAGTTGAAAAAATGTGTATTAAAGCAAACCATTATTTATAATAGAATCGTATCTTTTGGGTGTGTATTAAAAATGTGCAAAAACAATAAGTAAGTTGAAAAAAAAGGTTTGCTAACTAAATCACAACTTCATTGCTTTCTTGATAGCTTTGTGAATATTGAATCTTAAAAAATCTCCACATCAAGTCTCAAGTCTTGTTGAAAGGTCTCAAGTCTCTACCATATAAAATCTTTACTACATAATTTGAGGACATCTTAAACTATGAGTTACTCCATTCTTGTTGAGAGGTCTCAAGTCTCTACCATATAAATAGTACACGTCCACAATTCCTAGCAAATATAGCAACCAAGTATTCAATATCATTAGCATAGAATTCCTTATTTTCATATGAAGCATCAACATACATTTTAGCCATCCAACAATTTGGATTGTACACCCTAAATATCAATATACATAATACAAATCTTGAAGGAATAATAAGATGAATATACATAACATACTTTTTCTCTTTCCTTGCACGTTACTAGTCGAGTCCTCAAACAAAATAACATGTTGGATTTCCAAATAAGCTAGATCAAGTGACTAAATAAACTAAGTGCTAATCTATTTTTTATGCCTTACTTGACACAATTTTCTGACTCTAATTCTATTTATTCCAAGTGTTAATACAAAAGATCTAAATTGAGAGACATTTTGAATGTTAGAATTAGTTGGAAGGAAATTGAGGATCTAATTTATATTTTTTATAATTAGTAAAGTGAACATTTCAAGCTACATAACAAAAACATCTCTCATACCAACTGGTTGTTGCACTGGACACAATCAATTAGCAGATGAGCTAAACTAAAAGATTTGTTGTTTACTATTATTGTGTAGGAGCATAATACTTATTACCTTCTTATATGTATTTCACATTGTGGTAGGAGAATGTGTCCATATCAATCTAAACCCATGTAGCATTGCACATACCCTTGTATTTGGTATCTTCTTTTGATCATGGGGATCATAAAACTTTTCTTATACCTAAACATTAGCACTCCTAGTGTTGGGTTTGGTATCTTTTTCTTCAATAATACCTGTCTTTAAAAAAAGTAGCTAAACAAACTTTCAACTTTTTGAAAAGTCTCATGCCATAGAAGAGAACCATGACTTTTAGAAAATAGGTGATTTTATTGTATGTGATATTTGATTTTTCTATTATTATTTTGGTGTGTAGTGGAATTATATATAAAATATTGAATAAAAAATTGTTTAACCCATTTTCTAATTTTAGCTTATTTGGTTGAAGACAAAAAAAATTAAATTTGTAGTAATGATAGTTCCTTGGATTATCTAAATTTTTTTCTATTATTTTTAAGAGATTTAAGTCTTTTATTTTAATTTTTAACTCTTTTTGTTTTCAAAAATATGAATTTTAGAATATTAGACTAAAAGAGATTATTTATTTTATTTTTGAAATTTAGTTAAGTTGTTTATTTTTTTTATATTTTGATGTTTTGAATTTTAGGTAATAAAGAAGGAAAACTAAAGCTCTGATAGACCAGAAAAAAAAAAAAAAAAAGGTAGCCTCAGACCCAAGGATGAAGCCTTCAAGAGTATTGGACTCATATATAAAAAGATGAAACAAACTATTAGAGATCTTTTTTTTTTTTTCTTTAATTTTGCAGTTACCACGATAGATTTTCTCTCTCTCTAGAAGCTTTATAGGCACGACAAAGACGATTAAGGTGGAAAATCACGTCTCTTTTAGCATCTATAAAGTTTTCTCTTCTTTGTTAGGATTTTTTTTAATGTCTAGTTAAACCCCTTTTTTTGTAAGGGTTAAGTGAATTTCTATGTAACTTATGAACTCTAATTTGGTATTTTAAATGAAAATTTGATTTTCTTTCCATTGTGTTTGTAATCTTTTTATTTAATATATCTTAAAGACTTTATCACCCTTAGGGGGATTTTCAATATCTTGAATGAAAATTTACTTCATTGATGTACAATGAGATACAAACCTAGTAATCCTCTCAGATAATACGAATTTGTTTCTATCTTATTTCACATAGAGATATTACCTTTATTTACTTTGAACATATTTCTCACCAATTCTAACAAAAAGTAAATTAAAAAGAATACAATATATGCAAATGAACTACCCCTTTGAAAATCTTAACAATATTAATTTAAAGATCTCGTGCAGTCCACCCATTTTCGTACAAAGATAGCAATGCATCTCTAATAACATGTCTCTAGTGCATGATGATCACGTACAAGTGGTGTTTTACAAAACAATACAAAAACCGAGTATTCTTCATTGATGTCATTCCCAAGTTACCCTCTGGCAAAAATATTATGAAAGGATCGAAGGGCAAGGCTTGCTACATGCATTCCAAATTAAATAATCCATTTTTGTTGTACAAATATATATATATATATATATATATATATATATATATATGGATGCCCGCTTAAGCTCAACAAAACAAAATGGTAGGTGAGGCCCGAGGCTTGAACACAATAGATATATCCACGTTGAGCCATGTATAAGTTAAACGTGATGCTCTTTCCTTTTAGAACTATCTAATGTACGATTTGATATTATCATGGACTTTTTGTTTTCCCCAATACATACACACAAATGTATGTTGTATCATTACGTTTTGTTGTATTACGGTATTACCTCCTTCTACACTATAAAGAACTTAAAATAATGACCACTATGCTGAAGCGAGTTTCATAATTTTATTTATCAAATAATGAAATTAAACATATTGGAATTGCTAATTATCATCCTACAAATGCATATTTTCTGTTATATTTTTGCCAAAAATCTAGTTGTTGTTATTGTTAAGTTGACTTGGGAAACTTACATATTCTGATATTCATCAATGTAGAAGTAAAAATAGAGAAACTAGAAGCATGGATAAGAGTTTTGTTTTTTTTTTAATCAGCCAAACAAAATACAATTATTTTTCATATGGTAAACACCTTTATGGGTACTCTCTTAGAAGTCTTTTCTACACATACCCAATCTATTCATAAGATACTCAATTTATGAATTCTTCAAGTAGTTTCCTTGGATTTATTGTGTTTGTTTTCACTTTATGGATAGATTCACGACATCCCAACAACAATATTTATAACCATAAAATATCATTTTATTAAAAATGTTATCATAATCTAACAAGTTCAAGAGGTTAAGATTTTGAAGAAGAATTAATGTTTTTTTTTAACAAAACATGTTTTAATTTATGAGATTTTAGTACGAATAATAATGAAGCAGGAGAAGACAGACACCCGTCTCACGTGAGAAAATCATTTTTTATATATATATTTATACTAAATACAAATTAAGACAAATTATTTATATATAATTAAGAGAATTTAAAGTTATCGATACACGCAAGCACATGTACATTCACTACATTATACCTCATTAAAAAACAGATAGACAAAAATCCATGTATTTTATCCATTAAGTTATCCAAATCTAATTATTAGAATATCTAGCAAGTACAAATTCAAACAAAAATGAAAGACTAAAATGCATATAAATTACAGTACAGAAAACCATAAACACAATTAAGCCTTTTTATTTAAAGTTTACCATAATATGATCTAGTGTGGACGCACTAATAGCAAAACCTGGCCTAATATATACAATTAATTATTATTTCAGTTTTATATCCTCCCAAAACAATACCACTGTGGTTCTAGATATTTCATGCTGGTTGCAAAGCAAGGAAAAACAAATCCCAATAGAACAAGCAACGGCCCCATCAATTCATGGGAGAGTTTTCTTTACACTCTAGATGTATGTTTCTCCTTCCATAGGGAAAGGTTTTTCTTTTTGTTCCTTCCTCACCCCCTCTTCTCCTTCAATCACAACCTATACTTCCACTCCCTCTCATTCTCTTCTAGCCACCAGATATTATCTATTCCTTGTCTTTTTTTCTAATTCCATTGTTTACCTTTCATGCCTCCCTATTTGGTACATTTGTTGTCCAAGGTAACTTGTTAGAGCTTCTTTGGCAAACGTACCCTAATTACTAGAGGTACATTGGATCATCTTTATTGGAGTTGCTGCTAGACACATGTCAATTTGAAAGGAATAACAAAGAAAAAGAAAAGTGAAGAAACATCCATGGCTATACTAAGGTTCCTCTGTGACAGAATGGTCCATGTTTTAGTGTTTCTTGTTTCATGATCACTAATTTGTTAGTTTTGGACGTGTTAGTTTTGGGCGTGTATGTTTGCATAATTGCATTTGATCTTGTTTATATGTTGTGTCCTATTGTAAGCTAGATGATATAGGCTTGGAAAGATCCCATGCTTCGGCTTCCTTAGGAGATAGAGTACCAGTTGCAGAAATCGTTTTTCCTCAAACAAAGACCAGCTCCAAAGGAGTTTGCTTCCTGAAAAATTTTGTTGTGGAGGATTCCATGCTATGTTTTGGCTCGTGTCAGAGTGAATCTGAGGTGATGCTCTTGCTTGAACTTGAGACCATTGAGAGAAATGTTGTATTGCCAAAGAGCGAGCGCTTGCTGGAGGGATATTTGTTTCTTCCCAAAGTCTTATGTTACGGTTTTATGAGATTTTAACACGAAGACAATGTAGCAAGACAAGAGACAGACACAATGCTAACTCCTTGCTGTCACAGCTTCATGTGATGAAAATAATTTTATTATATTTGTACTAAATTAAATTAAGACAACTTATTTACATATAATTAAGGACATTTAAAATTATCAATACCTGTAAGCACAAGGATGTTCTATGTATTTTATTCGTTAAGTTATCAAAATATAATATTATACTATTAGGCATATACATATTCAAACAAAAAGATTATTAAGGACTAAAATTACACGCTAACTGAAATACAAAAAATCACAAATTCAATTTAGTCTTATAATTTGAAGTTTACCATAATATGATCTAGCGTGAGGGCGCTAATAGCAAAATTTGACTGAACATATATAAGGTTTAATAGTAGTTTTTCGTGTCTCAAGTATCGCCATTGTATGAATTTAATCCCCCTAAATATAAATGTGTCAATAAGATCTATCAGATATCGCAAATGTTCAATTTTAGTCATTTAGATTTTAATTGTGCCAATTCAGTCTCCAAGTATTACAATTGTGTAATTTTAGTTCCTCAAATTTCATAATTGTGTGATTGAAATTAATCTTTTGGAAACAAAAATGCACAATTGTGATACATGGATGACTAAAGTTATACAATTATGGTACCTAGGCACCTAATTGTTGCAATTGAAATTCAATGAAATAAAATTGCACAAGTGTGATACCTAGAGACCAAAAATGCCTATATACAATTACTATTTAGTTTTATTACTTCGCTTTCAATAACAATGATTCAAGATGTTTTTGAAGGTAAAGAGGCAGACAAAAACCCTAAAAAAGTATGGAAAATCATATCCCAAAAAGCAAACAGTGACACCCCTCAATGAGGGCCTTCCTTCCACAGGGAGGGCTTTCTTTCCACTTCGGGTAAATTTTTTCTTTTTGCTCAGTCCTCACTACCACCCCTTCTCCTCTGGTCCCAACCTCTACTCCCAACTTCCTCTCCTTCTCTTTTGGTCACCACATACATATCCCTTTGTGAAGAAAAACTACATGCACATCCTCCTATTTTCTAATTTTCTAGCTTTGTTTTCCTCTGGCACCTTTCTATTTGTCTTTACCCGTTTCCAGCACATTTCTCCTATCCAAGGAAACCTGTTAGAGCCTCTTCAACAACTGTACCCTAACTACTAGAGGCACATTGGGTCATCTTTACAGGAATTCCGTGAGGCACATGCCGATCCAAAAGGAATAACAGAGAAAAGAAAAAGTGAAGAAAAGTCCACGTCTTCACTGAGGTCCCTCTATAACAAGATGATCCATATTTCAGTGTTTGTAGTTCCAAAATTACTATTTTTTTAGTTTTGAACATGCTTGTCTAGATTTGATGTTGTGCACTATTGTAATGCTCTTCTTTAACATCTTGCTTATGCAAGTGTGTCAAACATTTTTAAATAATGATATGTTGAAAAACGTATGCACTTTTTCACCTTTATTTAGTTGGTGAAATGGTGAACGCCCTTGCGGCTCTCTAATAGACTAATAGCATTTGTCAATATTCTCATAGTCAACCGTGTTGCACTTTTGTCCACTTTGAGCTCAGCACATCGACTTCTTTCTTTGAATGAAAATCTCAAACCTCGTGCCTTTGCAAAGGATGTTGCTCCTAATAATCAACTCTCTGACCTATGGTAATTAATTGAATATAGATCTCGGTTCCAAATCAGAATACTAGTAGTATTTGTAAAAGCAATATCTTTTCTTTTTAGGATTGGAATTGTCATGACTTTTGAAATTGACTTTTTAATTCATCAATAAATTTAGCTACATTCTCAAACTTTTGGAAGAGGAGAATTTTACAATAAGTTTAGACAGGTTTGACCTTTTAAGACAAGAAGCGCAACGCCGAAACTCGCACTTGACTTAGAATAACTCACTAGCGTGTTGGAGGGATTCGAGATTCTTGCAATAGCTGAATAGAAATCAGCCAGCGCATGATCAAAACAATTTTCGGTATCTGTTTGATCTCTTGATAATTGGGATGCCGTAAATGTGGTAATGATGGCATTTCAACACAAGCCAAGCCATTTTCCCCACCACCCACCCACTGGCAAGTACCCACGAATGGTACCTCTATTTTGAGTAATTCCCGGATTTGGAATACTGTAATGTTTTCCTGTAGAATTAGAGTAGCCATAACTGACCGCGATGAAACCAAACAAAATGGAAGAAGAAAGAGGTGCAAAACCAAGTCCGTAATAAGGAATTTCGCATAACCAGAATGATGGAATTATGATTTAAATCAGCGAGTTTTTCTTCCTTTTTATAAAGAATATAGCCACGATACACCAACAGAATAAGCCCACGTCCAAGCATTCAAAAGGGCAAAATTCAAATGCACATGATGTTCTTGGTAAGCTATGTATGTAGATATTTGAAAACAAGTAAGAAAGAAATGAATAATTGAATTGAGAGAATATGAGCTAGGTGAAATTGAGAAACGTAACGACAACAATGGAGGCTCAAATTTGATAACCTGGATAACAACGTGAGAGTTGAGAAATCTGAATTACTCAACCAAATAGCATGAGACCGACAAAGATACAAACAAAAGGAGCCTAACAAAAAGTGTCACAAGACAACAAGATTATGTGGCATTGTATACAGCAAGGTGACAGCCACAGGTAAACTACCGTAAATTCCATCTTCCAGCTTTCTGCCAAACCACAAACAAATGGAGCTGATTGGAAAGCGTACAACAGCATCCAAATCCAGGAAGGAAGGTGGGTGAACCAAAATGGGGAAGGCAGAACAGAAATATTCCAGAGTCCACAAAAAACACGCAGATTACCTAGTTGAAGAAGAGAGAGAGGAGGCAGACATTCATAGATGACTAGTATCTAACAATCTAAACCAAAAGGTCGAGGTTAAATCTAGAAAGAAGAGGCACCTGCAGGTTGTTCAGTTATCATTCATTCCGTTCCCAAAAACTAACTAACCACTACTGGGCAATAGGCATAAAACAACAATAACATACACAGTGACTGAGGCGGAGGGGGCTTAGAAAAAGAAAAAGATGATAATAGTATAAGAAAAGCATGGCAAAACAAACAGGGCATGTAATGTATGGCAGAAAATCCAATATTATAGAGATTTGATTATGTATGGAAAATAAAAATAAAAATAAAAAAAAGCAGCAAACAGGGCTAGCTAGGCATGGATGGAGAATACTAGGAAGGAAGAGGCCTTGGCGGGGGAGGGAGTAGCTGATGGAGGTTGGGAGGAGTCTGATTATGGTTGGGCAGCGGTGGAGCAATGAAGGGGTGTTCGAGGAGCCTGGAAGCAGACCAGCGGCGAGAGGGATCGCGCTGCAAACAGCGGAGGATGAAATCCTTGAAGTGAGGTGAAGCAGAAGGAGGAGCCTCTGGAGGCTGAGACATACAAATGGCGCACATTAGACTGGCCCAATCGCCCTGCCTCCCTACAGCGAAGGGGAACCTTCCCATGTAGAACTCCAATATGCTAACCCCAAAGCTCCATATGTCCCCCGCGTAAGCGTCGTATTGCCCGTCGTTTATGTCCGTATTGATCCTCTCCGGACTCATGTAGGCGATCGTCCCCACCGATGAATTGCACGGATCCATCGTCTGATTCAGAATCCGACCCACCCCGAAGTCAGCGATCTTCACCTGCTTCCGCGAGTTTATCAGCAGATTCGAGGGCTTGATGTCCCTGTGCACGATGTGCCGCCGGTGTAGGTACGCCAGCCCCCGCAGAATCTGCCGAGACAGATCTGCCAGCTGCTGCTCCTGCGGGATGTGTTTCCCCTCCAGTGACCCTCCGTCCATGAACTCCAGCAGCACCTGGATTTCGCTGTTCTGATCGTACATCTCGTGGCACTTCACCACGTTCGGATCGTTCACGTCACGGAGGATCTGGATTTCCCGGTGGATCTGCCGCCGCACGGACTCCTCGTGGTGACCGTATATCACCTTCAGCGCGTACACGCGCCCGCTGGTGCGGTGGACCACCTTGTACACCGTCCCGCCGCTCCCGCTCCCGATGCGGTTCAGTCTCTCCAGCTCCGAGAACGGGATCACCTGCTGCGCCGCCGCAGCAGAAGCCGTCGATGGGGGCAGAGGAAGCGGCACCGCCAAGTTGGTGTCCCGCTGCGGCAGCGGCAGCGTGAGGTCCTTGCGGCGGCGCTGGGGACGGTCCTTGCTGTTGTTGGTGGGGGCAGGGTTGGCCCCGGAACCGGAAGGCGGTGGCAGTTGCATCGGCCTCATCTCATGTCTCGAATCCAGGTATCAAAAAATGAAGAAGGATGACTCTCTCTCTCTCCAGTTAAATATAAAAAATAATATTAATCAGAAAAGGAAAGAGGAGCAAGTTCCATCATATCCACGGCGGAGATCAAATCATGGAAGTGCAAAGAGAGAAGCTTCCAGGAAGGTTTCTTTTTGGTAAGAAGCAAAAGGAAATTTGAAGGTTGTTTGCAGAGAAGAGAGGAGAAGAGGGTGACAAAGAAAAATAAACTTATTTGGTAACTATCAAAAGAGGGCATGGAGTCCACGCGCCTCCAGGGCCCGTGGGGAACGTGGACCAATTACACATCGTTCGATCATCCCATTCTCAAGTCACATTCTTCCTCTGCCCCAATTCCTATCTAATACGGACTAAGCTCCTTTTCTAATTTCATTTTTTCATTCTTTCTAAAAACATTCCATTTAAGATTATGGTAATTATATAAAACATTACCATTAAAAAAACCATTCCAAAATAATAAAAATTAATTCATATGTAATTATAAAAAATATTCTATAAAATATTACCATAATTGTAAAAAAAATACTACCGTAATTATGAGAAAAAAAATCCGCAAAATGTTAAAAATTGATTGTTGTATTGTATAAAGTTATATTTTATATGAGATTTAATGGCTTAATAGTTTAATTTAATTAAAATATGTACTCGTTGTGCTACCATTAAAATTCAAATGATAGATTTTTTTTTCCTAATCAAACTCCTTACTTTTTAGAAGAAGAAAAATAACTATGATTATATTCAGTCCTTCGATTCTTAATGTAATTCGTTTATAATGAATGAATAGATTATTACTTTTGTTGAAATTCTATAGAAATCGTTTATCCGTATTTTAATTTATGTCAATGTCTAATTTACTAAAAAATGATGTCAAAATATGACAATCGACTTTTGGCTCACCTTATCGTCATCGCATCATCATAATAGAGTTTTTTTTATTTTTAATAATAATAAATAAATATTGTTTCATATTCATAAAACTTTAATAAAGCATTATAGTTGTTTATTGTATTTATTAGTATTTATTAAATATGATATGGGTAATGTATTTATTAAGTTTGTAAATGTTTATTGTTCAAAAATTAATAAATAAATATCCTTTTATATTCATAACACTTTATTAAAGTATTATAGTTGTTTATTGTATTTATTAGTACTTATCAAATATAATACATAAAAAATACTATTAATATTATTAAATATGATATTTATTGAATTTAATATAATTAATGTAATTGTTGAATTTATTATATTTAATGTATTTATTAAATATTTTTGTTTTGTAATTTAATAAATAAATATTTCATATTCATGACACTTCAATAAAGCGTTATAGTTGCTTAATGTATTTATTAAATATAAGACATAGCAAACATTAATAATATTATCACATATCATATTTATTAATTATTTTTATTTCAAACTTTAATAAATATATAATATATGTTCATTAAATACATGACTTTTCTTTTATATATATCCTTCAATTTCTAATATAATTAATGTATCTATATTAATAATAAATAAAATACTTAATGTACACAATTTATTAGATAATTGGATCACTTCTTAAGGTGTTTGGTTTGTCTGTTTTCTATTTTTATTTTAACTAAAAATATAAAATAGTGATGAAAATGCGTTTAGTTAAATTTTTGAAAATATTTTCTCAAATGAACCAAAAACTAAAAATAATAAAATCTTATTTTCAGTATTTTTAGTTGTAACCAAAAATATCATTTTGGATAAAATGAAAACACGGTGGCAAGGAATGCAATTTTAAGCAAATCTAAAAATACACTTCCTTTTGAAAACACATTTTCAGTGTTTTTATTTATTGAAAGCAGAAACCAAGAAGTCAAATCAAACATGTTTACAGAATTCTAGTATTTTAAAAATTAAAACAATTTTTCAAAAAATGAAAACAGAAAATGAATTAATCCTTTTGGTAATCAGAAAATGAATTAATCCTTTTGAAAATTTTTATTATTCCCCTTTAAACTACAATAACTACTCCATTACTCTTTTAGGGTCAATTTTTTCTTTCAAGTCACCTCTAATTTTATTTAACTACTAATCCTTTTGCCTGCTTCTTTTATTTTTGTTTAAAAATTTAGAAATTTCTCCAAGTGATATGAAAATAAATTATTACTTTCTACCAAATTTTTATAGGTAGGCATGACATCGAGGCAATGTAGGGGTGGAGCCCTCCCACTCCTACTCTCCAAGTCCTTCCCTCCCTCACCCTCGATGTTATTTGGGGTCCAAAAATTAGATTCATCCCCGTTGTTGTTTGGGGATTTGGTTTTTTCATCCTTGATCCTATCTTTTTTTTTTATTCATAGAAAATGAAAAAAATAAGACAATTTTTTTGTAATCAGATTGAACCTAATGCTAAATTAAAATTTTAAGTAAGAATTGTTTGATCTCATTTATTTTTTGGATAGCTTAAATAAATAGTGATTATGACACTTTGTTTACCAACATTGAAATTTCAAATACTTAGCAATAGATTAAATAAACAGTACTTGCTCTAAATTAATTTTTTGAGTTCAATATGAAATTAAGTAAAAATTATACACAATTATAAGAAAAGCAAAATTTTCATACATAAAACAAGTATTAATTCATTAAAATTGTAAGGTTATAACAGTAATTTGAAATACTTATTATATCAAAATAGCAATGGAATGAGGGCAAGGGCGGGAATAGGACCAGATCTCATCCCTAAACTTGACCTCAACCACGATTAACTAGATTTTTTTTCCGAGACAAGTTCGAATCGATCTCCAGAGGAACGTATACATTTGTCCTGCCTACATATATCTCAATGTCTAACTTATCCAAAAATTACATCATCATCACCACTTGAATTTTTAAAATTCTCACATGAGTTTATTACTTTTATCTCAATATGATTTAATGATTTTTTTTTAACATAAAAAAGATCCTCTCATTATATATGTCATATGTGTAGGCATATAGGTGCTTTGGTGTGTACTTACAGTACTGGATCAAAAAATTAAATTATGGAAGAAACACACATGTAACACATCTATAAATTTAATGTTAATACTATAATATATTATTATTAAAATTGCAAACATACATCATATTTACTGTCCACAAGTTTCATATTTTGATGAAAACATTGAATTATTATTTTTTTATGCTCAATACTATCAAAATCTTCTCTCTATTATATGTAACCAAAATAATTCGATTATTTATCTCTCATATAGTTTTGTATGAGATTCTTGACGATATTCATAACAAAAAAGTTATTTCAGGAAAATATATTGAACAACAAAAGTGAAGCATGAGCCAGGCAAGTTTGCAATTATCTTTTCTTAATATGTTTTTAACTATTGATATTTTATGTGGTCTACTTATTGTTTTCATTATTTATGGTATATATTTCAAGGTATGTCCAAGAAAAAAAATATAAATTAAATATTAAATATTATGCAACAATTAATTCGTTACATATAGAATATTTTTTACAATATTTATAATAGATGCAATTGTTAAAGGATTTTTTTTTTCAAAATTAAGTTGTTTGAATTTTATTTTAGGATCAACATTAATATTTCGAGATAGATTGAATATGATCGTTAGATTGACAGTGAAATGTTGGAGTATTTATTCATAACTCTTGTTTAAATAATTTTGTAGCTCATAAAGTTAGAATATTAATATAAAATTTGAGAATTTATATACCTTAAAACTCTCTAAATATTGTGTCTTAGACTCTAATTTTCGAAATACACTCTTACGTGGACGACTAATATATAAGACCAAAACTAAAATAAAAATAAATAAAAACTTAAAAACTACATCATTTAATAAACTAAATTATGCTATTTTTTTCTAACATAATATATTTCATATGTCAAACAGTCCTGAACCACTTAAATGTAATATAATAATAATAATAGTAATAATATTAATATTAATGAGAAAGTGTACAATTTTAGTGGGGACAATTGTCCCCTTTTCGTAATTGTAGATTCGTCGTGCCTGTGTACTCGTTTGGGTTTAATAAAAATGTGATATAAATTGAACTTAGACTAGTCTGTAACACTGCAACATAATTAATATTCTATATTCATCTTTCCATTTTTCACAAGAATTACTCGTATATTGCATATATAGTCAACTCAGAATGGCAGTGTGGTGGAAACCGAGGAAGATGGAAGGGAAAGCAAAAATGTTTTTCAATACCATACGGCTGAAATACTACATGTGCATCCTTTAGTCCTAAATCTTAATGCTGAATTTTTCATATCCTAATCTTCCACCTATTTTATACTACTGTTTTCCACCAATTTCCTTCTTTTTGTTGCTTTGCTGAAAGGGTAGACTTTATTGTTTTCCTTTCAAAATAAAGTATTTGTTTTGGTTTGACGTTGAAATTTATCATTGCTTAAAAGTCAACTAAACCAATGGCCACTGAACCATTATGTGTTTGTCCGTAAGCTGAATGATGCTAAATTATAGTTTATTTCCTGTTACCTTCGGGGCAATGGGATATGCATGATCATATAAGCATTGCCCGTCTAAGAACCACAAGTCCTACCCTATCCTAAAAAATAAAATAATAATTATATTGTTAGTACTAGTGTTTTAATTTGTTTTATTTAATATTTTAATTGTACTAATTTAATTGATAAAATTGAATCTTCAACCTTATATTTCGTCTGATTATTAATGTTATTTTTATTATTATTTTGACGTGGTAAAAATGATTAATTGTATTTTTTGTTATTATAATTTAACCTAGCTATATATGATTTTATTTTTACTTTTTAGTTGTTTAATTATATTTAACTTTCATGATTACTAATTATTTTAAAAAATTTAAATATGTTCTTAGTTCTTACAAAATCAGTAAGTTTTATTTTGGTCATTGTAAAAAAATTTCTTTAGTTCCTACAAAATAATTAATATATTTAAGAGATCAAATGTAAAACTCACTCATTTAATAAGAAATAAAAATATATTTAAGTCTATTCTTAAATATACATTTTAGCTCATATATTTTTTTATGAAAAATGTTATGTCAAATATGCTTAACACCTATATTTGAAAATAAATATTGATAATTTAAAATAAATTATCCAAATACCTTTTCCTAAAAAATATAAAATATTACAAAATACTTTAAAATAATTGGTTTTAAACTAAAAAAAAAGGTTGACAAAATGAAGATACTCCAAATTTTAACAAAGGAGTACTATTATTTATTGTATTATATATTAGTTCAAAGTATGTGTATGTGATAGATTCATTTAAATATCTAAAGTTAATTATTTTCACTCAACCATATTGTTAGAATATACAAAAATACCTAATAATATATTGATTATATCTTACCTAATAATACACAGTGTGCTTACTATGTTTTAATCAACCTGAAGATTCTGTCTAAAAAAAAAAACCCTGAAGATTTGAATAACTTTTTTTTGTTTGTTTTCCTAATGTCCTCTGTCCACTGATTTTTGGCACTCTGTTTATTCATGGATGGGTGTACAGTTGTTGGGACTTTCTTACTCAGCTAAATAACATTACTTGCAACATGATTCCATTCTTCTCAATGATTATGGAGCGATGGTTCGAATTACGAGTTTGATGGAAGAGTTAAATTCAACTCATGGCAGCAACAAAATTATTGGTGCGTTAGTAGCGATACTTGGATTGCGTTAATAGCGGTCGACCTATGAGGTGTGGATTTGGTTATGATTAAATTGAGATTTAGTTGCTCACTGTTTGTCTAGTTTCTTTGTTGTATAGGTGATGATGATTGCACATAGATATACATGAAACAATCTAGCTCACACCACGAGTAATTAAGTGAGTGAAATTAAAAAAAAATACTAATTTTTATATATAAAAAATTAAACTTGTCTAGTCCAGCACATAGGTTAAGTTAACAAATTTATACTTGCTGGAGCATTAAATAGTATTTAAAATTGAAGTAATAATATTTTAATTAATATGAATAAAATTAGTTTTTAAAACTTTTTTATGAGCCAATCGTCCATGAAGTTTTAATTTGCGTCGTGGTTCACTCTGATCAAGAAGCAACAAGAACCATAAGTCTTTTTTTTTCCACAGGAAACGCGCGCATAATCAAGATGGAGAGAGCCATAAGCATTGTGCAGTTAGAGTGTGTGACGTTGTTGATATTGTCCAGCACATTGTTTTCGTGCGCTACTCAAGAGCAAGGTTAGTGTAACTGCATGCATGCATGCTTTCTCTTCCCATGGCCTCTGCATGTTAAATTGGTTTTCTGATTATGATGAGCAGGGGCGAGTAGTTATCTGAATATGGTGGTGAACGCCAGCGAGTTACCGTCGGAAGACTACTACGACTACATCGTCGTGGGTGGCGGCACTGCCGGATGCCCACTGGCGGCGACACTCTCGCAGTCCTTTCGGGTGCTTTTGCTCGAACGCGGAGGCGTTGGTCACGGCGACCCCAACTTGATGAACCAAGAAGGCTTCTTGGCCAACCTCTTGAACACCGAAAGCGGAGACTCACCCGCCCAAGCTTTCATTTCCGAAGAGGGAGTCCCCAACGCTCGTGGCCGCGTTCTTGGTGGCAGCAGCGCCATCAACGCCGGCTTCTACAGCCGAGCCGACGCTGATTTCTTCGCCAGGTCCGGCTTGCCCTGGAACCTCACCCTGGTCAACGACTCATACCAATGGGTGGAGAAGGAAGTCGTCTTCAGACCCAATCTCAAGACGTGGCAATCCGCGGTTCGCGATGGGTTGCTTGAAGCAGGGGTTACTCCCTACAACGGTTTCACTCTGGACCACGCCAAGGGAACCAAGATCGGCGGTTCCACCTTCGACGGCGCCGGCAGGAGACACACCTCTGCGGATCTTTTGAGATATGCACGCGCTTCCAACATCAAGGTGGGCGTCTACGCCAGCGTGGAGAGGCTGCTTCTGGCCGCTAGCAGCGCAATCGGAGTCCTCTACAGAGACCAAGAAGGGGATTACCACCACGCATTCTTGCGGGAACAGGGAGAGGTGATTCTCTCCGCCGGCGCCATCGGAAGCCCTCAGCTTCTTCTTCTGAGCGGGATTGGTCCAAGGCCATATCTGTCTTCGTGGGGGATTCCCGTGGCGCATCACCTACCCTACGTGGGACACTTCCTCTACGATAACCCCAGGAACGGAATTACGATTCTGCCCTCGCTCCCACTCGAGCATTCTCTGATCCAAGTGGTGGGGATTACCGAGTCCGGCGCTTACATAGAGGCGGCGTCCAACGTGGTTCCTTTCACGTCCCCTCCGCACACAGCCTTGGTCCTCCGGTCCCCGCTCTACCTAACGGTGGCGACAATAATTTCAAAGATTTCGGGGCCAGTATCCAGTGGGTTTCTGAGGCTGGCTTCGACGGAGGTGAAGGAGAATCCCGTGGTGAGATTCAATTACTTGAACAACCAGGTTGACGTGGAGAGGTGCGTGAACGGGACGAGGAAGATAGCGGAGATACTGAGGAGCAGGGCTTTGAGGGATTTCAAGTTCAGCAACTGGTTCGGGGAGAGAGACTTCAGGTTCATTGGCCCGGCTTTGCCACTTCACCAGAGCGACTTCCCTAGCATGGCGGATTACTGCCGGCGGACAGTGAGCACCATATGGCACTACCATGGAGGCTGCGTGGTTGGCAGGGTGGTTGATCCAAATCTCAACCTCATTGGAATTTCTTCCCTTCGTATTGTGGATGGATCCGTCTTCAGCGTATCGCCCGGAACCAATCCTCAGGCCACCCTAATGATGCTAGGAAGGTATTTTGGACTCAAGATAATCGCGGAAAGGGACGCAAACAACAACTGACTTTGCTTCTCACCAAGGTCTTTTCTTCGTTTCATTGTTAATTTGACGCAAACTCTTAAAACTAGATAACAAAAATATATGCAACTTTTTACTTTCTTACTTTGTATCCTCTATAGCCCATTTTTGCTCATCCATCCTTGCTCAAAAGAAAATGAACAACCCAACACTATTAGCCCTGGAAAGGAGTCCCCATACCATAAAGAACCTTTCCTCAAAATGTTGATAATATTAGCCCGGGAAATGGAATGTCCCAACAGTTCTGTCTTGTTTCACAATTTTTAATAATGATAATAAATTTAATTTGCAAATACCTGATGTTTAAACGTTAAAAACATATTTCTAAATGTAATTTTATAGTTGATATAAATTTAAACACATAGTTAATTGTATTTAATGTTATAATTTAGAATTTTAAGTTTAACTTATTCCTATGAAATTTAAGGAATTACACTTATAAGATAAAAATTATTTTTTATTTATATAATATTATTTTTAGTTAATGTGAGATTTTAATATGTTTTTCTTCTGTCTATGATCACTGGCCAAGTGAGACTTCTAATAAAGGGAATTTCTTATTTAAAAAATGCAAGCATTGGCGTCCACTTTTTCTATCTATTTCCTATAATTTTTATTTTTAATTTTTATGTAGCTGTAATTTGTTTTAAGAAATTATTAAAGTAGTATAAATTTTGAAAAAATTATGAATTAATATACGTCAGAGATTTGAAATATGAGAGTGAAATGAAAGTTTTGTCGATGAATGTGAAGTATACAATATTTTTAAAAAATAGCAGCTCGATGAGAATTTAATATAAAATAAATGAAAATCGTTTTCAATGATCAAGACTTCCTTATAATTAAAATGCTATTTGAAAAAAATATAATTTCCTTTTAAATTAAAATAATAAATATGTACGTAAAATGTATATTAACGATTTATATATATATTGTATGCAAGTTATTTTAGGCAATTTCTGGGGAATTTATTTGTCTAAATTTTAAATTTATTAAATTAAAATAAAGACTTAACTGTTCCTTTGTCCCGGAGGAATAATAATGTGATTTTAGTATTTTAATTAAATTCATTAAAATAAGAATGATTCGATTGAACCTTAAAAATTGCATAATTAATAATTATACGTATAGTAAAAGAACAGTTAAGTCTTTTTTTTTTTTTTAAATTGAATTGGATTCACATGATCAGCGTCTACTGAAACAATCTTCTTCCTACCCACGTGAACGTGATTTTTCAATTAGTGCTCTCAAGCTTTCTTCTTATTATTTGTAAAAGAGACACCAGCTTCAGTTTCACTGCCCACGTGAACGTGATTATTCAATTAGTTCTCTCAAGTTTCTTCCTATTAATTTCCGCAGCCTAATTATTGATATTACATTTTTACCCGTTAATAATATATCAAATGTTAACTCTTAACTATAATAAAATTGAGTGAAGTTATGGGTGAGCTTAGGAAAAACTATATTTAAATTTATTTATTTTTTTGAAAAATTGTCAAATGAACTTCGTTTTTTGGTACAATTCCATATATATAATTGATGCTATGTTTATAATTTTCATTTTTTCCAATAAAAGTTAAAAGATGTCTTTTTCATTTTTACTAATAGATGGATTTTCTGCATCAATCAAATTCAGCATAGATTAACTTCTATTTTATGGGAAAATGAGCTAATTATTTAAATGTTAAATTATAAAAAACTAGTTTGTGCATAAACTAAAGAAAAAAGTCATTTATAAAAATCAACGTACTTAAATTTATATCAATAACAAACTAATTTGTTTTATGTTTTTACTACAAATAACTAGGGAGAAACTTATCTAAATTAATTCTTATTCGCCTATCTTTCATTTCTGTTAGATTATTACCTTTATTTTTAGAGTTTATATAAATGCCTTTGAAGATTACCAAAATAAATTTGGAGTCGGTTAATAGAATGTCCATTATAAGTATGATTATTAAGAATTACAGATTTAAATTATAATTAATGTGTGTAAAATAGTGGGGTACTAGTATTGATTAAAACAAGAAATGAGAGAGTGAGTGATGGTGCGATGCGGTGACATTGGGACTAGAATCCAAAATCAAACTACTCGGCGAGTGAGTGGGATTTGAGATTGGACAAAGATGCATTATTCATCAAACTCACGTACCCTACCCTACCCTCTCCGCATAGTACAACCATGCCTCATCATATTATAATACTACAATCCAAGTCAGCTATTATATTAGTACACCTATTTTTTACTCTCTTTTTTTTTATATATCTCACTTTCATTTTCATTTTTACTGTTATTTTTTCCTCTAATTTTCATCAAATTATTTATTACGTTTTTCTCTTTCTTTCTTGCATTTCTCTCTTCCTTTCACTTTCCAATTATTATAATATATATATATTTCTCAACAATGTTATTTTTGTTTTTATTTTTTAGATTTTTTATGAGAATAATCATCAATAAAGTTTTATCGATAATACCATAATAAAAAAAATGTTGTATACACGTAAGAAAAGATAAGAAGAGGGAAAAAAATTAAATGACTGATCTGATGGAGAGGCTGGAGAGGATCCAGGCTATGCTCGATCGATAGTCTTCCTCAAGCTGGGAAACAGTACTGGACTGGACCACTAGGCACTAGGAGAGGGAAGAAAAAAATCGAGTATGAGTATGACCCTTCGTATCAGCAGTGAAATGGAAAGACGTGTACTTTTGAATTAAAAAAACACGCTTTACAAACACTTTTTCTTTTCCTAAACAAAGCTTGGCAAGGTTCGTAAAATCTATAAGGAATATGTTCAATCTAATAAATAAAGAAAAACTATTAAGATATTGAATTAGATTTGGATTCGTGTATTACCGGACCTACTTTTGTGTGCGCGCACTAATTAGCCTCTTCACCAATGATTGCTTAGCAACAACAGTAAAAAAAACAACTTAAAAAAGCATCAAGCCATCAAGTGATTGATGTACATGATAATCATGCTGACTGATGCCTGAGAATAAGTGACAAATCCAATAAATGGGGTGAATTTACTCCATTGATCATTGATAGAATGTATCTACCCACAATTTTCCAAAGAGAGGAACCTGAATACATGGCCTCTTCCTAATTATAACGAGTGGAATACCATATTTGTAGAGGCAACTCAAATACGTTTTTTGTTAATTTGATAAGTTGTCCACGGACTTTCAATGGAGAGATGAATAGCTCACAATTATAATGAAAATGATAGGAATTTTGGTTGAACTTTTATAATTGTACCACTACCACCAGTATCATCCACTCACACAAACCTTACCTATTTCTCTAGTTTGTTATACTAAAATTTGACGAATTGAAAATAGACATTTTTATGATTGGTGATAGTATTCTCCTTACTCACCTACCCCAATTATTATTTTCTGGAAAAAGAAATAATTAAATTGGTTTTAAGAAAAATCCACCACCAAACCCTGATGAGCCCATTTGCGCACACTCCTCCTTCTTTCTTGGTTTTATATATAGACAAACAAAAAATGAATGCTTTATAAAGAGCCCCTGGCGGTTTTGTTGGATTGGAACAGAGCGAGCGAGATCAAAAAATGGCATCCTCTGCTTGTACCAAACCCATCTTCCCCTCTGCCTTCACCGTCTCTAAGTCAAAGCTCTCTCGTCATGTTCATGTCTCCTTCACCTCCCCCAAATCCATCTACTACCACTACAGAAAGCTCTCTCATGCCTCTCAACGTTCCTTGGTGGTCAACAGCGTTTTGAAAACAGTTGACCCGACACAAACCTCTTTGCGGAGATCCAACTCCGAGGATGTTGGGTCTCTGGGAGAAAAGCCCACCATCCTGGTCTCCGAGAAACTTGGAGAGGCAGGGCTGCAGGTGTTACGTGGCGTTGGGCACGTGGAATGCGCGTATGAGCTCTCACAGGAGGAGCTATGCACGAAGATCTCGTGCTGTGACGCTCTGATAGTCAGGAGCGGGACGAAGGTGACGAGGGAAGTGTTTGAAGCTGGGAAAGGGAGGTTGAAGGTCGTGGGAAGAGCCGGCGTGGGGATTGACAACGTGGATCTGCAAGCTGCCACTGAATTTGGTTGCCTGGTCGTCAATGCTCCCACTGCCAACACTATTGCTGCTGCCGAGCATGGGATCGCTCTCCTTGCTGCCATGGCCCGCAACGTTGCCCAGGCTGACGCCTCCACCAAAGCTGGTAATTTCCATCTTCCAGATCCAAATTCATATTCTTGCTTGAGTTGATAAAATACACACACACACACATATATATATATATATATATGTTGCAGGAAAATGGCAGAGAAGCAAGTATGTGGGAGTTTCCATGGTTGGAAAGACATTGGCGGTGATGGGTTTTGGAAAAGTTGGATCTGAAGTGGCCAGGCGCGCAAAAGGGTTGGGCATGCACGTGATTGCTCATGACCCCTATGCTCCTGCTGACAGGGCACGTGCTATTGGTGTGGATCTGGTGTCCTTTGATCATGCCATCGCCACTGCAGATTTCATCTCCCTCCACATGCCACTCACTCCAACTACTAACAAGATCTTCAATGACAACACTTTTGCTAAGATGAAGAAGGGTGTTCGCATTGTCAACGTTGCAAGAGGAGGTGTCATTGACGAAGACGCATTAGTAAGGGCCCTCGACACTGGAATCGTTGCTCAGGTCAACCCCCATATTCATATTTCAATCCAATTTATCTTCCATACTCAAATTACTGTAACTTTTGTCACACTTGCATATGGAACAGGCTGCTCTTGATGTCTTCACCGAGGAGCCCCCATCCAAAGACAGTAAGTTAGTGCAACACGAGAATGTCACTGTTACCCCTCATCTTGGAGCTAGCACCAAAGAGGCACAGGTTTGTTTTTTTTTTTTTTTTGCTTTTCTACTGCGTATTATATTAGATCCTGCTTTCATATCCTGACCAATTCTGAATCACCAGGAGGGGGTAGCTATTGAAATAGCTGAGGCTGTGCTAGGAGCATTGAAAGGGGAACTTTCAGCAACTGCTGTCAATGCTCCTATGGTTGCTCCTGAGGTAAACGTTGCAACATTTTTTTTCCCTGTACCTATGATATTGGAATATTGAAACAAAACATCATGGTGTCTTGTGATGATCAGGTGTTGTCAGAATTGGCCCCATATGTGGTGCTGGCTGAGAAGCTGGGGAGGCTAGCTGTGCAGTTGGTGTGTGGAGGAAGTGGAATCAAATCTGTGAAGATAGTGTATCGATCAGCTAGGGGCCCAGATGACTTGGACACCAGACTTCTGCGAGCCATGGTTACAAAAGGCCTGATTGAACCAATATCAAACACCATTGTAAACCTTGTGAATGCGGATTTCATAGCCAAGCAGAAAGGGCTTCGCATAAGCGAGGAAAGAGTGGTTGTTGATTCATCTCCTGAGATGCCTGTTGATTCAATCCAGGTACAGATATCCAGTGTGGACTCCAAATTTGCGAGTGCTGTATCAGAGAGTGGTCAGATCAGCATTGACGGAAGAGTGAAGTTTGGAGAACCCCACCTGACATGTGTGGGGTCTTTCGATGTGGATGTGAGCTTAGAAGGGAATCTAATCCTGTGCCGGCAGGTGGATCAGCCCGGCATGATTGGCCGTGTTGGAAACATACTGGGTGAACAAAACGTGAATGTGAGCTTTATGAGTGTGGGAAGAACATCGCGTAGGAACAAGGCTATTATGGCTATTGGTGTCGATGAAGAACCAAACAAGGAGGCTCTTGACAATATTGGAGCCGTGCCTGCCATTGAAGAGTTCGTCTTCCTCAAGCTCTAGCACTAGTTGAGTAATGGTATACAAACAAACAAATAAATAATGTATGCGTATCTACTATCCATGGATGGTACGTTTTAGAAAGTAAAATAGCTACTATTGGTTAAAAAGAAATGTTTTTTTTTGACAATTCTCAAGTGCACATGCACTTCAGATGATCTAGATCTGTTTTTACACCGTAGAAGAGGTATTTTGATGTGATATATTTGGATGGAATGATTCAGAATAAAACACTAGCTGTTTGCGGCTAGTAGTGTGCACCTCTCTGTTGTCTCTGCATTCTTTTGCTATTGCAGCATCATCGTTTCAACAGCTTATGTTTTGTAGCTTTCAACATTTACTCGGTGGTACACACACACACACACCCACCAGTTAAGGTATTCTTCACGCATACTTACGGTAATTATTTGAAAGGGAAAAGGCAAGAGACTCGCCAATAATGTAATTTACCAACTTGAAATTGCTCCAGTTTCAAGCAATCCATTTGTTTTCATCCGAAGATGCTTTAACACCTATAATTAGAGTAAGGTTCAAATCATTTTGCCCCTAAACGTTGTGACAGTTAGTGCAAAGAAATATGCCTGTATCAATTCATTTTTATTTCAAAATTTCAATGAATTACAAAATCTAAAAACTGATTATAATTATAATGTTATGATAATATATCAAGGGTAATGCTAACAAGACAACTCAGATACGCATAACTGCATAAGCACACTTAATTCGCAAAGACATTGGTTTGTGTGTATTTCTTCTGCAGATAACTATTTGTCTGTTACACATATAGCAATATAGCATCATCTTAAATCGACTATGCGCATCCGTGTACGTGAATGCAAGTGTAAACGAATTCATAATATATAGCTCACGAACTTAATAAAATGTTTTAGCTTTGTCTTTTGTCTAACTTCTTATAGTGTGTTTGGATTTTTGTTAATACGAATATCTAAAAATTAGCTTCCCAAAAACATATAAAATTATGAGAAATTAAAATCAAAAAATATAAATGACTAAATATGTTTTATAAAATAAAAATTAATAATAACAAGCAAAATAATTGACACTTGCGCGAAATCTTTAAATATGTAATTTTATTCATCTTAAGAATATTTTTGATTAAATTAAAAAATAATTTAAAACAAAAAATAGAAGATAAAAAGATAAGTTTGAACTGGTTTGATGCGCTGCCTTTTTTGCTATTTTATTTTTTGTTTTGATCGAGTCTCATTAATTATGAATTGTTCCAATTTTTAGTAGTTAACGGACTGATTACTAGACCCATTCTTAGTTTGATTGATTAAATTGGCTGGTCTAGTAGGATATTCAAAATAGATGGTTATGACTAAAGTATATACAATTTAAATTAGTATTTTAAAAAATAATTTAAATTAATATGTAGGCTTAAATACTTTTTCATCCATGTAATTTAATCTTTTTGTTTGTTTTAGGTATTGTAAAATGTGTTTGTATTATTTTTTTATTCTTAAAATATTTTAGATAGCTTTTTTGTCATTATTGAAGGTATTTTTTTTCAAAATACAAGCGCTTTAAAGACGAAAAATAAAATAAATGCATTTTATAAAAATTTAAATGATTTTTTTACCAGAACAAAAATAAAAAAAATACTAAATTATAAGAAAAAAGACAAAATTAAACCTAATATCTAATATTAAAAAGAGATTGATGTTTAAGAAATAAAAATACATTTTTTACTAGTAAATAAAAACACTCAATATTTTGTAAATAATTAAAAATCGAAAATGTATTATACTTATATCTAATAGGAACGTTAGTCTACTATAGAAGAGAATTTTTTATTTTTAGAGAAATAGAAAATTTTGTTAGAAACATCATTTTATTAAAGATTAGTATATATATTTTTTATTTTCCTTCCACTATTTATTTGTTACTACATAAACATAAACTAATAGTTAGAGAGGGTTGGAGGAGTGAGGTGTGTATACTAAAGAATATAAGATAGAAGATTGGGGTTAGGGTTTGATCGGACGCAATGGCTGGCACCGGCATCCACCCATACCACCAGCAATGGGCTCCGGCGGCTGCCGCTCCTCCTCCTCCTCCGGCAGCCGCGGGCGGTCCTCCTCCTCACCCTGGGGAGGAGGTTCGAACGATATTCATAACTGGTCTTCCGGAAGACGTGAAAGAGAGAGAGCTGCAGAATCTGCTGAGATGGCTGCCCGGTTTCGAAGCATCTCAACTGAATTTCAAAGCTGAGAAGCCAATGGGTTTTGCTCTCTTCTCCGCACCACACCAAGCACTCGCCGCCAAAGACATTCTTCAGGACATGCTCTTCGATCCAGACACCAAGTCCGTCCTCCACACTGAGATGGCAAAGAAAAATCTATTCGTCAAAAGAGGTTTGGTTCAGTTCTCTTATTGAAATCAATTAATTAGTGCTTACTGTAACTGAAACCCTAGCTTGTCTTGTAGGAATCGGAGCTGCTGATGCGGGCGGTGCTTTTGATCAAAGTAAGCGCTTAAGGACAGCCGGAGATTATACACACAGTGGCTATACAAGTCCATCTCCTTTTCATCCTCCCCCGCCTCCCGTGTGGGGACCACATGGATACATGGCTCCGCCTCCTCCTCCTCCTCCATATGATCCATATGCTGGCTATCCCGTTGCGCCTGTACCAATGCCCACTCCTGCTCCCATACCAGCACCTAGCACTTATGTTCCTGTTCAGGTCAATCTTCACTTAACTGTTACTTCTCTATACATATTGTCATATTGTGTGTTCTCTAGGAATGATTCTCTACATAGACCAGTTCAGGTGTATGTCTTTTAGAGTTGTTATACAAGATAAGTAACATAGTGTTTATTACTTTGTACAGAACACAAAAGATAACCCTCCTTGCAACACCCTGTTTATTGGGAACTTGGGAGAGAACATAAACGAGGAAGAAGTCAGGGGCCTTTTCAGTGTGTAAGTACATCTTATCCCTTGAAAGTGGTTCTTCTGTTCAGTTTTCATGCTCTCGAACAACTTTGTGTTGCAGACAACCTGGTTTTAAGCAAATGAAGATTTTAAGACAGGAGAGGCATACAGTTTGCTTCATCGAGTTTGAAGTCAGTGGCCTTTTCATTTATCTTTTTCTAACTTGGTGAATACTCGTGCTATGCTTCTTGTAAATTTCCCTCAGTTTTATATTCAATTACCTTGCAGGATGTGAATAGTGCTACGAATGTGCACCATAATCTGCAGGGTGCTGTTATCCCAAGTTCTGGTTCCATTGGCATGCGGATACAATATCCTTTTTTATATTATCAATATCCCCGATGTTTTCTTTCTGATTTCGCCCCCCTCACATGTTCACTCTCTAAAACTGGTTGTAGCACTGGGAACTACACAAGACCTTTTTGCTTAAATGCTTGCATTTGCAAGTGTACCATGAATTTTTTTTTATTTTATTGTCTTTAATGTAGCTGTGCATCAATGATACTAGAACCACATGTTTCTTTCAAATCAACTATTTTTTTAAAGGGTTTTTCCAGATACTATCTATTGTTTTGCAGTATGATCTAACATGAATAATACTGCTGCAAAATGCAAGTATTAGTGCTTCTTAGGTCAAAACTATATTGTAAATCTTATGGTTCGGGCTTCATATTTTTTAACTTTTGATTTTTCCTACCGCCCATTATCTGCCAAATTTGCATTAAAAAAGCTCCCATCCTTTGCATTCTATTTGGTATGAAATTGCTTGTGATTTTTGCATCATGTTATGTGCAAGGAATTTTGTTTTGTGCTTTTCTTGACTTCTTAGTAGATATTCAAAAAATCCATTTGGAAAAAGGAAAGATAATCTTCCTATTGCTGTTCCTAGTGCGAATGGAGCTCCACCAACAATGACTTATCAGTAGCTTGAAGGGGATGTACTCTGTTCTTTATGCTCCGACAAATATTACTACATAATAGGATGCATCTTGCAGCTGTCACATGCATCCATTGATCATCAAGTCATCGCCATTAGCATCCTTGCTCATGTGAATGAATGCAGTGGCATCATCATATACATACATTTGGCTATGTTAATACTAATCGGACATGCATATCTTGGCAACATGCGTTGGTTCCTGGATTACTTTCGTAGGTGTTTAGATTATGTATGTTATCACCTGTAGAATTGATGCATGGGTCTAAGTTTTGTTTAAATTGCGGGCTTTATGGTCATATACTTTGTGTACATTGGCATTAGGAATGTTATTCAAACAGGTTTTGGCCTATATTTTACAACTTTTAGGTTCATTTGGTGCTTTATTTGACATGACATATTTATGGTGATGCTTACTTTGAATTCATGTCACGACTTGGTTAGGGTCTGGAGAAATAAGGATGTCATACCTATGGTCATGCTGCCCTTTCCACTATCATATTACCATTGTCATTACAACATATTTAACTTTTTTTCCCCAATTGAATCCGTCATTCATGACTCCATTTGATCAGAGCATTGATGTTGATGCTTTGAAATTCAGAGTTATTTAAAGGAAATCCCGGGAGTTATATGTTGTCTGATTTATACAGGATTTCAAAACATGACAAAGCTTCCTTTCATAATGGGAGATCCATTACTGCTGCTGCCATATCATTGCAGGTAATTTTTTTGTTTGCTTGGGTGAACTACCGACAAATTAGGTTGGAACTTCTGTCGATTATCAAGTGAAGCAGCCTTTCAATTATATGATGCCCTGAGTTTCTCATTAAACAGCTAGCTGACTAGTCATTTTGTCACCGACGAGCTAATTCTGTGCTAGTTTTCAAAATCTACTATTGTAGCAAAAGTTTAATCTGTGTAACAGAAGAAACTGATAGGTTAAGAATAAATACCGTGGAAAATAGAGTAATGGTTGTGGAATAGCAACTTTGGATTTTCGATATTGAAAGCTCCTACACGGTTCATAATTATCTATGAACGGTAGTTCAAGTTTTGCCATGAAATTGCAACTTCATAGTTAGTTTTTGGGTATAATATTAGAGACATCAATTGTTTTACCAAAGTGAATTCTACACAACTTAGATGTAGCTAAGTATTGGATTCTTGTTTTAGAACTAAAGCTAACAACTGAGGTTTTATTTAATGGGCATTTTGCCGCTGACTACGTTTCCAGACGAATGACAACTTGTAGCTTTATAAATTTTATCCAAGTCTTCTGCTATTCGCCTCAGTACATTATTATTTCCCCGACTACTGGTTATGGTAAAGTGTTTGCCTAAAGTGTGAACGAGGGTTTTTAAGTATTTAAGTATGTTAAATTCTTCAATTTTTAGTAAGCTTAATGCTCTTCATACGAACTTGTTCATTCAAAATACGTCTGAAAATATATCCTTGTAAATCGTTATTAGAGAATTAGTGTAGGGGAAAAAAATAAATGCTGCGAAAAAACCCATTAAGTACACTTGTTTCGAAAGAGTATGATCCAAATAAGCAAGTCAACATTTACAAACCGAAGGCCAAATTGAAGGAGGAAAAAAAATTGCCGAACACCTGACTATGGAAAGCTTAATCTACACAAATGCTGGGTTATTCCCCAATTAGTTCAGGAAAATGAAAAATGATGGGGAAACCGATTGCAGCGTGAGGAGAGTAGGAAATGAAGAAAAAATACATCTTCTAGAGTACAAAAATCTTGTAGCAATTTGAAGATAGACTTAATTTACAAGGATGAAACTATGGCTCACGAACTACTATGAGATCTTACAGATGAAATTGACTGTGCAGAGACAGATGCGGTCGGGCTGTTAAGGTCCCTCTCCCCATTTATTTCTTTGGGTTTTCCGCTAAGTCTTTCCATAGCATCTTGACATATGTCGTTAAACCATTCGTCTTCAGGCAGTTCTCTGGCAACAGAATATACATATCAGACTCTTACAGATTTAATGCCACAACTTTGAATAGAAAAACAATTGCAAATGCAAAGATATTTTCTTTAAAGAATAATGATAGAATGTTGATGGCAACAACAGTGACCTACCCATATGGATCCATCCCTGTTGCAGAAAATGCTGCCATTGCTTTTGTTATAATCTCATTGACAATTCGTTGCAAATTCCTAGACAAGTACCGACCATGGGAGGCAAAACATACGACAAACTTCATATCCAAATAGAACTGCACAATGTAAGAAAATTATTATATGGTCATGATGAACTTTGCAGTTCACAAGGGTCAACCAAGTAAAATTTGCATCAGCAAAATCATTATTACACTGTTTAGGCATATACACTTAAGGATTCTAAAGAACAATGCATTCAGAAGGCCAGAATCTAGTCATTTTAAATAATATAATAGAGGACATTGAAAAGTTTCTTGAGGAGGAGGAAATAATTCACTTTTCAATGTATAAATAGACGTGCTCCTCCAACATTGGAGATGAGAGTAGGACCACAATCTAAATGGTTAGCATTGTTAAATTTGTTTCTCCATGTGTTTGGTAATTGCACAGACTGATTGATATTTGTATAAAAGAACAAAATACCTACGATATAGAAGCCGCATGAAATGAAAAATTAATCAGTTACTTAGGCTATGATAGCTTATTTTCATGCCTTACAATTTGGTTTGGTTTTATTTGTATACATTCAATTGATTATATTAGTATCGTTCAATTAAATTAGAAAGGATTTATTATTTTAATTTTTCTTTTATTGGTTTTTGAAGCACTGGTTTTTAGAACAAAAAGGCAGTACTTTGATATCTAAGTGATCCAAGATTTTACACCCAAATATTGATACTAAATAAAATTCTCCTATTCAGAATTGCATTTAAAGGCATAAATTCTTTTCTGTTTTGGCATATGGGTTTCTAACAGTTACCAGTAACCTCAATTAAAACATTAATGATATAATAAACAAATTCCAATATCATACCTGTTGAAGACCAAGGGGACCTAAAGGCCTTGGCCCTTCCTCAATATCATCCCAAAAGCTCTGGTCTTCTGAAAGCCACAACACAACAGTTTCTGTAAGTCTCATCAAGAGCAGCGTAGCAAATCTTTCCCTCCCCACAAACATATCTGCTGCTATATTGGCCATTCGGTTCAGTTTTACAAAAAGCTCCTGGACAAAAACATAATGGTCTCATCAGATCTTGAATCATATTTGTAGTATAACTCAATAGTGAAGTTAGATGACAATTTGTATTAATTTCAGCAAAAGAGAAAGATAATTCACATATTGCAAAGGGAAAAGAAAAATCCATTTTCTATGATTAAAAAGTTAATGTGAGCATAAGAAATGAGACACAGATTTTTATTTCCTTCTGGTAGACAGAGGGGTACATTCAACCACACGAATATATTCAAATAGAAAATTCAATCCATATATTAGGACTAACAACTTCAGTAGTCAGCTGGCCGATGTCTGTAACAGTTTCACTTTTCTGTAATAAGGTTGTTATTCATAGAACAGAACAGAATGCTTAAATTGGTTAATAGAAACGTATACTTTCAGAAAATTATTTCTTTCAGTGCCATATTTAATTAGCTATTTCAGAATGCATACATAGATTTCAGAAGGCATTGAATCTACAGTCATGAGCCTATAAAGGAATCAGAATCTGGAGCTTCTTGTTGCATGCAATAACCACCCCACCCCACCCCACCAACTTTTTCACTAAGAAAAGGTCAGTAGAAAAGAGTTATTACAAACACATCTATATGCAGAGCACAGCTGAAAACGGAAAGTAAATTTCAAAGAGAATTGCTAGCAACACATTATTATTGGCTGAAACTCATTGAAAATCATAAATTTGTGGGTTCTACTTATTTAATGAATTTCGCTTGTGATTTGTAATTTTTTTCAATAAATTTTAACTAATAATAGAGAGAGTTGCTTGCACTCCTCAATTTCAATATCACTCTAAGAACAATGAGGCAGAGAAGTCTGAAAATCTGTAGAATATATTCACACACAAAAAAACAGATTTCCAAATTACCTGAAAAATCAAAGATGGAATCCATTCAACTTCTTCTGCATTTCCATCCATATTTATATACATGTCAGCAGTAAGATGGCTATCACCTTCCTCTGTAAAAATTAGGTCCAATGCATGTTGACGACAAAATGTATCTTTCAATCTGTCAACTGAACCAACAAGTCTTCTCCTCCATTCTCTTTGTTCAGGATGACGATTTTGCCTTTCTGAGGTTCTTCTTCGATTATCATCCTTGTATGCAGCCTGATTTATGGGGGAAAGCTTCATAGCTGCACGAGGAAGTAGTTCATCAGCTAGTAATGAGGCATTAGCTAGCAACGCAATTTGCTGGGCCTCAGTCTCAGCCATGCGTACAATTTTGTTTCCAGAATCTTCAAGGCTTGCTTCTTCCTCCATTGATCCAGGCAATGCTTTTATGAGCATGTTCACATAGGAGTTAAATACTTGAAACAATCCTTCGAGAGCTTGGCCTCCCAACTGCATGCTAAGCAGTGGTCCAACATCTTCAAAGAAGTCCTGTATAAGCATACAGAACATCCATCATAGAGTGAATCAAAAATATAAAACCATTAAAACCAAACAGGAAACATAGAAAGAACTTGGAATGGAGTTAAACAAGATTAACATGTGCAGATGAGTATGTGTTCTGTAAGAAGTTATCTGTTCAGTAAGAACACGGGAAACATGGAAAAGATTTAACTACAAAGGACAAAGAGAAAATTCTAAATATATTCACTTAAAAAGAGAAAAGATTCACATTGAGGATCAAAATAACAAATATTTTGTACACTTCGTTTTAGAAAATCTACTCACTGTCCCAACCAATGCAACATCTCTGTTCTGAAACCACTCCAAACATTGTTCAGTACTTCAGTGTAACAAGCCAATATCAAGTCAAGACGGAAATTCTCACCTGGACCATCAAATTGAAGCGATGGGCACTGCTTGTAAGTTTATGTTGAAATGCTGTTGTATTACTAATGGATATACTTGAAGGCCTACTAGTCTGGCGATTAGATGTAGGAGGGTATGTAAGTACCCAATCATCAGCCGCAGCCAAAGCAGCAGTACTCTCTTGAATTCGTTTCAAATTAGCATCTAGTGCTTGCTCAACACTAGGCCTAAAAAGTTTCAATAGCACAGGACAAAGAGCCAGGCCACGAGCTTCCAACAATGAGCAATGACCCAATGCTATTTGAACACACTCTGCAGCAGCTCTTAAACCTCCTGCAGCTGCTGACGAGGCTAATGCATGCCTTTTCACCAGAAGAGCAAATGCCTCTGTTTGCTTCGTAGCCCACATCACAAGTTCAGAAGTATAAGCTGGCTCCTCGCCAAAAATAGCCAATGAATCACTTGCAGCTTGTGCAACTGCAGAGAATACCAGTTGGGCAAGAGCTGCAGTATATGCTCCACCATATGAGGTGCTTGATGGCCGAAGACTTTGCATGTTATACTGATATCGTTGCTGATGGGCATTAAGTAGCAAGCTGTGAGCATGGGGACCATCTCCAAGTTTTTTAAGGGCAGAAACGGAGGCACGGAGTTCCACACCACGTGTGGAGGGCTGACAAGCAGCTTCAGCAAGTTGATCAGCTAACTTTTGTCTACGTTCAGCAATGGAATTCTGTAGAGACAAAAGTGCAGATGGGTTGATAGATTTCAAATCTTTTGCCTCAGAAACTACACGTTCTCCTTCATCAAGAGCAGCCAAAGCTTCTTCCACTCGCCTTTCAGCCAAGAGAACATCCAAGAGATCAGGAAACTCCACCAACCATTTGTCTAGGTCTGATATCTCCTTATCTTCAGAATCTGATGTAGCATTTACAGAAAAACCATCAGAATTTGAGATTGATAATGAATCGATGTGAACTCCTTCAGCCAAACCATGTATCAAGGCAGCTTGTGTGGAGAGCAGGTTTCTAATAGATGAAAGCTCCCCCTCTAAATCTGATATCTCCTTAGATGTTCTGTACCATTTAAATATTGCTTAGATTCAAAATATGGCCAACAATATATCAGCTAACAAAAATTAGCTAAAACACATTGCAGCAGCTATTTTTTAAGGTCCAAATATAGAAAGGGTAAAATAAAAAAAAAAGAGTAAATTACTCCAATCTCCTATTTTGCATTTCTTACACAAAACTCCCTCTATTTCTAAAACCTACACAAAAACCCTCTTATTATATAAATACGCTACATTAAACCCACAATCTTTATTTTTGTATAAAATTGATATCTCTATTATAGGTTTTGTCTCATTATACAAACCTCCTCTATTTGTTAAACAATACACAACCCTTTCTATTTTGTAAATCCATTACAATTAAATTCTTAAATAACAGTTTTTAGAATATCATTAGAGTAACATATAAAAATAAACGATAAAATAAATTATCATTTCATATTCAAAATTATTGGAAAAAACACAAGTCCCACATCTGTTAGACATATTAGTATAATGTTTAAGAAATAGATGGGGATTTTAAGTAATTAGTCAAATGTCTCAAACCTGTAATAGGAATATCTATGTCAATTTTATTTAAAGAAAAGGTTTCGTGTCTGGGTGTATCTATCATATTTATTAAATAGGAGGGGTTTTGGGTATGTTTTAGAAATAGAAGGGAAAGTCAGAGTAATTTAGGCAGGAAAAAAAAGGTAAATGAACCACTCTCTCCAGTCTCCCCCAACCACCACATGAAGGGTGATACTTCTCATAAATAAAATAAGAATGAGAAATGTCAGATGCTAAACACCCTTTGTCAAATGATATACTGATATAATATTTATTTCATACCATATGAGGATACAACTAAAAATATTAGGACATTTTTAGAATTTTTAAAGCATCACAAGATATACACAAAATGCATACAAACCAGCATTTTAAAATTCACACCAATTAAATTGAGAAGTGGTCCAGCCAGGCCTCCAAAAGCGGAGAATGAGAACCAGCCGCAACCAGTGTAACCATGTAAACTGGTTGTTGGTTTGACTGGTTGAAATGTTGAATTGGTTGAAAGATCTTTTTTATTCCTCTACCACTCAAAATGCTTCAGGTAAGAGTGAAGGAAAGGCAGAACTGTGCTGCGGCAGAGGACAACTTGTTAAACACTAGAGCATTGACTTTTATAGGTAATATGATAGAGTTTATTTATTATCTTGATTTATATGCATGCTTTGAGCAAATCCCAGTATATCAGAGGGAAAATTCAAGTGCAGAAAGCTAAAAGGGCACCAATGGGTTTAGGGGCAGAAGCCACTATCATCACACGAGATTGGATTTTAGCAAAAAAGAAGGGGAACAAATCCTCTGCAGAGACTTTATCACTGCATGAGATCTTAACCCTTCAATAAATTGTATTAATATAATATGTTTCTATTATAAATTTGAGGTTTAAAAGAATAAACAGTGAGAACATGATACTTGACCATGTCAAGTTTTTTTTCACCACTGAAGAGGACCTGTTTCAAATAGGAAGTTGGTTTGAAACCACCATGCTTCACCCTTGGTTTGGATGAGAGGAAAGAAAAAAAAAGGAAAGAGAAAATTTTGAAATTTGAAATGAAGAGAAAACTTGGAAAGGATTTTTTTGTTTCATATTCTATTTTAACTATCTTCCCCTTTTCCAAAGTCCCAAACAATAGAAATTTTCAAATATCATTTTTTTTTTCTTTCTATTTTCTTGATCTCCATCCATAGGCTGAACGTGAAAATCATTGTTTGTGTGTTGTTAATTGTTATTAATATTATAAAACGATTTTCAAGAGACAGCTGCATCCTCACACAGTTACACAGTGCCTGAAAGACTCACTTCCTTTGTCTCTCCCCATCCAAGTTAATTTAATGTATTATCATGAATCAATTTGATTAAATTCGAGATATATTTTTGCATCTATAATTACACTCACGTACTCTAGTACTTAATATATGTATGTTAATATTGTTTACATATAGTCTAACAGTTTCAGCTAGATTGAATCTCTTTGTTTACTAGTAAAAGGACCAATGCAGATTTCAAAATATTGATACATACTAACACACAACTAACCGTATGAAAGCTGCATAGTTAGCATAGACACTTCGACGCATCTCCTCAGCAGACGCTTTCTTCAAGTCCACCAAATATGTGCACAATTGCTTAATTTCCTGAAGAACAAAGTAACATTGCTTAATCACGTATCCAATAACAGGATTCACCACTACAAAATGACAAAGTCCCGTTTTTGGATAAATTTCTCCACAAGTATTTATAGGAGAAGAAAATAAGAAAAAAAAATATGAAATAAGCTTCTCCAAAAAGCTAAAGTAGCTTATGCATAAGTTAATTTGCAAAAGATCTCTCATATTAGCTTCTTCAAAAACTTAATTTTTAACTTATTAGCTTATGGAGAAGCTTATTTCATTTTTTCTTCATATTTTCTTCTCCTAGAAGTGCTTGTGGAGAAGTTTACCCAAACATACCCTAATTGAAATAAAATTATGGCTAAGTGGTTATCACTGCATGTTGACATATGATGAGCACATCAAAGCTATTTCACACTACATGCGTCTTATATAAATGTTGAAGAAGGCATGTATATAATAACCATATAGAGCATAGTGAAGGTAGGAAAGAAACTACAAATTTTCCCTTTTCAGTCAGTAAAATGAGTCAATTATTATAAATAAAAAATTATCTCAAACGCAAACTGTTACTTTTATGAATAACAGGATTTACAAAGGATATCAAATGTTGCCAGGGTGTGAGACACTACACATCAAATCTAAAATAGAGTTTCTCCTCTATTGACTTGCTGGCTTTTAGGAGTGCAAATTAGATGCAATTATCAAGAGAAAATTAAAAGGAAAGAAAAAAGAAGCAAGCAAGGATAAACTTCATATGTCTTAAGTCTAAACAGTTGAAAAAGGCACGAATGCAATAGAAAAGGCTGGGGTTTGAAAGGAAGAAAATCAAACAACGTGGATAATTGAGTATGTATGTAATATAAAGAGGAAAATGAAAAGAACCTTATCGTTGAGGGAGCAATTGGACTGGACATAGGACTCGGCATCGAATTTATCAGACTTGAAGGGATTGAGACCTTCTTCGAGCTTAGGACCGTTGTCCTTGGCACTGGACACTGCGCTTCTGGAGCGAGATGACTTCCCCGTCGCCATATCCACAGATTTCTAACTGAGATCAGCAATCAGCAATAAGTTTAGGGTTCAAAGGTAGATCCACGCACGACTCAGCAGAAGCAGCAGCAAAGCGAAGACGCTGTTTCGTTTCAGTTTCAATTTCAATTTCTCTCTGATCCCTTAGAAAGCGGTGATGCTAAGTTAAGACTTGGCGACAGCACACCACACCTTACTTTTCTTTTCTTCTTCCTTTTGTAAAATTAAAAATTACTTTTCGCTCTAGTTACTTGCTTCTACAAACATATTTTCCTTTTTTTAATTTTAAATTTAATGTGAAATTATTTGGTTGCAGTAAGATGTTCAATAATGATGTGATCATTGTTTATTTACTCTGTAATTAGGAAAATGGCAATCATAGGCGCTTTTTTACTTTTTAAATTATACATTACATTGGGTATGAAATCGTGTGTACAGAAACGGAAGGAAGGCTTGATTGCTAGCTAAAAGAAGATAATATTTGGATGTAACATTTTCATTTCTCAATGTGAGATTTACCATTACTTTGTATCTTTTCTTTTGCGCCATGTCATGTCAACAACATACCATCATGGATACAATGTTTTTCTTTTTCCCCTTGTATTCATGACTCATGAACCATTTAATTCGAATTCTTCAGCAATTTTTTTTACCAAGCATTTTATTCGAATTTTTTGTTTTTAAAGACAGATAGATAATTTAAAGTGCATCATAATTAAAACCTTAGATCAAAGGCAACACGCAGTTCATATATTAAATATTAGGATGTAGCATCATTAACCGGTTATTAGTTTTTATTTTTATTTTTCTAGAAGAGAGTTTTTATAGCTTTGGGATGATTTATTTTTATCTGAACTATTTTTAAATGATACAATATAATCCAATACATTTCTTATAATATAAATATAAAACAGTTTTTGGGTATTAAATTGCGGTGAATTCTTTTGTTTTATCTCTCCTTAATTTCTTAATAAAATAGAAAATTTTGAATACGAGGAATGAGTCAAATCCCGTGTTAAAGTTAAAATATTGTATTTCTCTCTCTCTTTTTAAAATATATACGGAATAGGCCTTACATATTGAATATTTATCTAGAGATATTAAAAAAATGTAAATGTGACTTATTGTGTATATGAAAAAAATAAGAAATATCGTGTTTTCTTAATGTAATGATTTCATTGTTAAGATTTTGCCTTTTCATACTTTCTTTGCATTCTCTATTGTTGGTTTTCTTAAAAGGAACATTCTCTGTTTTTTTAATCTTATTTTTAACTATTTATTACACTATCCATCATATTTCTCATTTTCTCTTTTTTTTTTTTATTTCTCTTTCTTTCATCCATCTCTTACCCCATAAAAAAGATACAGGGAAAATACTATTTTTATTGTTATGACCTTCTTTGGCGATTTTGTTTTTAAGACTCATTGCTATTTTTCATTAGTTGAATGCTAATTAGATTTATTAAGACTCATTGCTATTTTTCATTAGTTGAATGCTAATTAGATTTAGACAGTAGAACAAATTATACCGTCTAAATCTAATTATATGATAGAAATAAATTTGTTGTCATAGGTTTTTATTCATCCACAATAAAAAAACCTGTAGCAACTGGTTTATCTCTCTTTCTCTTTGTGTGTGAGGGAGGGAATTATATTAGTAACTAAAAAATAGGCGGATAAAGCACATGCACGAGACTACCTGAAAAACTGGGCAGCATCTAGCTGGCTATTTGAACAACTCTTTTAATTTATACATATTTCCTTACCTTCTACATTTCACATCGATAATGAACCTCATGATTCTCTTCCTCATTCAATTTAAAGGGAAAATTCTTTGTCCGTTGAAAAACAATAAGAAAGACGACTTGCTTTGTATCATTTTATAATTTTGTGGCCAACATCTGATCTTTGAAGGAAGCCAATCGTGTTTCTTTAGGCAACGAACTTTATTTTATACAAAATCTATTTTAGAAAGAATTCACACCTAAAGTGTAATTTAAGTTAAATTTTAATAAGTAAAAATCTCAATATATTTTATAATTAATATTTGAATCTCGGTGACAAGTGCTCTAATGATACTAACTGAAAAGTTAATAAATAAATAAAAGTTCATGAGAAATAATACTGATAGTTCATTAATATTTTTCTTTATAAAAATTTTCAACTTTTATCACATTTTGAGAACAAGTTTGCTCTTAGAATTCTTCTTGTTCTTAATCCTAATTAACTTACTACGAAATGATAAGGTTTGAACCAACTACCACGCAAAACCCGTTCATCAATAGGCAGGTAGAGAATGTTCAGATAGGATGCCTGATGCTTCTGTTTTAAGTGTTTGTTTCGGAGGAGGTTAAAAAACGACATTAGCACTAATGAAAATCATTGTAGCAAGTGCAGTCATTCCCTAGTCTGCAAGTTTTGCTATTGGATTGATTGATGTCACTTTCTTTCTTTTAATACTCATTAGTGCCATTTGGCCATGGCTAATCGCAAATCATCACCGACCCGCTTGTCATTAACCATTAAAAAGGCATTCTAACCACCAACATGACTACTTGGAACAACGGTTGACAGGTGTATTGCATATGATATATGTCCCACTTTCCTTAACGAATTACATCATTGAAAAAAAAAATGAACCATGGAGCATTTAGGCATCCTGGCTTCCATGAGGCAGATCTTTCAATTTTGCTTATGTGTTGATGCATCTTCAAATATCATTCCAAACATGTTTAAAACATTGCCTTCATGAGTAATAATGCATGGACATATTCAATTTATTCTACTACAATTCATTCTATGAAGGGGTGTTGTCATTTAACTTATTTCATAAACTTATGACCCAACTTAACATAGTTGGGCAGCTTTCTCATTTCAGGACCTGGAACTGGAAGCAGAGTAAAGTTACACAGCCACTTTGTCAATAAGTTCTAAATCATTCGTTTAAACTTGTATTATTACAAGATTAACCGTGCAAATCAAAATCCAGTGCATGTTCCATTTCATGGAGAGAAAAAAACAAAGGAATTAAACATCACAGAAAGGTTCAAAATGACAATGAACTTCCAGATCTCAAAGATTTATGCATTTATAGCTTCCAACTATTCCAGATCACTGCTCTGGGGTGTCTGAACGAATAGCTGAAGAAAGAAAATTGAACACTTTGATCAGAATACATGAACATAATGTTAGCTCTTTTGCTGCAAAGCAATTGGCTATGAGTAACAGAAAAATGCCATTAACTCAAAACAGCTATTGTAAACAAGCAGCAATATATGCATGTTTGGATAACCATTGCACCCCTCCTAATCCAAAAGTTTGTTCAGCACATAAAAGTATGTTAAGAATGGTTATCAATATTCTACTTCAACACCCATCCTCTCTTTAAAACAAGAAAGAGAGCCCTGGGGTGAATGCATTTTCCACTAATCCTTATCAAGCGCATCATTTTAGGCTAATAAATCTTGTTACAACAAAATAAAAAGTTGCAGTTATACAAAGAATTAAGAATAATCCGCACTATACGGGAATGGATCCTGGCAAGACATGGATATGATGAACACAAAGGTATAAAAATTGGGGATGAGTGATTTAGGGTTAATTATTGAGGGGAATGGGGGAGGATAGAGTAATCTGAAAGAGAAGAGGCGTACTAGGTTTTTCAGGCTTGGCGTCGACCCATTTGGAGAGAACAAAATGGAGCTTCTCACGAGAGAGGGATTCGGCCTTGTAGGGTTCCTTGAGGCAATTCCTGAGCAGATTCGCGCATATGTTTGAGTATGTTATGTACGTCATCCCCGCCGCCCTCCAAAACGGTACCGCTCCGCTCGACGCCATCTTCTTCACTCTCTTTCTCTCTTCCTCACCCAATTATGCTTATCAACTAAGCCCAGGCCTTCTTTTCGCTTCTCAGGCCCACTTCTCTTTCTTCTCCATTTTTATTTTTTACATACAATTCTATAACATTACCATTGTAGTCCCTCCCATTCATCAGGGGACCTTTCTTTAAAACCCAAGTAAAATTATCAAACGTAATTTAAATGTATATTTAAATTAATTTCAACCATAACTTTGTGTTCAAATATTGAAAGACTATAATATTATTAATTTTCTATTGTCTACACAAACTGGGCTGCATGTGCAATTCCAACACCCGACTTCAACACATGTTAGGTCCCATTCTCAAGAGGCATATTACCTTGCGTTGGCATGGGCTTCATTAATGTCTAATGTTCAACAATATACTACTTTTTTTTCTTCATAATTAGTTTTCAAATAAAATTTAGGTACAAAATTTCAAATATTTCTTTTGACACTTTTTAATAAAAATTAGATTTAAAAAAAAACATAACAAATAATAACTCAGTTTTTCTCAAAGCTCAAACCCTCAAATAACTTGTTCACTTTACTTCTCGTTCTAGATCGTGTCACATCGTTCACTTCTCCCCAAGTGTGATCACCACCTAGTCCCATCACCACTCATCATCAGTCACCTCGGAGTGTAAGTGCTAGCTATTCTCTTCCTGTCAATGGATTTGTTTGCTACACATCGTCTTCATTATTTTTTCCCATGGTTTTGCTTGATCAGTTTGAAATTACATTTTACATTTGACAGTTTTAATCTTTTATTTTCTTTGGCTAGTTGGTTGCTTGGATTTGAGTTTTCAATTCAAACCCGAGTTTGCTTTCATGTTTTGATTATCTGGACTTTCTTTTATTTCTTTGAAAGATTATTATTTTTGTGAATTAGTGGTCATGGATGATATTACAAGTTATGTCTATGGTCCATCATTGAGAATATATAATTTGGGACTCAGCTGTTTCCCTGTTTGTTTCTTCTTGTCGTTTTTTGCTGTAAATTGTTACTTGCAACATAATGATGAGTGTGGTACACCAACAACAAAAGTTCGTGTTTAGTTTCTCATTCTATTTTTAGCACTTATAATGAGTTTATTAGTTATTCAACAAATATTCACTGTAGCAGGTAACTTAATAGTTCTATTATATTTGACCATTACATGACTCTGAAACAAAATGGTCTAAAATACCCAACTATTCAAAAATTACAAGAGACTTTTTAGTTGTTCCTATTTCAACAGTTGCTTCAAAGTCAGCCTTCAATGTTGGTGGTCGTGTTTTGAGGTCACACTGTAATAAGTTGAATTCAAACACTTTGGAGGCTTTGATGCGTACCCAAAATTGGTTACGTAAAGAAATGCAAGATAATGTATATATTTTTTAATTCACTTAATTTTCTTTAATGGCTTGAAAGTTTATTTGTTTTTTTATTTGTTAGGTTCTTCAAACATAACACATCTATTTGAATCTGTTATAGAGGACATGGATGATGATAGTGAGGTAATGGATGTATACTAATATACTATTAGTTTACTGACTTGCAACATTAGAAGGGTTGCTGACTTGCTGATTGCTGAATTGAAGGACTTTATACTCTTGTCGGTTGCTAAATTGAAGAACTTTGAGACTTGCTCGTTATTCAAAATATTGTAAAGAAATATTTGTAGTTTGAACTATTTGTATTATTAATGAACATTATGTTTGTAGTATTTTAAATTAAACTTGTAGTCCATGTTTATTTATTTGAGTTTAACGGTATATGGATTATTTGAATTTGAATATTATATTGGTGAGACTTTTTAAGTATTTTTTAAATAACTTATTTGTATGAGAAATTAAAATTAATAATTTTTTTTAAAAAAAAATTGGGAGCCTGCACAGACGCGAACAAGGGAAAAAAAATTCCCCGCAATGTTGACGGGAACGGGGACAAGGGGTAGCAGGGGGACGACAAATTGGGGGGGGGGGGGATAAGGGGTAGCGGGGGGACGGGGACGGGGACAAGGAGTGGGGAAGTACTCCCTGCCCTCGCCCCATTGGCATCCCTAGGCATATCGCCTCTTTATTACAAAAAAAAAACTAATTCAGGTTGTGATGTAGACTCTTATAGCATTGATTATTATAGTAAACCTCTAATTTTAATTTAAAAATAATACCAAAAGTATTTAAGATATTTTTACTTATTTCATATTTTATAAATTCTCAGTTTATCCATGCTCCAACTTGGTTAAGGCTATCCAAGATACTCCCTCTAAATTGATATGTAATAAAACAAGTGATCTTTTATGTTGAAGTTAAATATAAAAAATACAATTACTTTTAGCCTATTTAATGCTATCATTTTTAAAACACTCTTCATTTAATTCTAATTTTATTTTCAATGACTCATTTTTATTCATAAAATAGCAAGTTTCAATGAATGATATTTTAGAAATAACCTTTTTTTTTACTTGGGATTAGAAAAATTAATTGATGTGAACTAACTTTCTTAATTAGTGTGAAATTAGTTATTTTTGCTTATATATGAGTACAAAGAGAGTATTTATGAAGGTCATGTTTATTGGATTCAGATCGTCTCCAATAAAAAAATTAACCATTAGATTGAATTAGAGCTTGAGATTTGGTCACATGTTCAACTTTTTTTTAAACATACAGTGTTTTCATAAGATTTTTTCAACTCAAACATCTATGATTCTATCCACGGTGACATTGGAAGAACTTTAACAATTCTTATCACTAAAACGATAGAGGAGAGAGCGAACAACTTCTCAATAATGTTGCCGAAGAGACTGTGGATTTTGTTGAAGAAGGAGACCTACGCGGTGAGACCCACTCTGAGTTGCCAAGTCAACTCGTCAAGCGAGCGATCCAATTCAGAGCACTGAGTCTGGAGCTCCACAATGAAGGTGGGAGCCTCGACAAGGGCGCATTGCGTGTGGAGCCTGTCGTCGAGGAGGGAGAGTGCAAAGGGATAGAGGTGAAAGGGTGGAGGCAACATTTGGAGACACTCCATCGTGAAAATTGAACTTCGGTGGTTCTTGAAGGTTCTTTGCTACCATGTGCGACTGTTCTCCGGTAAAATACGTTATCAAAGACGTTCTTGAGGGAGAAAAGTGGTATAGGAGCACTACAACTTTAAAAAAGAAAAATTAAGTTGGATACATGGCCAAATCTCAACCCTTAATTTAATCTAATGGTTGAAAAATTGTTAATTGGAGACTCTTATTAGTTTCAGTTGGAGAGGATATGGATTCCATGTTTATTGGGTTTATGCCTTTTCGAAATTTAATCAAGTTGTAGATTCACAAAGTCTCACATTACTTTGAAGTTGAGGTTACTGGTCATTTATAAATATTATCCCCTCTCAATCCATTGAAACGTGTTTCTCAAGGACAAAAACGAAACGATTAACCAAACACTTACATGAACAATATATCAAATAGGAGAATTTTAACAATATTAGTTTAAACTTAGGTCGGAACACATATAATATGGTTGAATATGAGATGCAAATGCATAGTTAGTATGCTATTTTTTATTTTATGTCCGATTTTATTTGTAATCTCTTAAGGGCGGATTGGACCGATGTTTGTTTCCCCATAATTTTTTAGGCTTGTTATTTTATGTCATTAAAAAAATATCATTTAATTAGAAATTATCATCCTTTATCAAGTTTTAGAAAAATTACAAAAATATATTTATCATAATTTCTTATTGATTAGTGTAATAACTATTTACACTTTCACCGCATAAAACTCAAAGTCTTAAACTCAAATAATATAGCAAATAAATTTAGAATTTATGCTTTGATTTTTATACTTATGTTACACTTTTTTTTTTTTATCTTCATCTTTTATTTATTTATATCATTTACTCTCCCTTTTATTATTGTTCTCTTCTGACTTAGAAAGTGTATAATCAGATGGACTATGAGATGGTCATTATTGTTGACCAGTTGAGATGGATGGATGACATCCCTCTGACCCATTGTAGCAGTGGAGGGTTAGACAGACAAGTTTTTGTTTGTTTGTTTGTTACTATAGTTGCAGTAACTCGTTCATTAATCATGGCTACATGGATTACGTCTTCCACATTGGAAGAGTAGTGTAGTAGTAAGTAGTAACCCATCTTGGTAATTTCAAAACTGCAATAAAGAAAGCAAGACAAACAAACAAAACAACCCCACGCTCACTCCCACACATTTGCTTATGCTTCTCTTTGTTCTCATACCTTTTCCTGCGCTGCATTCAGACCAAAAACCTGTCTTGCCTTGTACTGCGCTAGCTACTCATAGGATTCTAAACTCGTGGATCTGACACTGTCCACTCCTTCCTTTCTAAAATGGATTTTTCAACTTCCTCAGTAATGGCCATGGGGTGTGACTTGTGAGTGTTGTTACTGTTTTTGGAAAGTAGTCTAGGCTCTTGTTGTTTGTTTGTTTGTGTTATTCAGCAACCAAATGGGTCCAATTCCAAGCATAGATTTTTCAAAGTGGTGGGTTAAGGAGAGTTCGAGTTCAAGGAAAGGAAACCCGGTTGTAGTGACTATGGAGAACCCCAATTACTCAGTGCTTGAAATAGATGCCCCAGACTCAGCATTTCAGCCAGTTGACAAAGACAGAGGTAAAAATGCAAAGCAGTTTACATGGCTTCTACTTCTCAAGGCGCATAGAGTTGTCGGTTGCCTTGCTTGGCTCGGAAATTCTCTTTGTTCATTGCTCCACGCCGTTAAGAAAAGATTGCTTTTTGGGCACGTGGAGGCTGAGATGTCTGCCAAGGCAAAGTTTCTGTTTCGAGTAATTCTTACTTTCTTGGTGATGGCCTTGGCATTCCTGTCATTTGAACTGGTTGCTCACTTCAAAGGGTGGCGCTACTTTCACAACCATAACTTGCACCTTCCTCAAACTTTGGAGATCACTGGATGCTTTCACACTGCCTATGTTCGGTGGTTAGAGTTCCGGGCAGACTATATTGCTCCCCCAATTCAATCTCTATCAACCTTCTGCATTCTTCTCTTCTTAATTCAGTCCGTGGATCGAATGGTGCTTTGCTTAGGTTGCTTCTGGATCAAATTGAAGAAGATTAAGCCCGTCATTGCTGGGGATTCCCTCAACTCTCATGATTTGGAAGGATCCAACGACGGATATCCTATGGTACTCGTTCAAATTCCCATGTGCAATGAGAAAGAGGTGACACCCTTCTCTTAATCCTATGTAATTAGTGCGTCCTGATTTTTATTCAAAACAAAACAAAAATGTCGGTTCTGTTAATTCGAAACCAATCAATCATGAAGTGGTTAGTTACTTTGAACATATTATGATGATGATAATAATTTGCTCCACCTTAATTTTTCTTCTCTTGCTCTTATCATAAAGTTTGCTATGTTGAATTGTAATAGTAATAATAGAAATGATAATATTGTCACTAGATTAACAGTTGACTTCATGATGCCACTGGAACTACCGTGTTGATTTTGTGGATTATTACTCTTCCCCATAATGATGCTGATGAGTTTGGCATTAAGTGTAGGTATATGATCAATCTATTTCCGCAGTCAGCCAACTTGATTGGCCAAAAGAGCGCTTGCTTATTCAAGTTTTGGATGACTCTGATGATGAGGGCATACAGTGGTTAATCAAGGGAGAAGTCTCCAAGTGGAGCCAAAGAGGTGTTAATATAATCTACCGTCATAGGAAGTTTAGAACTGGTTACAAAGCGGGTAATCTCAAGTCTGCAATGAGTTGTGATTACGTCAAAGATTATGAGTTCGTTGCGATTTTTGATGCTGATTTCCAACCAAATCCAGATTTCCTCAAGCAAACTGTTCCACATTTTAAGGTGGCTAAGTTTATCTGATTCTTACCAGTTACTATTTCATAATCTATCCATCACTTTCCCTTTCTCATTCTTAAGTCTGCTCTGCAGGGCAATCCTGAGCTTGCATTGGTTCAGGCTAGGTGGGCTTTTGTAAACAAGGCTGAGAACTTACTGACAAGACTCCAAAATATTAATCTGTGCTTCCACTTTGAGGTTGAGCAGCAGGTTAATGGGGTCTTCCTCAATTTCTTTGGTTTTAATGGAACTGCTGGTGTTTGGAGAATAAAAGCACTTGAAGAATCCGGTGGCTGGCTCGAGCGGACAACTGTAGAAGACATGGATATAGCAGTCCGAGCCCATCTGAATGGATGGAAATTTATCTTTCTCAATGATGTAAAGGTAATCATTTTGTTACCGTAGAAGACATGTTTTGTTTGGCCTTTTGGTTTTAATCCAAGCTAATCCACTCAGTATGTATCAATTTCTATTTGCCTATAAAACTGACTAACAGTTTTAGTATTTATTGATTTGGAAAGGTAGGATGAACTTGAATTGGGTGAAGTAATTATCTGCAGTAATTGAAAGACATGCTACACTAATTTTGGGGTGAAAAACTGTTGATGTGTACAATTTAGGTTGCAGTTTTAGTCTAAAGAAACTTCTTTCAGGTGCTTTGTGAGCTTCCGGAATCATATGAAGCTTATAGGAAACAACAACATCGATGGCATTCTGGTCCTATGCAACTCTTTCGTTTGTGCCTTCCAGCGATTATAACCTCTAAGGTGGTGTATTTTCTTTATTGTCAGTCTATGCACTGTTTTGAAGTAAAATACAATCTAAACATGTTCTGATTTCATAACATTGCAGATTGCTTTCTGGAAGAAAACCAACCTAATATTTCTATTCTTTCTGCTTAGAAAGCTAATCCTCCCATTCTATTCTTTCACATTATTCTGCATTATTCTTCCTTTGACAATGTTTGTCCCAGAAGCTGAGCTTCCTATCTGGGTTATTTGTTATATTCCTGTATTCATGTCGTTCTTGAACATTCTTCCTGCCCCGAAATCCTTTCCCTTTATTGTTCCTTACCTCCTTTTTGAGAACACAATGTCAGTAACCAAATTCAATGCCATGGTGTCCGGTTTGTTCCAGTTGGGAAGTTCATATGAATGGATTGTTACCAAAAAAGCAGGTCGGTCATCAGAACCTGACCTATTAGCTGCTGAAGAACGCGATTCAAAGGCAATGAGTCTCCAACTTCATAGAGGGACTTCTGATAGTGGACTTTCTGAGCTTAACAAAATAAAGGAATGCCAAGAAACAGTTCCTGTAAAGAAAATGAACCAGATATATAAGAAAGAGCTTGCCCTTGCATTCTTACTGCTGACTGCTGCAGTTAGGAGCCTGTTATCAGCACAAGGCATGCACTTCTATTATTTACTATTTCAAGGTGTATCATTCCTCCTTGTAGGTCTGGATTTAATTGGCGAACAGATGAACTAGAGGATCAGAAAGGACGTGTAAAATAGAAAATTGATTGTTAGAAAGTTAAATAATTAAAGAAGCTACAAGATGGTTTTGGCAGTTATATTCAAATTCAAGTTGCCTGAATATGGCTCAGGTAACATGCTGAAAGCTACCGTGGGTCATATCATAAATAAGTGTTATTCTTGAAGGAATTTATAGAATTTTTTTCTTTTTTTCCTGGCTTTACTTGTCCATCTATTGTTGTCTATCACAGTACATTCATTTTTCTTTCCGTTTTCAATTTTCTGTGACGTTGAGCTGATTCAATTTATGTCAGAATAACCCTGTCACCCTGTTGCTTACATCACTTTTGGTTCATATGTATGTATCTGTGGAATGATACTGATATGTTACAACTCCCAACAAAAATCTGCTCACTTCTGATGCCAAGGTTTATATGTTTCTGGATCAATGTTTCACTTATTAGTGTGTTTGGTTTGGCGAATTAAGGTGAAATCCACAAAAATAACTATTTGTTGCTTCAAAAATTCATGACGAGTTCAACTCACCTTGTTACCAAACATGCACCATATTTGTTGCTTCAAATATTCATGCTATCAAGGTAGGTATATTTCTCGTTTTCGATTTACTTTAATGCTCTGGTGGTTATTTTATATCTATATCATGTTTATTTTTGTGAGTTAAACGTTGAAAGCAGTTTATAAAGGAAAAAGAAAAGAAAATAGTGTCGGCAGGCAGTGGAGTGGAGATTGAGGAGAAAGAAAGCATTGGGCAGTGGAGAATTGGTTCGTTAATATTTATTTTGGGCCTTGGATTTGCCCAAGGATGAGAATCGTGCGAGTTTCCCACATTAGACCCATTTGTTTTAATTCAAGCTTTAACCATAACCGAAAGGATATTTTAGGGCATACTTAAGTCCCAAATTTGACACATGCCAATCGCCATTTCAATAATTGTAGGGCACATGTGCACATACCTCTCAAGCAAGGCTGGTGGACCCTGCTGTCTCAACAAAGCATTTTTTTTCTTATGCTTTTAAAATACTAGTCCTGGATCCATCATAACTGACATACTCTTTCTTTAGCACTTTACTAAGAGATCATAACCAAAATTTTACACGAATTTAAAAGAGCAAAACCTTCCTCAATAAAATTTTAAATTGTCCCATGGATTTACATGATCTGGCCACTTTACCAACTATCAATGAGTGTACTTTTACTTTTATGGAGGGACATAAAAAGTACATTTCACATTTGTTTTCATGTCATTCCATATTTGATCTTACTCCTGTTTTGGATGCAAAAAAAATAAAAAAAATCCCCCCTCCCTATCTTCTTTTAAGATTTTTATGTCTAAGAAAAAAAAAACTATCAAAAGGTTTTTGCTACACCTTATTTTTTTCAAGTAAAGAATCCTTTCTTGGTCTCAGTTTAATGCTGTTTAAGATTCGCAACTTTTTCGTTTGGTCTTTAACATTTTTCAATGTGGAAATGTAAGTATGAGTATGAGGTGAAGGTTTATCCTATCCTGAAAGCTGAAGTGAGAGTATCCATCTGTCAGATAAATTTTTTTTTTTTTTTTTTTAATTCGACCTCTTTGAAGGGCAAGCTGATCAACGTAAGTGAATGCAGATTGCCTTGGCCTTAAACCTTTCTTTCATTCCATATATGTCATAGGAAAGCAGTGTAAGATGTTTCTTGACAGGACATTCAACAAGAAGTTAGTTACTTTCTATTCTGTGCTGTTGACTGTATTCACCTTTATCACGTGAATCTCAATTATCGCTCAAAGCAGACAGTGACTGAGAGAGAGAGAGAAGGGTCAATGCTCGTGTACTTCCTTCAAGCTAACTGTTGCAAAGTGCAAACATAAACCTTCTGAAATTCATAGGAAAAAAAGAGGATAGCATACAAAACTTAGAAGGATGGAAATAACAGTGACCTTCATTGTCACAGTATTACACTATATTTAATGTCTAACACAAATACAACCCTGAAAAAACATTCCTCAACATTTCTTCATCGTACGAAAATAAAGAGTAAAAATTGCATGTTTTTTCCTTTATGCAGTGCTAAATATTGGACCTACAATTCTTCACTGGCATATAATAATACCAAAGCAAGGTTGATAGAGAATTGGTTATGGAAAAAGCTTAAATCTAGTAGGAATATGTTTTAAGAAACTTGTCTTTTTGTGACTGAGGATTCAGTGGAACAGTCAGCCATAGTGCCATACCAAACGATCCTTGGACGTTACTGCTAATGCTGCCATAATCGTGCAATCTTGGGACCCTTCTTTAAAGCTGACACCGCGCTTGGCCCGTATTGCCAAAAGCAGTGTCCCTCTCCCTCTAACTCCAAGTATCCCATTATGACTGAAATGCACTCACTTTCCACCGACAATCCTGACCTTAAAAATAAGACAAGAAGGAAAAAAGTCATTTCACCATTTAGGCATTTAAATTTGAGAAAAAAAGGCTTTAAATTTTACACCATATGTTTGTGTTACAGGTTCATGTGAATCACGTTCGACCCTCGAGGTTTCTTAATACAATTGTAAAGCATTCAAAAGTCATCTATCAGCTGAGTTTTTAATTCATATATTAGCTCATTTTAACTTTAGGCTTCAACTCAAGCCAGACATAAAAAATGTATTCTAGCTTGTAACTACAACGTTATTGTTGAGGAAAGGGAAATGCAATTTTCTTCTACTCGACATCACATGTGAGGTTGTACTATTCTTGGATGTTACAGAAAAAAAAAAAACAGTGTTTCAACCTAAATATTTAATGTCCATAAAGTACAAACTATCTTGAGTTTGAATGAAGATGTTAAACATTGCTTTGCCGAGAATGTTGCAGTCACTTCTCATTTCACCTTATCTTACAACCAAACGTGTAACATAATGTTCAACATATTATTCTCTCAACTAGCTCTACCCTGGGTTCGTCTGTACAGAAACAGCAAACATGGACACGGAGTCATATGTCCCTCATATATGCATTAGAAACTTGTCTGTCCACACATCATTGATATGTGCAAAACTGTTAACAAAAGAGTCGTTTAACTTTATCTAAGGGAGGACTAACCACTTTCTTCATTGATCTTCTTGTAATGATGTGTAATCCTTCACCATTAAAATCTCCCCACATAACTTACGTGGGACTTGCTCCAACTTTGTCCCCTCTTGCCATGCTTGCCCTACTGAAACCCCAGGTCCTAGATAGCGAACATACACAACAATTTGATCGTTGAAAGGATAAGGATGTTTAACTGCAAAAACAAAAGCCAATTAAATATTAAATGAAACTGGGGCGTGCCAAGACTTTGAATAATAACATCACCACCCCGCTTGGCTTCTGGTGTATATTACAGGGTAAACCAACGAAGAAATACAATATATAACAAGAAAAGAGTCACCAAGAAAATAATGCCACAAGATACACCATGCAGACATCTATCACTAGGTTAAATTTTAACATCTAGAAGTCAATATAAATACTTTAAACTATCTAACGTGTACTTACAGTTGTAAGTATTAAGATTATCCCCTTATGAAAGAAATAAAATAGCACTTAACTTTATCAGAATAAAAATAAGACCCTACCTGGTCTTGGAAAGCCTAATGGGAGCTCTTTGATATCATGTAGTCCATCCCCAAATTCATATGCTAAATCACATGGCTGCTCAGTTGACATCACTTCCTTAAGTTCTCTCACCGTAAAGTACAAGGGAGCAAAGGAGTCAGCAAATGCAGTCAAAACTGATCCACCTAGGAGGTTGTGAAATTCATAAAATATGTAATGTAATTAATGTTAATAGTAAGGACAATCGAATTTAAGCTTCATACAATGAACCACAATGCAGCCATAGAAGAAAAAAAAGGAAAAAACCAAGCCAAGCATCACAAATGAATTCATCAAAGATCCTTGATTAAACCACAATTATACAACATCTTGAAGGAAAACCAGCAAGATTATACAACCTCTTCAATCTTCTTCTATGATTCTATACAAATTATTGAAGCATTAGGACTCAGAAACCAACACTTGATGAATTAAAGATGGACCACTAAACAGGTAAAGGTGTAAAACTAATTATGACAGTGTGCATTATTTGACTTTCTCACAATATTGCAGGAATTTGGAAAGGTATTCAAGACAAGCAAATATTCAGTTACATTTTTCTTTTGCCTACATGCTGTTATATAATTGGACTTTAAAGTGGCATTCACAATCATAGTAACAATGCAACCTGGAAATATAAGGTGCAACACCATTTAAGATTGATGGGTATTTTTCACTAAAATGAGTAATTGTGTAAAGGTATCCATGCATTTCTCTGCCAAAAATTAAGAAACTTACTAATGATTCGTCCATATGCTTGCCCATCCTTGCCAGTAAATATAGCCTTAAAAAGTAGCAAAGGTTTAACTCTTCAAAATGTACTAACTGTACAAGAGGCAAAAGCAAAACCGAAATGGTGAATTTACCTTTCTAAAGGAATTGATCCAGGAAATTGACATTGGTCCTATGTAACAAAGTTGAATATTAATATAGTTTAAAAAATTTAAGCATGCTAACAGTGAGAAGCTAATACACATGAAAAGAAACCATGACAAATATTTTCGACACACAAGACACATTGAGGTACACATCGGCAGAAGTGTTGGAACAGGAAGCCATGAAAGAAGGCAGGTGAAGTTTGCAGGGAAATATGCATTTCCTAATTCAAATGAAAGGTCGTTTCGAATCCAGTAAAGGGAAAATATAATATACATATATAAGAAAAGGGAAGACATTTTGAACACTGGGATTCAAGTGTGCAATGGTATTAGGGAGCAAAATTGGTCATAAATTACTGGTCCATTCCTTGACGTGGAGGTCAGCAAAGAATGGGAGGCAGTAGGAAACAGAATGCATTGATTGTGTAGTGTTAAACTTGACAGTGACTAATACCAACAACACATTCACAACAATGATGAATGAGTTCTCTAACCTCCACTTGATGTGCAGTTATAACATTCAAGCATGATACCATCGTTGGTGGAGCTAGACAGCAAGGTAGATGCACTTTTCTTTACTAACTTGGGATCATCGAATCGTGTACCAGCAATCTGCCAAGCAATTGATACAAGTCTGCACAAAAATTGGCAGCGTGAGTGTTCGATAAGATGAATGCGGAAGAATTAGAAAAAAGAGAAAGGAAAAATAAAATACCTAGGTTTCAACAATCGGAGAAGTCGATGTCGCCTTTCCTGAGGAATATCTTCAATTTTTTTCCTGAAGAAGGAGAGTGAGTGAAGTGGCATTGCATTGAAAGAGTTGTAGGAAGCATAATAGATAGTGATACCATAGGTATGCAGCGGGATTATAGGAAGATGGGTCGAAAGGGATTAAGTCCTTAGGAGGATCAAGAAACGTCACCACATCCTGCTCATCCAAGTAAGCCTTGTTACCGCTCGGAAGCATTTCAAAGGGCTTATCATCCCAGGCAGAAACATTCAATTCAATGCTCCCACCATTTCTGTACATTCCCAAACCTACAAAACACAATCCAAATTATTTAATTCAAGTCATGTAGCGCAGCAATGCCAAGTGACGCACGCACCTCTCAGCCCTGGATGCATTTGCCGGCAAAAGGAACGACGAGTTGGACGCCACGACCATCTCGGTGGTGTCAGTGTGAGTGTCGTCGCCGCCATCATCGCCATCACTTGATAACAGAGTCAAAACGCTGCGTCTCGTCTGGAGTGGATAAATAAAAACGTAGCAAAACGAGGTGTCGTTTAGCTATGCAAGAAAAACGACATATTATTACTTCTTAAGTTGCTTTTAGGTGAAGAAATGCTTCTTCGAAGGCGTGTTTGACGTCCGCATTCCTTTCCCCAGAGAAGTATACATCAGAAGAGAATAGAAAGAAACTTGTATATAATTTTCCTTGAGAGGCATTTATTCACGATAAGTCTTTTCTTTTGTTGAAAAAGATAATAAATATCAAAGTCGGAGTCATTTTTATTAAAAATAACTAATGTGATAACATGTAAGTAACACTTGTAAATGATCTGTATTTTTCTACACTCACACATTAAGTTTCATCCTGCCAAGCATTATAGAGCAGCTAGAGTCAAGCGAAACTGATGACTGACTTGTTTTATTTTACTAATCAAGTCTGCCTGTTTAATGCTACTAGCCTTCCTCTGCTTCGGCTGAAACATAGACCTAATCTTGTTCTCCAAACTCTGCGCCCTATATTTCATATGCTTGTCAACCTTAGCATCATTTTCTATTGACAAACAATAATTCTTGACATAGGCCCTGTAAATTGGTATAATACCTTCCACCAAATGCTTGCATACATTTTCCCTCAAGATCTCATCGGATATTACCCAATTAGATTGCTTCTTGTACCTTTCATCAAAAGCTAGATTGAAGGCATTTAGTCTCTTTGCCAAGTCTTGGCTTGTCACACTTACACTGGAGGGTGAAAGTATGTCCCTTGGAACTACAAGAATAGATAGAAGCTTTCCCCAGCTGTTCCTCAAATAAAGTGCTGCATAATAGTCCTTATATTGCTCGTGTGCTCTTAACCAAGAATCTCCCATCATATTTCCAAGCACAGTACCCCTCAAATTGCAGAAATGACAGTGATTATTCATCATAAAAAGGTAGGACAATGTGATATCTTCATAGGCCTTTGACCACGTATCCAAATTTACTGCAACCTCCTTAATTGCATTATATATTTGGCATAAAACAATACCCTCTTCGTACGCTTCCTTTCTCCAGCTAAGATGTATTCCCAAAACCTGTGTCAAATGTGGCCTATAGTCATCCCCAAGCAGCTGATTGCAGTAATCAGTTACAAAGCTTACCAGCTTGGGAATGCTGCCATCAGGGGGAGGAGAAGTTGGTCTTTGCAACTTCACTTGCGCTGGAAGTTGCCAGAATATCTCACTGGTGCCATTGACTACTTTTTTTATAAGATCCTCAGTCACAGTTCTAATTTCTTTACAAGCTTTCACACTGAAAAGCTGGTTGAATTTTAGCCTCAGACCATTTAAGACCTTGAATATGGACAGCAGGTTCAACAACTTGAGGGGATCATTTTTCCTATCGGTGATAATCTTTCCAAATCGAATAAAAGAAAGAATTCCTGATTCCATGGCAATCTTTGCAAAACACCCCATCCATGCTTCTGGACCGATTTTCTCAAAGACAATAGCCGAGAGCCTGCACTCAGTCTCGAGCAGTTGCTTCACAACCAACTCCAAATGGCAGCCCCATTGGTCTATGTAGCTCTCCATACACTGTACAGCCTCAAATTCAGCTGTTGGAATCTCAAGGTAACTCAAATCTAAAGTATTCAAGCTTCGACGAGCATTCATACCTCGAACTTCAACATAGATAGATTGACACTTGTCTAGCCTGCCATTAGCATGTAATCTCTCAGTGATGGCATGCAACTTCCCTGCTAAAGAACTTGTCAATGGCAAAGCTTGTCTGGCAATACTGGCTTGCTGGCCAATGTGTGATGTCAATGAAACCAAAGGAAGAGGCATGGAGTTTGCTATGAGAAGCCTCTGGAACTCAAGTTCTAGTTTGTCAAAAGCAGTGCTAAGAAGGCCTCCATCAAGGCGAGCACTTTCCTCCTTGACCTGCAATTCTTGCAATATTCTCAAAGATTTCTTCACATTCAACAGGTAAAGCTCATTGGTGATTGGTTTGTCCTGTAAGAACTCAAAAACGTCCTTCAACCAGCCAACTGTTAACCTGCAATTATCAGTGAGAAGCTTCAGTGCTTCCTCAAGCTTCTTTGTGTCTGACACATAGGTGTAAAGATCAGAAGAGGGGTCTGTTAAGAGAGAATGCTCCAACTGATGAACAGAGTCAGAAACTTTGAGGAGTGCAGCAGCAGAACATAGAACACTGTCTATACCGTGGTCAATGTTGACAAATGAGCACTTCTGCTTTGAGATGGGTCTAAGGGAAGCTTGTAAGGACAGATATCTCTGGTTAAGTAGCTCCAACCTTGATCCAGATTCATCTAGTGCAGAGGAAATGGCACTTGATGTTTCCAAACTAGTTGTCAAGCACTTTCTGGCTGCTTCAAGACTCTCCATATCAATGGCAAATCAAGTGCTGATTCGAAATGATTACTAGTTTGGCTTTTAGATTGCATCCAGATTATTACAATTACTGACACATGAGGTTTGGTCCAATGAAAAAGATAATATTTGTTGGTTTCTTGTTTATCGCCCCACTCACATTCCTTCACCAAACTCAACAAATAAAGTAAAAAGGGGGATAACTTCACTTATAATACAAACATCTCAGTAATGTAATGTCAACCACCAGGCGGTAGAACTTCCTTGAATTAGGGTACCATAACATAACCATATGCACAACTAATTTCTCACGCCATTCTTTATTATTCTTCAATCCTAGCTTCCTTGTTTAATTCGACGACCAAGACCTGCTAGTCTTACTTCAACTGCCTCAACAATCAACCAAAAAATTACAAAGATAGTCTCGTTTTTGCTGCACGCAATTCCTATCGTTGATTTTACGCGCCTTTAATTTGTCTTGAAGCAGATGTCGCAATGAAAAGGCAAACAATTCACCTAGTTGTTGTTGTTATTTTACTACATGTACACTCGTTTCATTCATTAACGAAGCCAACTCAGGCGAGATCAAAAGGTTTTACAAAAAATAATTGAACTTCTAAAAATAACTTACGATTTAGATTTATAATAATTTCTAAATTGTATTAGTAGTTCTTAATTATTTTTTTAATTTTAAATGAAGTTTATCAAAATAATTTATTTATTTGTTTATTTCAATAAATCTTACTATTAAAATTTTATTAAATGATCAATTATTGCTTATTCAAGCACATCCTTAAAAGGTTTTGTTGTAATTTTTTCATGTTTTTTATTAAATATTGTAATTTTTTTCAAGCATAGAAAGTCAACATCTGTATCATCCAAACAAGTATGATATTAAGCTATATCCCATTTTCTCATCTTCATTCCCTCTCAACATCTTCCACAACAACGAAACAAAGCACAATAAAATCGCATGCTATGAAGGATTGCGCAATTGCAGATTTGTGCTTCATAAACTCCAGAGACGAAACTTCACCTACTACAGGACTGCGTGAAACAGGCATATCCCTCGAACTCTTGTTTCTTTAGAGCAAGTGCTTATCAACTTCTATAAGTAACTTTTTCAACTTAAATTGGCAAATTTAAGCTTTAACTATCACTCGTACTATGGTACATTTCTGTACAATGGGGTCTTTCGAAGTTTTAAAAGTGTGATCAAGGAGGGGGGCAATGTTAAAATAACTAATGATATATGAACAAAATATTTTTGAAAACAACAAAAAAGGAACCACTGGGAAAGAAGGGAAACCACGAACCTAAAATTATAAATTATTAATGATAGCTAAGGCACAAATCATTCACGTGACAACTACCATTTATCATTAATGATTATTATCCTAAGACACGCGAACATATGTATGCAAGGCCAACCAGAACAAATAGTCACTAGATTGATTCTCATATCAATAGACGGTGTCCCTCCCCATGTGTAGAAAAATAAAAGATGGGTAATAACTAATAAGGATTTTTCTTAAGCAATATCCAAGGAAAGAATACAGACAAAATTGGAAATTCAAAAGGGAAAAAAAAATTAATACTAACAAGCGGGCTGCCACCAAAAGCCGCAGAATTTGAAGCAATAACCAAGCTTGAAGTTAGCCGCCACAAGAAGCTACACAAAGTTGATATAAGCGAAGAAACATCAGAGAAAACGGGCATTTACTCCTATTAAGCGGCTCCCTTCTGTTTCAAAGTTATCTTATCCCCAAGACTGAGGGCAATTCCCTGAGTTTTACTTCTTATTCTGATGTATCCACTCAACTTACCATCTGATTGCTTTTCAATGCTCACATTCACCAAAGCATCTTCCCCAAAAACACTCTTAGCATAAAGGTTTGCAGCAAGGAATCCACAATCCCCTTCCAATGCCGATCTAAACAAACAACAACCAAAACCCCATAAAATCAAGATATAACAATGTTTTATGTCCATACATTAATGATTAGTAAGTAACATGAAATGTTGAAATAATATTCTCTTTTATTTCTACAATTTATTAGAATGATGTTTCATGTGACAAAAAACAATAACAAGCAAAGTTAAGACTCAGAAGTGAAGAAGCAGACAAGTGGTGCAACAAAATGAAGATGCAGACAAGACCAGCATTTGAAAAAACTTTTCCTGTCTCAAACTATCAAATGCCACAAACACTATTTTTATAAGATATTTTATTTATAAAATTTAAAAAACATTTTTCTTAGAAAAGCAAAAGCAAACAGGTCTTTAAATCCATGTAGTAGATGCTCAGAAACACACATGCAATAACTGCCAGAAATTTGCATGTTTGGGTGTGCTACAGAGAATTTCTTGTGTAAAATTAGCGTCCACAACAGAACCTGAGCAGAGACAGATAACTTACGGTGGAGTCAGGCACTTCATATTTGTAGACTTGATAATGTGGTTCAGGAAGTCCCTCTCATCTTGTAATACTGTATTTACGGCAACCTAAAACATAAAAATCATTTTAATAAACGAATCAGAGATATCAGCCAGTTAATGCAGAAATGTATTGCCTGACTCAAGAATCCCTATCACAGTTGTGCTTCTGTGATAACTTCACCAATGCACGGATGTGCCAATTTTGGCATCATATCAATATATATATCCAGAAACATGAATGATATGGGTGCAGCAATAATGCACGATTATTGGTGTTTTCTCTGATGCATTTTAGCAGGATATGGTTTGACCCAAGACAACACAAAGCCAATCCTGCATTCACACAGATGATACCAGCCTGTGCAGAAAACTCCCAAAATTACAGTGAGCATTGCTCAAATCTGTGTGATTTAGTCATTGTGGGATAAATTGCATAACTGTTATCCCAAGTACGCCACAAAATGACCATCCCCCAGTCAGGTCAAGACATATCCAAATTGGATATTTCCAACCATATGAAAACTCACCTATTTTTTACTTCCTACTTACAAATTTTAGGCAGCTTCTGAAACTTCCTTCTACATCTCCTTTTGTTTAGACAGTTACAGTTTGTTAGCCTGCTTTAATGTGTTTCTTTTAATATTTTGTTTTTATTAAGACTTTCTTGTAAATTTGTTTTTTAGATACAATATTTTATTTTTCAAACTTCGACTTCCGATATCCTTGCACTTCAGCAAGTCTGTCTTTGAGAAAATAGTTTTATGGTGTTATTAAGTAGATATGTTTCACTACAGCTTGAAGTTATTATGATACCAGATATATTTTATTAATATAATATACCCTGTCATATCAATATCAATTTAGACTAAGTTTAATAAATTATCCTTATCATACAGTGGGACATTCAACATAGGTGATAATCCAAAGAGCAGAATCACAAGTTATAGCTACCATACAAGCTAAGAAACTATAGAAGATTCAATGTATGGTGCCTAACTAAAATGAAATGAAAATCCTCCCAGATCTATCTCCCCATTCGCACCCAAAGAGAGATGTACAGTAGAACCAACAGCATATAAAGTACTTCATTTGTTATCAGTTACCACTTCTCACTTCTCTGGCTAATTCATATTAATATGGAACATAATGAAAAGGTCAAACATCCGTTTGAGAAAATAATATAACTACTCTGCATGTTAACATTTCAGAACAGTGACAGGATGGGGGATCAAATCTAGACATTCTTACAAAGTAACCAAATTCTTCACCAACACCTAGGAGCGATATCAATTGTGGCATATATCCCTATTAAGTACCATCTTATTATTACCAAGGTAGTAAGCCATCTTTCATAAGTTAATAAAGAACGTTAACCTAATTACAACAACATCAATAACCATGAAATGTGTTACTATAAATACATGAACTTCAAAGCCAAAATAGCATTATGTCAACCATCAAGATATCAATGCATATATTGGAGACAAAATGCTATTAAAAAACAAATTCCAAATCATAACTTTTATGAGCTCATAGTTAATAAAAACACCAAGGGCTCATTAAAAGAGCACACCATAACTCTAAATGCTAAAGTAACTAATAAAAATTTGTCCCGTAATTTTTTTAATGAAAGTGGAGTTGCTTTGAGCAAGAAAAGATAGCACCATATTTTTTTACCTTTTGATTAAAAACATAGCCAATGGGAGAAAGAGGAAAGAGACATACCTTGTTTTCCCACTCAAACTCAGCCCACATAGTTCTGAATGCCACATCGGCACAAGATGCAGGAGAAATGTAGTCCATGATGTCAATATGGATATCATTTAGAACAATAACTGTTCTCTCAAGAACATTAGAAGATGTCTCATAGACTATGTTACCAAATATAACTCCTGTTTCAGTTGATGAAACCTTAATGTTGGCTTTAATTTGTTTGCTTGATTCTGGAGCAAGCGTATAGTTTTGTGGACGCTCAACAAGTTTGAGATCACCCATGGTTGCTAACTCCAAACATAAATTCTGAAGAGTTTCCTTGGTTCGGTTGATGACAGTAACATCAAGGACAATGTCATAGTGATGCACTGTGACATATGCTTCAGCATAAACAGGATCACTGAATCCAGTGAGCTGAAGAATGCGATTGAGCTTATTTGCATCATCTGCATCCTTTGTAAACTCCCCAGTAGCACGTTTGAGATCGTCTTGAACCTCATCTTCCAGCTCAAGTTGGCTCATACCCTGAAGAATTCAGAAGAAAAGAATCCACATATTGACCATTAGAAGAAACACCAGAAGAGCTAGTGTACTTAAACAGATGCTGATTGTTACAAAATTTATAAGCCACTGGCAGGAATTACACACATGAACCATTTTAACATCATAATTCAAGCAATACATGTAAATACAACAAAGTTCACATCATGCAAAAAGAAGAACTTGAGAAATATAATCAAACAACAATTCAGTTATACCCTCACAAAAAGAGTATATAAATTCAGTTATCATACCTTCCTGCTCTTCAGATGGTAAAAATCAATAAGATCATCAGGCTGTGCATTAGAAATTTGAGCCTTAGCTTTAATCTCCTCAGTCTCACGACGCTGCTTATCTGCAAGCATTTTCACAAAGCTCTGTCTGCAAGATTGCAGCCATATCTTCCTTATTTCATCACCAGTATTGCACAACAATCTAATGCAGAGGACAATCCTGTCATAAGAATCATTATCAATTGGATGTGGAAGAATTGAAGATTGACCCAGCTGCAGCATTGAAACAATGATCAACAAGGCCTGTGTAGTTGCCTTGTTAACTTCGGCTTTTGAAGTCTGAACCTCTTCCAACCTTAACACAAGTTTTGTCAGTGTACATGCAACTACAGCCCCAAGAAAGAAATCACCTGAAAGAATGAGTGATCTCAAGTTCCCAATTGAGGACAGAGAACCCTGTACAAGGGTGGGTGGTGACATGGCAGTTTCCAGAGCAGCACTCTGGGTGGCATAGGTCCCATCTGCAAGAATAGCAGGCCTCCTAGAAGACACAGTGGTTGAGTTCACCTGCTGTATGGGTTTCGATGCCTCCTGACCGTCTCCTTCCTCAGTAACAGTATAAAACGGGAGGTCACCAAGACACTGCTTAATGGTTGCAATGCCACTCTCAACCTCCGAAAGTGACAGGCAATACTCACCAATTATCCAGAGCGCACATGAGCACACCCTCGCAGCACGGATTTGGTAGAAAGTATCCAAAAGCCTGGTGATGATAGAAATCCGCAACTTGGGGTTGGTCTCGATGATCTCGCGCACAAAAACAACCACATCCATGGCAGAAGCCACATTGGTATCCCCCAAGAAGTCCATCAACAGATGCACGACAGTGCTAGCCACCTCCGGGAACTTAATGGCACAAGTATGAATAGCCTGCACCAGCATCTGCCTGTACTCCCCATTCTTCTCATGCTCCCCACTCTGAGTTTTGACAACCTCTTTCTTGAGCATCATAACAACCTCATCAATGTTCCTGGGAGTTATGAGCTCGAGAGCAATATCAAGAGTCTTCCGCCTAATATCATGATTGGGAGTGGAAAGTGCCCGAAGGACATCCATGACCATCTCCACCATGATTTCCCTACTGGAAGTCTTGAGCTCATTCAAACGATCAAGCACAATGAGTTTAACATTGTTATCACTCTGAGAAAGTAAAAGCTGACAGTAAGTACTAGCAGCAGCCCTAATGGCAGTGGGTGCAGAAGAGAGTGACACAAGGGTGCTAGCACATTCATAAATAACAGCAGTGGAAGGAGCATTCAAAAGGGATATAATGATCTTAATGTACTTCCCCTTCTCCCCCTTATTGCTCCTACAAACCTTCCTAATCAGCTCCAACACCACCATCTGAAGCTGTTCACCCCAGTCAATAATTCTATCGATATTCGTAAACAGATAATTGATGGCGCGATCCTGCGCGCAAGAAAAGAGCATAAGAAAGGCATTGCGCTTACTAGAAGGATCCTGCTCGGTGGACAAGAACTTGTCCACGATCTCCGGCGCGCTGTCGAGGAGCTGCTCACCCTGGGGGAGCTTGTAGACGGACATGACGGCGAGGACGGCGTTGCGGCGAACGAAGGGGTGGCGGTGTTCGAGGTTGGCGAGAATGGAGGGAATGAGAGGCTCGATGATCTCGGACTCGTTGAGGCGGCAGAGGAAACGGAGAGTGACGCCGCGGATGTACTCGTTGGGGTGCTGGAGGTTGTTACGGAGGTTCTGGCAGATGAGGATCATCTCAGGGAGGACCTTGCCGCGCGAATCGGTCTTGTCGATGATCTCGAGATAGAGGAGGAGGAGCTTCTGGATGGTGTGGTCCTCGGAGGGGAGCACGTAGCGGATAATGGTGATGAAGAGCTGCGGAATGGTCTCGCCGTTCAGGAGGATCATGATGGCCTTCTTGAGCGCGTCGATCTTCGCAGCGACGTCGTTTCCTTCCAGGGCCTCCTTGATCTCATTGGCCAGCGCCGGCGTGCCCTTGTCGAAGTGGACCACCAGAGTGCACGACTTCTCCATCTCTGAGACCAGATCTGATCTTGCCAATTCTGAATCACACACAAGCAGAAGCAGATCTCTGGGATCTGAGTAGAACACCAAAACAATATCCTTGCTGAATTTCAGTTTTTAACACCATCCGTTCCACTTCCACTGACTCGTTGGGCTTTCATACTCTGAATCTTATCCCTGACTCCATTGGGCCGCCAATTGGTGTCTTAGGGGAGTTGCTATTCTCACACCCTACATTTTGAAAATAATATGAAAAGACTATCCTACCCTACCTTCAGTGTTCCTCGCATAAAGGCATGGTGAATGCCTCCATATACCTGCCACTTGAGGAGATGATAATCACCCTTGCTAATGTGTCTTGTCTATTAAATTTACTTGTCACAAGCATTGCATTGGACCGTGCATCATCCACCGATAAGGATGATGCAAAATTGATATTGAATACAAAGAGGTAGAGCAAGCTATGAGAGCCAGACCTCAGGTACAGTCGAGCTGAGGTGGCTACAAACCCTTTATCACAAATATGTCGCTTTTGGATTCTTCTTGTGGCCTGCCAGAGCATATTTGTTCTATAATTTAAACTACTTTACATTGTTAATTACTATTGTGAAGTATAAATAATTGATTGAATATCCAAGTTTTTATTATATTGCATAAAATAATTACTAATTAATAATATAAAGTTATTATACTTTATCATACATGATTAATATTCAAATAAAGTAAATTTTTGCTTTCTGTTCAAATGTTTAAGTTTTTTCCATCCATATTAAATATAATAACATGTTTATAAATCAACTTATTTACAATTTCAATTAATTACCTTAATCACATATTTATTAATTATATTATTTATTTTAAATATACATTTTAAAATAATCCTACTTTAAAAGAAATGTCATAATTATCTTAATTAATTCAATTAGAGTTTATACTTGTTTTAATTACCTTAACTGTTATCAAGGGTACTATAAGTAAAAAAGGGATTATCAAGGAAATGACACATCATTAGTGAGTAACCTAATACAAATATACATGATACGTCAACATTCATTTATTTATAATGGTCAACGTTTAAGTTTGGATTTGAGACCAAGATTGTGTGATTGATTAAAAAAGAGAATAAAATGCACAAATAATTTTAAAGAGAGATCAAAATCAAAAATGAAAAACAATTAGGAGGACAAAAAAATATAATTTTACATTGAAAAACTAATTATGAGGAAGCTGACAATAAACTAAGGAATGAGACAATTAAATGAAAGGGGAAAAAACATAGAAGTGATAAAAAAAATAGAAACCTCTAGAGAAAATGTAAAAAGAAAAAAGAAAAGGAAGAGAAATGGGGTGATTATTCAAAAGAACATATAAAAAAAATAACGACATTGAAGAAATGAGAGGAGAGGCCAAATATAAAATCAAATTTAAAAATATAAAGAAATCAATTAAAATTATAAAAAAATACTCATAATGAATATAAGGATGATTGTGAAAATATGATAAATAAAAAGATAAAAAAAATTCAAATTTTGCATGTAAATTAATTTGTATGTAAACATCTTGATGTTGCCAGAAATACTATTCTTTGTAGCATTGCTCCAAAAATTGACACGTGATAATTTATTTTTACAAAAAATTATACTTTGTATACAAAATAAATATAGATAGATATAGATATATATTAGATATAAATATAGATTGGTTGTCTTTTTATTTAAAAAACAATAAATTTCTCTCTCGATACAAACAAACAGCAACGGCTAATTGTTACACGTGTCATTTGTTAATATCATGCGTTATAATAACATATGTCATTATTTTCATAAACATATATATATATATATATTTCAAAAACTACTATTACCAAGTGTATTTTGAATCAAAATAAAGTGATTTTGAAAGATGAATTTTAGCTACAACTATACATTTTATTATTTTTATAATTTATAAAAGATGGATGTAAACATAAATTTTTGAAAAAATGTTAGGGTTACACTCTCTAATATATTATTTTGAACACATTCTTTCTTATTGATTGATATTTATTAAAAATTACAAAATTTAATAAGTCTCATTTTATTTAATGATTATCTCTCCAACATAATTTTATAATTTTCAATGCATTTAAATCAATAAAAGAAAATGTGTTGCTGGCACTCCTCAATATGCATCATCCATCCTCATCAAGTCAAGTTATGTAGAACTTGATAAGGTTTCTTGAATTCTTAGCTAACTTTACGACTCCTCCATTATGTCTTCTCTAGCGTTAACCATTTAAATCATATACATTCTTGGTATAATATACTTTTACAAATACCTATTAAGATTTAACCATTTTATCGTGCCATTGTACATGCCAAATAATCAGATGATGTAGTAAAATTCTATTAGATATTTGTCTAAAATGATCATTTAGTCTGTTGGAAAACATTATAATTGGTTTCACCGGCCAAAACAAGTAACTCAATCAATAATATTATAAGTTTTGTCACCAAATGCACAAGAAACAATGATGATCTTACCACCCTAGTGTATAACAACTTTTAAATCTCCAATATATGGCACAAACAAGCGATCACCAACAAGCAAGCCATCAAAGTCAAGAAGTTTAACATATTACCAATATAAGATATTATATATCCATTATCCCGACTCACCCTCAACCTTAAAATAAAGTTCATAAAAGCCCATGAAAGTAACTAATTTCTTATCCCTTATAAAAAAAGCACCAATGTAATTAATTTATGTATCTCTCACAAGTTCCATGTAAAAATAAAATCATCAATATTTGTTCCTTTTCTTCCTCTTTATTTTGTTTATCTTCTTACAACCACATGTACACTTTAAAAATAATAATTATATATACAATCACATATACACTTTAAAAAATGACATTTCTATTTATAATGAAACACTTCCAATGTAATAGAATGGTTTATAAGTTTAATGGATATGCATCGTTAATATAAAAAATTATAGTGCCAACTAATAGAAACAATATTTCATAAAACTTTTAAAATAATTATTACATAAGTCAATAAAATTATCATATATAATTATTTATAATTTAATGATAATGTAAAAAATCATTAGATGCTTTACATTCAATACTTTATTTAAAAAAAAAAATACTGTATTTCTTTTATACTTGGGATTGGATCCCCTGAGGCCATATAAATAATACCGAAGGAGTAGAGTAGGGACAGCCATTGTATTTTGATCCTACTATAGGTGTTTCTCTATTCACATTAATAGAAATAGAAGGACTGATGAGCTACTACTTCTCTTTCTTAAGCCATTATTTTTATTCTTTTTTTTACATAAATATAAAAATTGCTATCACCGATTCACCATGAATAATCATCACAACTTAGACTGTGTACAAAATAACTAGCGTTAATTGAGCAGAGTAGAATAAGATATCATATGGGTAAAAAAATACATGTTTGATTCTTGTTAATTATTTGTTTGAGGTAGGAAAAATTTAAATTCTATATAAGTGTGCTTTGAGTTGAAAGTCTTTCTCTTCTATATAGTGGGACACCATTTAATTTTTTTTTTGTTTTAAAATAAAAAGGTACGCATAGTTGGAGAATTATTTTTTTGTAAGAAAAACGTCATTCTTTCCTCTGAATTTAACACGAAAAGAAAAAATGGTGGGACTTTGAAAACAATATAAAGACGTAGTTTAGACCGAGGATTTAGCGGGAGGCTTTAAAGCCATTTTTTGAGGCGGATTAGTCGGGATATCGGATATCCAATTCCTCTCATTCGATTTATTTGACTTATAAACATTATCAATTTTTAATCACATCTAAGGACTTTGTTTGATGAGGACATATAACTAATAGAAAATATTGAATACTGAATGCAACTCTTGTTGACCTCTCAAACCCCTACCCAGTTTTAATTATATTTTTATTAAATTTTCTCATTACAAATAATATTAAAAAAATATTTTCCGGATAATTAAATTACAATAATTTCTTCTCTTCAAAGTAAAATAATTGACTCTTTATTGATCATAGTAGTATAAAGTAATGGAAACGTTTGAGTTCAACTCTGGACTAATTTTTACAATATGATGGGTTTAAACTTACAAAAGTTAGGCAACCCACAATACTAAGAAGAGAGAGGAATTCCGTGTTTGTTCTTCGTCTCATCGTGTGCAAAATCCGTCAGACTATAACCACAATCACAATATTATGAGAGGGATTAATATCTGGTTTAGTGGGATGGAGATACCTATAGCAAGACAAAAAAAAAAAAAAAACTTATAAAAATTTGTTATAGAAATAAATAGTCTAAGAACTCTCAATGAAAATCGTTATACTTATAGTGTGAAACAAATCTTTTGAAAAAATTACGATACTAATTGAAACGAAAACGATCAATAGGTTCTCAAGAATCTCAGTTCTCGCACTAATTGAATCCGTCTAATATTGAGTTACGATTTCAATCTTTGTTTTATTTGGATAAATTAGTGATTTTGTATATATCCTGTTTTTTTTCTTCTTCTGAATTTTGTATATATCTTGGTTAACAGGGTCAGTGCGACTTTTATAAAAATTCAGAAATTTAATATTCTATATAATATTTTTAGGTTTTTAATACATCAATTGTTATTTTATCTTTTAAATGTATTTTGATATTTATTATAAATCTCTAAAAAAATGTGTGCTTAAATTATCTTATTTAAAAAATAGTTCTCTAGTTTTAATGAGTAATATTTTAGACTGACAAGGAAATAAAAAGTATTTATTATTTAGTAAACATTTATCATATAAAAATTTATAGCATTTACGTTATAAAATTATTAAATAAAACAAACTTCATATATATTCTTACATAAATATTTAAGATATTAATTAAGAAGAAAGAAATCCCAGTAATCCACGTTTGGAAAATATTAATTTTGATTGGGTATGATATTTTTATTAGATGGAATTGTACTTTTCAAACTTGATATTTTACAATGCGTGGCTGTTGGCTTCGGATCTCGAGCTCCAGCTGAATAACAATATACAATTACCTCATTTGTTGTTATTAACATCTCTGCGTTGGCATTGGGTTTTTAATATACAATACAATTTTTTAGAGACCTGTAATTAGCATCATGCTAAAGTAAGTCTAAAGATCTTAATTAAATGTGTGTGTTTCTCTGCATAGAGATCTTATTTAACCTTCTGTGGTAAGATTAGTAGAGTAAGAAAGCATGTGTCTTGTGTAGAAATATAATTATTTTTAATCTACAGGAGTATGGATGGTGTTAGAGCAGCCACTGAAGGATGAAACTAATGATCCTTAAATTAAGCATTGGTTACCAAACGTGGGTTTAAATACTAGCAAGTGTTGATAGGAAATGCGACGTAAGATTTTAGTATTGTCAGGGGTAGTGTCGGTGATGAAGTAACTAGAATAAATATAGTTACAACATCAACTTCCATGTTCTTCATGTTTCACTTCTGCTTTAAGTTTGTGGCTTTCTACTTTCTCTTTCTAGAGTAGGACTAAACTCATACACTGATCATGGGAGTGGATTTAAGACAAGTGGTGGCGGGTGTCCTCACCCTCACAATGTTCGTCATGCTTATACACATGATCAAAAGAGACCATTTTGATGCTGTTGATGTAAGAATTACTCTCTCCTCCCTCTTCACTTCATTTTGTTTCCTACTCTAAACAATTTCCCAGGGATCTATCTTCTGTATGTATTGCTTGTAGAGATCATAGATCCTTAATTCACAATTCATATATTTAAGGAAATAAATAAATAAATCTGTAGCCAAATCTACCCAAATTGATTAATCAAGCTTGGACTTGGTAGACAGGCAAATTGCAAACTCACATTTATCTGCCTTCTGTCTTCTCCTATTCTCTCTCTCTCTCTCTCTCTACCTGATTTTCTTAGCAACCCAAATTCAGAATCCATCTTTTTTTATGCCTTCAAGGTCACCCTGCCTTCCTCACAACGTTTATTTATTTATTGTCCAAAAAAAGAGAGAAGAAAAAAACAAAGGTAGAATCATTTCAATTCAATACATGTCAGTCCAAGTGCTTTTCCAATGAATTTATTTCACTTTGACTTTTTGTTTTACAGGATAAACTTCCTGGAACGGAGGATGTCAGCTTTGAAAGTACAAACTTTGATACTACTCATGTTAGAAAGAACATCGGGATTTGGAAGGGAGATGGTGATGAGTTAAAACCATGTTGGCTTAAGCCATCTGAAGGTAAAATTTGATTCTAAAGACTTACAAATTGTCAAGGAAGGAACTTATATCAGTTACATTTGCTCACTCTTTTTGTCCGTATTAATTAATATTTTTGGCAATGTCTGGCAGATAACGTGGATCAGACTGAGGGGTTTGTTACCTTTTCTTTAACCAATGGCCCGGAGTACCATATATCTCAGGTAACTGATCCAACTATTGTGCTTGTCTCATTGAAGAGGTCCTTATTTATTACTTGCAGCTATTTTTTCCTGTTGATGATTCCCTCTCCTCCTCACCAAAAGGAAATGAAACCATTTCTGTAGATAATCCCTTCTGGCTTGCTTGCTGACTTTAATTTATCAGTGCTCTCAATATGTTGTTTAATCTACTTACCATCTATAACTTTTCCTTAATGCCCTAGTATTGACTATTGAGTTCCATTCTCCATTTTGACTTTTCTTATAATCACCCTTCCTTCCTTCTGCTGTTTGTTTCCAGCATCTTGATTGTTTCTTGTTAGTTCTCTATTATTGTCTCATAACTTCTGGTGAAGTTTGATCCTGAGATATGGCCCTTTCTTAATTCATAATTTCAATTATTATTTCTCACATTATGTTATTTTCTGGTAATTCCTTGTCCAGATAGCAGATGCAGTGCTTGTTGCTCGTAGTCTTGGGGCGACACTTGTCATCCCTGACATTAGAGGAAGCCAACCTGGTGACAAGAGGTTAGTAATTGTTTCTCCTATTTCAATCTCTGCTATAGTTGAAGAGATTGGGGGAGGGGGTAATTTTGCATCTTTTTTCAGGATAGTCATAATAGTTTTGCACTTTTGCTTGCTTGTTTTGCTTTCTACCGTGATTGATGCTCATCTTATCTTGTCAGCAACCAAGACATCGCTTGTTTTTCCTATTGGCTGCTGATGTAAACAATTGAGTCATCTTTGCTAAATAAGATCTTTTTTCTCCTTCTGTTTGATATATAATGCCAGTGTATTCCAATTCATTTTTCTCTAAATTACTGGCATTGCTTTAGAAACAGAAGTAATTGTCATGGGTGGGTGGTTTCAGTTTCTATTTTCTATAATCTGTATCTTTAGAAGCTTTGCTTCTTAATATCTGTGTCCTCCCAACCCTTCTTCTAACAGACACCACTCCAGGATGAGGCTAGAAAAGGCCAGCCAAGTTTGAAGTTAAAAACTGGGAAAATGACTCACGTTCTCTGCTTTTAAAAAATGGAAAACACTTTTCTGCATTGTTAGTATTGCAAGCTTGTTTTGGATGTAGTTTAATTTGAAAATGCTATATTCTGATGACATTGTTAAATAGCAGACAGTTGAACTTAATTTGAAATCAGTCTAATTTACTGTGTTTACAGATGCACTTGCATGTACCTAATATAGTTATGTCTCAGGAACTTTGAGGACATTTACGATGTCGATGTGTTCATGAAAAGCATGGAAGGAGTGGTCAGAGTGTTAAAGGATCTTCCTTCTCATGTATCATCACATAAAATTGCCGCCGTGAAGGTTCCTAATCGGGTTACAGAAGACTACATAGCTCAACATGTTGAACCTATTTATAGATCAAAGGGGAGTGTCAGGCTTGCTACTTATTTCCCTTCAATAAACATGAGAAAAGCAGGGGAAAAAAGTGATGCTGAATCTGTTGCATGCTTAGCAATGTATGGAAGCTTAGAGTTGCAGCAAGAAACGCATGACCTTGTTGACTCAATGGTTGAAAGACTTAGGACTTTAAGCCGAAAGTCAGATGGCCAATTTATAGCTGTGGATCTGAGGGTTGAGATGTTGGATAAGAAGGGTTGTCAAGGAAGGGATAGTGAAAAAGAGAAGAGCTGCTTCAATGCACAAGAGGTTGCAGTGTTTTTGAGGAAGATTGGTTTTGAAAAGGATACTACAATCTATGTGACACAATCAAGGTGGGATGAAAGCCTTGACTCTCTTAAAGATTTGTTCCCTAAAACGTATACAAAGGTGAGATATTTGTTCTAATTTCATCTTCCCATACACACATTTTATTTGTAGTAAGCATAAAATTTCTCATTTGCTCTGAAATTGTTGCAGGAATCCATCATTCCTGCAGATAAGAAGAAAAGGTACCTAGACTCTGAAGATTCTGAGTTGGAGAAAGTGATTGACTTTTATATTAGTTCTGAGAGTGATGTTTTCGTACCGGCAATATCAGGTCTATTTTATGCAAATGTAGCTGGTAAGAGAATCGGCTCGGGTAAATCCCAGATACTGGTTCCGGCCAATATTCCAGATTCATCTGCTTCTGCCTCCAGTTTCTTGTCCCATTATGTCTCCAAGAAAAACCACTTTGCCTATTCTTGTTACTGTTAGTTCGAAGTGAAGACATTCTTAGCATCCAGTGGGTAATGTTGTGTACCAATTGTACTGAATGATGCTTTCCAAAATGTACCCTTTCGGGAATTTCAGTGTTATGGCCTAAGGCCTCTTGTTTGAGTGTTCACCAAAAAATTCAAGTTACTGTGATTTGACATGTACACAGGGCTTTCTGAACGGATATTTAGTTTGTTAAATTATGGTTGCCCCCATATTTATTTTTCATAGCTGGTGAAACAATTGATAGTCCATTCATTGTTTCGGGGGACGTTTTTTTGTTTTTGTTTCAAAAAGCAAATAAACATGCGCAGTGTACCAAAAAGAGAAAGAGAAACAAGAGGTTTTTTATTTCCTTTTCCGAGGTTAGATTTTTTCTTAAGAAAGATTTAAACTCCTTTTGTTAAGTAGTATATGAAACTACTGCGTCATCATTCAGCTGGCAAGATGACAATGGTAGGTGATTGAAGTTCCATCTCAAAATTTTAACCTCAGTAAAGTTAATATTTCATCCGTCCCAAATTATAAAATTATTTTAAAAATTTATTTGTTTATTTTTATAAAATTATTTTCTAATTTTTAGATCATTAATTATTTTTTTCCTTACTTAAACATCCTTACTTCAAACATTAATGAAAAAAAATTAAGTAGATAGAAAAATAATTTTTTTAAAATAATAATACAAATAATTAACAAATTTAATATGATTAACTAAATTAACTATTTTTTCTTAAAGACGCAAATTAATTAAAAGAATTTTATAATAAAAAACAAAGGGAGTATATCATTATTTTCTTATTTTACCTTTTTCTTATTTTTCTCAAATAGAACACTAAGTGTGCATGCTTAATACATAAACAAACGAGGTTTTGTTATTCTGACTTGTGTTTAAAATTTGACATTTAAACTATTTGATTAGAGTAAATCATATTTTGGGGTTCAAAAGATATAAATATAATCACCTTAATTTTGTAAAAGAAGTCTAATAAGTGTCTTTTTAATATAAAAAAGTGATATTAATGGTCTTCCACCAAGTGTGTATATATATATATATATATGGACAATCATAAAAGATGTATCGACTTCTTTTATTTTAAAGTTCGTAAACGAAGAATTATTTTGTAGTCACTATTGAAATACTAAATTTATATTTACTATTCTTTTAAACTTTGGGATATTTCTTTATTATATACAACATTTGGTTTATTAAACACAGTAGAGAAACTTAAATGAATAAAATTATGAGTAATATCTTACAAAGGTAAAAATTAAAGCTAAGAATGAAAATAATTAGTGCTTGCAAATTTTTAGAACTGCCTAATTAAGCTCTTGTGGTTAAGTATCATTGACTGTGAAACACTACCAATAATAGCAACAAGCCAGCTGGTAGAGCGCATGACTTTTAACGTGATTGTGAGTTTGATTCTCAAAAACGGGTTCACTGAAGTTTCGTTTTTCAGAAATTTACTGTTTTCTACAAAGTTCTCCTTCATCTATTCGAACTTCATTTTCATTTAATAATCAATATAGGCAAATTATCTTCTGCTTCTCAAAGTTTCCTTTTTCTTTGAAAATTTTGACCCCCAAAATCTTTGAACAGATTACTATAATCGGACAATGTGAAAACCGAGTAGATGTGCTGCTTGCAAATCTGAGGAAATGTCCAGCCGATTGTGTGCTAGACTGCTAGCCACCATATTTTCCCTCAAACAATCCGGAGAGCTTTTCACTTTTCATTTGTTCAAAACGTGTTTGTCCAATTAGCAATTAAATATGAATTATGGAGCACACACGTGATTTCTTGTTGCTTCTAATCCACAAAAGTGTTGATTGTAAAGTCTTGTGTGTGGCCCAGGAACTTAATAAGAGAATTTACCAGCTGAGGCTGCGTAATGCACGTGTTTGGTAGCGAGTTCACGTATTAAGACTCAATCGCAACAAGTGAAATAGTGTTTCATGCTAATAATGATCAAGGCGAGCTAGCTACATTTTCACTCGTCAATTCAATTGAAGAGCCAGCCAACCTCAGCATCAGTCAACACCCTTTTGATGCCTCCAGTTCTGCATGTTTCCCATATGACCGTTCTATATATTTATATTATCTAAAATTGATTGAAAGTTCAATTGGTTGCTTAGTGAAAATTTTAATTTTCTTGCTATCTAAAATGGCGACATTTGAGTTAAAATTTTATATACTTTAAAATTGTTGACCACTTGTCTAAGAGATTCGATTCTTATCTGCGTAACAGATTGCGTGAGCCAATTAAATTGCCAGCTTTTATGCTTATATTATAGCAGACAGGGTTCTTAGTTCACGTGATATGTGAAACAAAAAGGATTTATTTACGAAAATTTACGTACGAAAATCCTTATAAATGAATGGGAATCATTGGTGGAATAGTAAACTGAATTCAAGCAATCACCGCGATTCTTCATTTTTCACATCGAAAAAATCCGCATAAAAGAATTCATACTAAATAACAAAATCTATATGAAATATAAATGGCTAAAATACGCTATGCTTTCCTTAATTTGTTTGGGGAATCGAACCTTGCCAATGCTAAAAAGTCAGTTTGATAGTATTTCACTATTTATAAAGTGGCAAGGGGCAACTCTAACAATATCTAGAAATGTTACAATGTACAGCTGAACCAAAAAATGAAATGATGTTAAAAGTAAAAGGAATCACGTAATGACTGCTTTATGCTTAAACCCTTTGGGATTAATTGGATAATATACATTTCATTGGAATTCTAGAAGGATGGTTCAGCAATATGGAGCAGTAATAATATATACTATATTGTAACCTGTGAGGCGTTAGCTTAATATGCATGCATGGCTGGTTATCCACTTGAGGAAGCGATGCCTATTGCGTAGCACGAGACCTAGACCTCTTCAATCGCCTGAGTGGTTTCAAGAAGTAACGAGCCAATGGTGTTTTGGGAACTGGAATGAATTTGCCGACTATAGCAAGGGGCCAGCTGTAAGATGGCAAAAGCAATAACTATGAGATATGATTTGTTGCCAAAATGCAAAAGCTCCGGTATAAAAATTAAGAGCAACTAGTACGCGGTAATTTTACAGTTTGTTCATACAAGGGAGCTAAATCATGTTTACAGCAAGAATTCAATAATAATGGTAATGTTGTATAATGAAGGATATAGAAGTCTTCAACTCTGGATTATGACCAAGAGCGTGAATGTATGATTCATCGATACTCCAAGAACTACCATTATCAAATGCTAATGCAGTTGAGTGAACTAACCTGACAAGGCCAATACCAAGAGAAGCAAGCCATAGCTTCCAATCAAGTCTCACTGTTGAGGTGAACTTTCCAAGGAACTCGATGATGATTATCTAACAATTTGAAGTAGAGTGAGAAAGCAAGCAAATGTTAAGAAGTAGTAGTAATTATTAAGAACACAATAAAGCAGAGATCGCTATTCACCTGAAGTATAAAGGTCACTCCAACAATTCCCATGAAAAGTTTGTTATTCGTCACTCCACGGAAAACATTCATTTCATCGGGTTTCCGAGCATTGAATTCATTGAATATCTGTAATTTGAAACATTTTAAATCTTTTAATTTGATGGATTAGTAAATTAATAAATTCTTTCCATTATTTACTTTTATAGTTGCACTTCCCTCTCAAAATGAGGGGAAGGGGAAAGTGGATTTAAACGCACCAATCAACTGTTCCACACATTCAATAATTGAACATGGCACTTGGTTTGTGCAAACCAACTGAAAGTTCTACACATTTTTTCTAAAATCATAGCCACCAAGGTCTAATGAACTTCTGTATTCTTTAGTGTAATCATTATTCACGTTGGAAATGTATTGAAAATCACAATAAAAATATATTAATGACATCTTAACAACTGCCCTAATAGTACTACTAGTTAGCAAGACCTAAATATTAATGCATTATTTCTCACAAAATCTAATTATTTTAAACAAGGGTATGTGCAGAAAAAAAATTAATGAGACTTAAAATATGTAAAACATCAATGGTGTTATACCATAGTGATAGTACATCCTTCTTTTCACTTTATCTGTCATTTGAGATTATAACACTGATTAAAAAAAGTAAAAAATCTCTGATTTTACTAAAATTATTTGTAATCTTTTAGTATGACATTTGTCTCTTTGATTTATTTTTTCTCTTTTTTTTTATAAGGATATAATTGAAAAAAATATCAATTAATATCATCTTTAAATTTTATATTAACAAATAAAAACATTCTTTTTCTTTAAAAGTGACAAAAAAAAACGGTTATTCTGTGGCTTATGAGAGACCCCATAGTAACTAATGAGAATAAAAGTGGTTTAATCCATCAACAATGGAAAAAATCCCAAGCAAAGGATAAATAAGAATATAAAAGGAAACAAAAGGGGAAAAGTAGTGGTTCCTCTGACAAAGGACCGGCCAAATATCTCATATTTGCATGTTCAAAAACCACTTACTTGGCACAGGACGAACGCGTTGAATATTAAAGTATTCTTCACTTGAAAGGCATCAGCTTTGGTATCTTGTTTTGGTAGAATACTTTCACCACAAAAGTTAAGAACGAGAAGAACTGCGATTTGATAGACAGCCTACGATGATAAATAATACTCATTAGACAATAGGACCTAGAGAGCCTCGTATGAAAATGTTTTTATTTGATAGACAATTGCAAGATTATCTTAATAAGTGTCCACATGGAATAAACTAATTTAATTTACCTGTACGATCAAGTTTCTCCACATGATATTTGTTATAAGAGATTCTCTGAAAGCCAAATATAAGATCATAGTTAAAGCGTGTATTTAATTCAAAACCCAAATGATCCATTAGGGCATGCAACTGCCTCAAAACTTCTTCAATGCCACCAGTTTTAAGGGATAGAATTATTTCCTCACCTTCCAATTCTGTTGAGCTAATATATCCCATTCTCAAACTATTATTTTCTTTTCCAATTGGATTTAACTCCTTTAAAGTGAAGAGTGCATTTTAAAAAATAAGAGCAGTAAAAATTGTTGATTAAATATTTAACAGGTAAGACTGCAACAAACTTCAGAATTTGTTATATATGTATTTAATTTAATTTATCATAAACAGTCACTGATTTTCTAATCAAAGTTGTAAGTGCACTTTATTATCATACAAGAGTGCACCTCCTCACTTTATCCTCTTTCATATATCCTTATGTTATGTCACATAATAGATTTTTCTATACAATTTAAATAAGTTGAAAATGAAAATATCATCTTAAATACAACAGTAGAGAGTGACATTCAAAACCAAACACAGAAACACTATGTTATGCCTCTGGTTGAAATTATGCATAGGAAAGTCAAAAGACCTGTTCCGATTGACCATGCCAGCATCAAGTGACAGACATATCACACATTTACTAAAATCAAGTATAAGAACCAAGTGTACATGTGCATGCTCGTTTTTGTGCTGATCAGTATAGTATTAAGGGTACCATAAATATTAAACTGCTTAGAGAGAAAGCCAATCAATCCAAACCTTCGGCCAACTGGTGATCTGTGCATTAGGCGGTCTGTTGGCGGTTCAGTAGCCAGTGCAAGCGCCCCAAGTGTATCCATGATAAGGTTGACCCACAAAAGCTGTACCCAAGAGCATGAACATCAAAAACCAAAATATACCTTTTTTTCATTGATGATGTTTTTAATCTACCCTTGTACGTAACTATCAGTCTTAGTTTTTGCTGACAAACACTAAACCCATGAGAAAAAATAGTTCACAAAGAACAATCTGATCTATAATCCAAACACAGTAAGATTTCCGGATGGTGAGTGTTGTTGACCTAAGCGTAAAGGACTGAGCTACTTCTCCTACTCATCGTGGGTGGCAGCCCATCCATAACAATACCTTTGAAGCAAACTCAACCCGCCCAAGTAGTACAACTTATAAATATTACGTTAATAAATCAAAGAAAAAACAGGAAAGCTTGTTTACAATTAATAAGAAATAGAAAAAAGTGTTCACAATTCCATGGCCTAAAGATGTTTGCGGTGGTTCAAATCTGATAGGATTTCCTGTTTTTCACCCCCTTTCCACTTTATTAGGTCTCATTAGAGTGTAAGGTGTGACACAAAAATAGAGAAGAGGAGATACGTACCTGCACTGCATTTAAAGGAACATCACCAGAAGTTATTGCTGCCACAACATTTATTACAAGAGCAGCAACATTAACCGTGAGCTGAAACTGGATAAATTTCTGAATATTTGCATATACAGAGCGGCCCCATCGGACAACCTACACAAAGAATGAAATAGACATCTCAGACAAATTACAAGATGAGCAATCCATAGGATACATGTGTCTTGGTGAAATAAATCTCTCCTTAAGCCAAAACCCAATCAAACCCACTACCCAATACACCTGACAAATTGGCTTGTTTCTCAGCCATGTCAAATTCATAGCCAATTGTTTTAAGCAGAAAGGGACAAAAGGAGGTAAATGTTAAAATAAAAGCTGAGAAAACAAAACAATGACAAAGGAAAAAGTAATAACTTTGTACTAGAATGTATTTAGTACTAATTTATGTAATTTTTCAAGCCAAAAGATAAGGTCCATGTATATTGGGAATTGAATTTTTATCACTAAGATTTAGGTGGCTTAGCAAAGTGAAAGATTGCATTTTACTAGATGAACCTTAGTTGAATGGATATATTAGAAGTTGTTTTTGTTTCAACTTTCAAAAGAACTTATTTATTATAGTTGGTGGCAATCTTCACTATAGATAGAGAAAAGAATTAGGGGAGAAACACAACACATGAAAAGAGAGTGTGTGAGAAGAGAGATTGTGAAACAAAATCACTTTGTTAAGAGAAAAGTGTCTTTGTGAGAGTGTTATCATTTCTTGTAATCATTGAGTGGGGTATTCGGATTTGTAAAGTGATACACTATTTGGGATGTGTTACAATCTTGTAATCATTTTTGTGATAGGAAAATATTTTTGAGACGGTTTCGTGGACGTAGGTAAGAGGTGTTGAATCACTTTAAATTCTTGTGGGAGCGTTGATGTTGCTGCTCTTGTAATAAGAGGTGTTGAATTCACGATCCTTTGTGGGTGTGAATAATTTTGTTTGTGGGAGCGTTGATTACCCAACAATTTACTAGGAGAAGATACAGGAAACGGAAGACAATATCATATCCAAGCCTGAGAATGTATTAAATAGAACACCTACCTTTACCACTGATGCAAAGTTATCGTCTAGGATTATAATATCTGAGCTTTCTTTTGCAACTTCAGTTCCTTGGATGCCCATAGAAAGACCAATATCAGCCTAAAATTCAAAATAGTAAAGCACGAGATTAACTATAACAAGATTCTTTTTAGTAAACAGGAATTATTTTAATAAATGGAACATGACAACCAAACAGATGGAGGCGCAAGAGGCAAGAAGAAAACTTTGACACCGCCAATTACCGTAGGTATCTCTATGTTAATTGCAACAATCTGTTGCTACAAATGCATAAACTTCAAGGGCCAAAAAAATAAAAGAAATGCATCCAATTTACTACTTGTGCTTGTGCGGAAGAAAAACATTTTGCGGACAAATAAGGGCATTTTTCGGGTTTTAGAAAACATTTTCTATTTTTACTTCCTTTTTCATAAATAATTACCGAAGTGTCAACTTATTTTCACTTTGTTTTGTTGTTTTTTTGTTTTCAAATATTTGTAAAAAATTCTTTTCATCATTTTTATACAATTTTTTTAAATAAAAAAGTGAAAATAAGGTAGCATTTTTGTAATCTTTGTGAAATCAAGAATTGAAAACAGAAAACATTCTCCATTCTCTCTCTCCTCATTTCTTCCTCCCTCTCCATCTTTTCAAATGGTAGTTAAACACATTAAGCTGGATTGTTTTTAGAATGTGATATTAAAGGCAACAGCTATTGGCATGGCAATGATTATAGATAAGGGTTAGTTTACAGAAAGAATATCACAAATGGCCACTTATTGCGTTTGTATTCCAAAAAGTTAGATCATCGGCAGTAATTACTGTTACATCCAGAATTTTGCCAACATTAATGACATGAAACTTGACATTCAAATATGCAGGCTTTAGCATTCAACTTCAACTAGAACCATGTCTACTGAACACATTGGAACAACTTCCTACGAGCTAAAGAACAAATTACACGGAACTTCATGTCTGCCAGAACAATTTTAATGAGAAAAGTTTATGAAAGTCATTCGAATCAAATATGGAAGCTTCATGATATACTGTTCAAATGTGTTCGTAGTGAAATATATATTCTGTTCACTCATAAGCAAGATTTCAGGAGATAAAAAGTTTTGTAGCTAATTTATTTCTCAACAGTCAAAAGGATGCATCCAAAGAATAGGACAGACCTCATGTAGGGCAGGAGCATCATTGGTGCCGTCTCCTGTGACCGCAACAACTTCCCCTCCTTTACGTAGAGCTTGCACAAGCAAAAGCTTGTCATTAGGAGAAGACCTCCCCATCACCTATATATATTATTCAAATTGTCATTATAAAATTATGTATCTAACTCGCATGTAATATGGCTAGAGTTATTAGCAATTTAGCAAGAACAGCATTTCCTTGTATAAGATTGGGAATGGAGAGAAAAAAAATCCATTTATCAAATATTTACAGCTAATGCATATAAATTAAAAAAATCACAATATCCACCAAAAAAAAGAAAAAATCACAACGAAAGAAACATACAGTTATTTTCTTGGCAATATCTTCTCTTTCCTTTTCAGATAGTTCACGGAATTTCTTTCCTTCAATTATATTTGGCTCAACAGCATCTTCAATTGAAGCCAGTATGCCACACTCCAAAGCTATTGCCTTTGCTGTTTGAAGGTTGTCTCCAGTAACCATGCGTACCTGTGAATTCATAACCGTAGAATGTGTAATGTGTTAGGTTCCCATGTTACATTTTGTATGACCACTCATGTCGTAGTAAAGCCAAAAACCACAATCAATATAAAACAAGACACATAAACTATACCCGTAAAACTCATATTACCTTAACACCAGCATCAGTGCATACTTTTACAGCATCTTTGACACCAGGGCGACAAGGATCCTGAAGATACAGACTAGTTTTAGCTTAAATAAAGGACAAAGGATTAGCGGGTAATTTGAAAGGACAAGGACCAAGCAATCTCCATTAACTCAATTCCATATTCATCAATAAATAATAGGATTAGGGTTTAAGAATATTATTATGAATATATGAACCAGAATGCAAGACTTATTTGTACATAAAACGAGAGTTACAAAACACACATAAAAAGTTTAAGACAATACACCAGGAGGAAATCTACGCTTGCAGTTTACCTTTATTCCAACAATAGCAAGCAAAACAAGCTCATGTTCTGGTAAGGACCATTGGTCTAAATCCTGCTCACTAGATGGAACTTTGTCTAATTCATAGGATCTGTATGCAATGGCTACACAACGCAAGCTGCGAGCAGCCATGTCATCAATAGCATCCTTGAAAAAACCCTGTGAAAGAATTTTTTAAAAATCAATTAATTAGGAAATTGCTGAAAAATTGTCAACTGCTCTCAGTTGTTATATTTTTGCAGGAACAATCAGATGCTATATTACCCGATACATAATTGCTAAATTTTCCATCAGAGTAACTTCAAATGACACTATAATCAAATTGATAAGAAAAAAGACATTGGTGGAAACCTTATTCCATGTATTTTTCCTTAATTTCTGATGGTTATAAACCAAAATAAAAATATAATAAGATCCCCAATGTTCAATTAAATGAATTTCATTCCATCAGCAAACTCTCTAGGACTTGAAACTGCCGTTCCTAACCTTCTCTTCTTCAATGGATTGCAATTGACCATCTGAATCAAGATATTGAGTACATGTTCCTAGAACTATCTCTGCAGCTCCCTTCCAATGTATATGTACTCCAGAATCCCCCTGAAAGGAAAATTGCATTAGTATATCTGATTAGCATAGAAAAGAAGACAAAAAACTAATATAATGAATCAACATGCAACCCATGCATGTAATATGATTCCATAACAGCATTCACTATTACAACTTAACTTAGTTCACAAGTGAAAGTTAATAATTGAAACAAGGATGAATACATGTCTCGTACTAGTTCACAGATTGCTCTAAATGAAAGGATGCATCAGTAAATGTTTTTATCAAATGATTACCAGCTTCAAAGCAACACCACCTCTCTTTTTCTCAGAATTGAAGGGGAAGACATGGAGAACTGTTGAATTTGATCTTATAACATCAAAATCCATACCCAACTGCCATATTGAAATGAGTTCAGCTTCAAAATCAACAGATTAATAGAGGGGAGTGATCAGAAAAAAAATAATACAAGAAAAAAAATCAGCAAGGGTACCTTTACTGCCCATTTAAGAATTGCCTTCTCTGTAGGAGATCCAGACACCTCTGTTTCTCCACCATCCTACAAAATCAAATACAGCGACAAATTTAATTCTTGATAGATATCAAAATATTAATCCAAAATATTCATAAAATCAAAATGATGGTAGTGACAATTAATGAGGACAACAATAGGTTAATAAAGATTTTTCTATCAGCTTTAATGTTACTAACACACAACAAGACCAGCACAATCTTGTAACAGTAAATGAAAAACCAAAAAAAAATTCAGTATATTGTTTGCTACCTATAGCTAATAATATCAGGTATTGTATTGGTTCATATTAGCCTCTATGGAAGAGACTAGCCACAAGCACACCAGATAACTATTATCAGATACCAAGTTAAGAATAAGAGCCTCCAAAAGCATTCATCAATTGTATTTTTAATTCCCATTCTTAAAATAATTTAGAACTTCTATATCTAAGTCACTTAGTATCAGCTTTATCAACATTACGTATGCCAGAGGCACAAAGATAAGTTGCAGAAACTGGACATATAATTTCAGGTTGCAACTGAACACTCATTTATTCAACAGTTGTCTTTAAATCCCAATTCTAGGCATTGAAACGTAAACGTAAGGAATTTAAGTTTCAGGAGTAGACATCTTGATTATGCTTATCAAATTGAACTCTCTTATAGAAACTATTTATTTGTCATCCATGAAATGTTATAACCAAACACTGAATTGCCCACTGCTTGCACATTTTATTTATCAATTCTGTAGGCATATTTTTCAAATGCAGTTTAGCAATTTTTTTTTTTTTGATCCATCTATAATATTGTTTTCAATTATTCTAGGACCAACTAAATTTTTATTTATCATTTCTGTAGGTAGATTTAAAAATATTGACTTTAGTAAACGAAATTCAGAAAGAACCCCAACAAAAATCTTAATTATTCTGAATGCATACTGTCAAGAACCAACTTTCCAAAAGCGTAAGGGGTTAGGTAAAGCCTCATGAATGATTTTATATCTCAAAAAATCCCCCTCACAAAAGAGCCCTTTGACTTGAAACATGGACAATGTATGTATAACTACTCTACATAGCCATAGGTGAAGGCTCAAAATTAGTCTATAAATCTACCACACCCTGCCACAGTATCACCCAAAATCCCATTGGGCTTGAACCATGGACAATTGGTCATGCTCGACATGCATGAGCATGACCATTTTACATTATCCCAAATTCAACTTAATTATGAAGAATGCGGAAGCAAGGATTGAATTCTTAACCACTTAGTTGTAGAAGCTCTAATACTATATCATGTACTAACTTTCCTAACAGCTTAAGCTGTTAACTGGAGGCTATGAATGAATTTATATCTTTAACACAATACTGTGTTTGCTTCAGATCTTCCAAAAGATAAATGAACATAACACATATGAACTTTGTCAGTACTTGTGAGCATATCAATGCTGCATGCAGCTGTCTATTTGAAGAAACACAACAAACTGTTCCTCTCAAACAAAAACTCTAATCAAAACCATGAACAAATCCTTGAGTTAATTTAGCTCCAGATATCACAACACAACATAAAAGGGAATCCTAGTTATAATTGTTAAAATTATGTATAAAAGGCGAACCTTAGGTACAAAAACATTTCCGGTTGTATTCTGTGCAATGCCCTCATTTATCAGAGACAATGCTTTTGGATGCAACTTTGATGAGTCATCTGGTGAATATACTTTCGTGCTCCCAACATATGCCTCAACTACAGTCATCTGTAATGCCATAAAATAAATCACCATCATATCTTAATAATCCAAAGGTTTTAAATTAAATGAAGAAAGAACAGATGACTTGGAGTTCAGCAGAATGGACTAATAGGTTTTTAACAAATTGTAAAACTTATTAGATAGACTATGTCTATGACTATTGACAAAAAATATGGACACATACATAATGGGTCTATCAGACAACTGATCTGTTTCAAGTTCCTTCTCTATATTTCTCCTTATTATACTTAACAAACAAGGTATCCTTCTCCAATCCATACAAAAGCCTTTTATTTGTGAACGGAAATGGAAATGAAACCACTTTGCTTCAACAACCAAAAAAAATCATGGGTATTTATTTTCATGAAGCTCTACTGTTTAAAAGTCCGGAAATTACCAACATTTTATTCAACAATAACATAAAGTGTTACGTAAGCAAATTACGAAGGCTAATTTCCAATTAACCCAAAACCGCCTACACTAAGAGAAGGGGAATTGAATAACTTGATAACGCTGGAAGCTTTTATTCATTTGCATAAATGTAAACTAGCAGAATGACAAGCCTTGTCCTGCCTGGCTGTCTGCATTTTTTATTTTTAGAATAACGTTTTATTTTTTATTTTTGGAATATAAAATAGAAGAGAGAGAGAGAGAGGATGGGGCTATAGTTGTAACAGTTAAAGGGTAAAATAGGTAAAACAAATTTGTAGATCAAAAACGGGGTATTGCCTTTACTAATGTTATAGATTATAAATTATAGCCATAATTCCCTCTAGATTGTCCAAGCCTAAGATAATGAAACTCGCCTGATTTAAGGTCAATGTTCCTGTCTTATCACTGCAAATTGTTGTGGCAGAGCCCATAGTTTCACAGGCCGATAGCCGCCGTACCTGCAAATTTTTTACTGTTAGAAAGGATGCCTTAAAACTAAAAATAACAAAAAGATAGATGCATAAAATGATACTTACCAAGGCCTTGTCTGCCATCATTTTCCGCATTGAGTATGCCAAGCTATTGCGAAAGCAACAGGAGGAAAATTGCACAGATTAGAAGCAAACAATATCTGTGGCCTAGTTTTGGCCATATCTATGTTGCATAATGAAATAACCTAGCCACTTGTACTTACGTTAAGGTAACAGCCAAAGGTAGACCTTCAGGGACTGCCACGACCACAATTGTGACCTGCATGGCCCTATATAGTTAAAAACTACTAAAAATAGAAAAAGAAAAAAAATGAATAAAACAGTTCAAAATTTGCACTTACTGCGATGGTAAAAATTTTGATGACATCATCTACTGCATTGCTAACACTAGTCTTTCCAGCAACAAATTCAACATTTCCATCTATATCTTTGGTATGGCCGGAAAAGTATCTGCAATTTCAGAGTCAAAATAAAGCATTTCAAAATGGCACAAAACCTGTTCCATGAGCTATAACATACATGAAAAATAAAAAATAAAGAGAAATTGAAGATTACCTGCCCAAGAGGACAGCAAGCACTAAAACAGCTACAGTAAGCCCAACTACACCAATAAAAGTTGCTACTCCATTCAAACGTACCTATCACATATCACCAAAAGTAAATCACACTTTTAACATCTTTGTTTTCATTACGGTACAGCTAAAGCAACAGCCTTTCTTTTTTTGTTTTGGATGGAGCAGGGGGAACCTGTAACGGAGTCTCTTCTCCAGTGTCCTCTGAGATACTTGCCATCAACAATCCCCATTCAGTATTTATACCAACACCAGTTACCTACAAATGGCAGTCTAAAATGTGAGGTGGCATTCTGTAAACTTTATTTATGTTCTTAAAGACCACTAAAAGCATAATCAAGATAGGAGTATTCTACACACTTTTGCATAGAGAAGAACAAAATTAACGACAAAGAACAACAAGAAGATAATAAAATTCAACAAAAATAATTGTTGAAAGAATCAAATTCATAGCATTACAAAGACACGTGTAAATTATTAGGAAAATTCTTGTGAAAAACAGTTATAAATGCCTAATAAACAATTATGGATAGATACAAAGAGAGAGAAAAAGAAAAGGAACATTGAAAAGTAAATGTTAGAAAATACAACAAACTATTTTTAATTTTTTCTTTATTTGAGAGTTGTTTCACAAAAATACATTTATACCATATAGCATTTTTCATATCAACATAATATCACGCCATAACAGCATAAGAGGATATGATATCATGTCATACCAGCATAACACCAACTCCATCTGCTACTTTGCAACCAGACATAAAAAATGGTGTTTTGTGATCCTTGTGAACCTACAGAACACTATTTTCTTAAAAGTCATAAGAATTAATAACCAATAATTTGGTCGATAGAAAGTATATAAAACATACAATCTTGCTTTCACCAGTCATACTGGATTCATCAATTGCAAGTGAATGGCCCGTGATTAATACTCCATCAGCAGGAACCTGAGTATGCCCATAGAGTAATCGGTGAACAAAAAATACTGCTCAATTTCCAGACAAACTCAAAATACCATACAAACTCACCTGATCTCCTATTTTAAGGGGTATAACATCACCAACAACAATATCAAATATTGAAATTTTAATTGTTCTCCCACCTCTAATAACCTGTAACAAGTTCAATAGTATTTAGTATAGGTACCCAATGTGAAGTTCCAATAATATAATGTTACACACCTCCAATTGTATATTTTGTTTTTCTGCATTCAAATTCTGAAACTGCAGAGACTGCCGATAATCACTGACAGCTGGCAGACAAAAAGGAAATGCAATTGCATAAAATTAGTCTAAGAAATAAATTGATACAGCTTGTATTAGAGTGACTAATGCTTATATTCCAAAAAGAACATAAATAGTCCAAGGCAAAATATAAGTTTGGCTGCACTCCAAATCTCAACATATGTCTCTCCTATACACATGTATAGATTTTGATTGAAGTAAATCCATGGATTATTTATAATAATAAAAAAAACAACTATCTAATATATACAATACCAGTAACTACAATGACAAGAAGAACTGCAAAAGCAATGCTTCCCCCATCATACCATCCTTCAGCCAAACCCTATCAATTACAAATAAAGGAAAGGATAAACCTTTGAGAATGACTTTGTCAACTCAATAGAAAATACCAAACAAATTTATTTAACTGACAAGAATAATCAGAAGATTCAAAACCAAGCGTCATGTAGAAACAGGTATATAAATAGAACAGAGGGGTCACAAAATAAAATGCACAAAGTAAACTGCTAAAATTTAGTAATGTCAGAAAAAAGCAAAAGACATCATGATGGAGTGAATATTGACTGTAAATAGGATGTGATGAATTCATTTTATTTTATCATGTATGCCATGCTCAAGCAACAATAATTTGAAATTAATGATGCAGGCCAGCAATAATTCTGAAACATAATTTCCAGAAAAAACTAGCATTACATTTTTATTTTTTGATTAAAACATCACATTTATGTTGTTACTGACAGGATGAGCTGATATATCCAGCTTCTACATGACATCTGACAATAGTATATTTTGAAGAAATAACTTTTTAATGCATTATAAGAGCATTCATAATTCACGTGTGTTCTTTTCTTGCTGCTAATGCATCTCACTGTTTTTATCCTGTTAAACAATTCTCCATATGAAAGAAATTATTCAAACCAAATAAGACGTGGTAGGTTCATCTTAAATTTTTTAGCAATTATAAATACTGATTGCACCTCTGTTTTTATTCCAAGTGCCAATGACACCGCAGCAGCTATTATCAATATTATGAGAGTCAGATCCTGCCAAGCTTCCCATAAAAACCTCTAAAACAATCACAAATCACAATTAGTTCATCAATTATAATTTCAGAAAAATATATATGTAGAATGATGAAGTCATTAAGAATATACCCAGAAACTTCTTCCTTTTTTCCGAGGATATGTATTAGTTCCAAATGCATTTTTCCTTTTTAACAGATCAGCATCATCTCCACTAATACCTTTATCCGGATTAGATTTTATTAAATTTGATAAGCCTCTAATCTGAACAAGATATCACTAGATTGTATTAGCAAAACAAATCACTTCAACATTTCTATAAGCAACCAAACAACATGTTGAAGACTTGCCCCTCCATATTGTTGTAAAGCAGAAATATTCTGATCCTTAGACATTGAAACAAGTTGTTCGAGCCCAATATCATAGTCACCAACTGGAGTTGGGGGTGACACTGCTGTACTTATCACTGGATGATTCAAAATATAAATTGAAAGACCATAATAAGTAACTCAAAATGCAGATTGCAATTAAAAAAGTAATAACCATTGACCACATGCAGTTATGTGCAATTGGTATTATTACAGTTAACAAAAAAACAAAGCTTGTACATTCCAAAAGCCGATTAATTAATTGAAGGCTACTGCCAAGATTCATGCTACAGAATACAGATTGATTTATAAACAATATATAATGAAATCCAAATAGGACTAGAAACTGAAAAGCGATTCACATTGCAACAGCTCTAAAGGAGAGTATGACTTTCGCCAGTTAAAATTTCTAAATTGCATATCCACCTAAGGTTATCAAACACATCAGAACATTTTAATGAAGTTACAGAAAATCAAATAATTTAATTCTTTTCCGGACCATTATCAATAGTCTGCTACTAGATCCTTTTGTGATACAGTACCTTAAAACCAACAGCATCAATGCCAAACTGTTTCTTTTTTTTTAGATTTTGTGCCAATAGTTGACCACTCCGGTTAATTTCTCTTAACATCTATATTTACACTACAAACTCACCATTGCCACAAATATGTGATTTGTTAATTATGTGTTAAACTAGTAGTAGGATAATGCTTAATAAAATTGTTATTTCCTAAGCTCATGGTAAGCAAAGATGACAATCATCAGAATCATTAAAAGATGAGAAGAAGAAAAATTAATAAGTGTACCTAGCTCGCGTTCACCGGCCAATCTGAAAAGCAGTGCTGCCTAATAAAACAATAAACGGTGGATTAGGAAAGTAAAAGATAGTTAGAAACAATTAATCAGGGAACACGTTTGTCATTCCGAAACATTACTCTTATGACTTGTGCATGGGCTCTAATCAAGTGTTTCTTTTGCTCTTTCTCTTCTTCCTTTCTCAAGTCCAAAGTATATCTAAAACGCCTGGACGCATTGAGCACGAGTGCTGCTTGCTGTACATGGGTGAAACTTCAGTTAGATGCCTTGCAAAAAGCAGACATACCGCTACACTAATGCACCTCGTCAAAATTACACTGGCTAAAGTCACAATCCAGATATATTAAAATAATGGTAAAACAGGCACCAATTAGCTTAAAGAAGAGATGAAACAGTAGTTTTGAATATGAATTAAATCTGAAAACTAACCCCTTCGGCCCGCACCACAGAAGCATCTTAGAATTTTCATGCTTTCCATTTTTTTAATAGGTCTGATCTTCTATTTCTATGCCCGGTATAAGCATGCATTAGCAGGTTGTTAATGGTCGCAACTGCACACACATTGGAATTTATTCCCTTATTTTAAATTTTAAACAAAACACGCGTTGCAATAACGTGTTAGATTGGAGATGAGTCCCAGCGAGTTTATATTTCCATTAGAAACCACGTTTAAGGCCAATCCACTAATTTTCTTCAGCCACATTGAGTGAGGTGCATTGAACAGCGAGCAAATGTACAGGGAAGCATTTATACATTTCCAGCAAGCACGCAACCAGGTAAGTATATATTAAACACAGAGAAAATGTACAATGATTTATTCATGTTGAGAAGGAATGAGCGCGATCGGAGTGGAACAATGTGGAAGAGAGGGATGCAGATTGAATGAGGAATAATAATAGAATAGAGGAGAAAATGCAAAGAGATAGAATGATTACTCTCCAACGGCGAAGCGTGTCGTGCGATACGTTCTTGGTTTGAGTAATGTCAAAAGGATCATCGGGATCCACGAGTTCTTGTTCGTCATCATCATGGTCGGAGGAGGGAGGGAGGGCGTGGTGGTCATCGTCGTTGGGGTGCCTGTTACTGTTAGCGATGTTAACGGTATGGTGGCCGTTCATGGTCATGGTTGCCTTCGCCTCCCAACAACAGCGATTTCGAATGCTCACTGCGTGGGAAACATCCAATACCAACCAATGTCAACAAAATTAATTTTAATTAAAAACAAATAATAATATCAATCAGTGCTATTGTGTGGCCATGCTAGACTAGCGCTCCGTTTCGTTAAGCTTTAGTGGCACACATTCTTTCATTCTTCTATTTTCTAAAATTATAAATTAGACATTAACCATTACTATCGCCACATCTATATATTCTCTCTCTATTATGTCATATGCTGGTTTTAATTAGTACTATTATGCTGCTTTTTTGGTACACCACTCTTGCCTTATACAGGTATATATGCTTAAACTACTATACAGCTATGTACCAAAAAATAAACTACTATATAGCTGCAGCTGGTGGAATTTGATAGATGCATCAGAATTTAAGAAAATACAATTTTAATCCCTAAAATTTAGTTTTTAAAAACCAATTTTGATTTTTGAAAATATCAGTCCCTCAAATTTAATGTTTAGGGACTAAAAATGTTTTTTTTTTCGAATTTTAGGAACTAACATGATTATTATTAAATTTGGGACATCAAAATCTAATTTGTGTAAAATTTTAGGAACTAAAAACAAAATTAAACATACTTAAAAATTAAATGATTTTTAATAAATTTTACAATTTTATATGATTTAAGTATTAATTTTATTATAATTTTAATTTTTTTATTATAATTAATTTACAAAATCTGATCTCAACCTCGATCAAAAGGGATTTTGTCAAATAGATATGAACATGTTATAATTTAATTGTCATGTCTATATCGTGACATTTGATTTAGAAAATATATATATTCATCTCTAGCTAAATTATTTTAATTTACTGGAATAAAATTCTTATTCAGCTTAAATGCGAATACGACTAGGATTAAGATTGTTGAGAATTTTATAAAATATATTTGGTTATTACTCCAAAAAAAAATATCAGTTATAAGTTTAAGGTCAATTATCATTAAAAAGAAAAGTTGAAACTATGATTAATTAGCATGGGGAAATTTTATTTCCATCTTTAAAAGTAAGAATTTTTAAATTCTTATTTATTTATAAATTAAAATGGAGTTTAGTACAAGAAAAAAAAATTATACCTAAAAATCTTGAGAATCATAATTCAGGAATGGTTAAAACTTGTTTTGCTGGTCACAAGTTTCTATAAAAAAAAATGATGAGCTAGCAATATTTTTATTTTCTTTTATTTATCAAATAAATGAAACTTTTCTTTGTCACTTTACGATGAATGTTGACAGTCCTTATACCAAATGTCATTCAAGGTTGAATATGAGAGCCAATATTTAAATGTCGATATTAGTTTTATATAATTCAAGATGAAAACTTAGTCTAAAGCGTATTAATTTCTAAGTTACATTCGTAAATATTTTGTATGATTAAATAAGATTTTGATGCTTCAAGTATTGATACATATTGATTTCAGTCCTTTAAAAATAATTTTAATGCATTTGTCCTAAAAAATTTAAAATTCTCCTTTCAGTCCTTTTATTTAATTCTATTAATTTGTTCGGTTAAATGTAAGTTATCTCTATTTATTGTAAATGATTTTAAGAAGACTCAAACTGTTACCATCAGTTGATATTTATTCCTAGAATTAGGTTCTACCACCAATAAAAGTAACATATAATTTTAATTAATTATCTTTTAAGACGCTTTTTCAAATAATTGTCTTAAAATTCTAAAATGTATTGTCTTTAAAATATATTTTTTTAAATGATTTTTTAAAGAACCATCATTGAAGTCTTTTACAATGATCGTCGAAAGTCTTTAAAGACTGTTTCCATCTTTAAATATCTTTTACAAGTGTTGTTTGTGGTTTTTGCAGTAGTGATTGTATGCACTGGTTTGGGAATAATAAAATTGTAATTTGAATTTTTTTTTTCTATTTTTACATAGCACACTGAATGTTAATGCTAAAAATGAAAATACAATATTGGTACAACTACCATTTAATTTATTAAGGAAATTTAAGTCAGTTATTGAGTATGTTGGAACATTGTTAATCATAAATAAGTTTTTAATACTTTTTGTTTTTCTTTAAAAAAAAATATGTCGAAGCATTCTATGCATTTAAAAAAATTCAAGTACTGTTATATAATTAAGTATATCAAAATTAAAAAATCAAAGTGCAATACAAAAGTTATGAAATGAAAGGGCAATACAAAAGAAAATCAAGTATTTAAAAAATGATAGGAAGATATATAGGAAAGAAGGAATTGAGTATCATATTTTGATCCATTAAATTGAGTAATGTGTTATAATAATTAATGAAATATACGACTTAAGGAAGGATGGATAGAACTAGTACTTTAACACAGCCCATTCTGAAAGGCTTATCATGAGGCGTTTTACCAAAATTAATTGTCAGATTTCACGCAGATAATACATAAAAAATGGAAATTAAATATACCAATTAATATTCAATAGAAACTGAAGTCTTATAGCTAATTACCTGATAAGGAAGAATGATGATGATGAATCTGGATAAGACGATGAGTTCATATATTTCTGGAATCGAGTTTCCACTTCCCGAGTACATATCACTACCGGTATTAGAAAGAGACTTGTTTTGGATGGGGAAATGGATGATTCTGCTATAAAGAAAAATGTGATGAACATGGCGAGTGATAATAAATGTTGAACAATGAAAACAAAATCTTTAAAAGACGGAAGCATATATATAGAGAGAGAGAGAGAGAAAGAAGATGTACGTACGGTTGTGCATGAGCAGCACTGATTTATAAATGGAGCTGATTTGCACAAAGGAGATTTGGATCCCATAGCAGATATCACGAATCAGCTGGTATTAATTAGCTAGCTTATTCGGTGTATTCGAAGAAAATTCAGACATAATTAAAGAGAGGAAGGAAAGATGAGAAGATTGACTTGGAAGACTTGAAGAAGCTAGGAAATTTCGTGGAAACTTCCTTTGTGGTGCGGGTACACCAATATGCACCAAACAAACTATTGTTTTTTTCTGTATTTTTGGCATTGGCATGCATGCAGTACAATATTCTATTGGACATAACAAGCATACTTCCTCAATTTTTAACACGTTTTTATAAGAAGCAGCAGATTGTGTTGATTCTGTGTTGGGGGGGATGTCTAAGAAAACGTATTTTTTTACGTTGAACACGGATATCTAAACACACTCTAAGAAATGTATTTATGTTATTGTTTGTAAGTTTTATCCTGTTTTATTTTAAGAAATTACTAATCTATTGTTTGAAACACATTTTTTCAAACTCTTTTATTACTAATTACTTTTTTAAACTTTATTGTTTAAAAAGAATTATATTAACCTATATTGATTTAAGTGAAAGAGACCTATACCCTCGAATAAGTAATCTTTAATTCTAATTTGGAATTTCGAGTTCGCTTAAAATGAATTAATCCAATCTAACTTACATTAACAGTGAGATAAATTCAAGTCATGATCAACCTGATTCAGCTTGCTTAAATCAGCAGGTTAAACAAATTGGGTTATTGAAATTAAAAAGTTTAAAAGTATAGTATAATATTAAAAAAATACATGATAATGTCAAATTATCAAGTACTTGTTAATTATCATTAATTGTTTCGCATCCTTTTAAGGTAAGAATGAAATAGATATTAAAAAATGTCGGTTGATCTTGTAGAAGTTGAATTTTGGTAATTGGTGGAGTACTACGACACAAGTTATTAGTGTACGTAGATAAAATGCATAGAATTAGAGAGAAGAGTGTACTTAAAGTTTGATAGACTCACCCATAAAACTTTCGTCAAGAAAAGGCCATATTCCTTACATAATGAGACATGGAATTCGCTTTTAAGGTGAATTCTTTGATTTGCTGTGTCTAATATTAACAAGAAAATAATGTTGCAAGGTTTGAAGTTGTATAGTCTAAATCAATTCAGCTAAATATCTATAATAACTATTAAAATTTTAAAAAAGGAGAGTATAGTATTCATCTTTTTGATATAATTAATTAGAATTTAGAAAAATTAAAAAATGTTAATAGTAATAAAAACCACTATTCGTAATATATTAAAACTAACTTATATGCATTTAAGTAAGTTATAAATTTTTTATAAAAGAAACTACTAGAATACTAAAATTAAATTAGTGAGTTGAAAGGTAAGAACAACACTAAAAGCAATAAGAATAATTATTTGGAATTTTTGTAGAAATCACAGATATTATTCACAAAGATAGTTTTGACCTAGTCGGATAAAATGACTATAAACAAAGATTATGATTCATAATATATTAAAAATAGATTACACGTGATTATCTTTTTCTCGTAGTTAGTGTTTTATTTTGCTATGTTATCTTGTAAAAAAGAATAGTAATTACATTAATTAAATGAATTATGCATCTAAAGATAATGTAATTATCAAATATATTAATTTAAAACATTTTTAACTAAAACACCTATAATCATCTTGATTAATTCAAATCAGAATATATATTTGTTATAGTCACTTAATCATTAGAATTTTATATTTTCGTAAGTTTGGAAAATAAAAAAATCACATTTCAGTAAGGGAATAAATATAATATTATGCGACATTTACCTACACAGTGAAACTTTATTTTTATATACTGACAATTAATAATTAATAAATGATTAATTTCGCAGAAGTTTTTTTAGAGGAATTTCACATAAGTTAATGGAACCGGTAAGCCTTTAAAAAATGAGAACCGCAAAAAAGGCCATTTGAGATATTTGGGCCTATTGGATGTGTAAATGGAGGGAGAGTACTATTGGTCCCTACCAAATTATTTTTGTTTATACCAGCAATTATCAAATTATCTTTTATCACCTCACTTTTTCTCATCTCAACTAAAATACTCCATCCTTCCCTTTTTTCGTGTATTCATTCTTTCCTCCCTCTTTTCTTTTTTTCCTCTATTCACTCTTTGCACTTGTTGTTGAAGGTTTTTTTTTGAGATTTTTTGTTACACAACAGAATTATGATTTCATTGTATTACGAGTTTACCCCTCATGTAACACAACAGAACCACGTGTAACAAAACTTATTGCACGATGAAATTTTGATTTCGTTTGTGCTGCAAATTATGCAGTACACACTTTTTTCTTAGAAATAACTAGTTTTTTTGTATTACTTTGGTAAGTTAATGGATTGGAATACATTTATATTTGATGAGGTTACAATGCTAGATGGATGGGAAAATATGGATGATAGAAGCCAATTCTTTTACCAACCCGACCTTTTATATGGAGCCAAACCTAATGATAATGATATGGAGAATGATAATGATGAAAATGTGGGCGGTGAAGACACTAAAATGCAGTCACAACCTAACTATTCTGACTTTTCTAGTTATGTCATGACTAATGAAGTATATTTGATGACTTTTATGTGTTTGTGATTTGTGAAGCTATGTGTTTTGTTATTGGATAATTTTTTTTTATTCTTTTAAGTTTTTCAAGAGCGTGATGAATTATTAAATTGGGATTGACATGTGGGAAAAGAGCACATGTTTGTGGTTGTGATTCATAAGTCAGAAGTAAGTAAAAAAAAACACATGTTCTATTGGGTTGCAAAAAAAGGGAAAGACGTACAAACAGTACAAAAATAAGTTAGTATGCAAGTCCACTGAAATCAAAAAATGTGGTGTCCTTTTAAATTATATGGAAGGTCCATGAGACCATAGGATGAAGAGTTACGGTATAATGTGGTTTCCATAACCATAAAAGTGAAGATAACATTACTAGGTCATTCATATGTTGGTCGTTTAAGCAATGAAAAAAAAGTTAACCAATTGACCAAAATCATGGTGAAGCCTAGTCAAATTTTGTTGAAAATCAAAGATCAAGACTAGACAAATCTCAACACCATCAAAATCTTATACAATGAACGTCAAAGATATCATCGCGAACAAAGGGGACCAAGAATGAAAATTTAACATTTGATGAAGTTGATAGAATGTGATGAATATGTTTACTGATTTAAACAACTAGACAATGAAGATGTCATCAGAGGTATATTGTGGGCACATCCAAATCCCATCAAACTTCTGAATTCATTTCCAACAATGTTGATTAGTGATACAACTTACAAAACAAACAAATATTGTCTTCTGATGCTAGCAATTGTTGGTATCACTTCAATAAAAAATGACTTTCGTTGTTGCCTTTGTTTATTTAATTTCTGAGATATCAGATAATTTGAATGGGCTTTAAGGTGAAAGGATTGTTTGTGAAAAATGATATATTGTCTCAAGTTATTGTTAGTGATAAAAATCTTGTTTCTATAAATGCACTAGAGATTGTGTTCCTTCTTCAACCAACTTGTTATGTGTGTTCCACGTTACAAGGAATGTCAACGCAAAATGCAAAATCCTCATGGATAAGGTTGAAAAATGGCAAAATATTATGGATGCTTAAGAACTATTGTTACCGTCTCCAAATAAATAATTGTATAATAAATTATTGAAAAACTTTACAAATCGATGCACACATTATAAAGCATTTGTTGACTATGTCCAAAATACGTGGTTGACGCCTTTTAAGGAGAAGTTTGTACAAGCATGGTTTGATCGGGTGATGCATCATGGAAACACAACAACAAATAGGCACATTAATTATTTGACATTGTTTTTTTTTTACATTTCATTTTGTTAAATTAAAATTATTTTTTTACATTTCATTTTGTTACATAATAGGGTTGAAGGCACACATGCGAGATTGAAGAAGTTATTTCATGATTGCATGGGAAATTTGTGTAGTTGTTGGGATACAATGAATAACATACTTGTCTTCCAGCGTACAATGATTAAGGCTTCATTTCAGAAAAGCATAAATATGATTGATCACATATTTAATTCCCGATATATAAGAAGTTACGTAGGTTTGTATTAAGAGAAGCACAAGACATCATTTTCCATGAGTTGTAATGGGTTGACATCGTAGGCACTAACAATTTTGTTTGTGGCTGCACAGTTAAAGTTTCTCACGGTCTACCATGTGCCTTTGAACTTAAACAATTTATCAATATATATGACTTCATTCCCTTAAAGTTCATTCATGTACATTGGAAGATGTTATCCATTCGTAGTTTAGAAGACGCGAGTGACTCTTGAGGGAACTTAACCTTGACACATCAGGTTGTTGCATTGTTAAAGAGATTTTCACAACTAGACGTGCACGGTAAAATCACCTTGAAGACTAAATTCCATGAACTTTCATTTCTGGATACCACTTCAACATGTTCCCCTCTAGAGAAAGTTAAAACAAAGGGTGAACTGAAGTCTATGAAATCTATCAAACGTGAACCTTCAATACGGGAGTGTTTCGATGAAATAAGTACGATGGTTGGTAGTTTGGGAACTCCAACTATGGCTCGCAAGGTTGGTTGTGACAAGAAGAAGACAAAAATGGATCATTATATGGATAAATTTCTTGATGAGTTGCAACGATATATTATAAGCATTAAAGATGTCACATCAGATGGAAACCGTGGTTACAGAGGAATTGCAACTTTGCTAGGCCATGGTGAGGAGTTTTGGTAGCTTGTTTGTCAATATTTGATTTAGGAACTTCAAACATGACACACTCTCTATGCTTAATTATTTAGCTCAAAAGAAAGATTGTTGAAATTAATAATCACTTTGTATGTTGAATGTAACTCAATATCCAAAGCAAAGTGGATGACCATTCCTGACATGGGTTATGTCATTGCTAGTTGGTACAATGTTGTATTGGTACACTTATTCAGGCTGCAAAGTTGGACCTTCTTTCCACTTAGGAGTCTAGCACCCGTTTCGTCCCATCTTATTTTTGTTGGACCTTGTGGCCTCAATAATCTTAAGAGGGATATGCTTCGAATGCAGAAGAAGCAACAATAATCAATTTAATAATATTCTATAAACATGCAAGGCAAAATTGATTGCAATAACATAAATGAGATAAGGGAAGAGAGAATGCAAACACAATTTTATACTGGTTCGGCCACTTCCCGTGCCTACATCCAGTACTCAAGCAACCCACTTGAGATTTCCACTATCTTTGTAAAATCCATTACAAAGTCTGAACCACACAGGGACAACCCATCCCTTGTGTTCAGGAATCCTTTACAACAAGAGACTCACAGTCTCTTAACCAATCTCATTGAATAAGAAGAATGGAAGAAGAATTCTCTCTTCAAGAGAAGAATATTACAATGAAGATCCATGGATGAACTCTTAATGGATGTGCAAGTGTTTGCCCAAGAGTTCTTTGAGAGAGCATTTGACAATGAAGTTCTCTTGGAATCTTTCTCATTTTCTTTTGAGAGGATAAGACATTTTGGACCAGCAAAACTCTCTCTGTCTAAAATTCGTGCCCAAGTCACCTATTTATAGGCCTTTGATGACCATTCACAAATCTAATGAAAAAATGTGATTGTTGGCAGATTTTCTGAAAACTTTCTACTGGTAATCGATTACAATGTTTGTGTAATCGATTACACAGTTATAATTTGAAGGGTTATGACTTTTGAATTTGAATTTCCAAAGTTTCGTTGCTGGTAATCGATTACAGACATATGGTAATCGATTACATGTTGAAAATTCAAATTCAAAACATTTTTCAACAGCTATTTCTCAACCCTGTCTTCTGGTAATCGATTACATCTCCTGGTAATCGATTACCAGAGCCTTGCATGTCTTGAAAGCACTTTGTTTTAAGGCAAGACTTGGTCTTTAGTGAATCTTGAAACAAGGCTTTGTTTGTTGAAGCAATCTTGAATTATTCTTGAAGCAAATGCTTATCATTTGAAGCAGCCTTGTTAGATTCTTCTTTGACATCATCAAAATCATGTATACATACATTCACAATTTTAATTGGATTTGTCAACGGAAATCATTGCGTTCAAGTATACATTATCCATTAAAGATTCCATTTACTTTTGTAAGTTAATATTGATTTATTCACTAATTTCATCTTTTGTACGATAATGTAGTTTTTTTAAGGGATAATTGTCTATTTTCTCCTGTTGTATCACAATAGAGAAGATATTACACACCCAAAGACTATTCATGGCAAAAGCCTTACATGAGATGCATTCAAGCTTTCAACTCAATACAATTTCAATCGGTTAAAGGATTTTAATATGTAGCAGACTTTTATAAGGATTAAAATAATTTTAAACGTTCAATGTGCATCCAATTAATTTTATGGATGTGTATCTTAATATATAGTATGTGGTAAACATTCCTATGAAATTTTATTTAATACTTAATTTTTTTCTCTTTGTGAACACTATTTCTTTGTCTATTTTTCTTACATAAAAAAATGCACAATTGAATCTACCTTTAATGCCACCTCTTTCTGAATCACCTCTACTTGGTAAAGGTAGAAGTGACTCAGATATATGTGACTTTAGAGGTAGAGGTTTTTGGGTAGAGGGAAACACAAATCGAGATTTCGTTGTTTATTTCCTTTTTTATTCAATTTAAAAAAAAAACGTACAATGAAATCAAGATTTTGTTATGATAATGGGGTGCTAAAACTAATTACAATGAAATCTCAATTTCATTGTAATAAAAATAAATTACACAACGAAATTAAGATTTTGTTATGATAAGGGGGTGCAAAAAAACATAACAATTGAATCACGATTCCGTAGCTATGTTTAGGGCAAAAAGATGTACAATAGAATCATGATTCCGTTGTGATTAGGAAGATGAATTTGGATATGCAACAAAATCATGGTGTTATTGTGCATTTTAGCCAACATAATCATGATTTTGTGAGAAAAACATTCTCGAAATAAAAAAAAAAGTTGTTTGCCCCTTAGTAGGGGGCCAAAAGCAATTCCAATGAGGTCAATAACAATCTCCTTCTCTATATCACTTCTCTTTGATTTCAATACAAAGTAGAAACATCACAAAAAAATTATAATTTAGCTAGTGCATTGAACATAATGAATGTTTATTTTATATAATTAAAATTTGTAATAAATGAATATTATTAACATATAAATTTATATTTTAGATTTATGATAAATATTTTACATTGTGATATAATGTTTTTATCAATTATTGATTTTTTTTAAAAAATATTCAAATTAAAGTTAAAACTAAAGACTTTGAAAATGATTTATTGAAAGAGATAAGAAATAAAGCTAAATCATTTAGTTCCCATTAAAAGCATAAGATCCATATCTCAAATGCATGTTAGAAATATATTTTAATTTTGAAGATAATACTGGATGCATTTAAGGAGAGTGAAATTCATCATTTCATTAGAGACGAATATTTAAATGAGAATTGGGTGAGAGAGAGAGTGAGGAGAGTAAAAGCATAAGAGATGTGAAAAGACATATACTTTAATAGGATGGATTCAAGTGAAACGAAATAAATAAATAAAAATTAAATGTGCTTTTAGAGAAATTAAATGACCTTTTAGAAACGTTTCAAAAGAGATAAAGAGAAAAAAAAAGAAAAACAATTTTAAATGGATAAAAGAAAGAATCTCCATTTATATGTAAGAAGTGACAATGGTGTCTATTTGTTTAGTTTCATGAGATGGATATATTTTTTTAAGTAAATATTAATTAAAAAATATAAAGTAGTTTTGAAAAATTAAATTCATAGGAATTTGATCAATTGTTTTTTAAAAGAAAGGATTAAGTTATCTTAGAATTTTATTTTTTTGGAGTTATCCTCTTTAATATCTTTCTATATATTTAAAATTGTATCAATCTACCTCTTGAATATTTTAAAGCAATCATGTACATTATAGATAAACTAGAAATTTATAATTACTATGATCTTTTTGTTATTGTTATTGTCTTGAATGAAAGATTATATGTGTCTCTTAAATCAAAGTACTGGTTGACCTAAGAGTATTTTACACATAATAGAAATAAAAAATTTAGATTTTTTTGATAGATTGTATTTCCTCATGTGAATGTAGCAAAACCTTAATCACAAAAATTTACAAGTAATATTTAGTTCTATTTTTTAAAATATATGTTAATTTATTTAATAAAGTAAAAATGATTTTAAAAATAATAAAAACTTTAAATTTGGTTTATTAAATAACAAGTTTTAGTTTTTCGCTTAATGATTAGATCAATTAAATAAAATATATACAAAGAGATTTTAAAAAGGTGGTTTTAAAATTTTATAAATATTTATAACTTAACCTATTGAATAAAAGTTTATAATTGAATGTTTGAAATAATAAAAACAAAACATATACAAAAAGTTATTAAAGTGAAAGAGTAACGTCATGAAATTTTTGTTTTTATAAGAGATGTAAAAATATGTATAAAATGAAATGAGTTTCTACAAATTGCCTCGTCTAAGAGAGAAGAAGAAAAACAGACGAAGGCATGGAGAAGGGAAGAGAGTCCATTTATAAGACGGAAGTCAGAGAAGCTTCAAAGTTAGAGAAAAACAACAAGAGGAAGGAGGACAGAGTGAGCAACTTACCCGATGAAGTGCTTCATCGCATACTTTCCACTTTGGACGCAAAATCAGCGGTTCAAACGTGCGTTTTGAGCAAGCGATGGAGGCACGTTTGGACTTCCCTACCAGTCCTCAACTTCCTCGACTCTTCCTTCGACGATTTTCTCCATTTCCAGTGTTTCGTGGACCATTTTCTGTCTCGCAGAGATGCTTCCAGCAACATCTCCGTCCTCAACTTTGCGTGCACAGATCATGAACTTGATGATGGGCACACGCACATCGTAGATTCCATCATTGACCATGTTACCCTCACACCACCCATCACCATTCAGGGTCTCTACATCGTCGCTGAATGCATCGTAGGGAAGCTTCCTCAACTCTCTATTTGTCAATCTCTCACTACCCTCAAACTTGCTCACATATCCACTGAAACCACAACCTTTGACTTCTTATCTCTCACGCACTTGCACCTTTTCGATTGTCGGTTTGAGTGCGGTTTGGAAGAGCTTCTCGACCCTTTTAGGGATTGTCTTAATCTGAAGCACTTGTATCTTCATCGCTGTCAGTACTATGGAGGATTCCAGAGGTTTAAAATCTTTGCCCCCAAACTCACCCTGTTGAGCATTGCCCTGATGAGAGTAGATGAAATGTTTGATTCTGATTGTACCATCCAGCTTTTCACGCCAAAGCTCCAATCTTTTACATACTGTGACTTTGATCTCTATGATTTTTCTATTGAGGGGGACCTTCCTTTTATAGAAGAAGTGGATATTGATATGGGCTGTTTGGCTAAGGACACTTATTCACTGCTTCAGTTGATTGAATTGTTTCAAGTGATGGGGAATGCCCAGTTTGTATCCTTATCACCTGATATCATTGATGTAAGTACATATTTATATGTCAAATATGATTATTTTGATTAATAGTTGTGTAATTTGAAGTTTGAACTAAATCCTTGTTTGTCTGTAACTGTCATATTTCCTATTCTCAGGTTCTAGCTACGTTTCCTGATCTACTGGATGGTCGGTCATCCCCTTTCACTAGAGTGAGGACTTTTGTGTTGAACATGGATACGCCTTCTTCCTCCTTTGTTATACCTCCTAATGTCATGGCCTACTTGTTTAGTGGATCTCGTGGACTTGATTTCTTGATTTCTATGAACGGGAAGGTGTGGAAAAAGGTATATAAAACCTCTTTTCAAAATGAAAAATGTAACACAATCACTATTTTTCTTCCTAAATTTTTATAAATGATTTGCCATGCTTGGACGGAAAAAAATTTGCAGTGTAGCATTACCCTAAAAGTTAACTGTTGTCTAAATCCAATGCAATATATCAACACTTATTTAGTTGTGATGGGTAAATATGGATCATATGGTAGAGTATCGGTCTTCACAAGGCCTGCAGAGAGAGGTTGTGATATTTTATTGCCACACTGAAATCAAATTATAAATCTTGTACTTTCCGTTACAGGTGCAAAACAGTGCAAAACAATCTGATTGAAGATGGCTTCTTGCTAACTTTGACAGTTTTATCTTTTTGAGATTGAAAGCTGTTTTAACAAAGAAGACTCGTGTATTTTTTTGTTCTCCCCAGAGAAATAGTGGTCCTGCTGAATGCTGATAATTTGCTGAATATGCAGCAAAGATGGGTTGACGCATTGTTCATAATCTGTCATATTTGTTGCTAACAGTTGTTATTTTGTGGTCTTTTAGGCCTTTTGCTCTCTAATGTTGTAAACTGCATATTACATATAGAGAATCTCAATTATATATCACCAACAACCAGATTCTGTTTTATCAAGTTAGTTATATTTTCCTTTTTGATGCTCATGATATTCGTTCACAGCCTTTGCACTTGATAGAGATGGCAGCTGCTGCTCATTTAGTTTCATTTTTGCCTGAGAGGTGGGATTTTTTTTGTTTGCATTAAATCATATGAATAAATGCAAAAATTTTAGAATCCAAGTTGCCTGATTGACCTGAAAATGATGCATCTTGCAATCAATACCTGTATTTCTAGTAGGTTGGCTCCACGAAGCTGCCTACCTTTTTCCTCAAACATGGATTGAGGTATATCAACTTCTACCATTTGAAAACGACTAGATGTACAGATCTTTTCCTGATAAACTTAGTGCAATTACTCAGCAAGGTTTTCTTTGGAAATAATGTATTTTAAAATTTTACTTTGGAAATAATGTAATTAGGAAACAAGGTGATAATATAGTAACGTCTTTGTAGTTATGTGTGGAAACAAGAAATGAAAATAGAATATTTTTGAAAAAAAATAGTCTTAAATTGTTTTTGTTCTGTTTTCTTATTTTCAAATTTTAACCGAGATGATGAAAAGCAAACGCTAAACTCAGCAAACAGACACAGAGCTTGTTGCTCGAAAGATACTATGTTTTCAATGTTTATAGTGTACTATCTATTTGAAAACAAAGTGTAAGAATTTCAGTAGTTTTCTTGTGGCCCAAAGGTTCCGAATTTTACTATCTATTTGATCATGTTTTATATTTTTAAATTATATGTAATACAACTTCTTTGTCTTACATCACACGGGTGCTATTACTAGAACGGTACATGCAGTATAACTCATTGCTTTCTACGTTAACTATGATGTGCAAGGTTTAGTTTTTTTGTGCGTGATTATATAATTTTGATGGAATCAAGGTTGAGATATGGTACTGCGAAAAATCTTTATCCTTGTCCGTGAGTGAAGGACAATTACACATGTCTGTCAAATAAAAGACGCATTACATCCTCTACAAAGCCAACATCTTATATTATTAATCATCGGTAAAGTGTCACAAGCAACTTTCTATAAAAATTCTGTTGAGAACGATTCTAATCATGTGTCCTTTTGCTACCCAACACAATCTTACACAAATTGAAGTCTGCAAGCCTCCTTTCAATAAGTGAAATATCAATCTCCATTTTTTTTCTTCATAAAAGTGGTGTTCACCCATTTTTCATCATGAAAGTGATTTTCAGCAAATGATACAAAATAAAAACTATTTTTTACACGCCTCCTTGTGTATGATTCAACACAGTTTAAGTTTCTAACAAATTTGCACTAAAAAATACTATTGTCAACCCAAAACAAAAATGTTAAGGTTAGCATTGATAGAAAACTAAAATACTTTTGCCTTAGGGGACGTTGGGCAGCAGATAAGTCCTTTTATGAGCAAGAATTATGTTTATCGAGAATGAATAAGATTTGTTTGATTGAACATTGAGTATCTTTAAATAAATTTCTTAGGAATTAAAGAATTATGTATATTATTTTAATTATTTATCACATTATATAATTTAATTATATAATTTAATAAAAAATGACATGATATTTTTATTATAGTAAAAAAAAATAAACTTAAGAAAGTAAAATTCTAACCTTCATTGTGAGAAAGTTTAAAAAAAATGATTAAAAAACATTATCAGAAAACATCATTTTTCAAGAATAATATTTTTCTAAAATGCATATTAAACATATAAAATTAAAATTTTCAACCAATGATTCCCGAAAAATAAAAAACTTATCTCCCACCAAACACTTCTTTAGTTCTAAAAATAAAGTGAAGTTAAGTGACAAACTTTACGGACATTAGCTTTGACCCAAAAGTTAACGGTTACACTTTAATCCAAAGTAAATAAAGGTTAAGTAACACAAAAAAGACAAATGCTAATCAATAGACACTAGTTAAGGAATTTAAACTTGAAGTTTTTATTAAAAAGTGTCATTAATATATCTTTTCCGTGATTTTCAATGTATTCTCAATATGAATTCCAATATTAAAAAAAAAACTTATATTTTGAATTCATACTGGTTAACGGGACCCGAAAAATAAAAAGTATAGCATGTTGACTGTTGAGGAAGTCCGGAACCAGAAGGGGTAATTTATACCCTAATTTAAAACCATAGTTAAACTAGGAACATCAATGTCATAACTCAATCGAACAAAACAATTTTCAACATACATTTCCTGACATGGAGGAACATTTGTCACAAACATTAAAGATAAAGAAGAATAAATAGAAGAAAAATAAACATGTTGGACATCTAATCCACTAGATAGATACAAAATAAAATTTGGAATTTTGTCCTTGGTTTTGCATAGGTAATAAAGTACTTGCAGGCTAATAATCCATGAGGATCGCTTGTATTTTGGCAAAAAACAAGCAACTAAAGCTAGTCCATAGAATTCTCTGCACTTTAACATTCACAGCCAGTAGATCTCTGCTGTCGTCCACCACCACCAACATCAATTGTGTCGGGCAGGTACCTGATACAATCAACATAAAATACACTTTAGCTTTGTGATGAGTAAAATGTAAACTATTACACTTGGAACTTTTAGAAGTAAATAATTGTAAATCATTACTGAATAATACCATGCATAAAGAAAACTTAAAAAGAATTTAGGAATGCTCACATTTCTTCTTCAGGTTCATTCTTGAGTGCATTTTTTGCTATGCACTGGAAAGCAGCTTCAACATTAAATCCTTCTTTTGCTGAGGTCTCAAAGTATGGTATGTTTCCCTTTGAAGCACACCATGCCTTTGCTTTCTTCTCAGAAATCTGCAACAAAAGAGGTCGTAAGGAACGGATGCATGTAGAAATAACCACCAAACACAAGGTGAATATGCATAAGAAAAGAGAGTAGCCTAAATCATATCTGCTCACAACTATAGTCTATAGCAGAAAGCTTATTCACCACAGATAATTGAACACAGGAATTTTATGAAGGTCAAATCAGCACCTTATGCCATGAGAAGAGAAGTAACTTACAACTCTGCTATTTCCACCATCAACATCTATTTTGTTTCCCAACACAACAAATGGAAAGTTTTCAGGATCAGATGGACTAGCCTGAAAATAAAATATTTGCATGAGTTTCTCTCTGATCTTCAATAAAGGTGATATGGAGATACCATAAATTACCTGAATAAGAAATTCTTCTCGCCAGTGGTTAAGGTTGTCAAAGGATTTCATGACGTTTACATCATAAACAAGGACACAGCAATCTGCACCACGGTAGAAAGCCACGCCAAGACTCTGAAACCGCTCTTGACCAGCAGTATCCCAAATCTGCATGTATGGTGAGAACATCTCAATTTTAAATGATTAATCTCTCTTCCATAAACTTCAAATGGATCACAGAATACAGAACTGCTTAATCAATATGACAGCAAAAAATACAACCGAATATTGACCTTTTATCAAGAAGAAAGTGTCAAGTACTAGTCCCAACAATCATCAGATGCCGTCAAATGAATTGTATGGAAAAAAACAAGAATATAGGAGGAAGAAGTGAAGACATTTATATTATTAACTAAGAATAGTAAGGTTTAAAAAGAAATCCAAATACTTGTGAGAATAGAAGACACTCTAGTTACATTCACTTGAACAGCACCATGAGCCACTTAGTGAATCTATGGGATAAAAGTTTTTATAGAGCTAATAAAAAATAAATTGATGAGCTGTGCAAAAACTGATTTAAATTATATAGGTGGTGATATGAGATTGAATAACATAACAGCTCAATTCAAAACAGATCAGCAGCAGCAGGTAATTGTAATTAACTGGAGAACACATCACAAAAGACGACATATTTTTTATCCCAAAAGGAAAAAGTATGTTCGTGTATCTCTCACCTGCAATGTGAACAACCTATCTTCAAATTGAACTTCCTTGGTAAGAAAATCTGCGCCGATGGTTGCCTTATACTGATTACTAAATTTACGATTCACATACCTAGATGTAAGGGGAGAAAATAATGATCATGTTAACAGAAATCAACTAGAAAAATAGACACCAGAGATTTCCCGAAAGTCATAAATAAGACATTTAAAAGTAAAATCTGAGATTTGGACATACTGATTCATCAGTGATGTTTTACCAACCCTGCCAAAAAGAAAAATGCCAATTAGCAGAGAGATCATGGTGAATAACTTAACTAAACAGAAATTGCATCCAACTGGCATCATAAGCTTTCAAATATTGGTATGCATGGGCATGATATAAAGCTAACCTATGTTAGAAATTTGCAAATCTATAGAATCTATAACCATTTTTCTTTTTCTGATACTTCCAATAAGCTAATTTACACACAAGGAAGTTTCATGTTTTCAGGAATCCAAACAAAAGATCGGAAATTTGAATAAAAACTATAAATTTCGAAGATAAATGCAACAACCCTTATTCTCTTCTGGCCAGACTATATGATTTAACCCATTTTCTGTTGATTAAATTTAAAATAAAATTATGAAATTAAAAGAAGAAGAAGAAGAAGGGTACCCGCTGTCTCCGAGGATTATGACCTTCAACAACATGCGGCGGCGAGATGCCATGGATCAGGAACTGTGTTTTACTTTTACTCGAAATGAAATGAAAATATTTCTTCTGGGAGAGAAAATTTGTGTATGGAAGTGCTTAGTTTAGAGTTATTTGCGCGACAGAAAGTTTGCAAGACAAATGGAGGAACAAGAGCGAGTTACCTACTAAACAACGAATGCCAGCCATGATTCACTCTCTTATTTCCCAAACTGCCCATCTTCATCATTTAACTTACATTTACTAATCTTACACAAAATATTAGCATTTTTTTTACTTGCACTCCCAAACTCACAACTTATCTCTAACCTTTTATTCTTTATCAATTCACAAGATATTTAATTATCTACAAAACAATTATTTATTGTTAATTATTTCAAAGCTATATGTTATTTATAAGGTGTTATTTATAAGTTACTTTATATGTTAGTTATTATCTACACGCATGTAATTATGTATAAGAGTTGATACATAATAATAGTCCTTATCAACAAGGATTTATAGCTTCTTCTCCACACTATAAATATCAAGTTTTATCATACTCTTTCAATAAGCTTAGGAGCATACATAACTTACACATTTGTTGGTGGTCACTTAAGATGAGTACATTCACACTTACTCATATACTTATTTTTATAGTTACTCTTCTAACTTTATATACTTATTTGAGGTCGTAATCTTTTATTCTACATATTTTTTTTTTCCCCTCCTAATAAAGATTATCCAAATTTAGGAATTTATCATAATCACATCTATGACGTGTGTCTGTTTCAGATTTTAGTAAATGCAACATTAATTTAGTATATTTATTATATTGATTAAATTCCTGTTTTTCATGTTTGCACGGTGGATCATTTCTAATTTTATATATTTATTTGAACGGTCGAAGTCTTTTATTTTATAAATTTTCTTTTGTACTCATAACAAAAATCATTCTCAATCCATGAATTCATATGCGTGTTAGTTTCAGATTTTAGTAACTACAATGTGTTATAGTGATTAAATCCCTCTTTTTCATATTTTCACAGTGGACCATTTGTACAAGTGCTTCACAGTAGACAACTTACAGTGAATGCAATGAAAAAAAGTTGTTAGATTCACGGTCAAACAAGGATAAACGTACGATTTTACAAATACACCTTTATCATGTCTAAAAAAATATCATTAAACTATCTTTGCAAGTGAGAATCACAAAGTTAACAGAGTTAATATTTTTTTTATGACAGCAACTAAATTAAAGTTATTTTTCTTATCGTTATTAAAAAGTTATTTTTCTTATCAAAATACTAAATTAATGTCTATTCAATTTTTCATAAATCAAAATAAAAGTATACCACTAATTCTACAAACGAACACTTTATGATTTTGACAGATATCAACATAAATGTAAAATTATGTATGGTACAGTTCATTACCCTTTTAATGGTGTATATATGTATATTTTATGAGTTTATTATTCCTTCCGTACATATTTATAAAACAATATTATTATTTATGTCCGTTAAAAAATTGTTAAATTTAGATATTGACGTTAAATTTATCTGTAATTATAATAGTTTTTTAATTTATCCTTAATATTATTAGAAGCCTATTCATCTTCTTTAATTTCCGTAACAGAGAAAATAAACAATTCAATAACATTAATTTGAAATTAAAATAAATAAGAAAATTTTAGTAAAAAAATTAATATACAAAACAATTAAAATAAAATCTTATAAAAAAGAACAAGAAATATAATACTACGTACGCTTATTTTTTTACCTATCATGATATGGGAATTTGAAGCAGAGTATTTGTCAATTTTATAAATGAATAATTTCTACCGAATAATCTATCTGACTATTTTGGTGAAAATTTTCATGTTAACCACTTCTTTTTTTTTTCTTAAATAGTATATGCAAGCGCAATAGATGACAAATATAAAACAATGGCATATACGTCTTGATAGTAACTATATGTTAATGTAGTAAAGTATTTAGAAAGCTATACTAATTTACATGAATAGAATTGTTTCTGGTAACACGGATGAGGAAAACATTTTGTTGTTAAACTTTGAACTTGAATATTAGAGTTTGTGGTGCATCGTAATAAAAAGGGGCAAAATGCGCACATACGTAAATGTAGAGATCGGAATAAGTCAAACTTTAAATAAATAGATCTGGGCTCTTGTTATTTACATTCTCATTTTTTTTGTTATAACCCCTATTTCTTTTTACCTCTCAATTATCTATTATAGTCTTTTTCTTAAAGAAGTATGCTCTTTTTGCTTTCAAGAAACATATTTCCAAAATTACATATTATTTCAGAAATATATCTTTATAATAATGATTCATAATTCTGAAAATATACTTCTCAAATAAATATATATTTTTAATAAAATATCAATTAAGAATTAAAATGGTTGATAAAAAATTTTAAAAAAAATATTATAATCACTTATTTTATACCCATGTTAATCTTATTTTTATCATATCATTAGTGTTATTTAACTTCTATATCTAAAATCTTATTTTCATCTTATTTTTTATCATTATTATATAATATTTTACATTTTTTTTTTCACGTGACAATGCTTTTCAAGATATGTTTATCGCTAACTTCATATGACACTGAATCGTTGATGTAGACTTGGATTAAAAAATGAATGAACACACTTAAAGGAAAGAAACCATTCCTAAACAATTTGCTTTGTAATTAAGGTTTATAATGTTAACTCATTGGTAAGTGTACTAATTCATTCAAATAGTATTTTAATACAAGAATCATAGTGTCGAGTTTACAAGGACTTTGACTATACTCAAAGTTTGTGTATATTCAATTTTCAAGCAATTAATGAATTGATTCAAATATTTGTAACATGTGACATTAAAAGTAAATTGATATAAATTAAACTAACAAGCTAGCATGTGCAAAGGTGAGAAAAACAAACACTCGGAGCCGTGAAGTGACGGTTGATGCAAAATTACAAACATATTAAGGCTTAGCCTACCAAAACTACTATTGATGTAGCGTTAATGATTTTTCTCTAATTAATTTCATTTCAATTATGACTTACATCTAGTAGTATAAGCTAGTTATGGTTTTTCACACGAAAGAACCAAATCTACCTAATTTCTCCCCTTATCTCTTAAGAGATAAACTAAATAAATTGCATTATAGACAAAATTGCGTAAACACACACTAAATAATACCATTATATCCCTAGAGATGAATTATTTATATGTTCTTTTCCAGTTCTTAAGAGATAAACATGGATGATCAAGCCACAAACATGAAAATAAGCACAAAAAGGAAATAATGAAACTGAAATAACATTAAATAGATAGTAAGAATCATTACATCAAGATTGTTTGATTGTCAAGCTCTCAACAATGGGTAGTTTAGCCTCTCATTGTCATGAGAGACTTACAATTACAAAATGGAATGAAGATGGTGGAAAAGAATGGAGAGGAAGTGAAAGGATAGCTTCCAATGAGTGATTCTCCCTTCTCTTAGACGTGCCCTAACTCTTTTTTTTGTGGGAAAGACTGAACGAATCTTCCCTGTCTTTTTTTCCTCACTTAAAACACAACATAGTCTTGTTTTTTGCGAGTCTGGGCTCTAAGCGATGTTGCACGCTAAGTAAGGAGTAACTGGTCACATGCTAAGTGCGCCTTCACGTGATGTCTGGCTTCCCCATGGTTTCTTCGCGTTGAGCGAGGGTTGCACACTAAACGGCCGTGTCGCACTGAGCGAGTGTGGCGCCTTGAGTGAGACTTTCTAGACCTTCAACTCTCTTTTATGCTTTCTCCTGAGTTTCTACATAAAATAAACCATCAAAACATTATAAATTTACTAATTTGAGCACCACTAGATAAAAACTTAAAAAAAATGCCAAAATCCTAATGTTTAACCCAAAAAGAAATAATAAAAGAGGGAAAAATCAGATAATTTCTATGACTTAATTACAAAATTTACTTATGCAAAACAATTATCATATAAAATATGAAGTTGGTGATGAACGTACTTTGAAATGCAGTGTCACATGAAGAAAAACATAAAATATTATATAATGGTAAAAACATAGTATTATATAATGAATATATGTTGAAGTTAGCCTAAAATTAGAATTTAAAGAATAATAAAGATAAGATGAAAATAAGATTTTAGATATGATTTAAATAACACTATGATAGGATGCAAATAATAACAAACATGAGTATAGAATAAAAGTTCATCATTTTTTTTATTTCTCGTAAACATCTTAATTCTTTAGTGATATTTTAATGTAAAATATATACATATTCCAGAAGTATATTTCCGGAAGTATGAATTATAGTTCTAAAGATATATTTTTAAAATATGTATATGTAATTGCATAAAGATATTTCTAGAAAGCAAAATAGATACTTCTTTAAGAAAAAAAGTATCATAGATAATTGAAAGGTATAAAGAAGTATGATGGTGTACATAAAAACAATAAGGGATGCAAAGAGCAAGAGCCTAGATCCGCTCTAAACCAAGAATTAAGGCTTCACCTGTCCTATTAGTTTATTTATTTGATTTGACATGATCAATTAATTTACTTAATTTTTTTAAATATTTATTTTATTTATAATATAAGAGATATTAAATATAAAAATATAATATATATATATATATATATATATTAATTTTTATTATATATATTTAAATGAATAAACAGATTGATCTATCGGGTTAAATAGATTTTCTTTATAAGTCTAAACCTAATTTTTTAACTAAATAGATTTTATATTAAATAGTCAAACTTTAAACACGTCTGAATTATTTCCATCTCTACGAAAAAAGTATCTTATAACAAAAAAAAGTAGTTTAGTTATGATTTTTCTTAAAATCAAATTCATTATTTATTTTTATTTTCTTAAAATGTATATCAAAAAATAGTTTGTTGGAATAGTTTACAGTTTTTTTACCCAATAACCAAGAGGCTAAGACAATTATACACATCTCGAACATAGATTTTTTTTTTTTTACAAATTATCACTTTCAATGGTCTTCGCTATTTATTTATTTTTACTGCAAAATAAAAAAGTTAAAGAACAAAAAGATACTAATGTTAACTCATCTAATAAACGACAATTACACTGCTCTTCGCCATACTTATCTCAATTTGCATTTACATTTCACCTTACAAAAAGGCCGATGACATTAGAGGCACTCAAAAAAAGAAATAAGTTATGCGGAAGGACGATCTTTCTAGCATTCAAGCAGATCAATTTTAATTTTTGAAACCGTGAATTTCTGCCTAAATATTTTAGTGCATTACTTTAGCCTCTTATGCAAACAAGAGGGTTTTGTTTTCAGAGGCATACACGGATGAAAACATGAACTCTTTGGAAGAGAAAAACTAAGGGTATGTATTGGTAAACTTATCTAAAAGTATTTCTAGAAAAAGAAAAAAAATGAGGAAATGATACAAATTAACAAGAAAAGGAAAGAAAACAGTGCACAAAATTTACGTGGTTCGGTCTATCTAACCTACATCCACGAGAAAAACAACTTCACTGTGAATCAAGATTACAAGTTGGTAGTTCCACTTCACTTCTGATTTAATGATTCTCTCTCCTATTTTAAATATGGAACCCACCAAAAGTCTATCATAGAAATTGTTATTAAAAAAACGTCGGAGAGAGAATGTGCTAGCTAGCGACCCTCAAAAGGATTTGGGTCTAAAAACATATTTGACTCCCAATTGATTTGGTGTCACCGGCTCAGATTTTCTTTTTTTTTTCTGAAACAAATTCGATCGTGAAAATCACTGGAAAAAAAAGACTACTCTTAACTACTATATGTGTATATATGTGTGTGTGCACTTGGAATCTATCTGCTGGTGTCTGGAGCGACACATGGTATCTACGAACCGTTCACCTTCCCCATTTCTTTTGTATTTTGCTGGCCGTGAGTAGACACAGAATCATACTTGCTGCTGGGATCAATGTTCTCATTAATAACCTTCTCTTTGTCTTTCTGTTCCATATTCATGGATTGGACACCATTATTAAAGGAATCAGAAACATTGCTGGGTCCAGCCATAGACGACGCACATTGATCTTGACCGTACTTGCTTCTGGGATCACTGTACTCATTCTCATCAATGACATTCTCTCTGCCTTTCTGTGCCATATTCATGAATATCTTCTTTAGGTCTTCATAGGATTGGATACTATCACTTAAGTATTCAGAAACATTGCTGGTTCCAGGTGTGATCTCCGGCTTTAGAAATTTTAGAGGAATAAATCCTCCCAGAGCTAGAACAACCTGCTTGCCAGATCTCAGTTTGTCAATGGTCAGACTAGCTAGGTCACATGAATTTCTAAATTTCAAAAAAATTCATCAGCCACTACTAATTCACATATCCAGATAATACTTTAATTTATAGTTTGAAATATATATGTTATAACACAACACTGGGAGCTGGATGTCTTTGAGGGAGCGAGGCATTTTACTACATAACCTTGTAGACAAATTAAATAGCCAAAATTCAAAATATAAATTGAGAAATTACTAGCAATATCATCTTCTCAACATTCTTTGTGATTGACTGAATTTCACTCTTCTGATTTAAACGTACGATCCATCAAAATTAATAATTACCAATAAATTTAAGTTAATAAGAGTGTTTTTGACATTTTTCATGAAACCAAAACACCATATATCCTGAATTCAGTAAACTCACCAGGCTCATTTGAGGCCGGAGCTCGGCTGAGTTAAGCACACAAGCTGCAGCACAAGTGATCATTCGGATCATCTCCTCAGGATTGTAATTAGTTTCCTGCAACCTTGAATCAATAAGTCCATCAAACCTGCCATTTTTCAAAGCTTGGCAGAGGAACTCCTCAGGATTGTAAGTTTCCTGCAACCTTGAATCAAGAGGTACAACGGTGATATTTCTCAAAGCTTGGAGCAGGAAGGGACTTGCCTGTAATTTATACACAATGTTTCAGTACAAAAATTTTTTAGGGCGATAATTGTCGGCACAAGACTATCATCTCAACTATTTCTTTCAGAATTTCCCAGATATTATTTCAATATCAATATCAGAATTTCTTGCAAACAATTCGACATGGTTGCAAACAATAATCAGCTCCATCCAAGATTAATACACGGTTAATTGGCATCTAAAACGAGTTATTTAAGACAAATTCAAACTAATCTCTACCGTACCAAGTTACATAGCTTTAAGGTACAAAATTCAAACTATGATAAGATTCAATCATTCAAAGTGTACCAAATAATTTCAGCTTTAAAACTGATCTCTACTCTACTAAGTTATATAGCTTAATTTCCAAAAATTTTAAACACCCATCTATGATCTAACTTTTAAAAAGAGGTTAAAAGAATTCAAGATTGCAAATTGAAGAAAAATGAGTATAAAGGCAAATACTCACATGTAAAATACTGATCACATGCATGCCTCTCTAAAAGTTCTCAATCCCTCAAAAATTCATTAACTGATCCAAAAATATGAAAAGATGCCTAAGGAGTACATTCTGTGATACCATAAATACCATATGTTTCATACCTTAGTTATGCATAACTATTTTCTACACATATTTAGGTTGTCAAAAAAGTTATGCATAACTATTAAGACAGAAACTTAAACATCAATACAGTACTGTATACTACACACCCATTTAACCAAGTCGCGCTCTTTGAAGGGTTTCTTTTCATCAATAGGTTTTCGTCCAGTAATCAACTCCAAAAGCACAACACCAAAGGAGTAAACATCTGATTTTGCAGTGAGTCTCCCACTATCACGATATTCTGGATCCACGTATCTGCATGAAATGAATTTAGAGTTTCACTAAGATTCCAAGTGAAAGTATTTCATAATTGAATTTAGAGAATAGAATACACATTAATGATGAATCTAACCCATCAGTTCCCATCACTCGAGTAGAAACATGGCTTTCTGTGTCTGATAAAAATTTTGCAAGTCCAAAGTCTGCAACCTGAACAAAAGATACTGAAAACGTTATTATATTATTATAGATGATGTAAATAGATATTGAATTGCTAAATGTAAAGGTGAACCTAATTCAAATAGTTTTTTAGTTTATTTAACCATTCACTGTACTTCATTTAATCCCCTTATTTTTTTATAGGACTGCCTAGTGCAGCATAGAAGGTGAAGTAGATTCCGAATATACTTCACTTTCAGTTTGATTTTGTTTGTATGATCTATATCATGGGTAGCTTTATAACATTTCTTAACAGAGCACAGGCATAATATGCTTTGTGGACCAGAAGCATACTTGAACGGGCAAAAAGAGATTTCTTTGGATTTAAAAAAAATAAAAAATAATTAAGAGCATGAGCTTCCATTTCTAAAACTATATATTCAGGATTGCAGGAAAAAAGTTATAAAATTTACCTTGGGCTCAAAATCTTTATCAAGAAGGATGTTGGATGCCTTGATGTCACGGTGTATGATTATGGGATCACCTAAAAAGATATTATATATTAGACTGGAAAATGTAAATGTCAAAACTACATCAAGAACTAAAAACACTGACAGATCTTCAGAATACATTATTTATTTACAGTAAACTCACAGTACACATGCAGATATTCAAATCCTTTTGCAGATCCTAGAGCAATCTTCATCCTTGTTGACCAGTCCATCGATGGTTTGTCCTTTTCTGGTATGATATTCATGATTCATTTAGAACTACAGTATCATGTGAGATATGAGTAAAATTATCAAACTTCCACATAGACAGTGGAGTCCTCGATCATCACTCAATCACTATCCAGATCAGGTAAGATTTTTTCATTCTTGTTTAAAAGTGACCCACGTTATAATTAATGCTTTACGTATTAGGCCAACATACAAATTAAAAAGTACACTTTTACATGTGAAACAACACACATTTTGTTTTATTGCATGCAAATATTATTATGCTCTACACAACTTTACAGCAAAGAATGAGCACATGCACTTGTTTGTGACATTTCAGACATCCTACCTTAGAAAACAATAGTGATGGAAATTGCATTTGTATCCCAAATGAGTTAAGAAATCTTACCATGCAAATGAAATTTTAGTGTATTATTTGGCACAAACTCGTAGACAAGCATCCTCTCATCGTCTGAGGTGCAGTACCCAACTAGGGTTACGAGATATCTGTGATTCACACGGCTGATGGCCTCGACTTCTGCCTGGAACTCACGATCACCCTGTTGACTCCCAGACTCCAATTTCTTAACTGCAACAAATTTCCCATTTGGGAGACGTCCTTTGTAGACACGGCCAAAACCACCTTCACCAAGAATGTTGGAGAATCCATCTGTTGCCACATGTAATTCCTCACGTGAAAATTCTCTGCAACTAATAACGATTCTGGTGAGAACAGCGGGTGATTGTTGCTGTGGCTGAAGCTGAAGTGTGCCACCAGGCATGTCATCTGGTGACATAATTAATTGACTCCAATAATCAGTTCCAGGGTTATTACCAGTTTTTACAGATAAATTAGAATAAAACTCAAAACAACATTTTGTGAAATTTTGGATCATCTGAAATACAATTTGGGCGACATTATAAGTAATAAGTGTGCAGCACAAACCATCCAACAGAATTTAAAATAAACATCCAAAAATTATATACCTCAACACCTAGTTTATTTTTAAAATGAAATCATGACATTACAGAATGCACTGAGTACCAGCAAATTTACTAGGATTCTCAAAGGTTAATCTCCCAATTGGAAATAATAACGACAAAAGAAGCAGAACCATTATACACCGTGCGTAACATTTGTAATTTGCATAACATTACTCTTGAAGTATAAGTAACTTTAAGTAAACATTCTATGTTTGGATTCGCATTAATTAAAAAATTGATTACAAGCTGAAAGAACATTACCAAGAAAAAAATTATACAAAATTTTGTTAATTATTTGTTTTTAAGAGTAAAAATACCGGAACATAAATCATTATTTCAAAATCAATTCATACCTATAACAATTTTACAAAATTATTTTAATTCTATATCAATTATGGAAACATTCATCTTATTAACCTAATTCTAATTCAGTTATCTTAAAATTTCTATGTATATCTCGTGTATAACTACAATTAATTTTGAATGAAATCATTATGTACTAAAACATAAACACACAGTGCCTGGATGATTTGCTTTACAGTTTTTGTTTTAAAACACTATTTTTCAAAATAAGTTTTCATAATAGTTTTTAAAAAATAAAACAACGGCTTGTTAACAACTCGCCAACCAATTGTTGCGTGCTCTCTCTTATTAGCAAGGGACATCACCATTGCGTGTCCTTCTCTCTCTCACCGCCGGCGGTCGCGCTTCCACCTTCAGATCTGAGACCGCACGCGACCTTTCCGCAGCCCAACACTTGTCGAAAAGTTATTATTAGGATTTGGAAAGGGACAATTCTCAGTCTGATAAGAGAAATCAGAAAAGCAAAATATGGAAAAGCGGTTTTTAGTTTTTAGTTTTAAAAACTGAAAACATGTAAAGTAGTTTTTCAAAAACAGAAAAAGATTAGATAGGGTAGGGCGAGAGAGACGAACCTTGAAGTGGTATTCTCCCGAAGCTCTTATGTCGTTTATTTTTCCTTACCCGATGAAGGAAGTAGACGAGAAAGGCAATCACAAGGATCAAAACAAAAGATAAAAGGGCAAACCCTATAGATAATCCGATCAGCAAGCGTTTGTTATTGGGATTGGGAAGAGTTGCGGGAGAAGTCTTGAGTGGAGGAGTAGAGGTGGCAGTGAAGTTTGTGTTGGGAGGAGTTTCTGGCGATGATGGAGCTGAAGCCATGGTTAGGGTTTTGAAAAGAGTGCAGTGTCCTGTGGTGTGTTGGCCTACAGCACAGGAGCTAGTGAGATACCAACTTGTTCAATTCTATCTTTATCTTAACTTGCTCATTGTTTTGCTGCTTTTCTTTTTCTTTTTTAATATATGTAAGAGAGCTAGGGTGGCCAAAGCAAGATTGCACACTGGATTCTACCGCGTTAAGCAGTAAGAAGAGTGGATATTGTGAACGCGGAAAAAGGAACTGCGTATATATATATGGAGATTCCGTTGTGGTTGAAGTTGCTTCATATTGCGTACGTATTGCTACAACCACTACCCAAACCAGACAAATATACTTAATTAGCATGAATTTTTCATGTATTAACTGTTTTACTTTCAGAAAGTTTCACTGGAATTAAAAGACAAATACTGTTTTCTCCATATATTATAATTTCAAATTAATTATTAAAATTTAATTTATTAAAAAAAGTACATCCTCAAAAGAATTACACTGTAACACTTGCCAAAGCAAATGTTGGAAAATTAACAATTATTTTTTTCATATACTATTGAATTTTTATACTATCAATGCTCTCCACTGAGTTTACTTTTGAATTACTATATACAGTATTAAAGAAAAAACATTGGTTTTTGTCCACTCAATTACATACCCCATAAAAGGAAATTAAAAGTATAATTACATACCCCATAAAAGGAAATTAAAAGTATAAGTGCCATCACAAAAACTTTTTTTTTTTGTTACAACCATCACAAATGAATAAAATTTGTTTTTCGTATGCATACATATTAATTATATATATTTCAGGTGCGAACATTGACACTACAATGAGATGAGATCTCTCAGCAAAACACACACATGTTAGAATCTGAAGGCCAACTGCAGCTATTTGTTTGAGAAGTTATTTGTGTGCCTTCTTACTATAACAACTGAAAAATGAAATATTCTTCTATTTAACGTGATATATATATATATATATATATATATATATAGGGATAATTAAAGCTGTAAAAATAAAAGATATGACAACAAAACTTTCAAAACATGGTTTCAAAAAAATAAAAAGTCAAAACATTCATTACTAGGTTAACATATATAATAAATAAGGAGCATTAGTCTACAAGAATGTAATTTAAAAAAACTTTAAATACATTTTAGTCTTTATAATTTAGTATTTTTTATACTTTTGGTTTTGTAAAATTATTACTTTTTAATCTTTATAAATTTTATTTGTTTTGTTTTTATCCTTATATCACATTAGATAAAGTTTTAAATAATGAAAAAAAGTTACTATCTAAGTGCTATAAAAAAAACAAATATAATTTATAAAAACTAAAAATAAAAAATATTAATTTGCAAAAACTAAAAATTATCTTTAAAATATTTACAATTATGAGGACGTACTTTTTCTGAAAAATATTTGTAATTTTAGAGACTTAATTAAAAATTTGATAATAATATAGCAACTTATAAAATAATTTAACCTTATGTATACGATAATTTAATCATACCAACAAATATAAATATAAAATTATTGTCCATTACCCTTTTAATATAGTGTGTATATATTTTTTGAGATTAATATAGTGTCTTTATTATATACATAAAAGTAATAATTAAGTAATGTATGCTGGTATGAATTTCCCCCCTTAAAATAGGAATGATTTGATAACTACTTATAAATTAGAGGAATAAAAAAGTAGTTAAAGTACTATTGAGTTGCATTTATTACAGTATTAAAAAATACTACTACGTATAATACTAAATTCTTTTAAATTTTTTTTACAGTTCGTATTTCTTAAAAAGGTACTAAAAACAACACTTCTTTTAAGGTAGGTTGATAATTTGATTTTTTTTTCTTTGGTTAAGATTTAAGACACGCATAATTGCTTGGCAGTGCATATAATTGACCAACGGGGTACCCCACGAGCCAACGGGCAACGGTCATGTGTTCATATCATCACTCACCAACGAAATATGACCACGTAGTTTATTCCTATTTCTCTTCTTGGACTTGGACGATGTGAATTAATAGTGTTTTTAGTACTACTGGCAATGAAGAAAACTTTGATTTCTTTACTACAAACGTTAATTAGTGTGTTTAGATATTACTTAAAAAATTAAAAAACAGAAAAATTTAAGTGAAATGTATGAAATTATGATGTTTATGATTTTTTTTACATTTTTGTATGGTTATTAAATAAAAAATTTATTTCTTTTAGTTTTTTAACATGTTCTAAATATATTTTTATTCCCTATAAATATTACAAATTTTAATTTTAATCTCCATTTTCAATCATTAATATTTGCAGTCCTTCATTTTTTTTATAAAATGTGTCATAAATAAACTTAGTGATGTCTCTGTCAATTAAAATTATGGGTGATTCAACTTTTGATGATAAAAAAATATTAAAAAATGTGAATTAAATATTACTACGTGCGTTTTTATATATAAACATTTTAAATATTTATAAGGATTATATATATATATATATATATATATATATATATATATATAACCCAATATTAATATTGATATGCATATCTAACATTATTATACCATAGTTTTTGGTGAAATAAGTCAACAACAAGCACAATATATATAATAGCACGTTGCCGTAAAAAATTTGTTCAAAACTTCAACAATTACCGTACATTTTGAATAATGAATAGGTTAAATCTGAAGTGACACATCACAGGTTCCACGGATTATAACTAGAAATAATTGTTAATCTATTTGAAAGTATATATAAAAGTATTTTCAATGAGTACAATGTTTTTTTTATCCTAATTTTATATGCTTCAAGAAACAAGTTGTGTGGATGCATCCTTATCACATAGTATGATGATAAACTTAATTATTTCAACATATGATTGTAGAGCCTATATGATGCTTCTCTAGCCATGACCAAATGAAATGGATGGCATGGCACACTGATTTCGGAGGGTGACTGACAGCTGCCGGAATTTTGCCATAGAAGTTTGGGTCTGTCAGGTACTTCATTCTCACACACAACTATTATATCTCCAATAGAAAGAAAACACTAGTGTTACTTTTTAACCTGTTCCAATATACAAGTAATAAATTAACTTTTTTTTTTTTAAATTATAACAAATAAAAATTAGTTTTTAAATTTATTTAAGGTTATTTTTTTATAATCTTAATTAATTATTAACTCTATTTATTACACATTCACTAATTACTCTATTAGATTATGAATATTGACATTAAATAAGACCATAATTTATAATATTTAAATTTAAAAAATATTTTTAAAATAAAATTTAAATTTATGATGGTATTAAATGTGATTATAATTTTTTTGTCTTGTTTTTTATTTCCTCTGATTTTAAATATAATAAGAATAAAACACATTTTTTTATTTTAAATATAAAAATATTTTAAATAATTTTATTTTATGTTATTATTTTTAAAATATCTTTCATTTAATTAATATTTTAGTTATAATGACTTATTCTTATTCTTGTTATCAAGTTCTAATGAAAAGTATAAAAAAAATACTTTTTAATTAAAATTAATATAATTAATTAAATTTTTTTATTTAGGGTTATATGTTTTTCTTCTTCTTATATTTGAGATCGGAAAGAGTATATAAGATCGGAAAGAGTATATATAGTTATATTTAAAGTTAGATAGAATTTAAAGTTTTTTTCTTCTGTTGAACAAGTCTTGAATTAGTTAATACTATTATATGAAACTAGGTTGTAGCTATATATATTGCTTTTATTATGTTTTCATGGTCTTTATTTTTACAAGGATAAAATCACCTTTTAAATAATTGCAAAATGTGCTCACTTGGACAATGAAGAGATTTATTTTTTCATTATTTAAAGAGAATCAAGGAATTATATTTATTAACTTATAAGAAATTAATATAAGCAAGTAATTATCAACTTAATATTTTTTAACTTTGTTAACTTATTTTTTTAAGAAATCACTTTCAACCACAACTTTGGAAAGCCTCTCTCGGCAGTTAGTTTCAGGCTCTCCCTAACACCACACAACTCGGCGTAAGTAACATGACAGTTACCAGCTTCTTTGCAAAACCAAAAATCAGACCCCCACACGCCCATTAAATCCATTTTTATATATGCAATTTCAATTTAAATTGATTTATATATTAATTGTATTTTCATGATTTTTAAATAAAATAGATAATTTTATATGCTAAGTACTTGAAAAAATAAAAGCCCATTAAAATTGATATAAAATATACAAGAGCTAATACAACATATTATATTAAATTAATATGAAACAACTTGAAGAATTTAATGCTATGAAATATAAATCATACTCAAATGGTTAAAATAAAAAAAATTTATATACAATATTACACACATTTTAATTATTGAATACGCTAATATGTATTATTTTATTGTGGAAATCTAAATAATATTCCTCATATATATTAACTTATTGAATATTTTTATAAAAAAATTCCTAAACAAACAAAATTGTACGACAAGTGGCCAACTTTTTCAATTATTATGTATACATCTATTTAATAAAAATGGTCATTCATTTAACAAATTATTGGCATTATTAAATATATGACAGCCTTTATTTTTTCATATTTCATGTTTGAATAATATTGAAAATAATAATTTTATTTAGTTTTAAAATGACAAAATATGAAATGCGTTTTTCTTTCTCAATAAAAATTAGTCTTTATTTTGTTTCAGTCTGCTTTCTTCGTTCGCTTTTCTAAACTAATAATGAAATTATTTCCCAAAAATACAACGAAAATAAATTAGCATTTCTTATGTCTCAACTTCCTTCTGTCTATACAATTCTTAAAAACTGAAAATAATCTCTAATCACCTGTAAAGTCAACTTCTCCATTGTTAAGGAAGTGTTAAACTTTCCCATGCTAAAATGACCCTTGAAGTTGGGCGCACCAGAAAGTATAAACATAAAAAACTACAAACATCGATAGAAAGCACAAAAAAGTAATTTGGTCGCACCAAGATTGCTACACTGGTTCTCTTTGGAGATAAAAGACCTGTGTTTGACTCCTTATCCTCATATTCATAGCTAAACAACCCGGCTATTGTGTTCCTTGTTTGTGACCCACCCACCCAATACAAACAAGTAAACGGCGCAGCTACAAGTCTTAAACACCAACTGAAGAATCATATAATGCATTATCAGTCACAAAGCTCACCAAATAAATACAAAATACCCTCATCCTCGACACTTTTAAGTCCCAATGTCAGGCTTTTCCAGTTAAAACAAATGTTAGCTTCGAAGAATGAATCAAGTTTACAAAGCTTCAGGTGTATCAAATAAATCAGGAACCATACTTGTGAAGCAAGTTAGATAGTAAAAATCACCAGGAAAAAAGAAAGACACAACTCTAACTTCTATTCATCGTGTGCAAGCCAATTCGTACATTGGACCTGCAAAATATACCAACAAATTATATGTACCACTGTACCAGTACCACTCTCATAGGTGCACTTGCAAACTGATATCTGGAGAGCACAATTTTGCAAGACATAGGAATCATCAATCAAGAACTTGTATCCCAGAATCATGGTTGCTACCCTTCTTGTTCCCCATTTCCATTTCCTGCGTATTTTGCTGGTCCGAACTAGTTGAGACAGATGGATGTCGGCCATACTCGCTGCTGGGACCACTGTACTCACTAATGCCTTGCTCTTGGCTTTCCAGTGCCAGCTTCTTAAAGTTCTTTAGGTCTTCTCTGTATTGGACACTGTCATAACTAGAACTCTCAAAGGAACCAAAAACTCTGCTGTGTCCAGGTGCAATCCCATCATTTAGATCTTCTAGAGAAATATTTCCTTCCAGAGCTCGAACAACCTGCTCAATGTCATTCATTTTATCATTGTTATGGGCAAGCACCAGATCTCAGTTGGCCAATGGTCAGACTGGGTCATGAATTTCTAAATGTCAAAAAACCATCAACCACTAAATCACATATCCTGATAATACTATGTAGTTTGTAATATGCTATAACAGAACACTGGACTATTTTTGTCCAAGAGAAACAGGCAAATGTCTTTCAGGGAGGCATTTTACTGCATACCCTTGTCAGAGACAAACAGCCAAAGCAATTCAAATATAAAATGAAACACAACGTTTATTCTCACACAAATCTTCAGATTCAGTAATTCTCAAGCAAACCTGGCTCATTCGAGGCCGGAGCCTGGCTGAATAGCGCACACAAGTTGCAGCACAAGTAGTCATTCGGATCATCTCGTCAAGATTGTAATTTGTCTGCAACCTTGGATCGACAAGTCCATTTAAGTTGCCATTTTCCAAAGCTTGGGATAGTAAAGGCCTCGCCTGTAATTTATACACAATGTTTCAGTACAAGGTTTTTTTAGGGGGATAATTGTCACCATAAGACTTTTGTTGCAGAATATCCCAATATTATTTCAGCATCAATTCAATCAAAATCAGAATTTCTTGCAAACAATACAACACAGTTGCAAACTATTATCAGTTCCATCCAAGATCAATATACAGTTGGCATCTAAAACGACTTATTTAAGACAAATTTCAAACTAATCTGAACTGACATTAATCTCAAGATAAGAGGTGACCAGATTTTATTGATTTCAAGTGTACCAAATAATTTCAGCTTCAAAACTGATCTCCACGGTACCAAGTTACATGGCTTTCCAAATTTTTAAAACACCACAAGAAATAAGATTTTTGAACAAGATCTGCCCATTTAACTTAAAAAATGAGGTTAAAAGTAATCGATTGGAACTTGAAGAAAAAAGAGTATAAAGGCAAATACAAGTATACAACACAGAATCCAAATTAGTGATTGCATCCACTCCTCTCCAAATGTTCTCAAGTCTGGGAAAAACCCATTAACTGAACCAAAAAAACAAAAAAGATGCCTAAGGAGCACGCACATCCTGTCACACCATAAATACTATGTTGTATACCTTTGCTATGCATACTTATTAAAACAGAAACATCAATGAAGTATTGTATACTACACACACCCATTCAACCATGCTGTCATCTATGAAGGTTTGAGTTTTATCAACAGGTTTTCGTCCAGTAATCAACTCCAAAAGCACAACACCAAAGGAGAAAACATCTGACTTTTCAGTGAGTTTCCCACTAGCAGCATATTCTGGAGCCATGTATCTGCATTAAATGAAAATAGAGTTAACCTGAGATTCCAAGATACAATTAAAAGAAAAGGGAAAATAAAATCAATAAAACATACTGCCCAATAAAATTATTTCATAATTAAATTCAAGAGAAAAAATATAAATGAATCTAACCCAAAAGTTCCCATCACTCGGGTAGAAACATGGGTGTCTGTGTCTGATGAAAATTTTGCAAGTCCAAAATCTGCGACCTGAACAAAAGATTCTGAAACATTATTTTATTATGTAGACAATGTTAAATAGATATTAGAGTGCTAAATGTGAAGATGAACAATTTCAATAGCATTTTTAGTTCATTTAACAATTTCATGGTACTCCACTTAATTCCCTTATCTATAGGGTTTGCCTAGTGCATTCCCACTAGGTCCAGGGAGGCTCACTTCTTTACAAATGGTGTAAATTGTTTGCAACATAGAAAGTGAAATAGATTCCAGTCCATCCAACTATTCATCTTGTTCACCATTAAAGTGAGAGGCTCTTCAATATGTTTGATTATGTTTGCATGATGTACCATGTATAGCTTTATAACATTTCTTAACAGCAAAACAAATCTGCTTTGTGGAAGCAGGTACTTGAACAGGGAAAATGAGATTTCTTTGGATTCAAAAAAATAATGAGTATGAACTTCCATTTATAAAATTATATATCCAGGATTACAGGATACAAGTTATAAAACTTACCTTAGCCTCAAAACTTTCATCAAGAAGAATGTTAGATGCCTTGATGTCTCGGTGTATGATTTTGGGATTACCTATAAAGGTATAAGATTAAAAATGTAAATCTCAAAACTAACATCATGAACTAAAAATGCTGCCAATCCATATTAACAGTAAACTCACAGTCTTCATGCAAATATGCCAATCCTTTTGCAGATCCTATAGCAATCTTCATCCTTGTTGACCAATCCATAGGTAGTCTGTCCTTTCCTGGTATGATATTCATGATTCATTTAGAACTACAGTATCAAACTTCCACAGAGACAGTGGAGTCTTTATCACTCAATCTCTAACCAGATTAGGTCAAATTTTTTCATTCTTGTTTAAAAGTGACAATATTATAATATTATAATATGTTCTACACATAAAACCAATATATGAATTAAAATAAAGAGTAAATTAGAATAACTACCCCTGAGGTTTTGTGAAATTACACAAACACTCCCTACTTTTATCTAGTCTTACACTAACCTCCCTTAATTTTGAAAAATATACACTAACACCCCCTTATACATCACACTAACATCCCTTAACTGTTTGAAAAACATTACACCAGGCTCCCCAATAAGGGAGGTTACTATAAATGTTAAAAAGCATGGGAAGTTGGTGCAATTTCACAAAACCTCAGGGGTAGTTAGTGCAATTTACTCTAAAAAAAAACACACTTTTGCACATGAAACAACTAACATTGTATTGCATGCAAATATTATGGTCTACACAACTTTACAACAAAGAATCATCACACTTATTTGACATTTCAGACATCCTATCTCAGAAAACAATAGTTAAATTGAATTTGTATCCTAAATGGGCTAATAAATCTTACCATGCAAGTGAAATTCTAGTGTATCATTTTCCACATACTCGTAGACAAGCATCTTTTGGCTGTCTGAGACGCAGTATCCAACTAGGGAAACAAGGTGTCTGTGATGCACACGGCTAATGACATCAACTTCTGCATGGAACTCACGCTCCCCTTGTCTACTCTCAGATTTCAACTGCTTGACTGCGACAATTTTCCCATTTGGGAGAACTCCTTTATGGACATAGCCAAAACCACCTTGACCAAGAAGATTTGATCTGGAGAATCCATCTGTCGCCATAGATAATTCGTCATACGTAAAAGTGCTTTGAGATAGTGCCAAGGAAGTGCCAGGAGATGGAGAAATGTATGACTTCGCCTTCTCGGACCCCAAACTGCTGCTGGTGTTCGAAGAATTGACAACAAGTGTGAGGAGAGCAGCGGATGACTGTTGCTGATTCACTAAACCCCCAGGAGGAGGCTTGGGTGAGAAGCCCACTTTACCATCTGTTGTTGGAGGAACACTGTCCTGCCAATTCTGAAGTGTGCCACCAGCTATGTCAGCTGGAGACATTGACATGACACCCAAAATTAGTTCCAGCATTCACATTATTGCCAGTTTTACAAGAAATTAGAAAAAAACTCAAAACCACACTTTGTGCAATTTTGGATTATCTGAAGTATAACGCAGGTGACAAAAGTAATAAACAAAAGCAGCAACCCATCCAACTGAATTTAACATGAACATTCAAAAATAATAAACCTCAACAGTTAGTTGATTCTTTAAAAGAAAAAAAAATCACATCACAGAATGTACAAGAGTACCAACAGTCAGCACATTTACTAGGATTCTCAAGAGTATTACATAATTATAAGCCACAAATTGAAGTTAATCTGATGCAATAGGAAAAACGACAAAAAGAAGCAGACACGCATATTATACACGGTAGCAGTTGTACTTTCTACTTCAGTGTACTGCTTGTTTGGTTTCATATTCGTTAACGTGATTTTTAAATAAATGTTCACATGTTATGTTTTGTCTCTCATTGAGAAACGGATTCTGAATTAGTCAAAGCACTCAAACACAATTATCTATTTCATTTCAAAATCAACTTTACAAATGTTAACCAAAAAAACAGGCGCAGTTAAGACAGGGAAAAGCAGAAGAGCATCACCTTTTGGTTGTGGCGGCTGCGAGTGGTTCTTCTTCCTTTTCCAATTCCTATAGAAGCAGAAGAAAATGCCCCCAATGATAAGCATACCCACCGAACCTAACACGGCCCCTATAACTATTCCGCTCACTGTACCCGTCGACAACCCGCTGTTAACGGTACTGGTCGGAGGGGAGGCCGCCTCCGGCGGCGGAGGAGAAACGGTGGCATTGATGGTGGAGGGAGGCGGAGGAGAGAGGGCAGTGGAGTTAGGTGAGGGAGTAGTCTCTGACGGAGGAGAGGCAGTGAAGGAAGGAGCCTCCGCCGGCGCCGACATTGCCGGGGAAGATTCCGGCGCGACGGTGAGAGCGAGGGTTTTGAAAAAGAAAGAGAGAAGGTTTAGGATTGCAATTGCATCATCACATCACATGGGACTATTGAGGGGATAAAAAGGAATGTGGTGTGTGGTGGACCCTGTTGCGATAGCTACTTCTTCTATTCTACGTACTCACAGTTCATAACGTGTGGAAACAAACGACGTGGGCCTCCTCATTCCGTCGTTTCACTCGCTTCCTCTTGCGTTTTGCTGCAACTTCCCACACCGGTCGCTTTTTTCAGCGGGAAAGGTTATAAAAGAGGGATTACGGCACGTGTGATGCGTAAAACTATAAAATATCTTTATAGTATTCCTATTCTTTTCTTTTATATTTTATTTAGGTTAGTAGAGACTATAGATAGATTATTATTTTATACTCTCCAGTAATTAGAAATTTTTCTGTATAATTTTTAAAAAATATTATAAAAATCAGAAAAAAAATTAACTTATAACGAGAGAGTTTATGAAATGACATTCAACAAACTCTACATATGTACATATATTATGTATTCAATTTTATTTACTTTTTTGTAGAGCTATGACCGTATGACAACTAGTCAACGAGGGAACGACAAGAGGAGACTGCATGCGAACTGATTTTGGGAAAAACGAGATGAATGTTTTTTTTTTATAACTCAAACATGGTTTTCGTTGATCTATTTTATTTTTTTTATTTTTTGTTACAGACATTTATTAATTAAATTTATTTTTTCTATATAATTTTTTATTTTAATAATATGTAAAAGGGTAAATACTTAATTGATTGCTTTCTGAAAAATTATTTGGCACAAATTAGATTTTGAGAAAAGAAAAATCACAAAATAAGTCATTAAAAAACACCTTATAATACTCTCATCCATTTGCATTAACACATTAATGATTAATTTTATATATATATATATATATATATATATATATATATATATATATGTGTGTGTGTGTGTGTGTAAATGTATATATGATTTTTTTGAAGTTGGGGCCAGGCCAATCGTCGCCCACTTTAAACTTGTCCGTGATCAGGTATACAAGAGTGGATTTTAGTTTAAACCAAATTAACCAAATAGATGGAAACTTAATTTTGGCAGTGATGATGATGCATTAGTTTGGGTGATTAATTCTAGCTAGCTTTAGCAGAGGAACCCTCTCAGGTTCATGCACTTTAGAACTCTTCAATTCTACCAATCAATTTAGGTTAATCCAGCCAAAGATATACCTACTTAAGTGGTGGTGAAGGCAGAGAGAATAAGGACAGCAACCAAAGTCCAATACTACTAGAAGAGGTTAGTGATGAGGTTTTTTCTGCTCCGAGGGCTTCTTCTATGAATTCCATTGAATGTGACATCGATCCTAGCTCGAGTAGTTCCTCTACTCTACCACTGTCGCAATGCACCAAAAACCCTCTTTTTTTTTTTCCTTTATTAGGAAACTGATTATATAAATTCAGAATCTTCTCATTGCTACTGATTAATCTTATTGCCATTTTTTGATACAATAATGACACTAAAGTTTGAAGTCTCAATTCTATTAATTGAAACTATTAATTTTTTTTCTTATTCTAAACCAAATATGCTAAATAAATTTTGAATATTTAAACATGACTTTTACATGAAAAATGAAAATTAGTTACATCATTGTTTTTTTCCCCTGTATATTGCTAATATTTTAAAAAAATACTATTAACAAAACATTCTCTAAGTATCTATATATTTTGTAAACTGAAAATTATTAAAATTTATTAAAAATAATAAAATTATGGATGAAACATGCATATTAGAAAAATCTAGTGGATGAAACATATTAAATAAATAGTGATACTCACAATATTTCTTTAGTTTCAATAAATTTTGATGGGTGATAGTGTATTTTATGTGTTAGGAAGTGTTGTCAGTGTTTTCTATTACCTTAACTGTTAATTTATATAATTTATTTCCATGATTTTTACTTCTTGATTTATCGCCTAAATTTAAATAACTCATAATCAAGCACATCTATGTTGTCAAGCTATACACCATTTAGTATAAAGCAGGTCACAATAATGTCGTTACTAATGCTTTGTCGCGCATTCATGAACTAACAGCTGAGGCTTTTTGGATCCTCACAATCCCTCATTTCCAGATCCCCAATGACCTCAAAAGGTAATTGTCCAAAACAGAGGAATTTACTAATTTGCTTAAGGTTGCCCACGATAAATCATAGGACCACCTTGATTTCAGAATCTAGGATGAGCTATTATTTTACAAGGGCCACATTTGGGTAAATAAGAGTAATTCCTTTATTCCACTTCTATTGGAAGAATACCAAAAATATCCTTTGAGTGGCCACGTGAGCCTGGCTAAGACCTCGAGTTGTCTTCAACGCAACTTCTTCTAGGTTGGTATGAAGCAAGATGTCCGAGAATACATCCTGCGATGTATTGATTGCCAACATACCAAGTATGTTCCTCAAAAACCTTTAGGCCTGCTTCAACCAATTTCTCCTTCGTCTAGTCCATGGGAGGATATGAAATTGGACTTCATTACCGGGCTGCCCAATTACAAGAGTGCTACTATGATTTTGACAGTTGTGGATCACTTTTCGAACGGAGCTCATTTTGGCATACTTCCTACCAACTTTACAACACACAAGGTAGCCCGGTTATTCATTGATATGGTTTGCAAGCTTTATGGATTCCCCCAAAAGCTTAATATCTGATTGGGACCCAATATTTATGGGTCGATTTTGGCACGGACTCTTCAAATTGAGCGGAATTAAGATGCGTATGAGCATAACTTATCATCCTTAGAGCGATGACCAAACTTAGGTGCTTAACTGTGTGCTGGAACAATATTTACGGGTGTTTGTGCATCATAAACCTTCCCCATGGGAAATTTTTTTATGTCTAGCTGAGTGGTGTTACAACATGACATGCCATTCAGCCACTAACCTCACCCTGTATGAAATCATCTATGGTAAGCCGCTGCCTAGTATCCCCAACTATCTAGCTAGAACTTCATCGATAGAGACAGTTGACTTTCTTCTAACTTTGCGTCAAGACATGTTATAATTTCTTAGGAAGAAACTCGAATGAGCCCAAGAATAGTTGAAGAAGACTGTTGATGCTCATCGCAGGGACGCCAGTTTTGCTATTGATGATTGGGTATATGTAAAATTACGGTCCTACCGCCATACTTCTTTATCGGGCACTAACTACGAGAAGTTGAGTAAGCGTTACTATGGACCATATCAAATCATAGAGACTGTTAACCCAATTACTTACAAGTTTGTTGTCCCTAATTTCACAAAGATCCACTCGGATTCCATTGTTCCTTACTGAAATCACACCATGGTCCCATAATATCAGAGAAGCCCCTTCCAACGATAGCATTGGAAGATAAATCTATTATCGAGCCCCTGACTATTCTAGATCATAAGTGGGACTCGTCGGATCCACCCTAAGGGAAGAAGGCAAACTGGTTTGGTGGTCTATGCGGGCATAAGTGGTATGGGGGATTTGGAAACAGAGAAATGATACATGTGATTCACAACTGGTCTTTGACGATGTTAGGTACAGGGCGTGGTCTTGGTGCAAAGCTAACATTCATGGTTTTAATTCATTCCTTTACATGTGAAGCATTGATCCAGTTAGCTGCTTGCATTCGTTATCATGACAGTGAGGAATATAGCTGATTCGTTTTGTGGTGTTGTAATTTATTATCAGGTGCTTTTATATAGGAAACAGATACAAGATGCGACGATGATAGAGGGGTATTTATTGGTGGTTCTTGTATAAACTATAAATAATTTGTAATCTTGCTACTCCTGATAACAAATCAAACCGTTCTAGTTAATCCAAAAAAAAAGGTACTAACTTCATACACATGCCACATTCTGCACTATCACTGTTTATGCGTATTTTTTGTTTCGTGGTATCCTCCCTCGTTTTGCTTCCATCACTCCTCGACTCCTGGTTATTTAGCTCGATAACGATACACGGACACTTATATTATATAAAATAAAAAATCAAATATCTTAAAATGAAAAATGTGTATTCAACTCAAAAGTTAATTTTCTTACCGCACGGAACTTAGGATCTGAGATGCTTCGGGGAGGGAATAACGGGGGCGAATTTTTTGTATGGAAAGAGCCTGCTCAAAGAACACACATAAACCAGTTTATTTTTAAACTTACATTTTTAGAAAGTTTTTATATAAAGTGTTTTTTTATTTCCTTTTATCGAATAATTTTTTTATTTGCATATTACTTTTTAAAAATGTTAAAATACCACCTCCCTCATCATCCAATGGTCAACAAATCCAATAATTTTGTCAACTTTAAATTTGTTGTTTTTCTTATAAAATTGAAATATGAAAAAAAGTGATGATAATCCTGTCTTCAAATAAATATATATATAAAAAAAAACAGAAATGTATGTTAAGCAGAGAAGAAATGGAAACGGCAATAGCACAAGCATAGATTGAATTGAATCACAGAAGAAAGAAAGAAAGAAATCCCACGACGTCAATATCAGAGGAGAGAAAGTTGAAGAGAAAACTGACACACGAAGTGAGAAAATTAAACACACACGCCACGCCATCACCACCGCCCCCATTGCCCATCTCCGGCAAACGCAACCCAAAAACCTAACTAACGGTCACACTGTTCCTTCCTTCGTTGATTCAATTCAACCTCTCTCTCTCCAATTCTTCATCAACATCTTCAACCGAATTCCCTTTCCGATGAGATTGATTTGAATCGAGTTTTGCTTTTCCGAATTGCGCGGCGATTCTGAGATGAATATGCCGCCGAAGCCGAACCAGGTGGCTGTGAGAGACCTCGTCGAGGAAGCCAAAAAACGGATCGTCATCCTCGTCGTATGCGTCGTCGGGCTCTCCTATCTCATGTCCTGTGAGCTTCACTTTCGCTTCTCTTTTCCTTCACTTCGTTTCACTTTGTAATCGTTCGTGCGTGTGTTTCTGCTTTGTTAAATCGACTTCAATTGAGAGCGTTTGTGTGCGCTTTTGCTTCGTTTTACTTGTTTAGTTTCAGCAGCTTTTTTTCGTTGTTTTGGTAATCGCATGCTCAGGGTTTTTAAGGCACCCTAGTCTTTATTATTACATTACTTGCTGTGCGAAGAACGGTAGGAACACATTTATCTGGCGTTTAGCATCTATTGCGTCTTAATTTGGAAAAACTAATTTAACAATGCTGTTGAATTTAGGACATAGGATTGTCTGTTTATCAGTTTTAAGAGAAGACGACATCGTTTGGAGCTGTTTTGTAGGAAGGTTTTCAGTGGAAAAAGTTATGCTCGATTCCATTTATCTTTCTCTTGTTGCTCTTAGAAAGTAAAAAATAGATTTCTATTCAAATTAGGAACATTGGATGTTCAACCAATAATTTTTAGAACAAAGTGATGCTTTAGTCATGGTATTGCTACATTTCTCACCATCAAAGAGTGGCTGCTGTTTTCTTTTATTTTCCTTTAGATATCCTGCTTGCTTCTATGTTTTTGTTGGTGATGCGAAACAGTACTAACCAAAGTGATCCATTGTGGAAGCATGATATTTTGGAAAGAATTTGGGTTAGCTATCATTCTAGTGTAGAACCTAGTATGTACTAGGTAGAAACTCACGATTTCACAACAACTAAAGGGAACTGCTTATATATATTCAGACATGAAAGTTATGTTGTAAATGGTGTTTTAACATAACGGTCACTTCTATAGCCATTATAAAAAACAAGGGTGTTGGGTGAAAAGTGAACAATAGTCCAAAACTTTCACAATCCATATAGAAACAGGAACCAAACTCTATCATAGTCACCTTGAAATTGCCAAAAATAGGTACTTTGAAAAGCACATCAGCATTATTAGAAATCAATATATCAATATATAATTATATTTGACCCCCTTTGTTGCCTTTGTTGTGCATTGAAAGCCAATAGTCTTCTGACCCCATTCTAGACCCTGAACCTTAATATCTGTGTAGTGATGTAGTCTCATAGCTACTGAAATTATGGTCTGTTTTTTTGTGATATCTCCTCCTTAATGCATTTTGTGAAAGCAAGATAAGAAAAACATAACCATGATTATGTTTGAGTATTTAATTGCAGTTGAAGCTTAATAAATAATAAACCTGTGACCTTGTAGGATTTGAATTAGGGATAGATAAAGAAAGTAAAAAGGGGTTGAGGTCAGTATAGGATTTGGCAGTTTTGAATTGTTTTTTGAAGGGGAGAGGAACACCATAGCATATTTTGTTTTATCAAAAGCTTTGACATTTTGTCTAAATTGTGAATAAAGTCTAAGGCAAAATTCCTAAAATATTATTTTTCAATGAAACCACTGCTTCCCTACAGTTTAGTCAAGTTTCATCACTTTTTATCAGCTAGGTTTGGTTCCTGAAATGCCCTACTGCCATTGTGTTCATTTGGTAATGATAAATTTTGATGATAGACTGATAGTGGTTCATTGTCTCCAAGCAAATGCCTTATATTCCTCAACACCTAGAGGTTCCCACTGCTTAATTTTTAGCTTCATGTTGTTTTTAGGTCTCGGTGTTTGGTTTAATTTCTTTTGCTTTATTTCAGTGACAAGCTCCTCAGTTTGGGTCAACTTGCCAGCTGCAGCCTCCTTAATTATTATTCTCCGCTATTTATCACTAGATTTTGAAATGAAGAGAAAAGCTGCAGCATACAACAATAAAGCAGGCTCCACCAATGTTCAGTCTTCAAAGAAGCCTGTTGAAAATCCTAAAGTTATTGCAAAGTTTGAGTGGAGAACAAAAGTGAATTCTCCTGTTGTTGAGGATGCAATTGATAACTTCACCAGACATTTAATTTCTGAATGGGTGACAGATCTATGGTATTCTCGCTTAACACCAGACAAAGAGGGTCCCGAGGAGTTAGTGCACATAATTAATGGTGTTCTTGGGGAAATTTCAGGACGCATGAGAAACATAAATTTGATAGATTTTTTAATAAGGTTCTTAATGTCATTTTTTGACTGCGGTTTTTCTTTAATTCAGATTGTAATTTGATTGACTGGGAGTTAACCTTTGTTGGTTCAGGGATCTTATTAATCTCATTTGCTCACACTTGGAGCTGTTTCGTGCTGCCCACTCAAAAATTGAAAAACGACATACAGGTTCATTAACAATCGAAAGTCGAGACATGGAACTAAAAAATGTTTTGGCTGCTGAGAACAAATTGCATCCTGCTTTATTTTCTGCAGAAGCTGAGCATAAGGTTTTTTTCACTTTCTTGTTTTATATGCATGTGTTGAGTAATGGGGTATTTTGTTTTCATCCATGGGCCATATTCTTTTCTCGTATTTTTTTTATTTTTTATTTTGGGTTATAATCCTGTGTGTATTCTTAACTTGCAGGTTTTGCAGCATCTGATGACAGGTCTTATGCATGTTACTTTCAAGTCTGAGGATTTGCAGTGTTCTTTCTTTCGATATACTGTCAGGGAGCTTCTTGCATGTGCTGTAATACAGCCTGTCCTAAACTTAGCAAATCCAAGGTATCTGTTTTCTCCCATTTTTGTATCATTCTTGATGTATGCCGTTGTTCTCATTCTCTCCCTTTTTTTGTTGACAGATTTATTAATGAAAGAATTGAATTTGTGGTAGTTAACAAGACAAAGGTTAACAAGGGGGTTGCTGCAGCTCAAGAGGCATCTCACACTAAAGCAGATGAGATACAAATTTCATCTGATGATTTCTTCAAGTCTTCAGATCCTTCTGTTACTGGTGTTGAGCTTGTGCAGCTAAGAAATGGTCAATCCAAAAATGCAGAGTCATCTGCAGAAAATAATGCCCGTGATAATATTACTAAAGATCCATTGCTTTCAATTGATGCTCGACCTTCCCGTACATGGAACTCAATGCCTGCAAACTCCCTAACTAATGATAACCTAGGTCTTCAACGACATCGCTCAGGAGGAGAGTGGGGAGATATTTTAGATGTCATCTCTCACAGAAAGACCCAAGCTCTTGCTCCAGAACATTTTGAAAATATGTGGACTAAAGGGAAAAATTACAAGAAAAAGGATGGCGAGAACCAGTCAAATGAGCATGTTTCACAGCATTCCCAGGTAGGAAAACTGTCGATGGTAGATCATATGAAGGAAATATCTGGACCAAACGAAAGAGATACTAATTCCAAGCTTATGCTTCCGCCTAAGGGACGCCACATTAATTCTGGGCACAACAGTCAATTCTCTGTAGAAAATACCTCCATTCATGCAGACAAGAATGGATCAACTTCAGTTACCTCATACAAAGATGATAAGTCAGTTACCTCGTATAAAGATGATGAGCACAGCCACATTTATGGGCAGATGAGTGATTCAGCGAGCAGTACTTCTTATTCCTCTGAAGATAACGAAAGTAGTACTGTCACTGGTCTTGATTCCCCTGTCACTAAGGTTTGGGATGGAAAAAGTAATAGAAACCAGGCCGTTTCTTATGTTCATCACCCACTTGAAAATTTTGACAATCACAGTGCAAAGAAAAGGAATAAGAGCCATTCTCGGTATCCAAGATTATCCAGAGCCCAATCTGGCAGTAAAAGGTCTTGGCCAGGTGGTCAAAAAATACAAACGTGGCAGGAAGTTGAGAGAACAAGCTTTTTATCTGGAGATGGTCAAGACATACTTAATTCTTCAAAATCACATATAAATTCTGAGGAGTCCAGTGATGATGCTGATATGGAAAGTTTGGGTAGACTTTATAGTGGAGCAGCTGCCTCCTCTTCTGCCTACTCTATTTCTAAATCAGAATCTTGTAGTTTGTCTGTTGGTCCCCTGAAAAATTCCTCTGCTGTAGATTCCTTTTACAAGTTGAGATGTGAGGTACTTATGATAGTGATATCTAGCTCCTTTAAATAATGATGAACAAGTTCATATACTAATATGTTTGTATATGAAAAAATGTAAGCTAATTTACTGTTGCAGGTCTTTGGTGCAAATATTGTGAAGAGTGGCTCAAAAACCTTTGCTGTTTACTCCATATCTGTTACAGATGTAAATCACAACAGTTGGTCAATTAAAAGAAGGTGCTAAGTTTCTGCTATGTCTTATATCTCTGTTTCTAATAAAAAATTTCAGTCTACTGTGTTTTCAAATATTTCTTGTTTTCCTTTTTTTATTACATTATTTTTTAAGGTTTCGCCATTTTGAGGAGCTACATCGACGCCTGAAAGAGTTCGCTGAGTATAATCTTCATTTGCCACCAAAGCATTTTCTGTCAACTGGTTTAGATGTACCAGTCATTCAAGAGCGGTGTGAATTACTGGATAAATATTTGAAGGTCAACTTCACAGACTTTTTTTAAAATTTTTATTAAACTCTCGCATTTCTCTGGTTCCTCCCTCCGACTACCCAATATGTGGCATTAGAACACACTTTTCTGTAAATTTTGTTTGGCTTGCCCTTTCTGTTGTGTTTACATTATTGCTTGAGACATAATTTTCTGTTACTTAATTGTTACTTTGGCTAATTGGTAGGCTTGCATTTTTAATGATTTTTAAACTTCCATTCTTAATTAACTTTTTGTTTTTTCTGTAGAGGAAAAAATTATCTGCTTTTGGTACTGTGATAGAACCACGATCACCAATACTCTGTTACCAGCAGGATAGATATTGGATATTAGTGTGCAGGATAGATGTTGGCTATGAGTGTACCCTTATTTTGAGATAATACTTCCTTTTGCATCTATCATGTAGCATTGTTTTTCTGTCTATGCTAACAATTTTCAATGATTCAACCAATATTTTGTTGACGCATGGCTTATTGGCCCTCAGAAACTTATGCAATTACCAACAGTTTCGGAATCAATTGAAGTATGGGACTTTCTCAGTGTTGATTCTCAGGTTTGATTTCTTGTCCAACCATTTCTATCCTTCTGTGTTGTCAATATTTTTTTAAAATTATCTGGCTTATCTCATATTATCATATGTTATCCATGCAGACATACATATTCTCAAATTCTTTTTCTATCATGGAAACATTATCAGGTGAGTCATGGTTGATGAAGGATGTTGAACATTCATGGTTTTATCATCTCTCCCATCTTTTGACATGTCTTGGATTTCTTTTTTTTCTTTTTTGAAAACTATTCTAGTTGGCTTGAATTCAAAACCATTTGAGAAGACTAAAAACACTTCCAACTTCTCTGCACCTGCAAGCGATCCTGTTTCCTTTTGGAGAGAAAACTGTAGTGCTGAAAGTAAAGAGGCTGTTTTGGGAGCAAGAAATAATGTTGTGGCCAATGGAATGAGGTCAAAAGTAAACAGCACACCTCTTTCTCTACCAAAAAAGAGTACACACGAACCTAGAAAGTCATTTGACAATTCTAGCAGCAATACAAACATTCTAGCACGGAAGAGTGTACCTTCTCCCAAGACAGTGAAAGGAAGAAATAATTCAGATGAGGTTTCTGAAGTGCACCATGATACTTCCGATGCTTTTCCAACAGAGGTTATAAAGAATCATAGTTCTGGATCTTTATTCTTTTCAACAACAGATGAATGATGTAATTTTATCATTCAATGTTGTTATTTAACATATAAATGTTGTATTTGGTTTTGGATATCATTCCTCTTAGATTATTATATGCTTGATCACATCTTGGTTCTGATTAATATAAAATTCTTCAATGCAGTGGGTGCCACCAAATTTGAGTGTACCCATATTGGATCTGGTTGATGTTATCTTCCAGGTTCAAGATGGTGGATGGATTAGGTAATTTGAAAATTTGTATTCTTTTCACCGTAAACGTACGTTCTTTTTACTTTGAGTTCCACTAGTAATCTTATTTATCTTCTTACGATGTATGTCTTGTGTGCAATACAGGCGGAAGGCTTTTTGGGTTGCTAAACAAATCTTACAACTAGGAATGGGTGATGCCTTTGATGACTGGTTGATAGAGAAAATTCAGCTTCTCCGTAAGGGATCAGTGGTTGCTTCAGGGGTCCAGCGAGTTGAGCAAGTAATATTCCGACTTCCCTCCCCCTGTTTTAAATTGTGATGTTCTGGAGACTGTCCTCATCATTTAAATTTATTTCACTCTGTTGAAATGCTATATTTTTTTTTTCCTTATAGAACCATGATAAGCATATGATTGATATAATGTTACTGCAACTTTCTTTATAGATACTATGGCCTGATGGAATATTCATAACCAAGCATCCAAATCGACGACCACCGCCACCTACTAGTCCATCTCAGAATTCTCCTCATGGCAATCAACCTACACAAGTGTCTTCTCCAAGGTTGGATGATGAGCAGCAACAGGAGGCAGATCGGCGTGCAAAATTTGTATACGAGCTAATGATCGGTAATACCTGTTATACTGCTCTCATTTATATCCATAATTGTGTCTATTCAACGTCTTTTATCTAATTCTATTAAAAAAAATTATCGTGCTTAGCTGACCATCTCTGTTCATGTAGATCATGCACCGCCAGCAATTGTAGGTCTTGTTGGTCGGAAGGAGTATGAGCAATGTGCAAGGGATCTATATTTTTTCCTTCAGGTAATTTCTGATTAAATGAATTGAAGTTTTCTGGAGAAGCTTCTTTTGTTCATCTATTAATTTTGTTGTTGGTGGCTGTAAGTTGTAACATAACCCCATGATGTTAATGATGCTGAACATTGCATTCCATTTTATAATTCGCCTTGCTCACTTAGAGCACGATCATATATTTTAGGGCTGATCTTTCTGCTCTGCTTATCAACTCAGTCATATGAAAGCATTATCCCACCGTTCATGGGTAACTGAGTTTTTCTGTCAAATTCTCTTCCATATTATGTTGGCACCATTTTCATGAAAATGCTTTTCATATTGATAACCTTTCTAGTATAGTCAAGATATTGAAATATTTATTAGTTAAGAAATGATTCTATTCAGCTATGATTAGAATTTGTAACCATTAGAATGCAAAGGTGTTATTGGGATATGTAGCAATCTTGTCATGACAGGCGTGAATTGATGTCCCCAGATGTCCTTTTGGGGTTTATAATTCCTTTTGCACCTCGAGATCATTTGTCGAGCAATTCTTGCACATGCACATTGCTTACAGGCACAATCGATCAAAAGCTCAAGATATATTACAGTAATAAGTAATAACAAAGTCTGTGTTGAAGTTATTTATAATACTATGTTGAGTTTTCATTTGCATGCCTAGACTCTATGCTCAAGCAAGACTCACTTCCGTCATTCTCTCTGTCTCTCCATAATTTGGTCGTGTAAATACTTCCTATTGACTTCCTTGCAGTCATCCGTTATCTTGAAGCAGCTGGTTTTTGACATCTTGGAGCTGCTGCTGACATCGGCATTTCCCGAACTTGATAATGTGTTCAAGCAGCTGCATGAAGAAAAGCATAAATTTGGAGAGTTCAGAACAGAGTAAATATTACAATTTTCAGATGAGGCACGGAGAAACAATGGTACAGATGTTTCGTCTTCCGAAATACATTTTTTTGTCTTTTGATTGTTCCTGGTTGCCCTTTTGTCTCCGCAACCGTTAACCTGTTCTTTCTGCCTACTAGTGGGCTAAAGGCAATACAATTTTTCCATCTACCGAGTCAGGTTTTGTAATTAAGATTGGCGTTTTGAGGCAGACGTCATGTAAATTTTGAGATCAATGAAATTATTTTAAGATTCTTTATTGGCAAAAGTTTTGTCTAGCCATCAGGGTGGCTCGCTCTTGCAAGTGAATGGATTATATGTTCATTGACAATAAAAGCTGTGCATCTAGAATAAAATAGAAAACAATAAATTTAAGATTAATTTGTCATTTTTAAAATGACATAGTAAGCCTTTTTTTTAAACAAATTTTTGTCAAGCAAAATTTTATTTATTTGACAAAGCTAAGTTTAGCACAAGATATGTCTAACTCAAGACTCCAAACACCATGAATTATACATTCAAACCGATCCGCAACATTCCCAAGCCCGTGACAACTGTAATATATCCTCCCGATACAGCTTTTTTTTCCTTCTAAATTATCCATGATGAATAGAGTAAACTTTTGAAAAGGACTATTTAGTAAAATCAGTAAATGATTAACATTGCACATAATACACTATTTTATTTGAATAATATATAATACATTATTTAAGCATCACATTCTACCCTCTTAATATAAAATAATGTTTTCTTCATTTAATGAGCAACAATATTAGTAAAAAAATAGTAGTTAAAATTATTCTTACTCTAATACTTAATATTATTTTCCTTTTGGTTGAGAAACATCGAGTGTCTTGTACCAATATACTATTAACCAAACCAAGATTCATTCAAACAAATTGCGTGTAACTAGTAACCAATAAATATATATCAAGTATAAAAATTTGCATAGAGCTAAAATTCATTGAATTCCAATAAGCACATAAGTTGTTCCTCTGCATTTAGGTTTTAAAGCTAAAATACATTTCTTCGTTGTTGATAAACTACGAGGAGACAAGCGTAAATACATTTCTTCGTGATATATTGGTTACTCTTAAAAGTTCATTTAGCCTGAAAACTCAATTTTATAAAAGAAAATACTGGTTGCTTTTGCAAACTTTAATCTAAACATGCACACATTGATTGGGTTTACAAGCAACCTAAAATGCTTTAGCCAGCTTGTAATTCCAAAACAAGTTTCTACATCCAATGGCCAATCACAAGTAGTAGCATATTTTACAGTAAATTTTCCAAGACAACTAAAATAGAGAATAGAACACATATAACACAATGGTAAACTAACGCTCATCCTGAAGAATTTCAAACACAAGTCACTGAAGAACTTTGCAAGTACTAGCTACACCAAGTACAAGAATTTTCATACATGATCAGAACACTCATAAATCCCCAATAAATACAATAAAGTGAGACCCTGATACGCAAATATGATTACACACCCTATTACTTGAGATTAGCAGCGTTATGTTTCTACCGAGGTACAGTATTACAGTTAATTAATACCTACGTTTAGAAAGAACATAATCTAAAGCCAAGGCATGAAAACTCAACAATTCTTGACAATAACTAACACCCAATAAACCATAATAAAAAAAACTAATACCAAATAAGTCTTACCCTAAATTTATCTAATTGAACCACAGTACCAAATGACATGCCCAGAATGATAAGCCAGAATATGGATGTCAAATACCCTCGTTGAAAAAACAAAAATTCCTTGCAATCCTCACGTCGAAATACAAAGCCACTACATATTAAATGAAATTAAAACGACAGAAAGAAACGTGTTCCAAAGAGCTCGGCATCAACATAGAAACATTAAATCCTATATAATTCACTGACCCAGCAAAAATTGCTATTATTCAAAGCTTAGGTAGAGGCAGCAGCTCCTCTCTTCCTGGGTGCAGCTTCGGTACCTGATTCAAAGGCGTCACGTTAACAAAACCTCAAACCCAAACCCTTAACACAATACAAAAAACATTTGCATAGTTATTTACAAATTACCACATACCCTCTCTGAAGCCACTCTTAAATCTACGGGGCACGTTACGCAAGTACCTCATCCTTCCAGTTCCGGTGGTCTTTCTCCTAATGGCCTTCACGCTCCAGTTATCTGGAACCATCAAACAATTCAAAGACCGAATTTTTACACAATCCCATTTACTTTAGTAAGTAAAAAACTCACATTTCCTGGTGCGCGCAGCGGGGAAAGCGCACGCGGCGCAACGACTCTTCTGGAGGTGGAAACTGCGGCGGCCACACCTCACACAGAGGGTGTGGGTCTTGTTCCTTCTCTTACCGAAACTCCCCGTTCCCTTACCCTGCAAACATTCACAATACAAACTCCATCAGCATCATCATCATCACAAAATCGAACTAATCTCAAATCCGTTTAGAGTAAGAGAAGGAAACAGTACCATCGTAGCTTGCAGATCACAAAAACCCTAATTGAAGGAGCTATCTATGGCTGCTGAATGACGAAGGATTTATTTATATGTGCCACGACAGTGATACTTTGGGCCTTTTTTTACATTAGGGTTTTTTTTCCGTTATGGGCCGAAGGCCCAATAATATAACACGTTAAAAAAAGAGCGGTGAAGTTATTTTCCCGCCATCAAGTGGAAGCAAAAGGAGTAATCGCAATCGAATTGTACTCGTAAGCATAGAAAATGGAAGCGAAGGAAGGAACGCCAAAATTCCCAGGGTTTCCTTTCGAACCCTATTCGATTCAGATTGATTTCATGAACAGCTTGTATGAGTCTCTCAATCAAGGTGGCGTGTCTATGTTAGAAAGCCCAACTGGTGAGTGGTAATTAACTACTGATTCTTCTGTTTTCGTGTTGTCATAGGAATTAAGGTTTGTTTATTCGATTCGGTTAGATGAGTGTGTGATTGGTTATAATGCATGTTGGAGCAGGGACTGGGAAGACCATGAGTGTGATTTGCAGTGCCTTGCAATGGGTGCTTGATCGGAGGCTACAACAGGACGAAGCAGCGTGTGGTGAGGATAGAGGGAATGGCGGTGACGGTGGGGTAGGTTCGGATGATGAACCTGATTGGATGAGGGACTTCGTCATCGACAAAGAGGAGAAGAAGAAGGAAGAGAAATGTGGGTCTGTGTGGGGAAAGCCTCATAGTAAGAAGAAGAGCAAGGAAATTCCTAAGGATTTTAGGGTTATGGGCGTTGGAGAGGAAAAGGGTCGTGAGAGTTTGCAAAAGAAAATTGATGCAGTGGAAATTGGTGATAAGGAGTTTTTGCTAGAGGAATATGAGAGTGAAGATGAGAAAGGCTTAGGGAGTGTGGTGTCCAAGAGGAAGGCTGTTAAAACTTCTTTTAGTTCCTCTAGCGAAGATGAGTCTGGTGAGGAAGAAGAGGAAGAGGAGAAGAAGTTGAAGGTGTATTTTTGTAGTAGAACTCATTCACAGCTTTCACAGTTCATAAAAGAATTGCGGAGGACAGTTTTTGCCAACGAGATGAATGTTGTGAGTTTAGGTTCGAGGAAAAATCTTTGCATTAATGAAGGTTTGGAGTTTACTTCACTCGGATGCTCCATTTCATTCTGTTTTGATTTCCCTGGTTGAAGCTAAAGGAGCAGCAAATACTTATATTTTACTCATGATTTGTTGCATGCTTTCCAGAAGTAGTTGCACTTGGAAACTCCACGCGCATAAATGAGCGATGCTTGGAACTCCAGAAGAAAAAGAAAAATGAAGCTACAAAAGTTAAGGTGCGTGGGTTTGGATTCTAGGTTATCATCTTCAGGTCAATTGCTTTTATTTTGATAATGGTTTGACACTTTTTTTTTTTCATTTTAGCGGATGATATCTGTGAATCAGCTTCGTATTGTTGACTCAATCATCACTAAGATTTTATGGTTGCTTAATTTTATGGATGCATAATTTTTTTATTTCCATGAACATGTCTCCTTGTTTATAGTATATTCCTTCATTTACTTTTTAGTGAACTTTCAGTAATTGGTGTTTTTACTTGTTCAGCAATTTAATAGAATATAAGTTGGTCTCTTAGCACAGCGGAAGATCCAAGAAAAATAGTTCTTATCTTTAGAAATACAAAATTGAAGATGAAACTATGCATATTTGATTGTTTATTATGCTTAATGTCTAGTTGAGCTACCAAGTATCCTCCATCTTGGTATCCACTACGTATTGTTAGTAAAAAACTTTTGAAATTGAATAAAGAAGGTAGTAGAGTGTAGACGCTAATATCTCTTGAACAATGGTGGATCTGACTTGCAGAACTTGAAAGTAGGTGCAGGGGTATGCAGAACAAAGGCCTCCTCTGGCTGCCCAATGCTTAGAAAACATAGAGTTCAACAAGAATTTAGGAATGAGGTATCTCAACAAGGGCCATTGGATATTGAAGATCTTGCTAATCTTGGAAGAACTATGGGAGCATGCCCATACTATGGTTCTAGAAGCTTGGTTCAGGGAGCTGATCTTGTGGTCCTACCATATCAATCTCTTCTGTCTAAATCATCTCGTGAAACACTTGGTCTGAATTTGAAATCCAATATTATTATAATAGATGAGGCTCATAATTTAGCTGATTCACTCATCAACATGTATGACTCCAAGATTACTTCATCACAGGTATGATTGTTATTTCTATCTCTATCTTGATTGGAGTTTTACTAGTGTCATTTAAAAGCTTGTATAGACTTACAATTTGCTTTTCTATAGCCAATTTTGGGATACTTCCTTTTGCCACAAAGTTGTTACTACTTACTAAAACCTGAATCTTAGAATTTTATCTGAGTTGCCTTTTCCAATCATCTGACCTAAGTCAAGGTTTTATTTGAGGTATTTTTTTTTCTTTTGATACATTGAGGTGATTGGTTTGAAAAACCTTTTGAAAAAAAGGGAAATTAATGATTTTGATTTTTGAGTCAGTCAGCAGGAAATTACTGTAGCTTTAGTTGCAGACATCACACAAGTTATTTATTGTTTATACCCATATTTGGGATGTTTAATTTTAATTTTTTTCATCAATTATTATATGGTTGTCCTCTATTTTTACAGTTGGAGACTGTGCACAGACATGTGGAACGGTACTTTGAGAGATTCCGGAATCTTTTGGGACCTGCTAATCGGAGATATATTCAAACTCTGATGGTCCTCATGCGAGCTTTTCTCCGAGCACTACTTGATGATAAAGATGGAAATCTTAAAGATTCTTGCCGTGATACAGCTCAAGCTTCTGAAGAAAGTGGAGCCTGTGATTTTACTATGGCCATCAATGATTTTTTATTTGAACTAAATATAGACAATATCAACTTGGTCAAACTGTTAAAGTATATAAAGGAAAGTAATATCATGCACAAGGTGAATCTTGCCACTTAATATATACATTTTCTTCTGACAGAATGCCACACGATGCTTCAGAATTTTCTGTTGTCATTTTGATATCAAAATTTACTTGATTTTCCAGGTTAACGGTTATGGAGAAAAGGTGGCTACCTTGGCGAAAATACCTGCAATCCATATAATTGGGGAACAAGCAGAGGAGGGAAGCTGCATATCTGCTTTCCAAGCCTTAGCTGACATATTGCTATCACTGACAAACAATGATGGTGATGGAAGGATAATAATTTCTAGGTCTAGGTCAACAAGCTTCAAGAAGCAAGGAGGATATATTAAGTATGTTATGCTCAGTGGAGAGAAGATTTTTTCAGAGGTTTGCCTGATACTGTTGCCTTAATTAGAAATGATTTTATAGCTGCAAGTTTCTCTTCCAAACAGATGATGAAGAAGAAAATAACCATGAAACTTTCTCTAGATTGTAGACGAAGCACATGCTGTTGTATTAGTAGGGGGAACACTTCAACCTATAGAAGAGACAAGGGAGCGACTCTTTCCGTGGTTACCACCAAATCAGTTGCATTTCTTTTCATGTGGTCATATTGTCCCTCCTGATAGCATTATGCCAATTGCAGTTACACGTGGTCCTACTGGACGCTCCTTTGATTTTAGCTTCAGCTCCAGGAGCTCACCAGACATGGTGAGTAGGTCATTGCTCCATCTATCTTTCAGTCTAGTATCTATGAAATACAAAATGTGGAAAATGACTAATTGTGCTGCATCTTGTTCTTTATAGATGCGAGAACTTGGTCTTTTGCTATGTAATTTGGTGACTGTGGTTCATGAAGGAATTGTGGTTTTCTTCCCTTCTTTTGATTATGAAAATAGAGTCTATGAACATTGGAAATCATCTGGCATCCTTGAAAGGATTATTAAGAGGAAGTGTGTATTTAGGGAGCCTAGAAATAACATGGATGTTGAATCTGTTCTCAAGGAATATAAAGACACCATTGATACAATATCAGTTATGAATTCAGAAGTAAACCAAGCATCTCATAATGGTGCAATACTCCTTGCTGTTGTTGGTGCGAAGTTATCTGAAGGGATCAACTTAAGTGATGGGATGGGCCGATGTATAGTCATGGTTGGACTGCCATATCCTAGCCCATCTGACATTGAGTTGTTGGAGAGGATAAAACACATTGAAGGTTTTCGAAATTTAAAGCTTCCTGAGAATCCTAGTGTTTCTTCCAGTTATGATCTATACAGTGGAGATGTACAAGGTGGTTTTGACATTTTAAGAAGTTGCAGTCACAGAGGAAAAGAGTACTACGAGAATCTCTGCATGAAAGCTGTAAATCAATCAATAGGTGCGTACTTACAAGTTACAATAATATTTCTGTGGATTATAGATCTTTCAAGAGGTTGAGCATTATTTGGTGGAAGCCACTTCTCATAGGATCTCAATCTCAATGGTTTAAATTATTTATAAAAAAATTAAGATAGAAGCCTCAACTGTCAAGATGCATCACACATTCAGGGTTAAACCTTTTGGAGATACACCTCAATTGAATTACTCGTCTTTGAAAATCAATGTTTAACTAGTAATTAATTTTTTGGCTTAATTGCATGTTTAGTTTCCCATATATTGTAATTGTGTGATATTGGTTCCTCAAGTTCCAATTGCATCAATTAGGTCTCTTAATTTTTTTCTCATTTACAATCAGGTCCATCTATTATGATTTTAGCTAATATTTAAGTCATTAATTTGCTCATAGTAGAAAGATATTTCTTTTTAGGTCAATACAGTCATAAAAGCTAATATTTACCATAAGATCCTCAACATACAATTAAGTCAATACAGTCAAAATACTTTTTAGGTCATTGTACTTTAAATCGTGTTTTTTTGTCGATGCACTGTATTTATTCACTGCCATGTCATGCCTAGTTTGTCTCTTCAGTTAATTCTATTAAATATTGAATGTAATCAAGATGGAGGGACTTGATTGTAAATGGCTGTAAGTTTGAGGATCCAATTGTCACTATTGGAACATGCGAGATCAAAATCGCACAATTGCAATATTTAGGGACTAATGTTGTAATTAAGTCTAATTTTTCTTACATGAAGAAATCCAGGGTCCATATATTACTGGATTTTCTGTCAGTTGTGTAGTCTGTGGCTACGTGTGCCCATCTTAAATGGTTTTCCCCCTAACCTTTACTGCCTGATAGATATATGTTTACTTGTTTCAGGTAGAGCAATCCGTCACATTAATGACTATGCTGCAATTTTGTTGGTTGACACAAGGTATGCATCTGATTCTTCAAAACGAAGCTTTTCCCACCCAGTAACTAAGCTCCCCCAGTGGATAAAAGATCGTTTTGTTTCTTCTACCATTAACTACGGAGAGGTACATAGGTTGTTGCATCAGTTTTTCAAACTCAAGAAAACATGCTGCCATTAGTCCCTTCAGCAGATCTTGTAAAAGTCCCATTATATTCATTTCTAAGACTGCCCTCATTTGATTTTTTACTTTTTACTCCACTAATGCTCTTTAAAAGAAAAAAGGAAAAAAAAAAAAACCATGAAGTTGAGCAGAGTAGTAATTCTAGTTGTTTCATCAGTAAGACATTTAAGACACTAGAATGAGTTAGCAAATCAAAACTTGGTGTTTACATCACTTGGACACTCAAAATTTGCTTAACTTTAGCCTGTGTAGTTGACGTTTGGCCGTTTTCATCATCAGTGTGCGTGATAGATACACTTATTCATCTGAGTTTTCAAGCAAACCTAAAAAAATTGTCGTTATCCTACACTGAATTTACAGTTTTTTTTTTTACGGAAATTGACGATTCTTCTATGTAACATTATCACAATTCACAAGTGTTTTCTGGGGGCGTTCATTTTACTTAGAACGGCAAGAAATTCAAGCCACTTAAAGTAATGTATTATGAAAAAAACATTAAACATTATTTACACTTGTTGGAACCGTTGGATATTAGGAATGCTCACTATCAGTTTTTTTTTTAAAAATAACAATGGATAACTCCCTTACAAATGTACTAATGCGGACTAATACAGGCTATCCGATCCTATTATTGGTAACATCGTTATGTACAACAGATTAATTTGACTTTCATCACCGTGAATGGCTCATAGCTTAAGTCATTTATTAGCATATTGACCAAGAATGCGATAAACACGTTGGGTTCCCTATTCAACGATGAGAGAATTAATTGATGTTGGCTACTAGGCTGCAACTTTCTTTTGGGTTTAGAATTAGAAACTAAAGTATTTTGATCATGGACTCAAGGGATGGTGTCAGATATTTTACTTTTACATGCATAAAATCAACGGATCTTGGCATCCAGATTTCAATATAAGTTATACTCGTTTTAGATGCCTGAGCTTTAGCCTGCTTCTCTTTTTCTTTTTTTTTTTTAAAGTATCTCTTAGCCGAAAAGTCAAATATTAATTCCTGAGATATTAACTTTTATTTAAGGAATTGATGTCTCCTAGGTTTCAACATATATTTTTTTCATACACATGATTGAATACAGGATCACATATTTAAGTTATAAGATTATTTAATAATTATTTCACATTTTGTGTGTTTTTTTAATCAAATATATTAATATAGGCACCAGAGATTCCGATTGAGACAAATACAAGAAGAGAGTGCATAGCCATCACAGCACTAGTCGCAGGTTAGAAGGAATTTATAATACAGTAACTATAATCCAGAGTAACCCAAACTTAGAAAGACCATAAAATATATTTTGTTTCATAATCAAAGATAATTTGTAGCACTTTCCGTTCATTCCTTCGTCCACATGGGACTTGAGCTAAAACACTACATATTCTTTTCGGTACACTAAAAACAATACATATTGAATGCTTTGTAAAAGATTCCTTACTTTCCAGTCATTGCCATCAGCTCAAATTTGAAAAGAACAAGGTTCACCAACCTTGAAATAATTGATGGAAAATTCTAATTATTGTCGAAAGGATATTGAATAAGAAATTTTAAAAAATTATTGAAAGACGAAAATTTGTATTATTTTCTTTATTCTCTTATAATTTATAAGATAAATATTTTTATATTTTAGTTTCTTAACCAATATTTTAAAAGTATTAATTATCAATACCCATTATTAACCATTACACAGAGGTATTTTTAATCAGTCTGGCAGATCTCACGGGTATCCTCATGCCTTATAGCCTGTGTTTATGCTTCCAAATTAATGTCAGTTTCCAGAGGTCGGTAGCTTTCTTCACAGGGCAGAAAGCAATAGGTATGTGCCAACCTCTTACAAGTGTTGTTGCTTTAACTTCATAATTCTGTACAGAGGTGGGTGAAATAATTAAAACACTGGCAGGTGTCCAATAGTGGCCCCAGTGCAGCAAATGGAATGCACTCTTCTCACTGTAGCCTGACTGTAAATTGGGGACCAATCACCATGCACCTATTTCTTACAAAATAATAAAGTTTTCTCCCTTTTAAGCCCTTGGGATAGATGATAATTTAGGAAATTATGCACCAACTTAGCTGGGTCTGCAGTTGAAAATCAACTACAGAGGACTTCCACCCTTAAGATCACTTTTATTTTATTGGAAAAGAAAAATTGTAAACTTCATTTGCAAATATTCAACCCTTTGGATCTAAACTGGACTTCATACAGATGCATTAGCAGTAGTTGCTGAGTTTATATTAGGAGTTAGGTGGTTAATTAGGACAAGTATTAAAATTAGTTTGTTGAAGAGTTAAGCTATCTTTGTTAACATTTTTAAGGAGTTTATAAGTAGTTTTGGATTAAAATAAATTTGTTTGATAGATGAGTTTATTTTTTTAGTAGTTTATTTCATAAGTTATTCTAACTAATTTATTTTTATAACTTATTTGAAATATCTTATGAAAAATAAGTTAGATTATACGTTAAGAGTTTTCTTTCATCTCAATTTTATTTTTATTATTTTATTTAAAATTTTATTTTATCTTTTCTGTTTGTTGTTTGGAAAAATCCTCCAATCTAATTTTCTTTGTTATTATGCAACTTGAAATTCTACTTTTTTTATTAGTTTCTTTAATGTCAAACTATTTATTTTAATGAATTATTGTATTGATTATTTTGATTTATAGGTAAAATATTTGGTTAATTACTAAAACAAAGTTGATGAAAAAAATCAAAATTATACGTACTTCATTGTATAGGATTGAAATTCCAACAAAAAAATATTAAATTTACCAATCATAATTAAAAGATATGATTTGTATCAAATTTCATAATTATACAAGTAAGAGATGTGTACATCTAAATTCTTCTTGTATAAATATAAAAATGAATATTTAAGAAAAATTATAAAGAAAAAATACTTTTTATTTTTTAAAAAATAATATTATTAATAAAGAATTTAAATTTTAAAAATGATTTTAAACAATATAATTATAATAGTTTATTTAATTTAATTTTAATTTTCCATAAACAAATGAAAAATTTTAATTTCACCATCTTTTCATAATATTAAATTAAAAAATTATTATCCTACTTTTTAAGATGACAAGTCTTTGGAAATAAAATTAAAATATTATAAATATTAAATGTCTTTTGTGATTTGATATTTATACTTAGTCTTATCTGGCCTCTAACTTTTAAACTTTTAGTTTATAACTTATAAAATTTTAACTAGTTTATCATAGTTTTACCAAATATATCTTAGTCCAACACAATTTGAGAGGTAAATAAATAGGAGAAAGATGTAACGGAAGAGGCATTCTATTTTGATCATTTGAAAATTGAGCTTTACTCTTTGTGAAAGAATAAAAACCTTTGGAGGAGTTCTTTTTTGTTCTCGTGATAAAGAAATACCATGATTAGTTGATTACCATCTTTCTTTTCTTTCCTCTAATTTTTAGTATGGGTTCCTAACAAATGGGCTCCTAACAGATTCTGTTTTCTGAATTATGAGCATGTGTACCATTAATCATTCTCAGTGACACATACTGAATTTTCTGTTAAAACAAGTGCTTGAATCTGCTTTTGAGGTGCATTAATTAATTACTGTAGTACCAAAAAGTTAAAATAAACTTGCAAGACAGCCCATAGACCTCCTGAAAAACTCAATTGAGGACTAGTTGCTTTAAGCAACCAAAGCTTAATCTACCCTCACATTGCTTTAGCTTTTGTGCCTTGGAACACGTGATTTTCCGTTCAACGTGGGTTTAAACACAATACCAAAGCCACACTTAGTCACCCACTCTTATTAGATTTCCATTTTAATCCAGTGGACTTTTCAACAGCACTTTGTCAAAACAAGACTAATTCCTAGGATCTATAATCTCTTCTTTAAATATCCTTAACCCAAGAGGAGTAACCTTCCATGAAAGAAACAAAATCTAGGACCTCATATTAACAATTTACAATATAGTCACGAGCAGAGAGGGACAGAGAGCATGAGCTGCCGTAGACAAGAAGGTAGAATTGAAAGCTAGCCAGAGGAAACACATTGGTTTGTCTTTTTTGGTAAACAAAATAAACAAGTTACCAACCACACTTGCATTTATTTGTGAACTAAATAAACCAGACTAAAACTATGACTGCCCTTTGAAGATGGAGCCACTTGGACAAAGCCACTCCCTTTCACAGTAGAACCACAAATGCTGCTAAGAGAAACCTTTCGCAAGACCAAGGCTTTCTTTAACAAAAGCTTCCGAAATTTCTGGTCTTTCTTCTTTGGAGAGTACCAAAAGCTTCCCAGAACTCTTTCCTTTAATCCATTCCTCTGTAGAGTTGGCAATGCAAGAACTCACACAAGCGACCAACTTTACAGTGAGTTTTATGATATGCTGCAGTCTGACCTTGGCAGAATAAAGATGCATGGTAACTACAACATGTCCATGTCAGCAATGGAAGATGATGCTGCATGTTCTAGAAGCTTCATGTGTTGTGCCAAGCAAAGTCCACAAAAGAGTATCCATGAGGAGAGAGCACAAGAGAAGAAGAACAAAGGGAGCTCACAGCTCAGTATAAAAGAGGACTTAAAGTCACAAAACATGATGAACAAGAAAGCTCATGTTTTAGAACAAAAGATGAAGGCAATGGATATGATGAATGCGGGTGATCTGGAGCATGTGCTAGACATAGAAGAGGCTCTCCACTATTATTCGCGCCTCAAGAGCCCTGTCTATTTAGACATTGTGGACAAGTTTTTCAAAGACATGCAATCAGAGTTATCTGTTCCTCAGCCCTGTGTCAGCCTCAAACCATCGAAGGAAAGACTTGGCCCGATCCGGTTGAGATAAGACAACCAGTTAGTTAGCCACAATGCAGATGTTATAGTGCTTTTCATTTTCCTTTTTCATAGTGTGTTGTACTAATGAGTCTGTTTAGTTTAACTCCAATTATTCAGAGATTTCCTTTATTTGGGTATACTTTCTGGTTATTGGTGGAATTTAATCCATATTGTTCATGCATGACAACGAGTACAGTATAGGAATCTAACTTTCTTGTTTGCCAATTTTCCCATTTCTCTAACATACTTGGATCATAGTAACTTTCAGCCTAAGAGGGGTAACACTGTCATGCAACTTTTGAACAGTTGAGCCGAGTCTGTCCCATAGGCAGCACCAAGACAGAGATATGAGAGATTTATCATTGCCAGGGCAAAATCTTGATGAAACAAAGCAGGATGTGAGATGCATATGTTTCTACCAGTACTTGGTTCTTTCTTCTCTCCCCTTTCATTAGATCAGCATAGAGGATTCATTTAGCTTGCAATAGGCTGCGGTAGTATAACATCCCAAAATCTGATGGATATTGCTCAAAGTCCATAGTCATCCCAGAATACAGTGGGCACTTGGAAGAGAAACTAGTTTGGCCTTCTAAGTTTAGATTTTTTACCTTGTTCTTTTAAAATGTTAACTTCTATCAACTTTTTTTTTTACAAACATGTTAACTTTGATTGACGTAACAAACATTTACATGATATGTCACATGTCTTTTAAATGTATTTTAACCAATTATTCGGAAGCAGACATTCTAGGCTAATGATATTCCCATCTCCAACTTCTTTAGAGTGCTTTTGGATAACTGAGGAAAATTTATGAAAGAATTTGAATTTTTGTAAAGTAAAATTCATTGTTTGGATGTTTTTTACGAAGAATTTTAAATTTTGGAATTTTAAACAACTAAAAGTCTGGAATTTCAATTTGCTTCTAAAATGTGAGAAATTGAATTTTTCTTCTTACCGTCTTTCCCAAGAAACACCGTCTGAGCTCCTAAAATATCGGTGTAAGTATAGAGGAACACGTATAACTAACACACCAATCATATTTTTTTTTTCATCTGATAATTTTAACTTTTTTTCATCCAAACACAAAATTAAAAAAAAAAGAATTTTAATTGAAGTATTTGAAATTCTTAGAATTTAAAATTTCTCAAAATTTTAAATTTCTCTATCCAAACACAATCTTAACTTATTTATTTTACAGCAAATTTATCATTACTTGAATTTTCTTTGAACAAATTTAAAAGGAAAAATGTTTTTTTTACACCATTGAAGGGAATATTACTTTAGCACGGAAGAAAGATAAAAAGAGAAAAAAAATTCACATATGATATAATAAAAAAGAGAGAAAAATTGTAAAGCAGATAAAAAATGAAATGTAAAAATTTAAAATTATTTTAAATAGGTGCCCGTGGAAACTTCTATGCTATGCATCAAGAACTTTTTCCATTGACTTTGAGCATGAAATTTGGAGGGTGTTAACGCCTTCAAATATTAATTAAATATTTTAATGTCTTTTCTATTAAGAAAATTTGAAGGTACTTTATGAAAATGAATTTGTAATTAGATGGGAATAATCATCTTCAATGCATATCCATTTGAAAAGTTATGGGGACAATTGTCTCCACAACATTTTATGTCATACAAAGAGCATATATAATATTTTTGTCTCCATAAAAATAAAAATATTAACATAAAAAGTTATAGGAGACAATAAATTGATTAATGAAAAAATTATAATATTTTTTAAAATATGAAAATGCCTAGAAAATAATTATAATTTGTAAAAATATAAGTACTTTAAATTATTTTTCCCCATGATATTATGTATTTTATAAAAATTTGTAATAATTTTCTTTAATAAAAATATTGTAAGTGATTTCTTTCTCCACATAAAGAAAATTTAGATTAGCCATTGTCTGTGCAGCATAAACTATTTTCTTGTGAAAATAAAGTTAAAGTAACAACAATGCAGGTATGTAGGAATTAAATTTGTAATTTATATCAATTATTTATAATATTAACTTCCAAACAAGGAGATGATCCCGCCACTCCCTCATGAAAACTTCCAAACAATTTAGGGTTTAAAGAAAATAGGAAAAAAAATCCTTTTCACTTCATTCTCTTCCAAACTACTCTCCATCATTATGAATCACTCGACTCCATCCACTTAAAAACCTCAGGAGTCTCATTTAAATTAGTAACCAGCAGATGAAGCCAAAACGTTATGCTCCTTTAAACGTTTCTGGAAATGAGCTAAACGGGTTTGTAACTGCATGATGCCAGAAGCCTTCTGAGACAGAATGGCATTTAGTTTTGCTATATAATCATCCAGCTGATTACCTGGTTTATCTGCTTCAACCAAGAGGTTCATTTCCTGCATATGTAGAGCATACATTAATAACAACTTCGGACATCCCACTATGCACTGGAAGGATGCTCTAGCAACTATGCAGCTTTTGTAGGATAAATAATACTGAAACCATGGGCTGCATGCAAAAAATATTTCAACAAATTGAATTTTGTGTATATCTCTATGTGCTCAATTTCAACTTATGATGCTGTTAAATATAAAAATCATGTGTCTTTACACGACAGCTTAAATTTTTCTGGAGAATTGATTCGTGACATGCACTATGTGAGATGAATATGTGGTCTAGAGTTTGATCTTTGTTACCCCCCATTTTTAAAATTTAAAAAGCAGATAATTTAAACATAGGATTAGGATGCTTATACACAATGTTTATGTCTTGACAACAAATTCACTAAAGACCATCCCCGATTATACAAAAAAGAAAAAACTATTTTCTTAGAATCCGGTTTTGAAGACCATCATTTTATATTAAAGCTATCTACAGCCTATACTAACTAATAGTCACATCTCCCAAGTTTCAAAGGTTTTACAAATGGCACAGTTACGTACTTACCATAAAATTTATAAGAACAAATAAAATGTTAAAAGGAAAAACAGAGTCAATTTAAATACCTCTCTAACAATATTCATGGTCTCCTCTACTTGTTTCCGGTGAGCATTTACAAGGTCGTCTTCTTCCTGAAATTATGACATATGCTTTTACTCTAGGTTTTGTATATATGAAAAGTTATTTTCAGAGTAGTCAGTAGCCTACTCTTACCTGTAAGAGGGCAGTCAAATCATCATCATCTGAATGTACTGTTTTAGGTTCAACTTTTGGGATGTCCTTCCATTTGATCTGACCATTGGGTTTCTTAAATTTATCATCTGTTGCACCATATGGCTCTACCTTTCCATTTTTCTTCCATGATGGTTTCACTGGTTCACAGTAATCTTCAGGAGAACTAAATTCATCCCCATCATTTTCTTCGGGCCATGTATCAGCTGCACGATCCTCGTAGGTATATGTATTAATGGAAGACAAAGGAATAGTAGTTGATTCTTTAAGGTTAAAATTTGAAGATAGAACATCCTTCTTAGAATTGTTCCCTTTTGATAAGCTTTTTACCCTGCATTTTCATTCATTTTGTAACAGCAAAATCAAAAGTTTTCCATTTTGCACATATCAGTGGTTGCACAAGGAATGGAAAATCAACAACAGAAAATTCATTGTTTGGTAGAAATTTCATTGTTACCTGTCAGCATATCTTAATGTATTCAGAGTATGTTCGCATGAACCCGAACTTGGTGATATGCATGATATCATAACAGTGCGGGAATTACCAACAAATGAATCCCTCAGAACTTCAGTCAATTTACTGCCTCTGAATGGGATGTGTCCTTGGTCATTATCTAAAGCTCTTATGCATTCCTTTAAGGCAAGCAAGCTCTTATTGATCTCAGCACCTTCTATTCTGCATCCCATGTAATTTGGAACACCCATCCAAACAAGCAAATTCATTAAGGCTAAGAAGAGAAAATCTGAGACCTCGTTAATAAAATTATGTCTTTCACAATAACACCTTTGCCGTTCCTTAAGACATACCTTGTCTGTTTGTCATTATCTGTGGTATCCGCTCCACGTTCACTTCCAGCAAGATCTATGAAGGAGAGCTTCCCAACAACACGAGGAGGCTTGGATACATTTCCATCAACTGATCTCTTGATAGCAAGCTGAAGTATTGCATGTGACCGTGAAGACTCCTCATTTGCACCTGTGGTGCCAGTACTTCTTGTTGCATTTCCTTGCTCAATCAGTTCCTTGATGGTCTCTACATCCGATACTCGGTACTCTTGCAAACCAACAATGCAAACTTGTTGCTTACCATCCTCTCTCATGCACAGTTTTCTGCACAAATACAATATTTCACCTAAAGAATATAGAGACCACAGTCCAAAGGAGCAAACAGGAAGGACCAAATTACTCACTTTCGATCATTAAGGAGATCAAAAAGCTTCCCACCATATATTTCAAAGAAACTCACAAACAACTGAAATCCCTGATTCCTGTAGGTATGGTGCATCAATCTCAAGATGTCCCTTGATGCTTTAAGAGGCAGTGGCTTCATTGTGTAAGTTTTTCCACTTCCTACATAAGAAGAAAATTATGTGTAGAAGTTCACAAAATTACATAACTAATAGAAATATCACGGTATTAGTGCAAGCCAACAAAGTCACTTTGGCATGAAATAACAGCCACAGGTAAATCAAGACTTACCATTACAAAATTTCAAAATTTCTCTTTGACATATTACAAGTGTAGACATAATGAAACCATTTGGGAGTATGTATCAGATTACTAATTATTTTAAACTAAAAATTATCAATGACCCAAAAAGATTACCATCTAGAGTTGTAAGTAAAAACAAGTCAATAAAAGGAAGTTTCATATTGGAACAGTTTTTCTTTGCAAAATGAAAAGAAAAACTAAATTCTCAAGTGATGCCTGATATGTTCATTCGCAAAAATACACAGACCTAAGTGCTTTGGGAAATTGGCAAACACATACTTAATCAAATTCGAGAAGCTGTTCTCACCTGTTTGACCATATGCAAAGCAAGTTGCCTTAGTGCGTTGGAATATTATTGGAACTATGGGCTCCACAGTTTCACGATACACCTAAGGAAATAAAAAAAGGTTAAAAGTAAAGCTAAAATCGTTGGGCTATATATTTGCTGATCTATTCTTTCAACAAAACATTTAATCACGTTATATTTACCTCATCATTTGTAACCTCTTCATTCAAGACGGCATCAAAAACAAATTCGTGCTTCTCTACATACTGAGTTAGGTCAACCTGTAAAGCATTTAAATTTTAAAATGTTCAAATGAAAACATTTACTATAATACAATAGCCAAAAGCTTATCAAATTAACAGACTTGTGAAAAATAAATGGGTAAATATCAATAACTGAGAAAAACATGTCAGACATTGCTAACAATTATAATATAAATAAACACAGATAATTACAGTCAGTGGAGTTTACACTTAACAGCATTGCTTGTCCTTCTAAATACACTATTTTCAAGTCAAGCATTTCAAATTCACCAAGAGAAAGATTTAGAAACATCAATCAAATATGTTTGAGGCAGCTTCATTCTCAATTTCTAAATAGTTTTTCAAAACTACTCAATCAAATATTTTTCAAGATCAGAGTCACTTATGCCACATAAGAACCATGGATTTTTATTTCCTACTACACCCACCTTAAGTTTAGTCTCATGCACTGTCAAAGAATTCGAAACTGTATCTATGATATCTTCCTCGTGCTTAGCTGTCTCCTTCTTATTAAGCGGTCTCTTGCGAACCTGCATAAAATAGCAAGTTGCCAAAGTCAGGACAAAATTAAAATTCAAGCAGAGACAAATTTCAATTTTCATTGTCTGACACTACAACAAATGCAGTTTTCAAGTTAAGAACCTCCAAACTCACTAGCAAACAGTCAACAACATTTTCTGTCTCTATCTCTCTTTATCACATTCTTTATTACATCTCTTACTTTTCTCTCTTAGGTATAAAATTTGTTGTACAATTTATTGTACAAATAACATAACATTTCAACTTATGTATTGAGATGTGCGGAAGAATAACATACCACAACTTTAATCTTAGCCACATTGCTAGATTTCACATTGTCCGCAGCAGCAACACTATTGGAGACATTGTTTTCAGAAGCGCGAGCTCTGACAGGTTGTTTGCCGAAAATGTAAGGCTCGGAATCATACAAATTCGAGGACGTAATCTAGCAAATCACAAGCAAACAATTGAAACAAAACCGAACAAGAAAGATTAAACGATAATTGAAACGAAATGCAAATGCACAATTACCTGAGGAAGAAGCTCCGTATCAAACGAATGGAGATCCAAGAGGCCGGGGCTGAAATCGCGAGGAGAATCGTCTTCCTCACCGTAACCGTTGCCGTTTTTCTTAACGGCGTAACTCCGAGGAGGCGTGGACGGATCCAAACAATATTCATTGAAGCTCCTCTGCGCGTTGCTCCGATACATTCTTCCTCCGCCGCCGTACAAATTGTAGTCCTGCAAGTCAAAATCACGGAAATGGATCGCAATTCAGAAATCAGCATCCACAGCAAAGAGGACCAGTGGTTGTTGCGGGCAATAAATGCGTTCAATCATTCATTATTACAAATATTTAATTTCGAGCGTGAAGTAGTTGAACGTCAGGGTTAAAAAAAACGAAATAGGAACACGAACCTGAAGAGGAGGAATGTGATTGGAGGAAGAGTTATTAAACCACTTGGAAGAGGCGTCGAGATAGTGTTCGGAGTACTGGCGGTTATGGTGCACCCCCGTCGCACCGGATCTCTGCCCCTGCCGGCTCATGTTTGATTCGAAGAGAGAACGAAACGTGTTCAGAAACCTTCAACGAGGAGCGTGCTGTGTAGTGTAGGGTGAAACCAAAGATATATAAGCTAAATAGGACCCAATGCAGTAGTGAGTGGAAAACAAACTAAACAGCCTTTGAATATTTTTGAATCCCAAAGACGAAGGTCAGGCACGTGTTCAACGTTGAAACGACGACGTACCGCTGGGTCCGTGGAGGAGTGTGTTCTTTTCTTTTTGGGCAAATAACCAAATTAGGCTGACAAATTCATCTTAAAAAAATATAATTTATTATTAAATTAATAATAAATTCAAGATAAATTTAATTTATCATACTTTTTATTTATTTAAAAACTAAATTTATACTTTTTTATTTTTAAAGATTAATTCATACTTTTAGAAAGGAATTCGATTATTTAACCTTTCTTTTTCTTAAAGTTGTCCTATCATCCCCCACCGTCTCTCACGTGTGTGGGGACCGCTAAGACTTTTGTCTAGTTATCGTTGCGCGCTTGGCTCCTTCACATTCAAAAATGCTGCCACCTTTCGGGGTTTTCTCAGATCGTGCCACGTGTCCTTTCGTGTAGGGTGGTGTTTTTCCCTTTTATGTGTGCGTGTGAAAAAGGAATTAGATTTTGGTCATAATGGACTGCACTTGTTAGTTGATTAAGGGAAGTTGGAAGCCCACGTTTCCGGGCTTTTATCTCCGGCTGTTTGGGTGGCTGTCTGTTTTATCATTAAGGAGTCCAAAAAGGAGTACCCTAAGGTAGAGGGTAATGTTTTGGTGGGTTGGATTAGGTGTACCAAAAATGTACTTTGATTTGTCCAAATCAACCGAAGAATAGGCTTACGATTATAGGGTCATTTACTCCCTAATTATAAAACATAATAACCGAAATAATTCTAAGAGTATGATTGTACTGCGCCTATCCAATATAAAAGCCCATTAAGTAGACAAAAAAATGAAGAACAAAAATGTTAAACACCCACCCCAGAATAAGGTGGATTGGAGTGGAGGGAGGAGAGAGACAGAAAAAAAAAATAGAGAAAAAATGATAAAATTATAATTGATGTGATGAGAAAGGTAAAAAAAGATAAGGAGAAATATGAAGTGGAAATGAGTTGTAAAGAAATTGGAGTGTATATCCATCATTACTAAAAAAAAAGTACATATTTTAGCTTCAAAGTATGAGAGCGTGCCTCTTTTCTTTTAGATCGACTAATCTTTTTTAAAATCTGAATTTGAAAATAAGATATTTTAATATTTGGTGATAGTAAATTAATAATAACCACAACAATAGAGATTGATTATGATAATGATTAATATAATGATAATAGTGATAATGACAATAAAACAACAAAAATAAAAAGACTAATTGCTCATTTTATTAGTATGAAAGCATGATTCAAACAGTAGATTTAAGAATTTAAAATAATTAGTTTTAATTATATTATAATCTTATAGAATTAGTTTTAGTAATTGTGATTCTAATTTGAAAGAGACTTTCAAGTGCCATAATTAAGGTTAGTTTGAGATTATTATAAGTTTTTTTAAAATATAATTTTTTTTTGGCTAAAATGAAGTTGAGATGATTTTTAATTCAATTTTAAAAATTATTAAAATAAAAGAATTATGAATTTTGTTTTAGATTAAAAAAAACACTATCTTATAGTATTGGACAATAATCCTTGTTACCTATGTAATCATTGACACTCCTACCAGTACTAATCTCACCAACAACTATAACTATTGTGAACACCACCACCATTGTAATCCTCCTCGCCATCGTTGTCTTCCTCCTTTTTTTACTGCTCGGATTATATGATGCTGATTTCAAGTTGATAAGATTACCTAAGCCTAACATGTGATGGCCAATTGTTCTTCTATCAGCCCTCTACGTTTCTACACACCGGCATTCACAGTCAATGAATAGAAGAATAAATATTGACAATTACATCATGTAATGAATATTACGTATAGAATATCTGGCAATTACATCTTATAATGGTTATTGAATATGAAAGCGGAATTTTGATTGTTTTCAGCACACCAGCTGCTATTGGAATGGTGTTTAATTTTCTGCTATAGTGTTTCCTGCATTTGAATATTCCCATTGTTAAACAGTAATCTTAGTGAAATCTCATATGCAGAAAATATGGCACCATTTACTAGGAAAGCTCTGGCAACTGTAGTTCCTAAACCCCGCCATAGCACACCGTATCCTTCTTCGTTAACACTCTTTTTGAAACAATCTATAATGCCTTTGTACTTTATAGAAGAGGGTGTTTGAGCCTGTAGTCTTGTCTTTACAACATCAAAAGGGTAGCAACTAATCCAACTCGTCACCCCTGCTAATCCTCCTGCTATTAACATAGTATTCAAACTCTCTTCACCACTTTTTCTGCAACCTGGGTGAAGTTGTTCCCTCATGTATTCATATGTCCAGAAGTATAAACCATGAGAAGGTCCATCCCTCATCACAGTGACACCTAGACCTCGATAGATTCCTCGAAGGCCTTCTTTTCTCCATATGTTCTTAGCGAGCATTAGAGGACCTTTTGCGGTTTCTGTCATCTGACCTGCGTTTTGCAGCTGAAGTCGAACTTTGGTCAACTCCACAGGGGATATTAATAGACTTTGGATGGCCCCGGTACCAGTTCCTCCTAAAGCAACACCCTTGTAGGAAGGAGGGTCTTTAGCAGAAACAGATGAGTCAAATGCCCTTGACAGAACTGCGTACGTTTGGAAAACCATCGCATTCTGCCACCATAACACCAATAATAATCATTGTGAGACAGAAATTCAGATGCACTTTTTGATACTACTATTAAGTATTGAAGAAAAATAAAGCAAATAGTGGCATATAATAGGCCAATCTACAGGCTTATATTCTAACACACCATTCACATAAAACAATTCAAATGATTCCTTTGAAGTTTCGGTAGCCTTGAGTGGCCTATAGATATGGCCCAATGGCACCCACGAACTATAAGTATTGTTTTCAAGCATCTCAAGATTTGACATCATGGAAAATGGAAAATCATTGCTGGAAGTGCCTGTCGGGATGCTAGCTAGTGTCACAAAAAATAAAACTCCTCCTAAAGCAACACCCTTGATGTTAAGTAGTGAAGACAAATAAAGCAAAGAATGACGTATAATAGGCAAATATCAACAGGGTTATATTCTAACAAATGATTCCTTTGAAATTTCAATAGCCTTGAATGGCCTATTGATATGGCCCAATGGCACCCACAAACTATAAGTAATACTACTATCGTTATTCCTATTCATAAGTGCTCGTTCCCCCATACATTTGCACACTGCCCCTGGTCGATATGGTAGGTGGGTGAAAAAAATGGTTTCAACTTTCGAGAATCTCAAGATTTGATACCATGAAAGATGAAAATTCATTGCTAGCACTGCCTTTCGGATGCTAGTGTTACAATTTTGGTGTCACGGAAAATAGAACACTTGGAAGTGATCGAAAGATCAATCATAATTTTGTTATCAGAATTGAGGCATATTGGAGCAGAATTCATCATCTTCATTTCCTACCTAGGTAGCTCAATCCGCTATTGCCACATCCGCAAAATTTAGTTCAGTATTGCTTGAATTGGAAAAACGTTGCTTCACACCTTTATCCTAATGAGTAATGATTCTTCAACAAATTCAAAAGCAAACGCAAAAAAGGATTCATATATGATTCTTTCTCTATCCTAAAGCAAGGTTATAAAATTAAAAGCAGTGGGAAAGTGGCTTTTCAAAAGGGAATTAACTCATTAAGCGCTCTCATCAATCAGTATATTCCAAATAAAAAACTACGGGGCTAGATTATTATAGTATATTCCCCGTGACCAAGACTTGTCGGCCATAAGTTTTTTATCAGGAAAAAAAAAAGTTAGAACTTATAATCCTACGGCATACCAAAATCGTAAAAAGTTGAGAAGGTTGAGGATGTTTAGTGAAATAATCTAGATGCAAAATCGGTTGATAAGATACAATTGAAAATTAAGATAAACACCCACACCCACGTAATCCGATTCTCTTGAATTTCGCTGCAATTTATGAGGGTGTATGTGCATCTTATAAATTTACACACAAAAGAGAGCAAATAACATAAACAAAGTTGATGAATGAAACCAAAATGACCTGAAAAGTAACGGAGGCTAATGGTGCGCCCATGCCACGGTACAAAGAAGCAGGTCCTTCCCTAGACACCATTTGTCTAAGGATTGTGAAGGCAGAGCCATTTTTCGAGTTCTGTAATCTGATGCGAAGAGTGTCAAGTGGATAACCTGAAATTATACCAGCAATGCCTCCAAAGCCACCTGCTACAAACTCTCTTCCCGAACTGCTTGCAAGAAATTCTGGCCAGAAATCCATTATCTTCTGCTCTCATTCCTCAAACCACCCTCAGCATGAAATTTGATAACCTCTCAAAACTTATATCAGATAGTCACTGTTGTTTTTGCTTGCACGAAGGATCAAATACCACTACTAACACTTTCAAATGGAACCAGCTATTGAGCCATATCAAAAACTCCAACTTTTTTCTTTAGTTTGGCAAACCCGTAATGTGATCTCTTCATGTGTCAAAGTTTATGATGGGAACCTTTTTTTTCACCTTCCCATTGTTGTGAGAAGGAAAAGAAACAGAGAACTTCGACCTCACCTTTTGAGTATAGGCCAAAACAAATGCCACCGGTGGCACTTTTGTTTTGCTATTTTGTAGTGAAAGAAAAAGGCACCACCAATCAATCTACGCACGTTACCAATACACGATGTACACGTGGAAGAATTTAATCATGCCCCCATGTTGTTGCTTCTAGCCTAGTGTTCACCAACTTTTTGAAATTTGTTTACTGCCCCAATTGGAATTGATTTCGGTGCCCCCCACATAAACAAAAAAGACATTAACAATGACTGAGGGAATTCAGTTGAAGGTGAAGATAATTTTATCTATGAGGAAAATCTCGTGACATGAAGCCTTGAACCTTGGAAGTTGGAACAGCACAAGTGGGTTGCAGATACCTTTGTCTTTTATGTGTCATGTTGGGGCTTGATTTTTTAAAAAGCCTGCAAAATTCTGATTTGTTTGGCACAATGTGACATCAGCTTCACTGCCAGCAGACGTGGATAATTGGATCAGGTACAACGGCACCTTATCATGCAATCACAATCCAAGGGTTAATTATTTATTTTAATATTTTTGTCATTTAAAAAAAAGAGAGAATGATGAGGAATCTTGATTGTAGAAGTTTGTATACATTGCATATGTGACTTGTATACCCATACCAGAAAGGTACATTAGGAACTCCAATTATTATTATTAAAATAATAGCAAATTACAATCTTTTTTTAATTCAGAATTTATTACATTTGTATTTTTTCTGTTAAAATGTTTTTTTTTTTACCTCCTAAGCGTCTCCGTTAACTAATGGTGTTAAATTTTTAGTGAAAGGTCAAAATAACCCTTCTTAAAAAGGGGGTGCTTCTTAAAAAAAAAAGTCGTGTGCTGATAGTAAAGTTGGGGTGCAGATAGTAAAGAGGAAAAAGAAAACCTTGACGCACACCCATCGCCTTTCTCTTTCTCTTTCCACCGTAAACCACTCCAACCTATCTACGTCACCTCCATAACCACTGTTCCACCAAACACCAAAGCCACAAACCACCGGCGAGCCACTCGATCGGCGCTGACATCGCAACCCCATTACCACAGTCACCAACCTCAACGCATCACAGCCAACCAACAGAGACCTAAACCCAACCAAACCGCCACCAACCAAATCCACCACTAACCTTCAGAGGAAGAAATTCTATAACAATTTTTAGAGGGCACAACTGAGACGATGAAAGAGGAAATAGAAGAAGAAATTTGGTTTGCACTTTCGCATTTGGGGGTAATGGGAAGCGTTCTGAGAGTGTGAACGACGACGCTATGGAGGCCGGAAATCACGGCAGCGCCGCATATGGAGGCCGGAAATCACGGCAGCGTCGCATTTGGAGGTCGGAAATCGCGGCGGCGCCGCTTCACGGAGGTTCCCGACAACTGATGTTTTTTCTTTCTTTTTTCCTCTATTTCTTTTCTCTTTGTACATTTTTTTTTTTTGCCGTTACAGCTGTTTTTATTTGACAGAGATTGTGTTGGCATCTATAGTTGGGGATTTGGCTTATGGGTTCTGTTAATGTGATGGAGATAACTACCGCTAGAGGAAAATAACGCTAAAGGAAAATTATCGAAAGAGCTTTTTCTGCCATTTTCATTCACGCATTCATATATTTATATATGTACATGAAATTACCAAGAGTGACGTGCGGCTATCATATTGTTTTTTGTTCTATATTGTGCTGGTTGCCTGAGTGTGTTAATGTTGCAAGAGTGATTATGAGTTCTGACAGAGAAGGTTGGAGCATGAGGGCAGTGTCGGAGATCGATAAATTTCAGATCTGAAAGTGAAAACCAAAAGAGAAAGAAGAAAAGAAAAACTGAACAATAGAGAGAGAGAGTTGAAAAAAAAAACTTTTAATATATTTTTTTTTCGGTAAAAAAGCTGCTGCTGCCAATCATTTTAATGGTACATGGGTGTACCGGGAATTTCATAACTTCGCCTTAGAACAATTCTGTGAGGAAGACGAGGGCATAACTGTCCTACAATTTCATTAAAGAAGCATGTGTAATGTATGTGATGTGTTTCATTTAACAGAATTAACACTGTGAAGAAATAGGAAATGCCTGTGATAAGTCTTAAAATCAAAGTGTAATTTATTCTTATTATTATAATTATGATATTCATTATAATACTAATATATATAAGTGGCCATTTTATTTTTTAGCTTATTTATCATGGTGTCTTACCATATTGAGTTGTATGGTTTAGTCGAAATCCATCCATCTCTTTCATTTCTTGCTCCTACTTTTCCTCGTTCCGGCTGTTCCGGCCAAGTAGGAAGGATCATTTGAAAAGAAATTGACTGAAAGATAATAAAGTTTTTGTTGGGGTCATCCTGAAAAAAAGAAGAAAAAAAACATACTAAGTTTGTTACGTAGACAACTTGGTAATAACCTCTTCATTTGGGGTCTACTTTAGAAATTGCATATTAAGTTGATACCAAGTCATAATATCATCCATTATTTTCACATGCATCTTATCCAATTTTAAGGATGTTCCGTAAACGGAGCCTCCATTGAACATTTGGACGAACTTGTTGAATTCCCTTTATACGAAAAAGACCACAAAACTAAACCAGAGGAGAAGGGTATAAATAGATGGATTTTGATTTCCATATTAATTATGAGCATAAAAATGTAAAAAATAAAAAAATAAAAATCTACTATAGTCAATTATATTAATCCATTAGTTCTCTTTGTTAAATGTAATGGAATGACGCGTGGCACATAATTTAGTGACGTGGAACCAAATTTTCCAACCCAAAATTATACATTATAGATAACTGAATTGAAAATTCCACATGAACTAACTCTAAATTGACATGGCAAGCCACCAGTAAGGACCGATGTCTGAATCCAAACCTTATGAATCACCAAAACTACCCAAACTTAGAAACCATAACTCATAATTCGACATTGAATTCACAACCTAGATTTATATACTCACTTTTTCATCTACAATTTCCTAAAACCACTTAGCCAGTGAAGAACCAATAAATTTTAAGTCGCGGGACAAAATATATGGAACAACACGCATATACATATATGTTCTAGATTGGGAAATGGAGGATGTGCATTCACTGTACCTACCTCAACATAACATGCTTCAAAGATCTCTTCCCTCAGTCAAACGATAACAGGGTAGTGGACAACTCTTCTGGCTACAAGTTTCTCTTATTCATGGATGCCTATTTAAGGTTTCATTTTTCTCAAGTGCATGTTCAGCGTACTTTTATGACATTTCCTGGACTGCATGTTGACCACAAGGGAATTGAAGCAAACCCTAAAAAATGCAAAATTGTTCAAGAGATGTTCAGCATACGTTTTTGATGATGTTTTTCAACCGACATCGATCTATGTTATTTTTCAACCAATGTTGATTTCAGATTTTTTTAACTGACTTTGATTGAGGGTATTTTTTGGTCAATCTTGAATGAAAAACATCACTAACTGACGTCATCCAAAAAAATTTAGTCGACGTTAGCCATAACATTGCTATGATTGAAAATCGATCAAAACACCCTAGTCAATTTCAATTGAAAAATAGTCTCAATCGGTGTCAACCGAAAAATCCTAATCGATGTCGACAAAACAATAACCATGGTCAATGTTTGCCAAAAATCATCGTAGGTCGACATCGACCAAAAAATCCTAGTCGATGTCAGCTAAAGAATAGTCTCAATTAATATCGATAGAAAAAATCACAACCGATGCCATCAAAAAATTGTCCTAACCAACGTTGGAAAAAAAAACCTAGCCGACATCAGCCAAAAAAATAATGATGGCCAATGTCGACCAACAAACATCATCGACTAATGTCAGCAAAAAAAAATAGCCTCAATTGATATCGATAAGAAAAATCTAGTCAATGTCAGCCAAAAAACCTAGTCGACATCGATCAAAAAATAGCCCCAACCAACATCAATAAAATAAACCTAGTTGATGTCGGTCAAAAAATGTCACCGATCAACATTGACAAAAAAATCCTAAGTAACCTCTACCAAAAAATTATTCTTGGGCAACATCAGCTAAAAAATAGTCCAAACCAATGTTGATAAAAAAAATTGGTCAAAAAACATCATCAATTGATGTCGATCGAAAAATAATCTTGACCGATATCGACAAAAAATTAACCTCGATCTAGATCAATCGAAAACAACCTTAGTTGCTTTTTGGTTGAGTTATTATTATTTTAAAAAGTATTGTGAATTTTTTAAAATTATTATTTTTAAACTTAAAATAATTAAGTTTTAATGTTTTTTTGGATGGATTGGATGAATTTCATGAAAAAATGTTAATGAATGGATTAAATATTTTTTTTATTAAATGGATGAGATCCATTAAATAATTTTTAATAGATCTAAATTGATTAATAAAATATTTTAATATGATCTATCAGAGTAGGAATTAGGATTGACTTGATCCATCTATTTGTCACCCCTATTACAAGGCTCCGAGGTGAGATACAAAAGTTGGAGAAGAGGGTTTTCACTTTGGTCTTTATAGCTAATTCAATGTCTTTGCCACTATTTCCTAAGAGTGTAAACAAGTTGAACATAACAAAACACTAGAAATTTAGGTTTGAGGTGTGAAAAAAAATGAGTTGCTTAATAATGATTTATTTATTTAAATGAGTTTAACTGAAAGTTTAAATTTAACTTATTTAACTCATTTATAATATAATTATTTTGTTTTTGTGATCCTTAAACTATTTTTAACTTTTATCAATTCACTATTTAACAATATTTTAATACATGATATTAACCTGCAAATAAACATGCATTCTCCATATGTGGTATGATATAATAAAACCTATGCAATTTTATTTTATTTTCTATAAAATGTGTGTGTAAATAAGTTATTCTCGAGTTGTTAATGTTAAACTTATAAAATTTGAATTCAACTAATTTAAATAATTGAGTATAATGTTGAATTTGTTTATTTAATTAAATAAATAAACTTAATTGACTGAAATATTAATAAAAAAAACAAGGAGCATGACTAAAGTCAAGGACTATCAGAAGGAAGACGTGCAATATCTAAAAAAATGTTTAAAGAAATGGTACAAACGAATAATAGAACCAAGGAGATGATTAAACACAATAACACTAGTTGACAAAAAAAAAATCACAATAACACTAGCGAAATATTCTCACAATTTGTTTCATAAAAGACGGTACTATACTTTATACCATGTTATGTGGGGGGAAAAAATTTATACCATGTTTAAAAGTTGAAACTAAAGAATGATCGATGTTTTTATTATAGAATCTCCGCATTATATTTATACACAAGATTAAGAAAGTCATCCCATAAATTTTGATATTAGAATCAAACATCTGAATCAATCTATTTATAAATGAAAAAAAATCAAAAGAGAATAAAATTTATTTGTTTATATAAATGAACAATATTATCTTAATTATACCAACAAGGTAAAAATATTACCTTAATTATTTTCAATATTTTTCACTATATGTTTGTGGCCGCGTAAATGTATATAAAAAGGTTTATTTTAAAATAAGCGATGTGTAGCAATTTACATTTTTATACATTTGTTGTTGTTTTTTTATCATTTTGTTTTGCACTCACCATATTCAATTCTCTATGGGTAAGCAAAAATGTTATAAAAAGTAAAAAAAGATAAAAAAAATTTATTGTTAGCATTTATTTATAAAGAAAAACTTTGATTTATTGAATAGAAATGCAGGGAAAAGCCACAAAATATATAAAAAAGAGCGAGCCACGAAAACCGACTTTATGTTATTGAAAAATATTGGTGCCAAATAGGAAGTAGACAGAGAGAAGGGAAATAAAGATTAGGATTAGGTGTTGCGCAGTCGCAGGCATGGCCATGGCTTTGGTGAGCCTCAACACCATTCATACATCGCCTTCTTCTTCTTCTTCGTTTTCATCTCCCAAACCTTATTCTTCCTCCAACTATGCACCACCTCTCACCCTCCTTCCACGCTTTCGGAGGCACCTCGTTCGTATGGCTCCCGACGAGGAGAAGATGACTCGCCGTTCCCCTCTCGATTTCCCCATCGTATGGTTTCCCTAATCAAATTCATTCTAAGCTTATTTTTTGTAATTTTACTTTCAGTAAGTGCTGCGAATTTGGATTCGGATTCGCCGTCACCCTGCTATGTTTATTGCCTGATTGCCTCAATTCTCTGTTGAAGGATAATTGATTTACTGTTATTACATTTCCTTGCTTCTAACTAAAATCAACCAATCAATATTGGCTCCGGTTTAGATGCAATGCTTGTTTCTGGAGTATTTTCAAAGTGCCAAATTATACCATCAAAGCTTAATTTGTTATAAAATAATATATGATGATATAGTTTGTACCATTGAATGTTATGTAGTTAAGAGATGGTGAACATACGCGTGTGTTGATGGCTTGGTGAGTGAAGGCTACTTTGATAAGTGCCACCATTTTCTGATGCATACCTGAAGTAAATGTGTCATATTTCATACCAAGCACTACCCTTCCACCCTAATAAGCACCCCTTGTTCGAAGTGTTGCCGTGTCAGACCTAGACACTTGTTCAACACTTCTTATTACGTTTCTGATTTAAAAATTATATATTCATTGGCTTGAACACTTAAGGCGTCACTTTTACATAACTAATATACTTGAAAAAACATAGAAGGTTAGTTTAAAAAGATGAATATACCATCAATTTAGATATTTTGTTATATGTTACTTATATTTAATTTCATTAGAATCTCTTTGTTTTTGTTTGTATGCGGTGTTCCCCTTCCCTATATTTAGATATTAGCCGTGTCAAAGTGTCCGTATCCGATGACCCTGTTAGAGACCGTACTTCATAGCTTCCACCCTTTTGATTATCCATTATAGTTTGATGGTGTAAAGATTTGTCTAAGTAGAATGAATACATAATCTGGTGGATCTGACAGTAAGTTCAGGCTTTGGCAATGTTAGTCTTGTGAGATTGTGAACCCTCTTTCTTCTCAATTTGTTGCCATTTAATGTAAATGTTGATAGATTGTTGAATGCATATACTGACAGGAGTGGGAAAGGCCTAAGCCTGGACGAAGACCGGATATATTCCCTCAATTTAGTCCAATGAAGACACCTTTGCCGCCTCCGTTGCCTGCAGATCCTCCAGAAGAGGATGAAGAGGAGGAAGAAAAGAAAGAGGAAGAGCAAGAACCTGATAAGGAGGAGCCAGATAAGCCAGACAAGCCAGAAAAGCAATAGTGTGTAGTAAATGACTAGTCTTGATTTCTCCAGTTATCCTTGATATGTCAAGCCAGACTGCTGATTGATTAAGTGAATGTAAGGGTATCACATGAATACCTATAGCGTCAGAAATTTTAGCTTACAAGTTTTTCTAGCACCATGTGGCCTTATATGAGTTAGCTCATGCAAGAAGGAAAAAAAAAACAATTTTGTGCTACGGACATATTTGTAGGCAGTAATTTTTTCTATACTTTATCGATTAGTTTGCTCCTGTACCATCATTTTGATGGACCATGATTTATTGTTTAAGATGCAATTTCGATTTTTATTGGATTATTCATCGTGAATTGACAGGAAAATGAAGCTTCTTCTTTAAAAGGAGATTTTAACCTAACCTAGAGGATAATGGTATATTGTATTTCCTGTAAGTTGATTAAGTCAGTTGATTAAATGATTACTATTAATATTAATATCAAATAGTTAATTACCCGGGCTTGAATGGTTAAATTGATTTGATAATATTGGTATTTAAAATAAAACTATTTTGTATTTGGTAGGCTACTGCGATCCTTATATTTTTAAGTCATTGTATATTCGGTTGGAAAGCTAATAAGCATGGGAGAAATTTTCAGTGCTGTATTTTTTAGAATAAATAAATAGTCTGTAACAAACGTTCCCTTGGTGCAAAGTTTATGTTTGTTTTCATTTGGCACCCAACTCTTGGTTATTTTTTCATGCGAGTTCAGTTCTAAGCATAGTAGTGTTGATACCGATCATGCTTGTAAGAATAATCAATTATGCACATGCTCATGCAATATCGAGCATAATCATTTTCGCAAGAAAAAAAAATGCACATTGGAGAACGTAGGGGGCAGCCATTTCAAGAAGAGCACGACTATAAAAGAGCTCAACAAATCCCATTGAATCACTCCCATCCTCTTCCTTTCTTTTTCAACCTATGTCTTGCTTGCCAAACAGATTAAAAGTCAATCAATCTCACCCACATAAATAACATGATTCTTCTCGTATATGCTATTAGTTGTCCACCGAGACAACTACTTAACGGAACCATCTTAAATCAACTATCGTTCTTGATGAAGAAGTACGGACGGAATAAGCTCTGGAGTCTTTTTTGGATTTTTGATAAAAAGCACAGGAGTCTTTTGATGTAGAGCTTTTTTTTTGTGTGTGGGTCAGTGAGTAAGAGAGTGGGGAGAGGTATCAACTCGTGACGCTCGTTGAACAAATTAATCAAATCGGAACAAAAAAAACTAATTAAACCTTGAATAGCAATGAGCAAATAAAAATCAAAAGGGAATTATTTACTTTCTCACTTAAAAGTGGGTATTAGCCTATTAGGTGGCCTCAAGTTTATTTCAAATAAAAATTAATTAAAATATACCAATATTATTAAAATATTACAGCAGCATCTAACGGTAAATAATTTAATACCTATAATGATTTTTAATTAATTGGCATTTATGCCGACAACTCTTCATTTAATTCACTCTATTTCATTCCGCCCACGTTAATATATAAACCAACATACGCACCATATGGCATCAATATATTTTCATTTTAAGCAAATTTAAAAGGAACAATGCAGCTGAATTTCAGGGGCACATCTGCGTAGCAAAATACTGAGGCAAGGGCTTGCCCTAGAAACCAAATCCAAACAATTGGGTATTGACTTGAGAATTCATATCAATCACTGACAAATGTTAGGCAGTTCGCAACAGAAGGGATGATAGTAATAGAATTGACAAATAAAATTTCGCAAGCCATGCCATTATTTACTTGAACAAGTCTATGCCAAATCCACAACACTACTAAAAGGATGTAATTATCAGAACCCCATGAAGGGGATACAATAAAGCTACAGACAATTAACTTATTGCAGCTTACATCACGACATACCTCAGTTCAGTACACATTAGCAATAAAGTAGGCCACAATAATAAGAGAAGTTATCATGGTAGCAACTGTAATTACAGGGCTCAATATTGAATGCATACAATCATGATAAAGAGCCCTTATTTCTTTCCACTTTTCTTGAGCCCAGAACCTCCAAAGCTTCCCTTCTGTTGCGCCTTGGCTTTCAACTCCTTTAGCGCCTGTTCAGTGCAAGTAAGGATTAAGTATAAATAAGGTCATTATTATTAGAAAAGATCATAGTATGTACTAAGTTACAATACAATATCTAACCTTCTCCTCTTCCTTTTTCTTCTGAATGTTAGCCACATCAATCTACAAATAAATTGCAAGGTCATAACCAGACTCAGAAGTTTTGTTTGTGTAAAACCAACAAGAATTAACCATATGTTGATCATGGTCAAAACCAAAATTTCACAACAAAGTGAATAAACAAATACTTAAGAAACCATTCTAAAACAAAAACAGGAAAGATAAAACAGGTTCGGGGAGGGTCTTGCAGTCTCCCTACCCAAAATGACTGCCTACATCTCCCCTCTGCTCTCAATTCTCAATCACTTCTTTTCCATTTATATAAACCAAACACCCCCTTGGCTCTCAAAGTAAAATATTTATATCCCACCCCTTCATTTTAGTTGTTACACAGACCACACATGTTACTATCAGTTGGACAGTTGTTAAAAGAACATCGATTCCTCTATACTCCTCTTACCCTTTCTAACATAGACCCATATGACTGTGAGCTTACTATCATCAACATAATTACAATGCCAAAACAATTGAATCCTGTCACTTGAAACAAAAAGAAAATGCACGAAAACAAACATAACATTATATCTCTCCCTTTCTTCCTAATCCTACAAAATAGGTACTTCCTAGAGTGACCCCAGTTGGTTAGTTATGTTTGCTTCTGCAGAATGCAACATGGAAACAATAGAACAAATGGACAAATAGATAACGAGTTAGAAACTGAAAGCCCGGGTGAAAACCTAACCTGCAGTGCAAACAAGGGGTGAAAAGAGAGAGAAAGAACACTGTTACCAAAACCTAACTTGACAATTTATTTTAGATAAATGCAAAATTAAAATTTTCCGATTCTTCAATAGACATTGCAGCAGCCAGAATAGTAGCAATATAAATTAAATGAATTTGTAGTAAACCTTTGCAAAGTTTCATATTGAAAACACCCAATAATTCAACCAAGCCTAAAGATCTCAATCCTGTGTTATCTCTTCCTTAAACTTATTGCCAATTCTAAAACCGAAGTCCATCAAGCATGGAAATTCTAATCTTTGACCACGATAAATAAAATATTAAAAAAAACAAGATAACTCCAAAGGGGATTTCAACGAGATACCTCGTCGTAATCCTTCTTATCAGACTTGGGTTTCTTCAAAGGCTTAGCTTTTCCACCTAAAAGTCCCAAAGAGGGAAAAAAGAAATCGATCAGATAAATTGCAAACCAAAGAATCTTAGTCTTTATCAACAGATCTGAATTTCAGGTTTCAAATCAATTAAATGATCGAAATCAAGAGTCTGAAGATGTAGAAAGAAGAAAAACGATACCTTGCTTGGTCGACATGGTTGCGATGCGGAGCTAGGGTTCGGTCTGAACACAAAAACGAGAAACAGAGGAACAGCGCACGACACGACGCAACACAACGCGACCTTACCCTCGCCTCACAATTATTCTTCCTCCCATTCGATTCCTTATATAGTACGAATATATATATATAGGATAGGCGTCACTGAATTTTCGGATTTCGTAAAATTATTCGTAACTGAATAAAGTACGATAAGTGTAATTTAAATTCTTTTTCTAATACTCTTATTTTTTGTATTTTAACTGTAATTATTTGATTTTTAAAATAAAATAATTTTATTATATTGTTACTGAATTAAATTATTATAAAAATATTTAATTTACTTTGAATTTGAATTTGATGATAATAGTATAACTATAAGAATAATATTTTGAAGAAAAGATCTGTTATCATAAGAATAATATTTATTGAGTTTGGGTTATGTAAGTTATTGCAGCTAGTTTTAAGTTATTTTTATTAGTTAAAAATATTTATTTTACTTATTTGGTAAAAAAAATGCTAGCTTCAAGTGTTTTTTAAAATATTATTTGAAATAGTATTTTTTAGAACATGAATTTTTAATTTTTAATTTTTTTATATTTTTTATTTTATTTTTTAATATATTTATGTAATTTTTCTGACTACTCTTTTTAAATAAATTATAATTTTATTTTTTTTTCTATTATTTTATATTTTTAGTTATTTCAACTGTTAGTTTCATTAAATATTTATTTTTTTTCCATCTATTTAATCTCCATTATTTCAATTGTTCAATTTTAATTCATTAGTTAACTTGATATATAATATTTCACAAAAATGTTTATGTGAGAGCCAAGTACTAATGTGGATGTGCATTATAGTATTATAGTGTTGTGTTTGTATTTCCATTGAATATTAGATGTCAAGTAAAGAGAGAAATTAAAATTGCATGATTAAACTAGTGAAGATCGAATTCGTGAAGCAAATTTGAAAAATGACAATAATAGAAATACAATGAAGTATAGTTTACAACGCATCATTCAAAAAACAATCTAACATCGAGAATCCCAGTAGTATACTACAACTTTACCAAAAGTGTAAGTTTATAGTTGTAGGAACAGAAATCTCATGAATTAGTTTACAGAAATTGAAGTGTACATACATTTGTTTTAGCCCACTCGTCTAAATGTATCGATGATGGAATATTCATCAACCATAAATAGTGGAAATTGATACAACGTTCAAGGAAAAACTTTCTTGGTTGCTATTAGGCAACCTTGGCTCTTCCACTATCACATGCAAGAAGAATGTTAGCTGCTTTGGTTGACCAAGTTGGGCGCTATTGTTTGATAGGAACGAAACAACATCTTGCATGGTTGGTCTGTCTGTCACATGATCTTGTACGCACATTAGTCCAATATGAATATACCTCAGTACTTCATCGGAAATGTATGATTTATTCAATGATGGATCTAACAATTCTAAAGCTCTACCTTTATTCCATATTTGCCAAGCCTAAAAGAATGCCAACATCCAAAAAGATAGTTAAGTTAAAAATTAAATTTGATGATCTAGTTATTTGTGGAACTTACATGTCCTATGAGATTGATTGATTTGAGTGGATACAATTATTATTCTTCATCCCACTTAAGAATCTCAAGTAGCAAAACACCAGAGCCATATACATCTGTTTTGACCGGCACAACACCATTGATTGCATACTCTAGAGACATGTAACCACTGAAAAGGAAAAAAAAAAGTTTGACTTTTAGTATTTGAACTTTGAAGAGAGTTATAAGTCTTGTAGACAATACTAAAGTAAATTAGTTGTTTTACTCACTATCTTCCTACAACTCTGTTTGTGTTATCTTCAGACCCTTTCAATCCAAATTTTTAGCCATGCCAAAGTCGGATATTTTGGATTCATTCCTTTATCAAGCAATATATTACTTGCCTTCAAGTCTCGATGTATATCACCTTTAGTCTTGAATATTTGTGTAAATAAACAAGTCCTTGAGCAATGCCTTCAATGATGTTGTGGCGTTTTTTCCAATCTAGCACGCTTTCTACTTTCATCTGCTTAAAAGTAAGAATAATATTTGTCATTAGACCATAAGTTCATCAAATCCAGTTTATTAAGATAGAAAGGATGACCTACCGAACAAATTCAAGTCCAGGCTCTTGTTGGACATTTACTCATAGACTAGTATTCTTTCATCTCTTTGGATGCAAAATCCCAAAAGCCTCACAAGATTAGTGTGTTGGAGCATGGCTAATAGCTTAGCTTCATTCTTGAACTCTGTTAGCCCTTGGCCTGAACTTCTACAAAAGTCTTTTTATTGCGATTTCTTGCCCATCAATTAAGTTTCCCTGAATTTATCACGGTATCAGATGCATATCAAGATAGTTTCAACTTTAGTATATGGAATTACCTTATAGACAGGACCAAAACCACCCTCTCCTAGCTTATTAATCTGGAGAGAAATTGTTTGTGGCAGCAATGATATTTTCTAAATTGAATACTTCAATCTCATTTGTTGTCTTCCCATCTTTCTTGTTGGCTTTTCCATAAATTCCCATTACATTGCCTCCAACTTCAGTCAGCAATTTCATTTGCCTCATTTTTCTATCCACTAATGAAAAAAAAAAGAAAATACAGTTTAAGTTATAAATCATGACAAAGCTTATAATATCTATACACAAATTTCTTTAAGAAATTACCTTTAGCTTTGTATTGTCTCCTTAAAACAAAGTACAGGTAGCAGAAAAAAGGTATTGCAACAGTTGCTCCAACACTAATGATAAACCATATCCACCACTTGTTTCCTGTGGCATAAACAGACAAAAAGTTATGAAATTGATTGTATGATTTCAAATCATTTTACTATATCCACTCTTTTTATCATCATACCTCGACCAAAGCATTATCCTTCCATAATTAGAAGACATTCTAATCACACCAAGAATTTCAAAAGTCAACACACCAACCGGAATATAGCCACTTACAGTTGCCATTGGAGATGCAGGCAACCCCAAAAATATTTTTCCTACTTTTACTGACGTTGTCCAATGGTTCCATGCCTTAAAAAAATTATCAATGTTACCTTCGTTATATTGACAGATGTGATTATTGTAGAATTGTACCCAAACATAATAAAAAAGTCTTGTCTGAAGGGCTTTGTCAAGTGCCACTATCCGGAAATAGGCATTGAGGTTAAGTATACTTTTTTTCTTGTTGTGCTATGTAACTTAAGGTGATGTGGAAGGTCTTCCCAATATAGTGTGGATGTGGAACCCCCTATTGCAAAATCTATGCAATCTAATATGGCATCTCCTAGTGATCGTGAAGATGAGTTGCCACCCAGGAAATTGTGCCATAAATAATCAGAAACAGTTTTAGCATCATCATAAGAAGTAAGAGAATAACTGAAACTTGCACCTCCTATTGATAGCATTACCTTTATCCCTTGCTTTTGGCAGTTTCTAATGTCTGTGGCAATTTAAAAGCAATTGTCCATAGCAGTTTCCAAACTTGTAAAGGAATGCTATGTTTACAATGGAGTAGTTCCCAGTTTCACATGTTTCTATCAAGCTTCCCTGCTCACTGTTTTGACCCAAATAAATGGCAATGCCATCAGCGTAAGTAATGTTTGGTAGGATGAGGGCTGTGACTAGGAAGAGAAGGAGTTGTATAGAGGAAGGATAAAGAAACCTAGTCATTTTGCTTCAATCCATTATTATTTTGTTACCTATGACGAGACTTATATCATCTAAAATATTCAAAGTTTCACCATTGACTTGTTACACATTATAATTTTCAAATAAGGTAGGTAATGATGTTAACAGGTCATGCGTTTTATTTCCACCAATCCATTATCGATGGTACTCCAAACCAGTCGGGCCCATTGAGCACCAGGCCTCCAAACACCAAGCTACTGTAAAAAGCCCTTAACACCAAGCCCAATGTTACCAAAATCAGAGCAGGACCAAAAAGGGGGTATATGATCAATTTTTAAAGTGAGTTAACTATATTTTAAATAAATAAATAAAATTCGAGAGTTGTATTTGTATAAATATTATACATACTTGATATTGATGAGGCAAAAAATTGTTAAACGAAACGTAACATAAACTATTATAGACACAATTACACCTTCTTATGTCATCCATAATAGGAACTAAACCATTTTTTACTCTATGAAAAAGAAGAAAAAAAAGTTTCACACAGATGTTGATAAATGATAATAGAATATTGACTTCTGACGTTTATCTTTTGCGACGATGAGTTAATCCACAATACCACAATAAGGATGGAGATTCCAACATAAACAACTTGTTATTTTTTATTCTATGATATTTTTTATTTGACTTAATTGTATATTTATGTTTTATTTTAATAAATTTGCCTCTATCTTTTCGTAAATTTGTTTTTTACTATTTTAATGGTACAATATTGATTCGTTTGCTAATTTACATTTAATATTTAACAAAAATACTAATACAACACTATAGTAGAGTGTTACGTCAAGTCGTGAACACATGTTAGATTTATCTTTTGTGAAAATTAGTTAGCACAAAGAGTTAATCCACTATACCATAACTGTGGATGGAGATTCAATATTATTTTACTGTTCATTCCACGATACTTTTTTTCCCAATTTGACTTAATTGTATTTTTAGACTTTTTTAATTTTTTTTATCAAATTGTCTCTATTTCTTTGTTCGCGAATTTGATTCCTACTATTTTGCTTGTGTAATTTTTATTTATTGTTAACTTAACATTCATCATTAAATGAATATATTGACGTGATAATGTAGTAAATTATCATGTTAAAGTTTTCATTAAATATTAGATGTTAATTTAACAAATAATGAAAATAGTACTGGACCAAATTTGAAAAATAAAATGAAGATGAAATTAATAACACATTACATATCAAATAAAAATAATTGGGATCATAAATCAAGTGGTGGTCCAAGACTAACTAATAATTTCTCTAATGCAGATGTAGATTAAAATAGTGAAAACAATAGCATACTTCTTCAATTACTAATTATGTGAACAAAATCCACTGCCGTAAAAACAGCCTCTCTTATGGTAGTAATTGATTCTAAATGCAATGGGCGCTCCTAGATCCTACGTGGTTGTTTGTTATGAGGAATCGCAACATAGAGCATACAGTTTTTATCACTAAACCAGTAAACCATGTGTCCAATCCATGCCTTTTTCGCCTCTTCATCTTTTCTCTTTGGTCATCAGTTTGACTCTTCATCTTAATATGTAAACTATGTAGTATGCACCCACGGTTTTCTCATATATTTGAAATAAAATAAACCTTTCATATTAAGATCCATAATTATGGAGACTATATGTTTTCATTTTTTTCTTGTTTCAATGGTCTAAAAGTGCATGCAAAGTACAAGTACAAACAAGCAAATAAAAGAAAAACTAGTGATCGACGGAATATGGACAACAGTTTCATCTTTCATGCCTTGGCAGTATGGCACTGGTCTCAATAACTTCGGAGTCTCCAAGGCCATTCTTTAAAAATTAATACAAGTAAAGACTTTATTCTTACACATATTTTAAAAAAATATTATACAAGTCATTAAATAATATTAATCTTTTACATTTTATTTCCTATGTTTTGTAGATTTCTTTTCCTTTTGTCATATAGTACAATAGTATTTTTGACTAATTATTTATATGAAAATGAGCTAAGTGTTAAGTATTTCTCATTGAAAGAGTGAAGAGAGGAGAATTTCACTCACCCTCAGTTAAGAATTCTAATTTTCAGGAGTATAATTGACAAAAAAAATATTGTTTTTGTTTCTTTCCAAGGTGAGATGTCGATAAGCCCGATGTTGGAAGCAACAAGGCCCAAAGTTGGTAGCACTTATTTCAAGTCAGAGTCGTTCTTGTTTGTATATATTAAAAATTGTTAAATGAACACCATTGTACTATTTAACACCCAAGAGAGCGAAAGAATAATGAAAAAAATAATATAATTATGATAAAATTTATGATATAACAACAAAAGAAAAATAAAAGATATTGAAAGAATGTTTAAAATGATAAGATGTTTGTGTATGATTACTCATATATATTTTGGACATCTCATCCCATCTCATTACCTAAGCATCATTTGCAGTTTTTACAGTTTGCAGCACACTGAGACAACTTTGAAGGGTTGGTCTGAGTGAGCAGCTAGACACACACACACATCAGCAGATCAGATCAGTAGTTAATTGCATTGGAATCAATTTCTCTCTTTCTGTCTTCTCTTCTTCTTTTCACTTCATCATCATTACAAACATGAATCCTCACCAGTAAGACACTATAATAACCATGGTATGCTCCCTCTCTCTATGTTTAACACATATGGTCAGAAGCATGTTGATTTGTTGGATGTTTCTCTGTTTCTATATTGAATTAATGCTTAGCTAGTTAACATACTAGCATTAGCAAAGTTAATGTTGTTAACAATGTCATTACTATTTTATAAGAATATGAGGATATAGTATGTGAGAATGTTATATATCATGGGAACTGATGGATAGAAAGAGGACTATGGTCCAAGAACTTGATAGTGAAAGGCCCAAGCACCTAAAGGATTTCGTTAACTAATTCTGTTAGAAAGTTGCTGAGTTGGCAAGATATCATTTGCTAGGATAGAATATGCTTGTCTGATTGTTAGCTACTTTCTGTTATTGCCATTTCCGAATTCTGTTAGTACCATTTTGGAATTCTGCAGCATCATGCTTATATATAGATGATGATGATAGCTTGTACTTAGGACAATTCCCTTCTCTTTCTTTATTTCTTTGGAATTATCTTAGAGTTTACTTGTGCAGATTCTAATGCCTCTGATGCTGCGTTCACTGGTGGAGCTGGCAACAGCACTAGTGTGTGAACCTACATCCACTCTCACAACAATTCTATATTACGGCAATTTGCTTCCCCGCAATCTTAACTTGGGTCGATTAGTGCGACGTGAATTTCTTCACCGAGAAAACCATTTCTTCCATTTTCTCACCACTATGCTCAGGTGCGTTTGGTAGATAGCAATAGCATGTCAGGTGCAGGTGTTTAGTAAAGTACTTGAATAGTTAAATTGGTACATGGAGTTGTTGAGGGAACCAATTTAATGCGTGTACTTTTTGAGGCAAGTATGGTAGCAGTGTCTTAAATGTAGATGATGTTTGAGGCACATTCGTTGATGTTGAATTTCCCTTATCACAATTTTATCTTTTTCATCTCTATTTTTTTGGGGGGTTCAAAGAAACAAAGTTTAATAACATTTTAGTGTTAGAATTGTACGTTTCTATTGTTGAAACAATGTTCAAGATTGATGTTTTCAATGAATTTACAACTAGCAGTTACCTTGGCTATGATCCAACTGAATTTTCGTGACAACAAATACATCTCGATCGCTATGACGTACCTTCTAAATTCTAGAATTAAAATACCACAAAAAATAGACTTAAATTTTAAATATTCAAATTGTTATTTACATTGAATGATTAGTCATGGAATTTTAGTTTATTTTTCTTTGGTGGAGAGGGTATTAATTTAGTAGCCCAACAAACATGAGTCCATCGTAAGTCAAAAAGATCTAGACCCAGATGTGCGTAACTAACTAACTAGAACTACCATATTTCACGTGGATGAGAATTTAAAAAGTATTAATGTGAAACCTAATTCTGCATAAATTCATAGTCAAATTTATCGTCATGACAAATATGCTAATTAGACATTTTTTTTATACACTATTTAAAACACACTCCCTTTACCCTCATGTTTGAAAATTTATTAAGAATTGCATGATTGAAGACTTCTCAATTATTGAAATTCATTAGAATTAAACAATCTAAGATTGAAAATGAAATATATTAGTTATATATAAAGAATTTTTAATGATACATTAAACAATAAAATAAAAAAAACTTCTCATTTAAAAACACATTAAATAATTAATGTTGTTTAATGGGTCTTTGAAAAATCTTCATGATTATAATGATTTATGCATTTTTCAAATGAGAGGCTTTTCATAATCTATATTTGATTATTTAATGTGTCATTGAAAATTCTTCATTATTATAACTAAGCCATTTCCTATTTAACCTTAAATCATTTAATGCTAATGAATTATACTTTGAATACGAATATTTATTTTAAAAAAATTAATGCCCATAAATGTAGTAAATGAATGTACAAATTTAAATACTTATAATTATAGAAATATTATTTTGTTTTAACTATTTTTTTAAAAAAAATTAATATCCATAAATGTAATAAATGAATGCACAAATTTAAATATTTATAATTATAAAAATATTATAATTCTGAAACAATTAATCCAGAATTATGTAAACATAGTTCCGAATAACTTAATCTACAATTATAAAAACATAATCCCGGATAGTGTGTTTCGTAAGGATAAGTTCTTGCTCTATATTCCGGATTTTCTATTCCGAAACCCAAAAAATAGTACTCCTAAATATATGTAGGCTTACGAAGAGTTGTTCCAGAACCCAAAAAGTAGTCCTAAAGGGTGTTTTTGTCCGTTTAGCTTGGTATGGGGTGCGGAAAAAAATGGAATGCAGGAAGTAATTGTCCCCAAACAGGAAAACACTGAATAAATTAATAAACAGTACTTTTAGCCCAACAAATATATGTGGCTATATGGGCCAAATTGTGAGCATCGTTAAGTCCAGGTGAGATGGCCATGATGGCAAGACTGTGCGCTATCATCTCTTCATATGAGCATCAAAATCAATCAACTAATCTTTCAATTTTAAAACGGGATACCTAGGTAAAATAAGATCTGATTACTACATGGCAATATTTAATGATATTAAGGGTCCGTTTGCAAAATTTATTTTAAAAATCATGGTTTGATAATCTTGTCCATTAGTACTTATAGAATGGAAAAATAAAATAAGTTTATCGGTAAGTTAAGATTAGATTAGCTTATGGTTCAAGTCTCTACTCTAACTAGTAATATCTAGTTCTCTCTCTCTCTCTAAAAAAAACCATAGCAAAAAAAATCAAATATTAATTAGTAACCCCTCATTATTAGTGGGACTCACATGCATCTCATGTTTTTCTTTTTATTTACATACTGTAGGTGAGGTAGTTTTAATGAGTAAAAATTTGAGTAAAAGTATTTAACTTAAATCTTAACACGTAATTTTCTCACCCCCTCCAAAGTTAAGAGTAAATTATATGAAAAGAAAGAAGTATTGCTAGCTACTAAATATTTTTAACAATCAAAATCGAAGAATGTATACATTTTTATTATAGATTTATGATACGTTGACATCAGGGTTTATTTTTTTAGAAAAAAATTAAGTGTGAGTGAATAGGTAGCCAAAATATTGAAATCACGTGGTATGGTAGATATAAGGAAAATTAAAGTATGATTTCCAATTATCAGTTTCACTGAGTGATTGCATCTCTTTTACAATTTTTCAACTTACCAGCAACAAAATCTTTTACTAGGCATAAACAACTCACTATAAGTCATATTAAATGTGCTTCAAATAATATTAATATATGTTGAGAACCAACCCACTGCCAGCTTGTCATTTGAGAACTTTACTCACAAAGGAGCTGACTATTTGACTAGTCTAAAACCTAACTTTCTAAATTGTTGAAACCAGCTCTCAATTTGATCTTTAGCAGCAAAAATTATGTTTATTATTCGGCAGTGGCATTATAATACGCTTAAATTTGCAGAAGGCTAAAAACATTCCCTAGCTAGACTCTCCTTTTTGACCGTAGCAGAGATTCCATTTGGACTTTGGAGTATAGGAGGCGAGCTAATTAATTAACCAAACTATTTTCTGGTTCTACCAGTAGCATTACCTTCTTACATCTAACATACCTAAAGTATCTTCATTCATTCTTATGTTATAATACCCACCTACGACCGGTACCACATGTTTTCTTAACTACATAAAAAATCTGCATAAGTGTTCGTTGATTTTATTTTCCATTTGGCAGAGAATTAATTACTACTTTGAAACTTGACCGAACATGTGTACCTAGTTAATTAGCATTAATGGGAAAGGTTAAGAAGCTAGTGTATGCATGATTTTGAGGGATTCATGCTAGTTCTAGTAACACCACTACCATTTTTTATTTGATGCACACAATCTGACTAAAAATAAGTAGTAGTAACGCATTCTCTAATATATATATATTTTTAATATATTTGCATCTGAAAAGTTCTTTTGGTATGAATTTTATTGAAAGTTAATGAAAAACATTTTCTAATGCTGTCATGCACTCCATCATTTATATTTTGTAACTTTTTGTAGGATATTTTAAGGAGTTTAATGTTTATGCAAGAAAAATAAAATAATTTTATATTGTTATTTAATAATAAATTATCGTTTAAATTATTTTAAGATGATTATTTTAAAAATTAATAAATTTATTATTTATGATTGAATAATTTTATAAAAAAAATAATTAGACAGGGCATATCATTTTTTTCTCTATTTTAAGTGTATTTCAAAAGTTTTAAGTAACAAAGTCTTGAGCTCATGTGAACTCTTGAGATAAGAATTTTTTAATCGATCTATCCATAATTTTTTGAAACTGTTATATTTAATCCTATTTATTCATTAATTAATTTTAATAGTTTTACTTGATCAAGTCTTCTGCCTTATATGTTATTCTGAATTCATTTCAGCAAATCCTGTTATATCTTTCAAGATTTTCACATTATTAAAATTCATACATACGACCGAATAATGCATAAGAGTAATGTTATGTTGACACATCTCAGGTTTCCAATTGTCTCACATATCTTTAAAGTAATAATAAACGAAAAAACTCATACTCCTTAATTACAAACGCACAAAGATCAGACTTGTACCCTTTAAGCTCATATTATTTATTATTTGAAAAATAACAGCAAGTTACAGCTGCAGTTTTCTGGCCACAGGAATTGTCTCCATCATATCCCAGCTGGCATAAGAATATATTGCTTGAACTTTGTTACTTGGCGTCCAAGATTTGTGTATAAAGTGACCGAGAACCAGTTTTAATTAGTAGAAGCTGTTCCATTTAATGCATGTATTCATGTGACAAGTTGATAAGCCATCATTTAGTATGTATACCCCTAGCAGAACCTCATAACAACGTAACCTCAAGTCATGCCCAAAAGTTCGAACGCTTTTGAGATTTGTATTATTAGTTATGGGCCTCATGTGTGAGAGAAAGCCTGAGTATTCTTGGCCACTAAGCAAAGTGATTAAGTGAACATTAAAAAAGGAACATAATAAGCAAAAATTTAAGAATAAAAGAAGAAGGATCAAGCCAAGGGTCACGCGCCTGTGCCTGTTTTTTAGAAAGTGTGTTGTAAATTGTAATTAAGCATCTTTTCAGCGATGGGGTCGTCACGCAAGTTGACTCGGATTTCTCTCTCAAATGAATGAGCACGCAAACGTAACTCGTTCACCGCTTATGTTACTTTGTGACATTTTTTTTCCCATGCCATTATGAATATTATATTGTTTAATTACTGAACAAGAAATAAATAATATTTGATTCAATCAATGAATGAACCATACGTGTCCCTGCCCCACATTTCTGCCTCAACTTTACGCCAACAACAACGTCGCCAATGCTTGTGACGTCTTTTATTATACGTCACTTTCTGAATCCCTCCCCGGAGACAGCCAGCAATCAAGTTAAAAGAGGCCAAAAACTTTTAAATAACCGAAATGATACACAGTTGTGTTTCTTGTGTATAATACCTTTAGTAATATTTCACATTTATCTGTGTAATGTTTACAATTACATTTCTAATTAAGTAGTATATTTCATATATGATATGATACGTAGAGTTGTGTATAATACCTTAGTGTTACATTATGATTGTGGTTTAGTTCCAAAGGAAAAAGATTATCAAGTTGGAAGCCTTAACCATGATAACAAACATACAATCCATTAATTTTAATAATGTCTTCTTACAGCTTTGGAAAGTGTAGTCTTGTTGTTAATTTTCAACATAATTAATAGTTCATGACCAAAACTTAAAATAAAGTTGATAAATTAGCTCTATGTATGCCATAAACTCCGGCCAGCTTTGGACTATCTATTACACATTTTCAATCGATGGATATACTTATTTATTGCTCCCATCGAACATGAGTGTACTTAATATATCACTATAGGTATTTATAGGCCTTTTCCCTCTGAGTTGATGGATACATATTTTGTAAAATAAAACAGAAGTAGATGTTTATCAATAGTACATAAGTAGATTAACAAGAACCATGCTATCCAAATTGCTCTTCTTTTATTAGCATTAGTATACTAGTAAATAATTTCCAACGCTGGAGCAATGCCATTTTATCTATCTGATAACTGTCACCCAAAATAGAATAGAAAAATGCCACTTTATAAAAGCTGTTTCCTTTTCCCTTTTCTTATGCACATGCATTTCGCAGAGAGCACGAAATTGACAGCTAACTTCCTAACTCTTTATTTTTCTCACAGCCTCCATTTAACTGTAAAAACACCTTCCACTTAAGACCCTTTTATTACCAATCTACCACTGTCTTGTTGATCTCACATTTGGGTTTCTTTTCTTGCTCGACAATCTTCGAAGTTCCATCATTAACCACATCATCCTAAATACGAGCCCCACATATATAAGGCTTATAATCATAGTTTCACAACATTTTAATTGGTTTATGTTGCAGACTTCAAATACCCTTTGTTGCTTGCTTATTACTCACACCCTTTTTCTCTCTAGATTTCCTAGCTCCTTGGGTGGTTTTTTGTGGTCTCTTTCTTAGTGTGGTTTCTGATTTTACCTCTCGTGAGGAGTTTCTCCATTTCTTTTCTTTAAGGCCTCCTCAATTTTGATTCTTGGAGTAACTTGATCTTCATTCTATATTTTAAGTTATATTTAACCAGAACATAGCATCTAAGATACCCAACAAAAGCCATTTTCCCTTTTCAACAAACTTGGTCTTTTCAGATTCTCGGACACAAATGTTTCGGTGGCTATTGAAGCCCAGGTTCTATTCAAAATGGTACAACACTAACCTAGACGCTGCTACTCTTCCTAATCCTCTCTGCTTTTTCTTTGTAACAAGTTTTTTTTTTCTCTTCTTTCTATCTAATTTTGTGTTGTATTTCACTTTGAAAAAAAAAGCTTGTCCTACGTGAAGTTTATGAAGACTCGGCTAGAGATTATACAGAATAGGAAGAAAGCGGAGCAGAAGTTAATGAAGAGTGACATTGCCGAGCTTCTTAAGAGTGGCCTTGACTACGATGCATATATAAGGGTAAGATTTTCATTGCAGTTTTTGAATTTTGCAGATGTATACTCAATTACTCATTTCATAATTTCATTAGATGGTTCACTTTCTATGAAAGATGTAATCTGAGATGCAATCAATTTTACGTAAACCTCTAAAAAAAAATTGGTAGAATTTTTGTGTCAACCCGTTTTATGCATATGGCATAGTGTTGTATGTTGTTCAAGTTACAACAGATGTTGACTCTTTGTGTTTGAAGCAGGCTGAACGGCTTCTGTTCGAGCAAAACATGTTGTCCTGCTATGAACTCGTTGAAAAGTTTGTAGGATGCATATCAGATCATGTTGAAGACCTAACTAAGCAGAAGTATGTTTCTCTACATATGCACTAGAATATTGTTCTGTTTTACTCACGTCCCATACATGCACAAAATAGCATATGCTATTTTCTCTATTTTTAATCAACTATTCACCTGTTGAATCACTGTTAGCATAACGAACCTGCGTTATGCAGTTTTCAATGACAAAGCAGATGCTCTAAATTTTGTCACATTCTCCAAAAGATTAATGAAACTAAACTAATGGTATTTAGGGGTTTTCTATGACTTCTATTATGCATTTTCTTGTCTTTAGCTACAAAGTAATAACAGGAGTTTATCTTGACAATTTTTAAATCTTATTGAATAGGGATTGCCCTGATGAATGCAAGGAAGCTGTGCCATCATTGATGTATGCTGCAGCAAGATTCGGTGATCTGCCAGAATTGCGTAACCTCAGAACATTATTTACTGAGAAATTTGGGAATTCTCTTGAACCTTGTATTAATAAAGAGGTAAATCAACGACTCCATTCTTATAACACATGCTCCTTCATAAATTGCAACTCTTTTTGTCGTTGATTACTAAGAAAAAATATTTTTCTTCAGGCCATCTTTTGTTTTTAAAGCTAACTTAAATAATAACTTTTCCTCAGTTTGTTGAGAAGCTGAGGCGAGATCCGCCTACGAGAGAAATGAAGATTGGACTACTATATGATATAGCACAAGAGTTCTCTGTAGAGTGGAATGACAATGCTCTGAGGCAAATACTTTATACACAATCGTCATTATGTGAAGTAAGTCTTTAGAATAATTGACTTGTTTGCTATGTACTCAATAGAGCGTTTGTTTAAGCAACAATATGAATTTGAACTGGTAGTTAGATTAATATATTATAATCCTCAAAGATAAAAGAAATCATTACAGTCTTGTACCACTGTGGATTCGATCATGTGACACATAATTGAGTCTTATCAACTCTTCTATGTAAACTGAAAAACAAAGTTATGTCACGTGAAAATTGATCAGACTATGATCGCGTGGTTGTCCTAGACCATGTAATAATTTCTCCAATAATAAAGACGGGTTTGGATAACTTGTCGATAATCTTCGATAACTATCATTGAATAATACATGGGCTGACCAGTGACCAATAATAATATATGAATTTCAATGCTACTGATTGCAGGAGAGGCCTAATCCCGGGGGAGACTTCAATACATCTAAAGGGAAAGAAAAAGACACAGACACCCTACCTCTTGGAAGGAAAGATTTCAATGATGACTCATTGATACACCAAAATAGTAGTGATGATGAAACAAGTACAGAGCTGTCATCCCATGATGGCAGAAAGGGTAGTAGTTCAAGTTCATTGGGAAGCTTTTCTGAGGATGAAGCTGAAACTAAGAGGCCAATTTCTTCCTATTGGATCATTCCACCCCCATACCTCAAACAAAAGACCAACACAGGTGAAAGCAATTCAAAGAAAACAACACATTCTGAGGCTGGTGGAATGAAATCAGGCAAAGGAAAACCTTATCCTTCTCAACAACCAGATCATGATACTGGCCAAAACAGAAGGCGTACAACATCACATGTCAGAGGAAAATCTCTTTCTTCTGAGCCAACAACTGCAGTGGAAACATCAAAGGGGCATACACGAACAATTTCCTTAGAATCAGGAATTCGCGGTGGTGGTTCATGGCGTGTGCATCCAAATCTACCCGATTATGATGATTTGAGAGCTCGTCTTTTAGCTCTCAGACAAAGATAAGAAACTTACAGCTTCACTAGCACCAGCATCAGATAGAACTTTCTCATTCTCATTATTGTTTGGTTTGATTTGGTTTGATTATCCTTTTATGTTGGCAGTCACGGGAATTTATGTGATCTAGGTCATTTTTTTATGTCCTGTCTCAGCATATGTAGACATTTAAGATAGTTTCTATGATTCATTATCTATATATCATGTTTAGGATTCAAATCACATTATTGTATAGCTTAATGATGTCAGATTATAGGGTCACCCTCGGGGACTAGTTCCTATATGTGTACATAAGAATTTTAGGATTTAAAGTTATATATATTGCAAGAAATTCAAACTCCATTTCCTCTCTCTATTTTTGTTGTTGTTGTTGTTATTGTGCCTCTCTATAGGAGAAAGTATCTATTGTGCCTCCGTAAAATCATAATAATGAAAGAAATGCAGAAGATCTTTTCTCGGAGTTAACAACTTTCAGCTTCGGTATTGCCTTTTTATTATCAAAGAGTTAATTCAGTTGGACAATCTGAGTGAGTTATTGTAAATTTCTGGTGCTCGAATTCAATTTCCAGTAATAAAAAAAAAACTGCCTTTCTTTTTTTCATTAGGATATGTAATTTCCGCTAAGGTAAATGTCAGATTACATGCACGGATAAAATGGTTATATGCGAGAAATTCGGACATGCATTTAATAACGTGTTAGGGGCTAGACAACATTTTACATACGAGTATGAGAAATGCAGTATCTTTTCAAAATTTGACTTTAAATTTGAAGTGGGTTTAACAAAGAAAAGTGCATGCATTTGTAGCTTCTTTTAACCCAGGATATTCCCTAGATGAGACTATCTAGGTAGGTGTTTGATTTAGAGGAAAGAAATGAAGTACATGAAAATATAAGAGAGAAATAATTTGAAAAAAGAGAAATGGAGTAAAATTAAGATGATATGTTATGTTGTTTGATTTAAGAGAAAAATGTGAGAAATGATTTTTTTTATAAAAAATGATTTTTTGACGTATAAAAAAAATTAGAAATTGATTTTTTATATCAATTTTTTTTTTTTGCCTTAAAAATCGATTTTACTACAACAGGAAGGATGAAAATTTTAAACTGCACCACCTCATTTCCATCTTCGATCTTTTATTTCTGCCTGCACATTCGAACACAGCCTAAAATCTATTAAAATAACTGATATCTCTTAACAGAATATATCAATAGTTAAACATCCAAAATCCTTCTCTTGCCTTTTGACGGGCTAGACACCCTTTCTAGTTCTGGCTTTTGCTTCATGTACCTCCCTATTTGCTTCCTGCACCTTGCTGTTTGCTTCCCTCACCTCCCAAATTTTCAAAATGGCCATAGTAACCTTGTCTTCCTCAATTGTCCATAGATTGTTTTCCTCACTTATCCATGCTTGAAACATTGTCTTGTTCACTTCCTCACATTTTCGTGGCTCAGGTTCACTTGCACCAGTGAGTTGTTAGTTGTGTTGTTTTATACCTTTTGTGTTAGCTTATTATAATCGGATTGACTTATTTGGATTGTTTTTTAGAAAATGAAGTTTTAGGATAGGTCCAAATCAATTAATCCATAATTAAATCTGTAAAAGTAACATAATTTCATATCAGACAATCCAGATTTGTTGTTATACAAATCCAGATCAATGAATATGGAATGGTGTAATGATAGTATCGGATCGAATAATTCAAAAATATAACATATTTTCATATTTGATAATTTGGATTTGTTCTTATACAAGTACAAATTTATTGATTTGGAAATTATGTGTATTTGTTTATTAGTCGGAATCAATCAATCTGGAATTGTGCAATAATAATTCAGGATTGTTTGATCCATTTTTGAGATTTTGTATTTCCCAGATCAACTAATCTGAAACTTCAAAACATCAATCCAGAATAGTCTGATCCAAAAATTATATTATATTTTAGATCAAGGAATCTGAAATTGATATTTTGAAGTTTTGAATTATTCAATCCGATTTAATTTATTTTCATTTCATTGCCTTGTCTGGAAGGTTGGTTTAGGATATTTATATTAATTTCAATTATTAATTATAAATTGGTTTGAATATGTTTGATAGTTTTTGTTCATTAACTTACATTTGTTGCTTCTGAAAGGTTTATATGGAAGACGATTTTGTGAGAAAGATATCAGATGAAGTGGATATAGAGGTTGACATGGATAATAACATTAGAATAGATGAAGATATTCATAAAGATTACGGACAAAAGACTATAAAAGTTGTTGATTGTAACAAAGCATTTCTAACACCCCATTTTTTGAAAAATAAATTAAAAATATTTTAATTAAAAATAAATAGAGTTTTAGAAAAATTATGAGGTTTCTATAATTAAATAAATCAGAAGAAATAATTTTATTAATTAAAATAATGATTTGAAGGAAAATAAAAAAAAAGATATTTTTATTTATTCATTTGATAAGGAATAAAATATAATTCCTTTTTATAAAATAATAAAAAAATAGAGTAAATAATAGACTAAGAGTACTCTAGCTATAAATAGATATATTATGTCAGTTTTTACATTTTATGATACGTCTCTACACTGTCTCTTACTCTCAAATTTGTTTTCCCTTTCTCCTCTTCCAAAACACTCTCTTTTTCCCGCATACACTCAAACTTATTCAATAAAACTATGATCCCAGATTTGTTAATCGTTGGATCGTTGTGAAATTTAAACGCTAGGTTCATAACTCATTTTTGCACATCTCTCCACCATTGGGATTTGTGGAATTATGTCTGTGGCGAGAGAAATGTTCCTCACATGGAGTTCTCTTTTTTTGGTAGACACTCAAACCTGTCTAGTACAACTACAATCCCAGATTCTTTAACTGTTGGATCATTGTGAAATTTGAACATCAGGTTTGGAACTCGTCTTCACACATCCCAACCATTGGTATTTGTGAAATAATATCTGTAGTGAGATAAATGTTCCTTGCATGAAGATAGTGAAATGAAGGCTTCAATCTCTTCTTCTTTTCTCTAATGTTGGGAAACTCTAGCAGTGCAAACAGAGGAAAAATTTGAGAAATCTTAGCAAACCACAAGAGACGTTGCTATTACTGTCAGACTACACATGTGAGTCCACTTAGAGGTAAGGGATGGGTTTATCACAATTGGAGTTAGAATGATCATGTGTATGGATCATTGGAGGATTAAATTGGGGTTTATTTTGTGATGTTTATTGTATGTGTGAGGTCATGTGTATTGTAAATTCATAAGCAATGTCTACATACAAAAGTTGTTTTAGGAGTTGGACTTGAATCAGGAAAGTAAAACCTTAATGGATTATTCGGAGTCTAGACCTTGGGGATAAATATACTTGGTTTGAGTGCTCCTTTAAGTTTATGTTGATCCCCATATAGTTGAAACATTATCACAAAACGTAGTGATCCTGACTAGTCACCTTATGATTTTATTTAGTAATAGTGACCTAACATACATATTGTGTGGTGTGTCTTATTATGTACTCCTAAGTGTGCTAGTGTGATTTTTTATTGACATGATACCACATTGCATATAAACTTGAATCCTAATATAATTATTGTAGAACATCTATGAATTGTTTATCATGAAATTGATGAGTGTTGTTATATCTTGACTTAAGTGTGTAATTTATGTATAATATAATTGGTGATTGAAAAAAATTTAAATGATAAAGTAATAAAATAAAGTGAATTATATTGAGTTGAACTAAGTTATAAATATTTTTATAATGTATTTTGTTTATATTTGTGTTGATTTGTATTTTATTTAGAAATATGATAACTCACCGTATGTATTATTATTTCTGCACGTGAGTTTTAGTAATGTGAAAACTATCATCTTCACATGGAGAACTTCCGCATTACAATGTGCACGTGATTTTTCTTACTGATGCTTTGAATTTGCTGATGCTGTGTCTCTTAATATCCCAACAGACAATACTGGCATGTGAGATTTTGGTCAACACTGTCTTCACAAGGTAAGCTTAAACATTGTCATTCAATTAGCCTTATTAGTGGGGTCGTAAATCGTAAGATTGCCTTTGCCTTGTCAACGATTCTCTTACTTTTATCATTTCAATAATGGACTGAATGAAGGACTAACCACAAACGCTCTGCAATCATGGGATGAAACCTCAAAAGATGTTGGTCTCCCGTGATATATGTATGCATGTATGTATAAATTTAAATTATATAATTAAAGTTTGAATGGATCAATGGGACGCGCCACGACGGCCACATATTCTGAGATTATATATTATTATGTTAGGAGCTGGTTCCAGAATCAATTGTAACTTGCAATGATTGTATTATTATGATCATTATTGTGTCAGTGGGTAAAAACAATAACTTATGTTTTCGATCAGAATCGTGGCTAAAGGTTATTCCATTTTGTATAATTGTCCCCCATCAAGTCTTGGATTTCATTAGCAACGTTCAAAAAAAAAAAACTCAAAATTAAATTAAGGAAATTGAGAAACCCAAATTGTAAATGTCTGAGAAAATACTTTCTCATTGAATAATATAATCTTTTTCACTTGTTTATTATAAATTAGTAGGTTTTTAATTTTCTTATCTCTCTTTTTGGATAATTAATTTAAAAATCAGAAAAATGTAAATTTAGAAAAAGATACGAAGTAACAAAACCACGAATTCATCTATGATCTTTAAATATAGGTTTCACGTTTTACCTTCTGTATTGTTAATTAAACAACATATATCGTAAATCCAATATCTCATGAAATTCTCATCTCCACATTCTTTGTTTTTTTTTCTTCCTTTTTTCACTTTCCCCCCTTCCGAATTAATGGTGCATCAAACTTTTGAGAGCATAATGTGAATTTATATATAAATAAAAATAATTAATTTCATATTAATTAAGAAAATTAATTAATATTATTTAATTTTAAATAAAAAAATAAGAGTATTTCTAAAATATGTTTCATTGAAACTTGTTATCATAAATAAATAAATAAAAAGTTGAAAATAAAATTAGAATTAAATAAAAAATGTTTTAGAAATGATAATATTAAATAAGACAATATTAATTAGATTTATTTATATTTAAGTTTAACTAAGAGTATTTTTTTCTTTTATATGAGTAGAAGGAGAGTATGTTTTTTCTTTTGTTGCGAGAATAAATCCAGTTTCACTTTTTTCTCCATCAACTTCGCTTTCCCCCTTTATTTCCAAACAAATATTATAATTTTTCTTTGAGCTAGGATGGGTCAAGGCATGGAGTGGTGACTGTTGAGATAGATCAACCTTGTTTTCAATTAAAATTGCAACCAAAGGTTATTCCATTCTGTATAATTCTCCTCATCAAGGATTTGATTAGCAATGCTGAAAAAAAGTTGTAAAAAAAATGATTAAAAGTTGGAATACAGATAATAAAGACTAGTTTGGTTTTAAAATATCTTATTTTATTTTCTAATTTTTAAAATAATAAGGGAAAATATAATTGTATTATTACTTTATTTCCTATTCTTAAGACTTGTATACAAATTTTTGAAAACATAAATCCCCTCTTTAGTTTTAACTATTTCTTGTAAAAATTGATATTTTTTATAATAAAATATTTTTCAAACCAAATAAAATTAATTAATACTTTTTCATTTTTCATAATTTTATATATACATTTTTAAAACAAAATATTTTATATTTTATAATTATTTATAAATATAAGAAATAAACAAATAAATTATTTTTTAAAAAAAAATAAGCGTGTCATAGTTTTAACGTTCTTCTCCCTTACTTGGGTATTTAATTAAAAAAAAGCAAAATATAAATGGAGAAACGATAAAAAAAAAAAAAAATCACCAACTATTCAGTGATCCTTACAAACAACATTTCTCATAGATTTCATCATGGAATTTTCATCATCCCATTCTTTTTCTTTTCCCCTTTTCCCCTCTTTATGTTATCTTCCCATTTAATGGCTAAGCAAACTTTCGAAAACTATGTGAAATAACACTTTTTTGTGCATGAATCATTTTAGTTTTACTTTTTCTTAATGAACTTCAATTTTTCCAATTATTTCCAAACAACGCTAAAATAACTTTCCAAAGAAGCAGCATAGTGCGGTGGCCATTAAAAAATAGGGTAAGAAAAGAGAAATGAGGGAATAGAGTGGGCCAACAAGGTTGAGTAGCACACAGTAACTTTAATACATGAATTCAAAAGCATGTCAAATTGAAACGAACGCTTGTACAAATGAAAGGACCATATAAAGGGTAAAACAGATTTAAAAATTGAAACTACATCCTAAAATATAACGCTAAAGCCCCGACCAATTATGTTTATTTATAAGGTGGCCTTATAGTCTTACACTGAACCAAAAAACTTGTGCATCAAAAATACATAAAAAAAATTCCTCAAATCGTTGCTTATTTCCAGGGTTTTCTTTTGTTTTGAACTCCCTATGAACCCCAAAACGCAAAAGCTACTATTGCGGAACCACATTGTTTATAACATTCTGGCACATCAAATACATAGGGTAGGACTTAGGTGTTTCAATCAGCAATTTCTCTACATAAACTAATTTTTTTTATTTATTATTTATCTTTCTCCAATGTAACTTACTGAACAAACCATACCCCATGTGACAACATAAAAGTACAGCCACGAAACAATTTCAAAAAGCCATATAGTAGCAATTTCATTTGCTGACATCACAAGGAAGTATTAACATTGCTGGACTCTACTATTTTTCACTCTTTTTGTTGATCCTATCCTGTTGTAAGTACGTGCTGTGCTGAGGTGGTGGTGATGAGTTGATAAAAAAGAAGGGTATGTTATGTTGTCATTATATAAATAGCCTTAGTGCATGCCTTCAAACACCTTGGTCCTCTAAACCATTTTATGCTCCCAAGGTTCTCTGTGCTAGTTCTATACACCATGAACCTTGAAAATTGTCACTGTCTAAGCACCATAAGAAGCAATAGCAGTTTGAGTTGGTCAAGTTATGAGAGAATTGGCTACGATCCCATTGTGTGTGTCAACAAATTTGTGACCAGATTGAAGATGGGAAGCTGGAAAGCATTGTGGAGGAAGATCAAGAGACAAAGAAGGAGATTCTTTAGACCTTCACCTGTGTTTCATGTCCAGTATGATCCTACCTCCTACTTACAGAACTTCGATGATGGCTATTCCACCGACCAGGATAATGTTTCTCGGTCTTTCTCAGCTCGATTTGCAGCACCCTCCAAGATCTTTGGGAAAATTGAAGTGATGGAGGATGGAGAATTGGAGATAAGTCATAAGAGTAACATGGTGTAATTTTGAGTTCCTTTGGACTCATTTTCATTTTTTTTTCGATGAATTATGATGCATTGTACAAATGTTGAGACATCTAGTTATTAGTTAATCTCTTTCACTATTAGATGCTATGGAAGTTAAGTTCTATCTGATCTTTTCATTTCTTTTACCTGTCACTGTTTTTCATCTTTTTCATATGGAGTAGTAGGCGTTGATGATAGCATTGTTGGAGATATACAATGATTAATGATATGACCAAAATAGTATATATAAGTAAGAGACAATCTTCACTCCATGAACTAGCTTTAGGGTTGAATTATATCTAATCCCTAATTCTAAGAACAACTTTTTTCCATGGTGTTTGGATGTGCTCTTTGACTCATTAGCTAAAACTTTTGAGTCAGGGTAGTGTCAATCCATATGTATAAAACAACCTTTACTATAACAATAAAGATACAAGTTGCAACACATCGTAAGCAGAGCTGAACATATTTGTTCCTAGTTGCTGAAAATTATAACATTACTACATTGTTGATGGTTATAATTGAAAAGCACATCTAACCTCCAGCTCACTTGTAACTTGATAGTGAACTTGAGAATGATTTTTTAAGTTCTCCTTGTTAGGATTTTACGTGCTTAAGGTTGAGCACTATTGTCTTCATTACTTCTCTATGTTCTAACATTGCAAGATAGTGACAAAATAGGATATCATTATTTCTCTTGCACAAAATTCCCCCACTATTGATCAACCAAAAAATCATTAACCAACATGTATGGTGGTCCACAAACTCCAGGTATTACCATAATATCTGCCTATCCAGTAAAAAGAAGTAACTGCAACAACCATGTGCTCTGTCAACATGATGTGCTAGTGCTATCCAACCTTCTTTCACTTGTCCCTCTTAGAATTTATTTCCTCTTTCTTTCCACCAATCTGCTTTTTTTTTTTCTTTATCTTCAGCTTCTTTTTCAACGGAATCTGAGTCTTCTTCTATTTAATGTTACTCCAGGGAGAAAAGAATAAAAAATTGGAATGGCAAAAGTTGTAGGGGCTATTTTCTTGCATCCTAATTCGTTAACCCTTTTATCTAACCCCATCACCGATGCGTTTCAGACTGGTGCAGTGGGGCACATGAATTTTAATGTTTGTCCTTGTGCTACCATACCTTCCTATATCCTTTGGACCAAACTGTCCAACCATAAATGTTTTTAGTTCACCCATCAAGTAGGTAAATAAGGGGCTTCCAAATTTGGAGACAAAGCCTCACTATAGTTCTCCATAAATTCACTATATAATTAAGAATCAAGTGAGGCTTTCAAAGATACCAAAACCCAGTTTTCTGTCATATCTGTCTGCTACATATGTCTCTTAGGGACACACTGGCACTCATATAATAACATTAGGTGCAAGAAAGAAAAATACTCAACCAAATGGCAGATCAAATAAATGCAACAGAGAAACCTATAATTGGTTCTCTTGCCACTATAATTGGCAGCTCATATCTACCAAAGTTACCAAGATTATTGTCTTATTGATTGATTGATATTGGGCAAGGATGAAATTTGGGACATCTACTCTAAGCCCCAGGTACGCACCCTCTATTGATGGAACCATTCACTTTGGTGACAATGGCATGCATAATTGTGATGTGTGTAACATGAATACATTTTTGGATTCCCTCAACTCAATTGCAGTGGAAACTTATCCTTGAACAATGATTTACCATAGGAAGCTAACAAGATCTAGCAGTAAACAGTTAGCCAAAGTTTGAAATCTGAATCAGATTTTTACCCTAAAAGACATGGATCAAATATCAAATAACTAAATTGCTTATATTTTATATTTAGTGAAATTTGAATTATTTGAGTATTTGATAGAATATTTATGATGTTTACCGTACTTCCAATGGGCCTCCGATATGTCATTTTCTACTATCTCTACTGCATTTATTCCAGATGACTTTTTTAAAGTTACTCCAGACACGTTCATGCCTGGTCGTTTGTTTTGAGTATTCCATGTCTTTTTATATATTGTAAATTTGTAAATATATAAATTAAAATGAGACAGAAACCAATCTAGATAGATAGATATAGCTCAAACATTTGAAACAATTTTTATGGAGTCACTAAAATCTTGTCATATTTTTAAAGATTTTCCTATTAGTTTTATCATTCTATGTAATTTATTTTCAAATACGTTTTTTTTTTTAATTTTCCGATGTATCTAACTAAATATGTAATATAGTTAGGAATCTTGATAAATTTTGAGGGTATCGCGCTAATGCGGCTGGTCCAGTAGCAGCAAGAAATTTCTGAAATCCCCAAACTCGGAAACAATTATTATGGTTAATTATACGCACTATAGATTAGTGTATGAACATACTGTAATATCTTTATCATTGAAATTTTCTGTTCACATGTACACAGCTGTTATTTTCTCAGTTCAACAAAGTAAAATTGTTTTGTATAAATCCTTCCTTTTTGTAACCGTTAAATTACATGCACTGAAACACAATGGTAAAAATATTTTGTCTGATTATACAGTAAAAAATTTCAGTGTATTGTAGCATTATTTGTTTTCATTAGCAAAAATTGGTTGTAAATGTTCACCATGGAAGTCATAATCTTTGCCACATGCAATGCTACCAAATAAAGTTATCATCTGAGTAATTTTTCAATGTATTGTAGCATTATTTGTTATCGTTAGCAAAGATTGAGTCTAATTGTTCACCAAGCAAGTCATAATCTTCGCCAGATGCAATGCTACCAAATAAAGTTATCATCTGAGTGAACTGTCACCTATTCTAATAAAAGTGTTCAAACTTCAAACCTCATATCGTGTAGAAATGATTTCCATTAAGGCCTGTGTTATACTGTGTGGCTGCATCATTGAAGCATCAAATTGAAATGATTTTAGCTCTGCTCTCAGACATTCATAAAATGTATCAAATATATAATGGCATCTACAATGCAAACAATTCGACAGAAAGATGAAATGCCTAACGCAACTCTGAATTCAAATTAAATCATAGTCCTCAAAGGTATAAAAGCAAGTAAGAATTTACAACAAAATTATTTGGGAGCAGACACTTGCCCAAAAGGGGAATTGAGGATATTGCAAGTACTCAAACTCAAGTCTCAAGCAGCCAGAACTACATCAAGGAGGTACCACATACAACAACCACTAGATAAATACTGCAATCTATGAAAACTCCTCTAATGGCCTGGTAGGTCACCAAACCCCTCTCCATAAGCTTCACTGCATCACCCCAATTGTGTCCATCTCCAGTAGCTTTAACTTTTTCTCCCTCAGTTTCTTCCAAGAGACTTGCCTTTCCACCATATAGGCGAGCAAGCACAAGTGTAACATCAGTTAACAAGAGTATGTAAAGAGGCCTTGAAGCCAAAACTCTCTCTGAAATCATGTAATAAAAAACTACCAGCAATGCTATTATCAGAGAACTGAGAGCACGTGTGGGCTCAGAAGCTAAAATGCAGATATTCAGCTCTCTTGAAGAGAAAAAAGTGGCGTTATGCCTGCGAGGTTTCTTTAGCTGTTGTGTGTCATGTGCTGAATTTTTTGTGTTTGACGTGACAGAAGGTGGTTTCATTTTGGAAGCATTTCCCTCAGACACTTGATTGCTGGCTTCTGTAATAGTATCAGAATCCTGTATAAGAGGTTCCTCTTCGGGGTTGAAGTCGAAATTTTCCATGTTTGAGTACTTAAATCCACCCTGATGTCTTAGTCTTGCTGAAGAAAGAGAGGCACTACGTTTATTTTCAGCACCGCCTGAAAATCCCAACGAATCCAATTAAATGTAAGATAACTGCGATAAGCAATATGTCGATTCCAACAAAAAAAAAATTACTGACAATAAAAGTCACTGCAAAAATGGCAGTGTTAACAAAGATATGCGGTAAGGGGAATATCAATGGAAAAATATATCTAATTTTGTCAGGTAAGTCGGTGATGCTAAAATGAGCACATGTAAACAATCTTGCATCTTACAAAAATACCAGTTACAGAGTTGCAGAGTTCATAACTGGATTCCTTGAAGATACAGTTAAAAGTTAAAAGTTAAAACCACTTTACAAGGAAAGTCTGTGTTATCACTTATCATTATCAAAATAGATTCTCCTAGATGTTTTACTATTCCATAACCATAGACAATTGTCGAGGTAATACATCTTGATGGCTAAGGAGAGAGGGACCTTCATTTTTTTCCTTCAAGTTTTCCATTTATTCAAACTTCCTCTTCTCCATTCTATTTCTCCTTATTATTCATTTTTCCATTAATTTTTGACATTTGAAGAATGGAAATCAATTTAAATTAAAGAAAACTAAAGCATGAAACATGAGTATCTTGAGTATCAATCATATATCCATGCTTACTTGCAGCTGGCCATAGTAACAACTAACAATGCAACATATGTCACTTACACACTGGTCACAATATTTTCTACAAGAATTTCATGTTTCATATTCTATTAATGTAAAAATTGTTACACAGAGAATCATAGTATGTTTGGAAACACGTTGGGCACTGTTTTGGACACGGATTCCCAACACAACTAATAGTTGCTTTTGTGTTGTCTTTGACGTGATTTTGCACTAAATGTGGATCCCAGATGAAGATCCAAATACGCACTCAATAATTTTACTATATATGACAATATGATATATATAGTTGAATGAAAATGTAAAAATTTTCGGATGTACATTCAAATTAAATTTAAGTCACAATTAACAATGGAATCTCCTTGAAAGTATTGCTTAACCTCCAATCAAGCATCATAACGTAGCAATCTCAAAGGAATGGAAAGCAAACTACAAATCCAAAGTACATTTTTTTCAAACCCCTTCCAAAAGAAAAATAAAAGTCCAGATTTTTATGACACCCTTTAGAAAATTATGAGCGTCCAATCAACCAACAAGATTAAAAACATTGGGTGGGTAGCAATACGAACCAGTGAGATCTTCGTGGTAATCGGCGAATGCAGACAACGACTGAGGGCGCTGGTGGCGAGGGGGAAGATGCTGCTGCTGATCATCTGAGTTAGAATCGAAAGCTGCGACCGACAAGGATTGCGCGTGGCGAGGGATGTGGGGGTGGGTTGGGGACGACGCCGAAGAGGGTGGTGTCGGAGGAAGCGCATTGATTCGACCCGTTATTAAGGCCATGCGATCTGAACCTCTCTCTGCAATTCTTCTTCTCCTTCTTTCTTCTTTTCCTCCTCCTCCTCCATCGTTGCTCGCCATCTTCTCTCTCGCTTCTGAAATTGTAAATTTCTGGTATTTAGGTGACGAGAATCTTTAACGTTTCCCAGAATGAGTTCCGGAAACGACGCCGTTTGACAAGGCCTTTTTCTCAAGTTATAGTGGCCACGTACTCACTATGAAATTATTTCACTACAACATTTTTTGCAATAAAATAAGGTAAAGGATTCTCTCAAGTCACCAAAATGTATGTTACATATAAAATGTTTCAATTAAAAAACAACACCAAAAACACTTGGGAATGATATCGGGTTACTAAAATTAAAAAGTATTTAAATGATAATCACTTATTTTTTTATAATCATAATGAATGCAGCTACAAATAATTTAAAATTTAATAAAATAGTTGCCTTACGTAAAAAGTATTGGTCACTTAAAAAATATAATAATGTTTTTCATTTTCATTAAATATATAGATATATTAGTGTTTGAACTTTAATATAAAAAAAATCTTAATTCAATATTGGTTGATTAATTTTATATAGTGTGTTGGGTAAGGTGCTCGAAGATCTTATAAGCTCTTTTGACTATCTTTATATAAGTTAGTTTGATCAAATATATGATTTTGTTTTAGCACGCATGTTATAACTTTTAGCTTTAACACATACGAGTGTATTGTTACATGTGAAGATTTTTTTTATAATCATAGTCTTTAACTCTTGAATGAGACTTCAAAATATCCAAGAAGTTTCAAATTCTTTTAATTACCTAAGAAACTAATATTTAATTTGAGGTCTCATATTTAAGATTTTTCATCCCTTACTAAAGAGTATATTATGTGAGAAATAAATTCAAGTCATCCAAAAATCATGTATTCGTTGTCGACTAAATTACATTCATTAGGTTTAAATTGAATTTTTTTTAAAAGAAATGATGCATATAAAATTCTAAGATCATAGTTAGGATAGTTAAAAAAACCAATTCAATAATTGGTTGATTAATTTTGTGTTCTACAAAAATGTTGTGTTGGATAATGCACTCGAGAAGCTTATAATCTCTTTTAATTAACTTATAAGTTAATTTGATCAAATATATAGTTTTGTTTAGCACAAGAGTTTGTAACTTTTAACTTATTTTCTGAAGTAGTTTATAAAAAATTAGTTTATCAACTTCTCTCCCCATTCCATTTTTTATCCTCATTAATTTACTTTATATTTTTTAAATCAAACAATTAATTATATTCATTTATATCATTTTATATTTATCAACTAATAAATTAGATAATTTTATCAAACACTTCCAAGTTATAATTCAATCAACTAACTTATAAATTTTTTAAGTTTTCATATCACTTATAATATTCAACTGGCTTATAAAACTAATTTTATCAAACACGGACAAGTGAAGTAAGAGTAAAAACTTGCTTATAAAACTTTTTGAACACACCAAACAACTAACTACACAAAAATAAGTAATTTTTGTAAAAAAAAAATGGTGGCCAACCTTTATATTTTATTTAATTTAAATTTTGGTCTGATATTTTATATTTTATTTTTCTAAAGTATATCTTAGATTTAAAAAAAGTCAAGTCATTGAGTTATTAACTTGTACTTGACTATATAAATTGCGATTGACCACTTGGTTAAAACCAAGATAATGATGTCTAGATGCAATTAAAAAAATTGACAAGTATTTCAAGACCATTGACCAATGTGACTCTCTTTTTTTCAATGATGTTATTTATTTGATTTGGAAATTTTTATGCATAATTAAATATATTTTTTGCATCAGTTAATTAATTAATAAATGTTAGCATAATTTTTTAAAACAAAATGAACTGTTAAAAATTGTGGTCATGGTCAAAATGTTATATAATATTTTTTTGATACGTAAATGTTATATAATATGATAATATAATCAAATTATAATTAAGCAAAAGTCACTCTTCATTTTTGTTAGTTTTTATTTATTTATGATGGCGGTCTAAAAGAATTATTTGTTGCCTCCTTTATATATATATATATATATATATAAATAATTGAAATACTTCCATTTTTATTGAACCAGCACTGCCAATATTATAGATAAGGTGGGATTTAGATGAAAAAAATCTCTCAACTACTAAATTTAACTTGTTTTTATTTGGGATTCAAGAAAAACTCGCAATGAATCTTATAAGAAATAAGGGGAAAGAAACATAAAAAAAAAATGTAAAGGAGAGAACTGATCAATGATCATACTATATTACTATTACCTCCTGATGTGAAATCTTGGCTTTAATTTCGAGTATCCCAAAAATCGCAAGAAACATTTACAGATTTATTACAGAAAAAGGAAAATTACATATTTATAAGCATATATTTTTATACAAGAAAAAAGGAGGAATTGGAGAAAAATATATTATGCACAGTAATTTGTTTCCTATAAATTCATATTATTTAACGTTATTGGTGCCGTATTAAATGAATCATTAATATTTAACTGTAATTTTATGTTTTTTTTCTTTTTCCAATTAATGTTTAACATGAGTTTCAAAGCAAGCACATTCAAATATGATGGAAAGGAGACAAATAATATTAAAAAAATATTTTTTTTCAAGACTCGCATTTTTTATATTCTACTTTTTTTCTTTTTCATCCTTTAAACCAAATACATCCTTAATCTTATTTGTTATCCAATTCCGCCAAGCATTCCAATTTTTCACCTCCCCTTTCTCTTCAAATCATCCCCATTCAAGGTATTTCCTTAAGAAAAAAAAATTATTTATGCAAAAAGTTATGCTCTCTCGGTTCATATATATATATGTATATGTATATATATACCCAATTAGCTGATTTATAAGATTAAGAAAATAATTAATTTAATTAATAATAATAAATTTATTTTAAATTCATATATTTTTTTTCAAAATTATTATTGTAATTAATATTTCTTTTTCTTTTAATTGATTGTCAATATATTTTATTTCTTTTTTAAATTAGGAATATTTATAGTATAAAAATAATTAATAAAAAAATATTATAAATTGAATCTTATAAAAGGAAATAAATATTATTTTGAACTTGGATGTTATATATAAAATCAGAGCAATAAAAAAATGTGAAATAAAATGACTAATTTGGTAGAAAAAGGGAAAAATAATATCGTTAAAGTAGGTAATCCTTCCAAAAATGGTATATTAAAAAAAAGGAGAGGAAAAAAAGAGAGAAGAAAATCCTCTCATTTAGTGTCCAAAATTGTCAGAAATGGTAAGTAATGAAAGTCTACTAAAAAACACACCCTTTGAATAAAATTATAGTCTTGAATAGGATTTGATGTGAAGAGCAGGATTCTCAAGTCTCAACCAAGACCCATCCATGCTTTCACACCAAATACTACGCTAAATGCATTTAAAGAACACAGACCTCGATTGGTCAAACAATTCATCCCCACAATTTATAAACCACACTCCTCCGTTCTTCACTCATTCCCCTCAAATCCCCATGGATCCCAAATCACAGAAGATCACAAAATCCCTTCGAGACTACATCTTCAGGATCAAAATCCACCAACGCTCACAAATCAAATTACCCTCCAAGAAATGGATCCTCGCCGCCTGCAAACATCCTAGGACTCCTTCTCTCGACATAGACAACATGAAAAACAACAACGTCAAAGACGACGAAGCCATGTTAGCGGACATCGACCGTTTCCTCTTTGAAAATTTCAAGTCCCTATTCCTCGATGACCGTGAAGAACCCGACAACAACATTAACCGCAGAGCAGAAATGTCTCCCAAACTGGACCCCATCCGCTTTGACTCTTCTAGAAGGTTCTTCACGGACGCAACCACCGAAGAGGGGTCCAGCTCCGCCATGTCGGAAAGCGAGACCGCCGAGGAGTCGACGGTTGTTCCGGGAAATTGTGTGGTGGTGCTGGCCAACTCAGGGAACCCCAGCGAGGATTTCCAGCGATCCATGGAGGGCGTGGTGGAAGCGAGGTACGCAAAAAATTAATTAATATTTTTAGTGAGGCACATAGTGACGGACTTTTAGTGACCAACTGTAGCGACGAAAAATTGTTTTTCCTTGTTAGTTCTGATATCGCAAAATTTTGGTGATGAATTTTTTCAACATGCAATTTATTTTGTGACTAATTTTAATTTTTTCTGGTAGATTAAGGAATTGTGAAAAGGTGGATTGGGACTTCATGCAAGAGCTTTTGTTTTGTCACATGAACCTCAACCAGAAGAAATCGCACAAGTTCATTCTTAGCGCCTTTGTTAATGTCGTCACTGCCATGCGCAGCCCGCCGGAGATTGCTCCGCCGAAGCCTACGCCGCCGCGAAGCGTTCGGACAGTTAGGATCGGAAGGGAGGTGCGGAAGAAGACGAAGGAAGCAGTTACCTTGGAATTTAGATCGCAGTAAATTACTTGTGGATGGAGGAGGTTTAATTAGTCGTAATAAAAGCATGGAAACAACTTGTATGAAACTTGGATTTAATTGAAATTTATTTTGTGGAGATAGGATAAATTTCTATTAAATATGTGTTTAACAAAGTTTTATACCGAAACTAAAAAAGAACATATGTTTTTCTTTTTCTTTTGTTTTTTGTTTGGTTAAGAACTGCAAGCAAATAAGGTGAATGAAAATTTGTACTTCTGTCGCATTTTCTCGTTTCTTGGCACTCATCCTTTTTACGGTTAAAGAAGAGGAAAATATCTCTAATTTTTACTTATAACTTAAATTAAATATAATACAAATTCGGTCGACCAGTTTATTTAACTATCAAAATATTTTAATATTTATTTATTAATTTATAATTTATCTATTAATAATTCATTGTATGTAACATAATTAGGATAATGTTTATTTTTTAGATTAAGTAATAATATATATTTTTTGGTAACCATCATAAGTTTGAGACCTCGAGATATTCCCCCACAACAATTAATTATGAATCTTAATAATATTTTTATTTATAGAAGGGCAAATATTACCTTTTTTCTCTCATATTTTTTATCTTGAATGTGTTGTTCAAATTTAAATATACAATTTAAGTAAATCATTGAAATATTTGGTATTTTTGTCTACCTCTAAATGTTTGTTATCTATATTTTTCTATCATTATTTTGTTAAAATTGTTAGACTGATTTGCATGCCAAATAATTTATTAAACTGGGAAAAGGTTTTCATTTAAAAAAACTAATACACATATTTATTTAAGCACGTATATTTTTTTAAAAAATACTTAGTAATATTTGGAATCAGTTTCTTCATGTCTTCATATATAAAAAGTAGTATTTTAATTAGGTTTAAATATAATTTTAATTCTTTTATTTTGTTTAATCTGCAATCTTGGTTCTTACATTTTGTTTTAAAAAAAATCATAATTTTAATTCCTATATTTCAAAATAAAAACATTTAATTATTTTATTTTAAAATTTATAATTTTGATTCTATTATTTTTAAAAAATATGTAATTTTATTTCAATTTTCAATTTTATCTATTTTTTATTTCTTATATTATAATTAATTAAATAATTTTTAATGATATCTTAAAAAATATATAAGATTTATGATTTAATTAGATAAAAATAAAAGAAATAAAATATAGGTAAAATTAAAAATTGAATTAAAATTTTAAATTTTATAAAATAAAATAATTAAATATGTATATTTTAAAATTTATGAATGAAAATGTTGGATTGAATAATATAGAAGGGTAAAATTGCATTTAAGGGTTTCAACAGATGTTTCTAGAAACAGATGAGTGAGGTAGGAGCGGGACCCATCTATCTATCTATGTAGCAGTTAGCAGTGTTTCTTTGGAATCCAAAATTCCAGAGCTTTTCCGGGGATACGAGAATACAAACTACAATCTTCCCTTCACCCTCTCAGATCTAACTCATCCACCCATTCGGTTCGGTTTCCACTCCTCACCTGTTATTCAATCAAATTCATTTCTTCTTATTAGTTCATGTGCTAGCTGCTTTTCTTTTTAAATTTTCAGATTTGTTTTTTCCTGTTTTGTACGGAATTTCGATCGACCAAGATGAGCGTGGTTGGTTTCGATTTCGGTAACGAGAGTTGCGTTGTTGCGGTTGCGAGGCAGAGAGGGATTGACGTTGTGCTCAATGATGAGTCCAAGCGTGAAACGCCCGCCATTGTGTGCTTCGGTGACAAGCAACGCTTCATTGGCACTGCCGGTGCTGCCTCCACTATGATGAACCCTAAGAATTCAATCTCACAGATTAAGAGACTCATTGGTAGGAAATTCGCTGATCCCGAATTGCAGCGGGATCTTAAGTCATTGCCGTTTCTCGTCACTGAGGGGAGTGATGGGTACCCGTTGATTCATGCGCGATACATGGGTGAGGCCAAGACATTTACGCCTACCCAAGTGTTTGGAATGATGCTGTCGAATCTTAAGGAAATTGCGGAGAAGAATCTCACTACGGCAGTTGTTGATTGTTGCATTGGAATCCCGGTTTATTTCACTGATCTGCAGAGAAGGGCGGTGTTGGATGCGGCCACAATTGCTGGTCTGCACCCGCTTCGGTTGATTCACGAAATGACTGCCACTGCCTTGGCCTATGGGATTTATAAAACGGACCTTCCGGAAAATGATCAGCTGAATGTTGCGTTTGTTGATGTTGGACATGCTAGCTTGCAAGTATGCATTGCTGGATTCAAGAAGGGGCAGCTGAAAGTGTTGGCTCATTCGTATGATAGGTCTTTCGGCGGTAGGGATTTTGATGAGGTTTTGTTCCATCACTTTGCTGAGAAGTTTAAGGACGAGTACAAGATTGATGTTTTTCAAAATGCCAGGGCTTGCATAAGGCTCAGGGCTGCCTGTGAGAAGATCAAGAAGATGCTTAGTGCAAATCCTGAGGCACCTCTCAACATTGAGTGCTTGATGGATGAGAAGGATGTCCGGGGCTTCATCAAGCGAGATGAATTTGAGCAACTAAGTCTTCCAATTTTGGAACGTGTGAAGGGGCCTCTGGAGAAGGCACTTGCTGAAGCAGGTCTTACCGTCGAAAATGTGCACACGGTTGAGGTGGTTGGTTCAGGTTCTCGTGTGCCGGCCATTAACAAAATATTGACAGAGTTTTTCAAAAAGGAGCCTAGGCGGACAATGAATGCTAGTGAGTGTGTTGCTAGGGGATGTGCGTTGGAATGTGCAATTCTTAGTCCAACGTTCAAAGTACGAGAATTTCAGGTAAAGTTTTTTGCGTTGGATTGTTCTCTATTTCATTTCAATTCACAAGGACCCTCATATGCCACTGTTGGTTTTGTAGGCCTGTTTGCTTATTGTCTTTTGTACTTGTTGTAAACCGTACAGACCTTTAGGAATTACTGTATGATTTATGAATCTTAGCATGATTGGTGCTATTTTAATTACATATCTGTGGTATCTACTTGTGTTTAGGCCTTTAGGAGTTTCATGCATCAGTTTCTTCTGTGCTTTTTTACATATTTGTGAATTGTCCATATGCTAAGCTTTGCATGCGGTATGATGTTGCTATTTTTTTTCCCTTTTCATAATGTAAAGGTCAACGAAAGCCTTCCTTTCTCGATTTCTCTTTCATGGAAAAGTTCTGGTCCAGATGCACAGGACAATGGACCAGAAAATCAGCAGAGTTCCCTTGTTTTTCCCAAGGGTAATCCCATACCAAGTATCAAGGCACTGACATTCTACAGGTCAGGAACATTCTCTGTTGATGTACAATTTGGTGATGTGAGTGGGCTGCAAACACCTGCTAAGATCAGCACCTATACTGTAAGCCAGTTTCCAACTTGTTTCATTCTTTGTTACATTGTTTTTTTGGCAGTGCTGTGACTCTTTTGAGTGTAATCAGATTGGTCCTTTCCAAACTACAAATGGTGAAAAGGCAAAAGTTAAAGTGAAAGTTCGTCTGAATCTGCATGGAATTGTATCCCTTGAGTCTGCAACGGTAAGTTTTTTCTGTCTTTTTGGTACCCCTTCCCTCACCTACTATAACCAATTAACCACCCTTGTGAACTTATGATAGTATACAGAGCATATGTTCCTGCGATCTAACAACTTCTAGTTGTTTTCTTTAGCTCCTGGAAGAGGAAGAAGTTGATGTTCCAGTTAGCAAAGAAGCAGCAGGGGAAAATACTAAGATGGACATCGATGAAGTCCCAGCTGAGGCCGCTGCACCTCCTTCCTCCAATGACACTGGTGCTAATATGGAAAATGGAAAGGCTAGTATTGATGCCTCTGGGGTTGAAGATGGCATCCCTGAGAGTGGAGGTAAGCCTTTGCAAACAGATACTGATACCAAGGTAAGTACTGTTGAAAAAATATTCATGCATATGCTCGAAATGTCTTTTTCATTTTTTATGCCACTGTTGATTTTTTTAGCAATATCTTTGTTATTTATTTCAAACATGCTATTTTTTCTTCTTCTGATTTTATGGTGTTATGGTAAGTTAGACGATGGTACTATAGTTTAAGTTGTTTAAACAAATATTTTAGGCCACTGTTGATTTTTTTAGCAATATCTTTGTTATTTATTTCAAGCATGCTATTTTTTCTTCTGGTTTTATGTTGTTATGATAAGTTAGATGATGGTACTATAGTTTACGTTGTTTAAACAAATTGAAAACCAGTTTTCAGAAGAATTTCACAAATATTACAGTGTTGTTGAGTTTTAATGTGGCACTAATGTGTGTTTGCATCATCCTGTTGTTGATTTAATTTGCTAGATTTCCTGCTTCAGATTAAATGCAAGTTCTAGGGCTTGTTGACTTGAGAAAATGTTTTCTATTTTTGTTTCTTGTTTTTACTTTTAATTAAAAAATTATAACACATTGTTTTCATTTTGTTTTGTTTTTAAGGATTTGTATAAATAGTGAAAACATTTTTTTTAATTTACAAATCTTTGAAAACTGGAAACAAAGTGAAGACATGCCTTTTTTGTCATGATTTCTAAAAAACGAGAGATCAAAATATATATTTTTCTCTTACTAAAAAGACCTCATGTCTTCCATGAATGCACTGTCAGTCAGTACAATGATGTATACATATTATGTACTCTTCCTGTTGCTTTTTTCTGCTTCAGTTAGAGTTGTTCAACATGGTTAAGTGATATTTTGTAATTTGGTTGACTGGATTCTTAATGTTGTAGGTTCAGGCTCCAAAGAAAAAGGTTAAGAAAACAAACATTCCTGTAGTAGAGTTAATTTATGGAGCAATGGTGCCTGTGGATGTCCAGAAAGCACTAGAGAAGGAGTTTGAAATGGCTTTGCAAGATCGTGTGATGGAAGAAACAAAAGACAAGAAAAACGCAGTTGAGGCTTATGTTTATGACATGAGAAACAAGGTGGGCGCTATCTTTCTTGTTCTCTTACCCAGGGTCTAACATCACATACAAATGCCTGTCATATAATAATTGTTGATTTTTTTTCCTGTTATCATTTCAGCTTAATGACAAATACCAAGAGTTTGTCACTGCTTCAGAGAGAGATGATTTTACTGCTAAACTTCAGGAAGTGGAAGATTGGCTTTATGGTGAGGGTGAAGATGAAACTAAAGGTGTATATACTGCCAAGCTTGAGGAACTCAAAAAGGTATGAAGTTTTGTAGAATCCTAGCTCCCATTCCTCAGTCAAGCTGTAATATTGTACAAAGAAAAGGGATCAGAGTTCCTCTTGTTTTTTATGCACAAACATAAATGGTTTGAGGTATTTCCATGCTAGTCTTAACATAGGCATTCTTAATAGATATTTATTTTTGTGATTGCAGCATGGTGATCCAATTGATGAGCGTTACAAAGAATTCATGGAGAGGGGTACTATAATCGAACAGTTTGTCTATTGTATAAATAGTTACAGACAAGTTGCAATGTCGAATGATCCCAGATTTGAGCACATTGACATTAACGAGAAACAGAAGGTAATTGCATGTCAATTTTCTTTCCCTTGTTTCTGTGAGTGGTTGTGAATAAATCTGAAACCATTTATCTTTCCATATGTTTCTAGGTCATAAATGAATGTGTTGAAGCTGAAAAGTGGTTTAATGAGAAGCAGCAGCAGCAGAACTCACTTCCAAAATATGCCAACCCTGTACTCTTGTCAGCTGAAATAAGAAAGAAAGCTGAAGCTGTCGATAGGTATCTGTTTAAATTCTTGCTGTGGATAGGTAGTTTTTGGATTATTAGACATCATTTGGCTTAAGTATATGTTTAGTCTGTATGTATATATGTCTGATGCATTTGGTGTTAGTCATTTTTACATATTTTTTAATTGGTTTTGGTTCTCGTAATTTTTTTTAAAATAGTTCTTATTTATGATGTCACATCAGTAATTATTTATAGGTGACATAAGATGACATAGATAGCTAAGTAGTGAAGAACTATTTAAAAATTTATAAAATTTGTGAGGACCAAAATCAGTAATTTTTTTAAGGACTAAAATAAAGTTATATTTACAGAATTAAAAACACATTTTATCTTAGACTTTGTTGGTTGTCCTTTACTGTTGCATTGCTTAATGTATTCTTATAAACCAGTCAACTTTTTAAGAATATCTTTAATTCTCTTCATTATTTCTTTTTCCTGTTATTTTCATCTATGGTTTTCTGTTTAAAAAATACATATATTTTGAATAGGTTCTGCAAGCCGATTATGGCAACACCAAGGCCAACCAAGGCGACTACTCCACCAGGACCAGCAACACATCCATCTTCTCAGAGTGATGAACAGCAGCAGCAGCAGCAACCTCCTCAGGGGGATGCTGATGCCAACAGTAATGAGAATGGTGGGAATAGCAGTAGTCAGGCTGCACCAGCGTCTACTGAACCAATGGAAACTGATAAGTCTGAGAAAACAGCCTCTGCCTAATTTTTTGTTGTTGGTTTGCTCTCAAGTCTCTACTATCTGTATAAGCATTTGAGTATGAATTGGGCCCAGGAAAAGAGAATTTTGGTGGGTTGATAGTGAGTGTGGCTCCTTGGATGATTGGTGTAAGTAGAACCCTCTCGGTTGGTTGGTTGGTAACGTAAGTTTTAATTAATATTATGGTGGTTCTTTGGAATCCGGATTTTTTTCACAAAGAATTTTGAAGAAAAAACGACAATGTGGTTGGAATTGGCCAGAAGAGTTACTTTCTCTAGGTTTATATATAGATTAGTTATATAAGATTGTTAGACGATGGATGAATTGTAATGCTCGTTTCCCGTTTAATATTTGCGTTTATTTTACGTGGCATTATAACCCTTGCTATACCATTATTGGTTTCATGTTCGAGACAAGACAGTCCTGAAACGGTTCGACGATCAACTAAGTAATATAACCGGTTTGATCTGGTTGTTAGATTGGAAACGTTATAGAAGTGTGACTCGGTCAGTTTTTTTAGTGAACTGGTGGTCTAGTTGGCCAAATCAGTTTTAGTGAATCGTTGATCTGGAAGGTTTTCGAGTGAAGCAGACTTTGTGATTTTTAAAAGTATTTTTCATAAATTTTTATGAAATTTATAGATTATGATTTTTTTTAATAGATTTTTAATGTAGATCAATTCATGTGGCTTGACTAGTTATTTACTGAACTTACGGATTCAATGTGTACTTTTGATAAGGTTATATCGAGTTGAGTTCTGTTAATTTTGATTAATTTCATTCTAAGACTAAGTTTGGAAGTAAATTCACTCATGTAATTTCCAAAAAAAAAAAGAAGTCGATTCACTCATGTAGCATTATTTAAGTTCACAATGTAAAGGGAGAGAAAAAAAACCGACCACAGTGGGAGTCGAACCCACGACCTTTTGATCCGAAGTCAAACGCGCTAATCCACTGCGCTATGCGGTCTCTTACGAGAGCAACTATATTAAACTTTTATTTACCCAATGAAGCAATGTAGAAATCAGTCCTCTTGCTAAAAGGAAAAATAAAATAAAATTGACATCACCTCTGGCCCATAAGAATCTGACTTGAATTCAGTTTTTTTTGTTTTGTTTTATTGTCAATGCACACATTATTTATTTATATACTTATGTGATTAATTCAACAGTTAAGGATGAAAAGAAAAATGTTATAAACATATGATTTTTTTAAATACAAGTAGGAAAAGAAACATACAATTTAACACACATTTGATTGTTTGTTAAAACTTATTCAAAATTATAATTTTTGTGAATTTATATTTATATTTAATAAATTTTACTCATATTTTTTAATATTTAATAAAATTTAATTAATAAAAAAAATATTAGAAAATCTATTGCTAGTTAGAAATTAGAATGACCATTAAGGAAAGTTATTACTAAAATAATAATTTACTTATCGACGAGTAAAATTCATTTAAAATTATTGTATGTTTAGATGAACTTCACAAGATTAATTTTAAATAAATTTAATTTTATAAAATTGATTGTGAAATGATATAATTTATATTTGAATGTTTTTATAATAAAATTTAATATAAAAATTTGGATTTGAAATAAAAATTACTTTAATTTAGAATTAATTTTAGACTTAAAATAAAAAATTATAAAAGTACATCCAAAATTATTTCTGGATTCAAAATTAATTTTCCAAGGTGATTCAGGCACATGGTTCATTTTCATTTTCACGACTGAAAATTTAAAAATTAATTTATTAAATATAAAAAAGAAGAAAAAGGTAATTTAGCATCAGACGACGCCAAAGATATGAAAACGACTAATTAGAAAACTAAACGACACTTCCCAGTTTCAACTTCATGCCTCAGTGAATTTCTCTGCAATTTTGCTCCCAAAAATTTCATCTCTCGCCATTGCCGTAGGAGAGCACTTCAATTTTCTCTCCAATAAGACAATTCGTTCTTTCCCTTCTCAATTTCCGGCGAGTTCTCCCAATCTGTAATTTGCCCCCACTCTCTCTATTCATCTTACTGTTACCAGAAAGTTGGAATATCCTCCCTCTTCAATTTCTCGTAAGATTCATCGATCACGAACTTATATTGATTTCGCTATTCTTACACTGATCTTATTTTTCAGTCGATTTTGTTCTGCAACATTTATCGCTTCCAGAATCCAGATCTGGATGGACATGAACCATCGTTTGCATTTGGGGCAACCTTGATTTGGGTTTTGAAGTGCTTTATGGAAACTGGGGTCTCTAAATTTTTAAATTTTTGTCTAATGACGAGTGGCGTGCCTAGATTTGAGTAACTGGGTCGCTGCTACAGTTGTGGAAGTTTGAGAATTGGGCTTCGATTTGTTTGAGGAAGTTTGTCGGGTCGGCGTCATGTTCTATGGTTCGGTGGTATGGGACCCTTGGCTTATTGTTGCTCAGATTGTGTGTCTTCAATGTTTGTACTATATCACCCTGGGGTTGTTCTTGTCGATACTTGTTGGCACACGTGTGTCTCGGTTGAGTCTCGTGTATTTCTTTGACTATGTTGCGATTACTACCTCTACCGTTACTGGTTGGTGTGTTATTGCTTCGTTTCTGCTCAGCTCAGTTGCAGGGTAATTGTTCTGTTCCACCTTAAACATCATGCTTGAATTTGTTATTGGGTAGCCTATAATTGATTGCTGATTTGTGATTGTGCCTCCACTCTTCAATAGTATATCGTAGTTTTTAACTTGAAAGGTTAGGTTCATTTTTTAAATCGTCATTGCTTCTTTGAAGTTGTTGTATGAACCTTTAGCATTTTTTTTAAAACTACTGTCATGTATTTAGCATCTTTCCACTTTCTTACTTTTCCATTTTTTTGTTTGGTTTAGCAGTGTTATGCCTACAAGCTTATAAATGAATGTTAATTCTTTAATCTGTTTGTTCTCTTTGTGTTGGACTGGTTGTGCTGTGTTATAGTGTGGGAAAAGAAACAAAAAGTTAAGCTTTGAACCTTTGACATAGATGTGCCTTGAATCCAGAAATTTTAATTGTCTCTTTCATCCAGTGCGATTGGAATGTTAAAAGAAATGAGATTTGATTTATAAATTAGATCTTATGTTTGGAATGCTACAAAATAGGAAATGTTTAGTGTTTTTTTAAATCCAGTGGATTTAACGGTTTAGATTTAGAAATTCTGTGTTTGTTCTGTGATTATTTTTTGTGGGAGGAATGAACTAAAGGATGCATTCTTAGCTGTTGGGTTATGGATTTAATGTATTGTTGGCTGAAATTATTGAGTAGCTTTACATTGTACTTACACCACTATTATTTTTATGCAGGGCGGTATATGTGTTTTGTTTGATTGAAAGATCAAAGAAGTGCTTGGATTTTTCAGCCACAGTCTACATTGTCCATCTTTTTATATGCATTGTGTATGGGGGTTGGCCCTCATCTATAACATGGTGGATTGTGAATGGTACTGGAATTGCAGTGATGGCTTTGCTCGGTGAACGTCTGTGCATGAAGCGTGAACTCCAGGAGATATCATTGACACGATTTCGGTCAAGTAAGAACTTCCTCCTTGATGGATGTTTAGCGGCTAATTGGACATGTGCTGTTTAAAGATTTGTTGGTCTGCATTATATTTTTATATGCTGTGCTATATCTGTCTTCTATTCTGTGTTTAATTATTTTCAGAAACCTGAATATATGTTCAGGCTGTCAAACTTAATTTATATTAGGCAATCATTTAAATTCTATATGTATATTCTGTTGGCTGTTCATTTCTTTCTTGTTTTTCTTGCCTTTTCCCCTTTGGAATATTTATGCTCAGAAGGCCAAGCATCAATTTTTAAATTGTCATTTCAGTTTGCATATCATGTTAAGTTTTATATTATTTTCTTTGCTGGTACTAGAGCTTGGACACCTAGGGTGAGCAGCAGGGTTTGAGTATGCTCCCCATCTCCTGAAAACCAATAGGAGTTGGGTCTAGTGTAAGAGGCTAGTGTACTACATTTAGTTGACAAGGTATGCTTCCTATGGAAGATGCTTGTGGGAAACCCAGCCATCTAGCTGTCCCTGTTCTCTGAACCAGCTTTTCTCCTGCCATGGTCAGCAGCAAATAGTGGTGGCGGCGAGAAGCAAAGGAAGCAAAATCCAATTTGCGATGCCAATCCAAAATCTGAAAAGCACAAATAGAAAAAACCACAGCTTTAACTAAAATCTAAGCTGAAAATCACAACAGCAAATGGGCATTGAGCAAATTTACACATTTAACTCTCAACAAATAATAATTATAATAATGAATGGTTCAAGGGAATTTTCTCACCAAAATTGATTGATATGGGTGGAGAAAGATGGGGTTGAACGTGAGTTAGAGGGTAAAGAAAGAAGTCTGATTTGTGGGTTCCATTGTGGAGGGGGAATCACTGCAAAAGTTTTCATCCTATTAGGGGAGGTAGGCTACATGGGTCACACGATGCCGTTTGGTTAAAGAGGAGCTCATATCTTTTAATATTTAATAAATTAAGGGCTATCTTATAATAACAAACAATAAATTTATTAAATACAAGAGCAATTTTTAATATCTTAAAAATTTGAAGATAAATTCTAAATCTATTAAAATTTACTTATTTACATATTTTGCTAGGAGTAACCATACTCAAGTTGTAGGTTGGAGTATGGGAGACAATCCTATTGCAAACTGTAAAACTTGCAGTCATTCTGTGTAAACACCACTCGGTAACTAAGAATTTTCATTATGTGGACACCAGCAAAAAGACTAGCACTATATTGCCTATCTTTCTGCGTTTTTTATTTTTTGTGTAAATCATTGAATTTAATTTCTTTTTGACAGTTTAATATGGTTAATTTGATGTAGGAGTCTGAAAACGAGTAGTGGGTGATTTGGGGAGCAATTGAAAGGCAAAATAGTCTAACAGAATATGTACATCAAATGGGGGTATTCCCTTTGTTATTGTTATAGATTATAGATTATCGATAATGATGTGTTGGAGAGCATTCTGTTTTATATACTGCCAAATGTTAGATGACTAGTCTGTGGTTTAATACTCTCGAGTTCCTTGCAGATGTTTGATTGGTAGAAGGTACTTTTGAATACAAGAAACAAGTGCTGCAGGATGGCAACTACTTTTGCTTCTATATATTGGATGATCATGATCTTCAAGATGAAGCCCACGAAGTGAATAGTTCTATTCTGCCATTGAAAGACCTGCATTTATTTTCTATTCTTTAGTTGGAATAGAATTGAAACATATATAACCAGACGAGACTAAGTATATAATTTTACAGGAATTTCCGGAAGTCTTATTGTAATTTTATTCTTTTTACCCTTTTGTGAGTTTTCGGATCTGTTTACAATCTCATATGTTACCTCTTTCTATCCCATTACTTTTAATGAGGTTGTTATATCAGGTAGCAGAATGAACCTCTTAGTCAGATTTGTTTTGTTAATTTCTTTATTGATTGATAAATTTGCACAACATCTTGTGGTTGATCTTCCTATATATAGCTTAATTGTTAATTTGCATTCTGTGTTTTCTTGTTGATAATCGAACTTGTTAAAAGTCCTGTTTATGAAAAAAAAAAAAAAGTGCATCATAACATGGTTCACTTCGATAAATATCTGGATTGCCTTTTTCTTTTACGTGATTGATGGAGTTCAGATGCATCAAAATCTTGTACTCTGATGATAATATTTCTTCCTTTCTACGTTAAAGGAATGAGATTTAAACCGGATTTTATTCATCTCTTGTCATGGTAATGAAGCTTGTGTAAGTAAAAGCTACATGACGAATTACTTAATTTACACGTATTTATCGGAAGCTCTGCTCCGCTAACGATCGCTTTCTCCTTTGTTAGTGGTCTTTTTTTTTTTTCAAATTGGAAAAACATAATATTTGTATTGAAGGAAAAAGGAAAAAAAGAATATAGTCACATCAGAAAAAATGGAGAAGACTGGAACGCTCGTCTTTGATTCTTCTTTGCTATTAAAATATCTATTTATATTTATCAATGTTCACAGAATAAAGTCATCCCAATATTCTTTGCTTGGATGCTCTTTCCCTCTTACAAAAACCAAAAATGGACAAAAGTAACTGAATACATTAAAGTTACATCATGGGATAAGAAACGCTCTACTGAAAGAATAAATGCCTTGTTTGTCAAGGTTTCTACCAAAACATAGACCGTCTCAGAGAGGTAAAAAACTTCTCATTTTAAGAGTTTTCTCCAAGAAGTTAGAAGCCGTCATCTTTTTCCTTTTTGTTTTAGAATTTTTTATTTATGGAAATCAAGGCTGAGCTTTCCAAGAAGATGAAATGTCAGCCACAGCTTCTCCTACTGAGAGATAGACTCCTTTCAACCCAAAGGAATCCAAAATATTTGACTGATGCAACTTTTCCATCACATTTCCAACAGGATTTGTCAACACAAGCTGCACCAATCAATTGTGAATATAAAGATTAGAAATAAAAGTGAGGGCAAGTCTTAATGCCTGATGAAATGTTACAATTAGTATATATACCTGAAGTGATCTTTTTTCCAGCACCTTTCTGAGTTCACATAGAGTATCAATTCCACTTGTGTCTATGGCAGTAACAGCTGGGGAAAGAAAAAAAGAAACTATTTTTTTCAGTCAAAAGCATCTCAAAACTTGGATAACAAAACTTTAAGTCAGATGAAATACATACCTGTCATGTCCAAAATTATGCACTTCAAAGTACTCTCATTGTTTGCTTTTACTCGCTCTTCCTCTTCTCGAACCCATCTCAGTATCCTATAGCGGGAAAAGCTCTCAAGTGGTTGGAATCTCACAATCACTCAAAATGCTTCTAAAAAATATTTGAAATGTACTAAACATTCACAAATCACCAATCTACAAGTCGCTTTATCTAACCTTTCTTGTAGGTACGTTGAATTAGCAAAGTAGATGGGAGACTCAACAGCCAAAATGATAAATGAAGGGATCCTCAAAGCTTCTCTATATTGGTTTAGGTTGTGGAATATTGGCGTCCCTGGTATATTCCCCAAAACCAGTGTGTTTGGCCTAGAGACATGAAGCAAGATCTTGAAGACTGATATTGCCACCTGAAGATTTTGGCGAAGTCAGTAATATTAAACACATAGTATTAGCATACAATGAATTTTAGGTTTCTAATAACAGGAAACAGATTAAGGAATTCCTATCTTACCGCTATTCCAAGGCCTAAAGGCACTGAAATGAACAGAACACCGAAAAAGGAGCACAAGCAGGCCAAGAAATCAAGCTTGTCAACCTTCCACAATTTATATGCAGCTTGATAATCTATTAGCCCTGAAACAGCAGTGATGATAATGGCTGCTAAGACTACATTCGGTGTGTAATAGAACAGTGGCATCAGAAACAAAAGGGTCACAAGAACTGCTGATGCCATGATTATATTTGAGACCGCAGTCTGTGCCCCGGCATTGTAGTTAACAGCTGATCGAGAAAAGGATCCTGCAAGTTTATTTTAATGTTAGAGTGAATATTTTCTCAAAACTTGCATTTCTTCAATAACTTAACTAACCACTAGTCACATGGTCAAATGAGGGAAGAGTCATTGCCTGTTGTGACATAGCATGAAGAACAAGAGCCAGCTATGTTCATAAGACCAATGGCCATCATTTCTTTGTTTCCATCCACCTGGTAATTCTTAAGTGCAGCAAATGTTCTTCCTACTGCGATTCCTTCCTGAAACAGAAGAAAGTAGCAGTTGAGTTATATGATATATTGTAGTATTTGTGTGTGCATGCGTGCATTTATGCTAAGTCTAAGGAGGAGACCATGTTATTTACAACGTGTAATTTTAGTAAAATCTTCCGTAACCAATTATGTTTCTCGAATTGGGAAAACTTACAGTCAGAGACAAGATCCCAGTGACAAGTCCTGTTTTAATAGCAAGAGCCAAATAAGGACCATTGAAGTATAACATGTTTGATGATGGTGGATTAAGTCCCTTTGGCAATCCACCAATCTGACGGAGAAAAAGATAACAGTTATTAGGAAGAAAAGTTATATTGAGCATCTCTTATGTATTTTAAAAACCAGAAAAGGGTACGGTTTCTTACAATAGCAATTTTATGTGTCTTATTTCTCAGAATAAATACGAAAATGGTTGACAGAATAACTGATGTCAATGGGGCAGCTGCTGAAACCCAGAATAATTTTGGCTTCTTCAGGCTCTGTTGCAATCATTAAGAATTTTCAGATCTTAAGAAGCAGATGAATTGTCTTAGGACAAGGAGCAGTCGTCTATGTATTTGTGTATTCAAGATATAGAATCTTACAATGTGCCTTGTTGTCAACAGGAATAGTAGGAAACTGAATCCCAACAAAAGGTTTTGCCATGACCACTGCACAAGTTGCTCAAAATATTTAGTGACCATATACATAATTACACTCACATTTGTATAACTAGGACAATACGAAATATGCATCTTCGTTTAAAAGTGACCCTTAATTGCCTAGCCATTCCATGTTTTTCATTCATGACATAATTAGAAGGAAGAAAAGTTATTTTTTTAATAACTAGTTGGAATCTAATCCCTTAATATAAAAGTCAAAGAGAATATCTACAAATAGCTGCTGGTCTTCAATTAGCAATCTCAATGATAGTGTTAATTCTTATTTCTTAAAACAGAATAATTGCTATCAAAATGTTTTGCGGTGGGGAATATTTTTTGTTTTATTTTTAAAGTAGCTTTACTCTTCCGACCATTTTGAAATATATGCAAAACAGTAACCATAAAACACATCTAAAAGAATTGTGGCCGTCCTTTAAAAAATATAAATTATTTTCTAAATATTTAACATATATTTTTACAAAATAGGAGTAAAACTAGAATAAGTTATCAAAATCAAATTATACCTCGTCTCTTTGCTTGAAAACAGAAATCAGTACAGGTGTTATTTGCATCTTGTTGGTGAAATGAACTATTCCAAGCAACCCTTTCAGCTGTTGCAGTGACACAATAATCGCTGCACCAGCCATAAAACCCACCAGTGTTGCCTTTGAGAGAAAATCAATTACAAAGCCTAACCTGTATGGATCATCAAAGGCTATTATCAATCATAAAATATTACTTACTAAACACCAATCAATGTAGTGTACAGTCTTCAAGTTGAAGTATTTAAACTTAGTTGAAAAAAATCCGTAATAAAAAATAAAAACCAGGGGTGTATGATTTAATACCTTAATATACCCAGAGAAGATTGGAACAAACCGGCAAAGAAAGTGGCAGTGAAGGCCATTTTAAGATAGAGAATTGGATCTTGACTATAAGAAACGGTCTCGCTTAACATTGATCCCATGACCAAAGATGCAATTGAAACTGGACCAACACCAAGATGTCTAGAACTTCCAAGCAGGGAATATATCAACGGGGGCACAAAACTGGAATCTGCACAATATTCACACCACTTAGAAACGTTACTTCACATAATTGATCACAACAACTCAATACCGTGCACAAACAAAGGGAACTAACATAATCCAAGAATAGGTGGCAAGTTTGCAAGCTTAGCATAGCTGATTCCCTGCATAAAAAACACTCAAAGTTTATACGTACTTCTATGAAACATGCACGTGAGGGGTGTTAAGGAGAAATTATTACATCATCAAGGACCATTAATTATGTATTGATGATCTTAGCCAATCTTAAAATGACATGTTTTAAAACCACAACATGTCCATGGTTTCGACCAAAGTTTCTTATATATGAAAAAGATTTAATAAAACTCAACCTGAGGAATGGCGAGGCTAGCGATGGTGAGACCAGAGATGATGTCAGAGCGGAGAAGGGAAAGGTTGTAGAGAGGGGCCCATTGGAAAATGGGGAAAAAGTATTGAAGTGCAAGGAGGAGCTTGATGAGGCATGTTTGGTTCTTGAACCTGTGGAGTGGATCATCTGGGAAGAAGATCTCAGAGAGTCTGTGTCTGAGTTTCTGCAAGGTGGTGCGTTCTGGTGGCAAACGAACCTTGTGGATTTCTAAGGGTGGCATTTGTATCTCGGCTTGGATCTTCATGCTGTTGGAGTAAGAGTTCACACCCATTGCTCGCTTTTCTCTTAACAACAAACACAAGCCTGCCTCTCAATTTATAGAGGGAGGGAAACTCGTGCCAAAATGTTGCCGTTATTGGAATATTCCGATTTGTCTTCTCGTTATATTTTTTCTTTCTTTCTATTAAGCCACATCTATTATTTACCAGCGAAAATCATATATACTTTTTTTTTATTAAGTATTTAATGTAGCTATATATTCATTATTTGAGTTTAAAATCACTTATTTACAAAACATGTGATATACATAATAAATAAAAAGAAGATTATATAATCTCCGTCAAAGACAATTATATTTTAAGTAATACTTTTTTTTAGTATTTAATGTCATTATATACTACTAATAATTTAAACTTGTGACAATTATTTAAATATGATAATTCCGTAAAATTTGTGGGTATCAACAATATTATATAAATTATGAAATTATTAAAATTTTAATTATTTACTTTATAAAAATATTAAATGAAAATCAGTTACGTTTTTGGTATTGAAAAATTAATTACATCTTTAAAAATGTAAATGTATTAATGTTTTTTTATTAAATAAATAAAACAAATATTGTAATATTATTTAAAGTTATTCTCAACATAAAAATATTTAAAGTTTTTCCGAAAATGTTTACGTGCTTACATACACAATCGAACAGTTTATTTATTTCTTTAATTTTTAGTCTCTAATGTATTCAATTCTCTTAAACATAGGCCAGTTACCAAGTACTCTATTATCATAAATTCTCTTAAATTTCTTTAATGTTGGATGTAGATGTTTGATTCATTAATCTCATTTTTTTATTGAATATCTTTTTTCTTTAGTCCTTAAAACCTAAGGTTTTTTTAACAGCCTTAAAACCTAAGACTAAATAATGAAATTAATGAACCAAACATCTAAATTCAACATTAAAATAAGAAAAATTTGATCTCCAGCTGCTGGGTCTTTTATGGGTCATTTTAAGATCGTAAATCAATTGAAATATGAAAAATGATATTATTTTAAAAAATATACTCCTAGTTATCAAATTTCAAGTTATGGCCAAGTAATTAAGTATATCATTTTATGTCACTTTACAATTAGTTTAATAACTATTTTTACTAAACACTTTTAACTAATTTAGTTAACCAACTTCTCAATTTCCAGCTAAATATTTTAAACTAGTTCTTATGTTTTTAGCTAACTATTAAACCCGGTTACTTTTTGATTAACTTTTAGATAATTTATCTACTAATTTTATCAAATGTATTCCTAATTTCTTAATCAAAATAATTGCTAACATTTTCCATAAAGCCTTAATTTTAGTTTTTTTTTTGTCATTAGATCAACGCGTATAATTCCTAAAACGTGCTTTCGCAAAAAGAGAATTAGTAATGTTGCATCTTAAGAATATTACTATTAGAATATTTTGTATTTCCTTTGGTTGGCCCAAAGGAACAAGTAACAGTTTCAATTTCGTTAGTCGCTGCATCCTGGCCATATGAATATGAAATTTTAGGCAAAAACGTATAAATTTTAAAATTAATTGTACCATTTTTTCCAGTAACAACATGGGTTTATTTTAAAAATTAGATAAAATTAATTTTAAACTATTAAAATTGATTAAAATATATAAATAAATTTATCTCATACATAAATGTTGCAACAGAAAATGTATTACTACTGTATAGTATAACCAAAAGGACACTTGTTATACATTAACATTTAGCAGTGGAAACCGGTTTCTGTAATTTATAAACCGTGGAAACAAAATATATACTAGAATGAGTCATGAGGAAGTGACACTATATATCAAATGTTAGAGTACCTGGAAATTGGAATATAAAAAATTTAAATGGTCACTCGTCATCACCACCTTCGATGGACTGAAAACAATCAACTTACCCTAAAATATAAAAAAGGTGGTTTAACCATGATTGGAAATTATAAAAAAGCAACGGTGTTAGTGAGTTGGTTGGTGTGATGGCTAAAGTCAACTAGAGAGAAGCAGCTAGCTCGTGGTGTTACTGATTAAGCACTTAAGTTAAGGAGGTAAAAGAAGAGGCAGCAAAGAGAAAGAGACACATGACCAAACAAAGAATATAGAATAGCATAGTCTTTCATTTTTAATGTGATGTATATATTTATTTATGTTTTAGAAATTAATATGTTTTCATGCAAAAAAAAATGATATATGAAAAAAATGTTCGATTAATTTTTTATCCAAATTTAAAACATCAAATTGAATCCTACTACATTTTTTACTTTCTTTCATTATTATTATTATTATTATTATTATTATTATTATTATTATTATTATTATTATACACCTTAAATATTTGCGGACGAGTTAATTAGAAAAACATATCATTATTTATAAAAGCTGAAGTCCAATAATGTAAATTAGAAGATAAAGAAACTAAAGTATTCATCATTATTGACTTCCTGTTATGATTTTTAATTATTTGATTGAATTTTAACTCTTTTCACTTGCATATGCATACTAGCTCTCTAAACAAAAGCAACCTTTTCATATAAGGCCATTTTCAATTAGCACCGTGTAGTAAATCTTTGCTTTATGCCAAAGTATAAACTCCATCTTTGCATTCGTTGCACTTTTTTTTCCCGTCCCCTACCCTTTAGCCAAAATACATCTTTTCTCGTTAATTTGTCCACGTTGTTCTACAAAAAGTACAAGCTGATATTAAAGTATCAACTTCAGATATTATAGCATCAATGTTAATAAACAAAACTAAATTAGTTTGTAAAAAAAAAAAACTAAATTAACTAGGTATAAATAGACACCCCCCACATACTGACCTACATCTTTTCAAGTGTATAATATAATGCCTAGCCTTTCATTTAAAACTTTACCCAATAATAATTAGTAAACAATTTTTTAATCCAATGGAGTGAAAGATGTGGTTGTTACTTGTTACATTCAATTTATTATTGTTCATCAGGGACGCAGTCATCCTAAATTGTATCTATACAATTTCTTTGTACAATAAAATATAAATAAAGAGAAGAGAAATATAAGGAAATGAATATATAAAATAAAACAACTACTATGATAAAGAATAAAGAAAAAATTTTGCTATAAAAAGATACTACTATTTATATAAATAATCATTAATTGTACATGTTTAAGAAATTAACATGTTTGACAATATTCAAGCCTACAAAAACAGGAGTCAAATTAGGTATTGAAGTTTCCCAAAACCAATTTGCACTTCCGACGATTCAACAAATACCATGCCATTTGCTTGCAAATGGCAAAGCAATTCGGCTTTGTAATTGAGGAAGAGACTGAAGTTACCCAAAACCGCTTTGCATTTACAACGGATACCATACCATTTGCCAAATTAAGAAAATTAGTGGGCAATTGGGCTTTATAACTGTTCATCCTTTTTAATCACAAACTCTTCCATGCAACCAAGAACCAACTTCAAAGGTCAATTTTCTTTTGGCTCCCATAATAAGGCAAGTGCGTAAGAAGTGGCCTGGCATACGAATATAGCAACATTATGCATATATTCAAACCAAGAACAAATTCTCCAAATTCTACGGATGTTATTTAAAATTCAAGAGACGGCTACATTATACTCATATCTTTTACATCCCCTACACCCCGTTACTTTTATTATTATTATTATTGGCATTCAGCTCCAATTTATTTGTCATTTAAACAGAATATCACTAAACACATAGATTAATTAGTGTGAGATTATTTTGATTTAATCAAATATTTTGAATTTGAGTCTTAAATATGACTTAATTTTTTTTTTTATCGCTTATAGTGTTCTATGTACTTGTATTTAAATAAAATTATCTCCAATAAAAAATATATATGATTCAGATAAAAAAGAATAAGTAGCATTGTTTTTAAAAGTTGCATATATAATTATTTCTGGTTTTGTTTATACAAAAGTTGAAGTGTATATGGCAGCCAATGCTTGCCTTGTCAAATTGAACTCTCACTGATAATCTTTTTAGCCCCATCTTTTGACCAAATTGGCTAGAACAAATTTAGGCCTACCGTTAAATCGGATATGCTATTCTTTCTGCAGATATATAAATATAAACCCTGAAGACAGAAACAGCATGTATTATACTATATAGAAAATAGTTACAGTTGATTTTAGATCCAAGAGTAACTAAGGTTACGTTAGAAGAATGCTATTATGCATTAATGGGAGGACAAGTACCCTACCCTCAATCTATATTCCCACTTCGAAGATTCACCATTGGAAAGTTAACACCTGGATTGCTGCCAGTAAAGGTAACAACAGAAATTATTATCGTGATCCCACCAATAATTTGGCTCAGATTTTAATGGTTTCAGGGTTACATAGATGATTCATGAAATTGATACCATGATCCCACCGCTACGCTAGGTTATGGTTGTCAAAATGTGCTGAGTTAGATTTGATTAATAAATTTTAAATGCAAAATCATTTTAGTCCAACATAATCAACTAACACGGAAAAATTATTAATTAGAGTAATGGGTTGACATCGGACAGCAACTCCCTCATATCGATTGATTAATAATTAGGTCAAAATATAATATATAAGTGAGATACAAATCTCATTTTTGATTTTATAGGTTTGAATTAGAGTTATAACCTTTCATTGTATAACTTCTAATTAAAAGATTATTTCCCACAAACATATCTTAATTTTCAATTTGAATGGGACAGAAATGACCTTTTCTCTTAATTTCTTTTTCAGTATCTGAATGAAAAAATTGACACTTCAATGTTAATTTTAAAATGAAAGAGATCATTTTTAATTACGTGTTATTATTTTTTATTGAGAACAAGAAAAAAAACGTATAAAAGTAACAGATAATTTCAATCCTCTCAGAATGGATCTCTGCCTGTTTCTTAGAACTATGCATATTCTTTCTATGAAAATCATTCTTCATAGTCTAATGACAATTCCTTTCGGGACAGTTGAAAACTCGCAATTGAAATTTGTGTAAACCAAATTCTTAATAATAATAATAATAAACTTGATAAAAAGTTGTAATCCTAAAAAGCGTTTTGTTGATCAATAAATTTTAAAAAATACAAGTAGTTAGACAGAATGGACATTCATAAGGATCCAGGTAATGTCTCAAATTTAGGTATATGAATCATTGGTTATTTCCTTTAGCTAATAAGTTGCTTCTTTCCGCTGTAAAGCAAACACTCCCCATATTTCTGCGTGCCAATTTTTTTGGAATAGGTACCAATACCATACCCTCCTAATTTTATTTTATTTTTGTATAGAAAAAAATTTAAAAAGTTGAGTAGCACTTGTTTTAGTTCCTTAGCGCAGATTGGAGTATTCAACTATTTCTCCAAGCTAACTGTGAATCCTGTTCTCACATTAATACACCAAGAACCAATAAAGTTTGTGAAGCAAGGTAGATATTTTGACTTGGGTGGAACTCTAGCTAGATTCTGTTTCTTTTGTTCACTCAATTCAAAAATTGAAGAGAAAAGGGACAGAGTTGTATACGCGGCGAGAGGGAGTTGGTTTTGATTGCTTCCTAGAAAATGATTGTACAAGATAAGGAAAAATTGTTATGGAAGATTTATAAGGTATCCACAATTGATGGATCAGATAAGTTGCCAATTCAAAAGGAACAAAATGGTGAACCAGATGCACTTACCTTTCTATTTCGACCCATTTTGAAAGGTTCTCCGCTTACTAAGAAAAAAAAAGGTTTGATTGGAATACATAGCTTGCAATCAATGACAGCTGAACTTATAGATAGCTATTTGTTATTATAGGTCAGCGTTGAGGTCTTAATTCTTACACATAGCCTCTTGATTATATTTAGCTAAAAGGAATTTGGTTCTTCCTTTCCAAATAACATTTTTTTCCAAAGCCACTCTTTCTATAGCACTGAAATAAAAATTTAATTAAAGGATCACTTGGGGATGGGAGCAGGAACAAAACTCCTGCTATGCACACCAACAAAGTCCAGTACAGGTTGTAGATAGTTAAGTTCTTTAGGCATGTTGACAGGATTTTGATTCCCTTAGTCATGTATATGGAGAAAACTTTATTGAGAGAGACAAAACCCACTTCGATGATTTCTACGCCTCAAGGGTTAGTTTCGATGATTTCTACGCCTCAAGGGTTAGTCTCATAATTTTCGGCTATGGGATAAATTGCTTCCGGCAAAAATAAAACCTCCTGCTGTACACTGAGTATTCTTAATAATGTAACATGGATTTATTAACACAGTCCCATAAAAAGAAAGTAGCAAGACAAGAAAATAAATGTGCATGGAGCTTTTGCCATTGTGTTTTGCTACTTGCTAGCACTCCTCTTTTTCTCAATTATCTGTATACTTTAAGCAAGCATTAAAAAAACATTATGCTAAACAAAAAGAATGGTCAATTGACTCAATTCAGATACAGATTAGCATAAACCACAAAATTCAATGGCAATATGGATTCATTTTTCTTAATATTTCCAAAAAGTTGGAGAGCGTTCAATTGAATCTTAAAGAGGAGAGTCCGTAAGTAGAGACATTTATAGTGGGATTATTAAATGGATTAATCCTTAATAAAATGTTTTAGCTGTTAAATATCTTGGTGGTCTATATGAATCCCTTAGCAGCAGCATCAATTCAAAACTATTTTTTGTTGCTGAAATTTCCTTTTAGACATGGACCTTGGTTGGTGTAAGAAAAGACAAGAGGACAAAGAAGGGTTCAAGTTCAGTAGTAACAATATGAAGCCTAATCAATTCATAGTTTCTTTTGACCTAAGCTATACACTAGGCAGGCATTAAGAAGAAGTCAAGCTAGCCCTAAGCTTTGATATTATTTACAAACACAGAGGAAGCTTTGATAAAATTGGAAGGTGGAGAAGTTTATTCGTGGAATATACCTTATGGTTATAATACATCTGCACTTCTACTTTATCAGGTTCCTAGTTACAATGATTGATTCAATTTTGGTTTACCTCAAATCAGATGCCACTCCTCTCTATACTATTATTATTATTATTATTATTTTTAATAAATGGGGTATATGACTTAGTTCAGGGAAGGAATGATAAGCTAACAGAGCTAGTAAATTAGCTTGGTTGAACCACAAAATCTGGGTCAATATAATTGACAGACCGAACTCTATGTGGGCGTACACTGTCTGTAGATCAAGGGTTCAAAACCTACTGAAAACATATTATTATTATGGAGATAGTTTATGATCTTATCCTAAAAATGGTTAAAATTCAATCATGAGATTAAACAATCCCAAAAAGGACTGTGCTACTAGAACTAAAGCTTTTGGACAGCTTGCCAACTTACCAAAACATGTAATTCATTAACTTGAACACTCCATGAAAACAATGTAACTTATTATAAATTAACTGCTGTTGGCAAAAAAAATATACTATATTATCTTATTATGCTAGTCTTCAACTTTTAAATTCTTGTCTAAGCCTAATCAACCCAGAATGTGATTTATTATTGATAAAACAATAATATAGTCGGGTCTTGACAGTTGTAATCATATTGTCACAGAAAATTAATACGCTTGTCTTATTGATAAAACAAAGTTCAATTATGACAAAGAAAGTGGTATAGCATGTAAGTCTTGATTCTACGTGATATGGAGCATTCATATATTGAGTGTGGTACATTCAGCTGTTGGTGCCATTACTGTCTTACGGTCTATAAATAATGATTCCATGAATTATTTTTCACTGTACAACTATATGGCGTTGACCGTTAAATAAGCATTGTGCTATAATTAAATACCTGGCTTTTAGTTAAGCTTTTAGATATGAGTGAGAATATATAACAATTGACATAAGTGATAATAGATGATGTTATTTAACTAAGAAATCCAAGATTTTAAATCTTAATTAATTCTTGAATAGGAAATAAATCATGTTAAAAAAAATATTTATCTTTCTTTTATATGTTGACGGTCCCGACTAAGATACAAGTGAGAATATAAAGATATTGCGATCCTTGTGGATACAAATATCAAGACTTACGAAGGCACCGACAGAAGCCAGAAACATTTTCTAAATGTTTGACAGGAAGTAACAATGGTTGACATGCTGCTATTGGACTCACATGTGGGTTAATTAACATTCGAATAAAAAAGCACAGCACTTGAACATGTGAATGAAAGAAATCATCCTTGTCAGAATATTGCAAATTTGCAAAATGAAAACCGGTGGGAGGTGTTTGTTGAGTTTAGCTAACTAGTTTTTGTCTTCTCCCTCTAATCATTTTATCATTGGCTTTACGCCTTTTTAATGGAAGGAGGGGGATCAAATTTTATAAACAGAAAGAACAATGTAAGATATGGAAAGTGCAGTGTATATATAATTCACTCTAACATTTGTCAAGTAATGGCACTCAGGGTTAGAGGTGTTTTTTTGGACCAAATAAGATGAGTTCATTTGTGTTCTTATTTGATCTGCAATTAATTAGAGGATTTATTTAAGCTCATGCCTAATTTAATTAAGACTGATAATATATGAGATAAGATTCAACACATTCAATTTGTTGATATAATATGTCAATCTTAACATATTATAAAGTATGCAACTATAATTAATATTTTATAGCATATCCATTAAACACAATGTTAAAAAAATTGTCATTCAAATTATGCCACCATATAAATACTTTTATTCTATGAAATAATAAAAAATGAAATATACTTTTGAATTCTTTTAAAACCATATATTTTTTTTCAACATTATTACTCGGAATATGTAAATCAAGTAAAATTAAATAATTTTAGTTTTTGTTTGAAAATATAGATAATGAGATAAAAATTTTAAAAATAAGTGTGAATAATCATATTGAATTATCAATAACTTTACCCATATATTGACCTATGTTTACAACAAAAAATTAAATAATGCTAGATTGGGCCAATCCTTGATCAAGACTTTCGTTGGGCTTAGGCTCAATGTTTGGGTCAAAATATTCTCCAGCCCAATGGAGACAAATAGGGTTTTTATTTATTTGTGAAAACAGATATGCAGAGAGGAGAGGGAGACGGTAGCAGATAAGCCTAAACACGAAACTCGCAAATTCCCTCAACACTGGAGTCGCTGGAAAATTCATTCTGGGACTCAGGTTACGTTTCTCCCTTCCTCAATATTCCATTTTTCTCATTCTAAGAAGGCACTGCATAATCTCAGTCATTATCTCACAATGCGATTCGGATCCTTAAATCGTTGCTTGGTTTGAACCAAACGATAAGCAGTGATATGATTATGATGTTGTGTATTTTTAATTATTTATTTGTTATCTGTTTCCGTCATATCTTTCAACTGTTAACCGTTAATTTAAATTCCCGTGGTTTTTCTTCTTGTTCTTATTGTTACTGCTATTTACTGTGTTGTTCAATCAGCTGAGCTGACCAAGCATGATTCAAAATGGTTGCATTGTATCCCAAGGGTGTGCCCCTCTGAATTCTAGGTCACGCAACCATGGCATACCTAGTACCTCTGCCTTTCGTTGCGCTTCTCTAATGCCTCCCAAGGTTGCCGTCTCTAACATCCGGAGCTTTTGGGGACATAATCTGGAATGTAAACCCTTGTTGCCAAGAGGTATATGACATGCTTTACTTATCCATTGATTCTTTCACTTTTTCATTGATTAATGTTTTGAATTATTGATGTTATGACTTATGAGCATGGTTGATGCTGCCATAATTGTGGTGAGTCAAAAAACTGTAGGACTGCAATTTAAAAGTATGAGTTCAAAATCTATTTACTTATATTGTCGATCAATCAGAAATCGTATTAGAGATGATTTTCATTATTCTAAAAGTCAACAAAAACTTGTCCTAAAATTATTTACTCGGCCTCAATGGCCTTGGTGTATCATTATAAAATGTGGTACTTTTAAATAGCACCTGATTGGGGGTATGATTATAATATAGAGATTTGTTTGTCGGGTTTTACTTTAGTCAACCCAATCTTTGCGATAAGTGTCCTAGATTTTTTTTCTTTTTCTAATTGAATTATTCGTACAATCTTTGTGGTAGGAATGACATTGTCAAACACGTTTGCTGTATCAAGCCTGCGTGTAAGGGAGGGTCAAAATCTTCTCTTTCGTGCTCTCCCTCTTTTACCCCGGTTGCGCAAGTCTAATATGGCCCCTCGGGCATCAAAGGATGTCCCAACTAGCTTCCGTTATCCTCCAATGACCAAGAAACCGCAATGGTGGTGGAGATCATTAGCATGCCTCCCTTACCTCATGCCTCTCCATGAGACATGGATGTATGCCGAGACAGCATACAATCTTCACCCATTTTTGGAATGCTTTGAATTCTATACTTACCCTTTTCTTATGGCCATTGGAAGCCTTCCTAGCTGGTTTCTCATGGCATACTTCTTTGTTGCATATCTTGGAATTGTGAGGAGAAAAGAGTGGCCTCATTTCTTCAGATTTCATGTTGTGATGGGAATGTTATTGGAGATTGCCCTGCAGGTTATAGGGACTGTGAGCCGCTGGATGCCGCTATCACTCTACTGGGGTAAACTGGGAATGCATTTTTGGACTGCTGTATCATTTGGTTATCTATTTACCGTCTTGGAGTCCATAAGGTGTGCTCTTGCCGGTATGTATGCTGACATTCCTTTCATCTGTGACGCAGCATATATCCAGATACCATATGATTAACAGGGCAGATGTAAGGAAGTTTAAGTTTACATTATGTATCACTTTTCGTTGTATCAGAATTTTTCTTGAGCAGAATTGAAGGATTACTAGTCTGTTAGTGATTATGCCCCAAAAAAAAAAAAGTGTTTGAGATTTCTCTTGCGTACATTTTGTTTATATGAATTGACTTTATCTGTAGTCTCAGGGTTCCTATATCTCTCTGTTTCCCTCCCGTTTGACATTCCCAACTGTCGATTTCTATTACAAATGCACTTTACCATGGACTTTATGTACAGATGGCTATTTTAAGCTTACCTATGAACTTGTTTAGTTTAATCCACAAAATTACTGTGAAATCTGAGATTGATAGGACTTTATCAATTAATAGTTTAGTTTGACATGATCTACTTTGGGGACAGAATAGAGATTATCTACTCTTGGTGTGATTCAAGATTTCAAGTTTTGTTCGGCCTCTTAGTAATCATCTTACCTGCTTTATATTTTCGGAAGATTGTGGATGGGAGTGGGCAATTTGTGCACACTCATCTTTTGGAATAACACCGTGCCTTATGCCTCATGTAGACCATCTGTTTTGCTGACATACTGCATTATCAATTTCTATAAGCTTAATTAGTTTCGTTATAATGAGATGGCCAACATTAGGAAGACTTGGATACAATACAAGGGCATTCCTAGATAATTGCAATCTAAAGCAAGAAGATAAAGATGAATTAAGGATAGTCTACTTTAGTCATTGTCACAAGGACACGATAGATGAAACAATAAAGGAAAAAGATGTTAATACTACCTGCATTTATGTCTAGGTTAACTATATTTAAAGGCAAATGCTAAAAAAAGTAAAGTAAAAATATTTTTTTATTGAGACAAAAAAGTATATTATTTATAATTTTTTTTATATTTTCATAATATTTTTTTTATAATTTTTTAAGGATAAATAGTTATTTTTGTCCCTTAATGTGTAATTCGCTGATAAATACGTCCCTGAAAGATGAAAATAGTGTAAAAAGTGTGACAAATATGTTCTGTCGTTAATTTTTGTCGATCACATAGAGTCATATTTGTTATAATTTTTTTTTTTACTTTTTGTTTTTTCACTTCGCTGAAAAAATACATCCTTAAAAGATGAAAATGTAAAATTTAATCATCATATAAAAAATACGATAAATATATCCAAACGGTAATAATGAATCCATGCTACAAAAATGTCATAAAGGAACCGGTCCAGCTCAATTGCCCTACACTGTGCTTCTTCCAACTAGTGAAACAGGTTGACTTTTAGAGGAGTTCCCAACAGCATCTCTATCTAAATGAGTGTGGCTCTCTAGTATTTTACTTTTACCTTAGAATAACAGACGCAAGATTATGTGTATTTTAGGGTGATGTTTAGTAATTGTGTGTTTGTTTGAGTAATATTGTATTTAGGGTAAGATTTAGTAATATGAGTGATGTTCAGACTGCTAATAAATAAGCTCCTTAGCAAATTACTTGTTATGGCAGTTGACAGGGAATTGTTTCTTTTCCCTTCTGCTTTAAGTTCTATTCTTCTATATTTGAGCATTGTAATCTTTGCACTGTGTTGTTGACTTGTTGATGTCAAAATTTGATTGATCAATTCGATTAATATTTGAAAAAATGCTACATGCTGTGAAAATATTTATATTATCACCTTGTCACAGGTTTAACGTATGTGATTGATAACATTTTTTTTTTACAATAACAAAGCATGGATTGAATTTTTTAAAATTCAAACACTTATTTAAACAGTGTATATTTAAAATTTATGCCCACACCGTTATTTTAAATTTGATTTAGATTTTTGAAACTGATTTAAATTGGTTTAAAACCAGTTTATGATTTAAAAATATTATATCTCGCTCATTTTTAATATTTTTTCTATCATATTAAGCTGAGAAAATTCTTAACCGTAATAATCCGTGATGTGAGGAGTCCGATTCCTGTTCAGTTACTCGAGAAGTCCAATAGGAAAAAGGAAGACTCATGTGATCTATGGGATCCACCAAAGATATTTTTCCATGATGTTAGATAAGACATATGCAGGTGACCTTTAGGTTTAGGTTATGACGTGTGCAGAGTTACAAAATGATGAATTGTTGTTTTGCTTGTGAGATAAAGGGGTTTATTGTAACTTAAGACTACAAGTATGTGTGCAAATTCAATTTTATTCTTTTCTCTCACTTACAAGTACTTTCATCCTTACTTTATCTAATATTTAATGAAATTTACTAATGTAGTGAATTAGGTATAACAAGGCATTGAATAAATAATTAAATATGGTGTACCAACCAAAAAAAACATAATATTTGAATTACCGTGACCTTAAAAGATACTTACCTATATCAACTTAATTATCGCGTTGAAATATCTGTGAGTAAATAATTATTGCTTTGTTAGTAAAAGCCCTCCCTAATATTTAAAAACTCAATTAAATTATTAAAAAAACAATTAAAGCAATTAGAACCAATGAAGTAAAGAAAAAGCAATTAGAACCTAAAACCAAAATTACACCATCCATAAAAACAATAAATACAATTAAGCCGTCTTTACTTGAAATCCTGCTATTGTGATTGCTATCTATCTTATGTTAGTTATCAAGAATCAAGAATGTCAACCTTCCATTTTCCACGGAACACATCTGATTCATTAATTTATTCTCATTGTTAAAAATACTTTACATTTGTCTCGCGGAACATTTGAGTCATCGATCATTAATTTCATCTTACTTACTTGTCGTCCAACATTATAAATACGTTACATTTCTTAATTTTGAAAGCCGTGGAATCTATTCCATATGAAAATGATTTCAGGGTTGAAAAGGTTGTTCAGCAGAAGCTAGAAGGTGAAGGGTAGGCTAGGGTAGTGTTGATGCGTAAGAATGTGCTTGACTTTAACAGTTTAACGAGTGTGGAAGGGATTATTGGCACTGGTAAATATCTAATTGGCTCAGCAGTTGATGGGGTTACATCCTTAAGGGGTAAATCTGTGTCTCCAGTTGATTAGTGCTACCAAGGCTGATGGTTAGCTTTCTCTCTCTGTCTTAATCCTTTGTGTACTTTGTAAGACGTACAGAAATACCCAACTAGATCTTATGTTTAGTTTAATTAATTAGCCTAATCTGATTTAGAATGGACTGAGTTATATTCACTAAGCTTAATCCAGTCCTTTGAGTATTTAATTTGTGTTTTACACGCACACAAATCCTCAACCGGCTACACAGACACATATATTGAGTTAAGTGCATTGACAACTTCAAGAGGATGCATCATGGGTGATTGATTTTTACCAAATATTTACTAAAGTGGGATTATTTGAAACGATGTAATATTTATGAATATTATCGGTAAAGGGTACGTAGAAGAGTACAATCTATTAAGGAGCATATATTGTATTACATTTAACCGTGTTATTCTATTCTACTGCTAAGAAATAACTACTGACAATCTATTTATCCGCCAGAAACTTACCACCAATACTGTGACAAAACGGTTAGAAAATAATAGATAATATCATACTAGGGTTATGACAAAACTGTTAGAAAATGAAAATTTAAAACTGTCAAATTAAAAAATGACTGCCATAAATTTAAAACAAAGCCATTTTGGTAAATAGTCGGGGGAAATTACCACATTCATTAAACATCCATGCATCACCTCCAAACTTCAAGTAATTTGTGCACTTGGGCTCGTGTATTGCATTATTGACCAATTTAGTGATGTTTTTACTTACTATTCATTAAAATGATTTGGTTTTAAAACAAACTACTGGCATGAGGGACTTTTATTTTACAAAAATCATTTAGTTTAGTTCTAAAATTACCAAACTAGTATACTCTAAAGAAATTACTTGCAGGGTGTAAATTAATTAACTTCCTAAAAGTTGATTTTACTGTTGTAAAACCAAATTTTTGAAGTTTATAATTGCCAAAAAATTTATGGTCGTTTAGAATCATCAAAAAGTTGTAGAAGTCACCAAAAGTTGTTTTACAAAAACAAATAAAGTTTCAAGAAGTCGATTTACACCTTGCATGTATTTCTTTTTAACTACACATTTTTTGTAAAAAAAAAAAAAAAACTCTGGCATGCATGGAGTTGTTTTGACTTATATTAATTGGCAGTCATATTCTGACAGTTTTAAAATTGCCAGAAATTATGATTTTTGACGGTTCTTATCACAATATTATATGCTATTACATGTAATTTTTCTCATAGTACTAGTGGTTAATTTTCAGTTAAAACGGCCAGAAAACGACAACAGTACGTTTAAAACAACTCCATGTTAATAATTTGTTTCAAAACAAACTCATTGCAGCAAATAATTGGTAAAAGACACTAGATTTTTTATTTTTTTTTATCAACAACACTACTAGATTGATCAACCACGTACCCCTCGTGTCTAACTGTTCGTGATTACCCTAAGATAAAATCGACCACCTTGAAAAAAAAATTGTTAACGTATGTTAGAAACTTAGAATGAAAGGATTATTTAAAAAATATTAAATACCTTTAAATTATTTTAAAAAAATCACATATTGATAATTAAACAAAGTGAAGCCTTATATATATATATATATATATATATATATCAATTAAATTGAAATTATATGGCTCAGTAAAAAGAGTTGTGATATAAAAATAAATAATATATTTACCAATCACATAATTTTTTTAATCTTATCTAATTACAAATTAGCATTTAAAATTAATAATGTAAAAACTTTTACACTTGCATGATATGTTTATTAATTAAAATCTTACCATTAAGAATATTTTCCTCAATCACAGAATTTTTTTTAATAATTATGATTTTTTTTGTAGCAAATGGAAATGGGATAATCGGAACGAAGGCCTATTTGGAAGGTATTATTACGACAATACCAACTTTGGGAGCAGGCAAATCTGCATTTGATATTAATTTTAAATGGGACAGTGATATGAGAATTCCTGGAGCATTTTTAATTAAAAATCATTTGCAAGTTGAGTTCTTCCTACTGAGTTTGACTCTTGAAGACATTCCTAATAAGGAACGATGCACTTTGTTTGAAACTCATGGGTTTACACTTCTACAAAATACTAAAAGGATCGAATTTTCTTTGCCAACGAGGTAAACTGTTTACTCCTAGCAAAGTATCCACTTGTTATAAAATAAAAATATTAAATATTAATTACTTTTCAAATGTTTCAAAAACAATTCAAGGTTTTTAATCATCTACTCCACTCTACCTAGTTATATTACTTCCATCAGAAGAATTTTTAAGAAATTTGTTTGTTTCTTTTTTAAAAACTTTTCTTCAATTTTTTTGTATTAATTACTTTTTTACTAAAATATTTTTATTTTTTATTTTATCATTTTTATAGTTAATAAACAATAAATACAATAAATTAATATGAAAAACTTATCCTCTCTTGTGCGAATAGGAGGAGATGATTAAAACAAATCAATTAATTAGATGAAAAGAATGAAATAAAGTTAATCAATTTTCTTGACTTTTGTAAATTAAACTAGTTAAAAAAATTCCCTTATATGTAAACGTTAACGTAATTGAACCTAATTAATTGATGTTCAATTAGGTTTTAAATAATAAGTACAAGATATGCAATCAATTTTAATGTGAATTAAATGAGGAGTATTAAATAATATTTTATATATTTCAATCAATTTAATATAATTTAATGTTAAAAATAACATAAGTTTAAAATTAAGAAGTGTACACCAGTATGTAAAGAAAAACTAAATTTAAATTATTTATATATTTAATTTCTTAAATTGTGATAAAAAAATATAATTTAAAGCAAACATATTAACATATGAATTAAACTATTTCATGAGATAAATATTTATTTTTACATACTTAAAATTTATAATTTAGCTACGTCAAAAAAATTATAATCAGTAAACATTTTTTTCAGATATATTCTCAAATTTTTTTATATTTTACAAAGAGTTTTTCAGTTTGTGAGAAAATTTTAAATTGTCATTTAGCGACCGAATATATTTTCAGTCGCTATAATCACTAATTTGTCGCTGTTGACACTTGGTGTAATTTGTAAGTGTATTTAACACCGAATATATCAGTTGTTAAATGACCATAAACTCTAGAGACGGACTTTAGTGAGGACTAATTTGCTACAAAGTATTATCGGTCGCCAGATCGGCCTCTGCCTTTCTATATTGAGAAAGCTGTTTTGGATTTTTCTTGCAGTGACTTCCAAGGCTATCCGCTTTCCAGGCCCCTGCACTTTTCACTCTTCTTCAAATTCATTTTTATTTGAATATTTGCTTTTCATGAAGTGACAAATTTCACATTCCTAGCATACACCTGATATATCTTCTTACGATTTTAATATTAATTGAACAGTGATTTATTTTTTCAATTTATTATTTTTAATATCTTTAGTTATAGCTCAAATTTTTTTAATTTTTTTTATCAATAATTAAAAAATATCATAACATAAATCTAAAATATAATTTATATATTAAAAAATATTTATGTGTCACAAATTATAATAATAATAATAATAATATAATTTATTAAGAATTATAAATTTTAGTTGTATGAAATAAACATTTTTTAAATGAACAGGCTAAAATAATGAAAATTAAATAAATATATTACAGGCACACGTTCCAAGTAAAACACCAGGTCCACTAGTCACGTATAGAGAAGCAGAATTGCAAAGTTTAAGAGGAAATGGAACTGGGGAGCGCAAGGAATGAGACAGAGTTTATGATTGTGATGTTTACAATGATTTGGGCTATCCCCACAGTAATGAAAGGTTGAGTTATTGCTCGCCCAGTTCTTGGAGGATCTATCTCGCTACCTTACCCTCGTAGGGGGAAAACCAACAAAGAAAGGTTGCACTTCTATTTCTTAAACATAACTCAATTTAACTTACAAAAATTTTATTAACAAATTAAGGATGTTTGTATCTACATAAGCCAATGTCGTCTTCAATGCTTAACAAATTTTGCAATTTGTAGTTTTTGTTGATGTAATTTGTTTCTTGACAGATTCCAACAGCGAAAGACCCGGCAAAGTTTATGTTCCAAGAGATGAAAATTTCGGTGACTTCCTTATTTATGGGATAAAATCTTTATCTCGAAAAGTCCTACCTGCACTCAAATCTGTGTTTGATATAAAATTCACACCGAATGAGTTTGATATCTTCGAAGAAGTGCAATTAAGCTGCCTGCAGAAATACTCAGCAAAATTAGTCCCTTACCTGTGCTCAAGGAAATCTTCCGTACTGATGGTGAAATCAATGTCCTCACAGTTTTCAATACCTCATTTAATTAAAGGTATATTAATTATATATAAAGATTTATATATTTTTAAAGTTTGACGTACGATATTAAATAAAAAAAAGTGTAAGGGAATTTGTAATAATTCATACCCACTCAACAAAAACTAGATTTTCTTAACGAATTTTATTATTTACAACTGAACTAGATTTCTTTGATGAATTTTATATTTCATATAAATATAAGAGGAATAAAATATTAATCATTAAATTTTATAAAAATTATGAAAATTAAAACACAAAAGTTGTGCGAGCTTTTAAAAAGTTGTAATAAAATATATAGCAACGCCAAGAATTTAATGCATTTGTTGAATTATGCATGTAATCCAACTTGACAATTATTTTCTTTATTATTTAATTTGGAACAGTTAATAAATCTGCATGGATGACTGATGAGGAATTTGCAAGAGAAATGATTGCTGGTGTAAACCCTTGCGTGATTCGCCTTCTACAAGTAAGTCCCAAACGTTATGTTCTTTAGTTGTCTGTCATCTTTCCTAATGATATTCTTTAACGAATGATAGGAGTTCCCACCACAAAGCAAGTTGGATCCCTCAGTCTATGGTGATCAAACAAGTAAACTGACTGAAGAACACTTGGAGATTAACCTTGAAGGGCTCATGGTAGATAAGGCAATGATGGATGTGTTTCACTTCAATAAAATACTATGAGAATTTTTGCATTCATAAATGCTCACAACACATTTCCAAATATACTCTTCAATTCTACACAACACTTCTCATTATTAATTAAAATTTATTAAGACTTATAAAAATAATAAGACTACCAACGGGCGTTGGGTTTAGAAAAAGAGGTTAGTCACTCATAACGTGACGAACTGAGATTCCAATTTTCCCTAAAAAGTATGTCTACCTATTTAGTATTTGACAATGTTCCAACCAAGATTGTCTTGGAAATGGTAGGAAAAATGTACTTGATTTTGTTAGCCATAATATATTTGAGTCCTAGCAAAGAGTGTTTACAGAACATGTTAGCATTTTCCTTTTTGCTCAACTACTTTATTAAGCCATATTATCTGTTATTTGAATCCATGAAACTCGATTGTATTTGTGGAACAGGCAATTGAAGGTCAGAGACTATTCATATTAGATCACCATGACGTATTTATGCCATTTTTGACAAGGTTAAACGAATCCAAATCAACAAAGGCTTATGCCACGAGGACAATCCTTTTCTTGAAAGATGATGGGACCTTAAAGCCATTGGCCATTGAATTAAGTTTGCCATATTCAGGTGGACAACAGCTTGGTGCTGATAGCAGAGTCATCTTGCCTGCAAACCAAGGTGTTGAAAGTACAATTTGGCTATTGGCTAAGGCTTATGTTGTTGTGAATGATTCATGCTATCATCAGCTAATAAGCCACTGGTCAGAACGTACTCTTTCACTATGAGATCATTACAAACAATTTTAAAATATGTGTATGTAGTGATTCTTAATTCACTTTTTTTATATGGAGTGTCTCAGGTTGAATACTCATGCTGTGATTGAGCCATTTGTCATAGCAACAAATAGGAATCTGAGTGTTCTTCACCCTGTTTATAATTAAACTTCTATTTCCTCACTATCGTGACACAATGAATATCAATGCACTTGCTAGACAATCACTTATTAATGCTGATGGCACTATAGAGCAATCTTTTTTAGGTGGCAAGTATGCCATGGAGATTTCTTCGGCAGCTTACAAAAATTGGGTGTTCCCTGACCAAGCATTACCAACTGATCTTATCAAGAGGTAATTTATATGAACATGAACTGCGTATATGGTTTTATATCTGATAAAGGTTTTAAATTGTGATTGTAATTACAGTTTCATCGCAATCCTCGATATCGTGGACAAATATCAAGGATTGCAGCCACAATTACAATTTTGTGGTGATTGCAGGAATCCCTAAAACCTTGATATCGTAGTCGAAATCAGGGCCGCTGACTATTTTTTAAACCTTGTACCTCACCCATTCATAGTTCTTGAGGGAGCTTTATGAACTTGAAGCATGGAAATTCCCAGGCTTTGTTACCTTTTATTAAAAAGTCAAATTTTTATTTTGTAAAAATGAGAGCCACAAGTGTTCATTTCTTGACCACTTGAGTTTTGATATTAAGGCATGTCAAAAACTAAAGTAACATATTTCTTAATTGTAAAAACACATAATTTCTCTTTGATGACAACCAAAGTTGTATAAGATAAATACTTTCACTATTATTAGTAATTAATAACATTTTTTTTTATTTTGCATGGATTAAGAGGAATGGCTATTAAGGATTCATCTTCTCCCAATGGCCTTCGTCTTGTGATAGAGGACTACCCTTATGCTGTTGATGGATTAGAGATATGGAATGCTATCAAGACATGGGTCCATGACTATGTCTCCTTGTACTATGCCACCGATGATGCAATTGAAGAAGACCATGAACTTCAAGCATGGTGGAAAGAAGTTGTTGAGAAGGGTCATGGTGACTTAAAAGATGAGCCATGGCGGCCAAAATTATTACATACTCGTGAAGAGTTGATTCAATCTTGTAGAACTATTATATGGATTGCTTCGGCCCTTCATGCAGCAGTTAATTTTGGACAATATCCTTATGGTGGTTTTATCCTCAATCGTCCAACTCTTAGCAGAAGATTGATTCCAGAAAAAGGGACTGCAGAATACGATGAGATGGTGAATAGTCATCAAAAGGCTGATTTGAAAACAATTACGCCAAACCTTTCAGTGATAGAGATATTGTCAAGGCATGCTTCTGATGAGTTCTACCTTGGACAGAGGGACAATCCAAATTGGACCCCTAATCCAAGGGCAATAGAAGCCTTTAAAAAGTTTGGAAATAAACTAGCAGAGATTGAGACGAAAATCTCAGAAAGGAACCATGATCCAAATCTTAGAAATCGAACTGGACCAGCCAAATTGCCCTACACTGTGCTTCTTCCTACCAGTGAACCAGGGTTGACTTTTAGAGGAATTCCTAACAGTATCTCTATCAAAAGGTGTGAGTGGCGGCTTCCTTTAGTATTGTACTTGCATCTTTCAATAACAAATGCATGCTTATGTGCATACATCACTGTGTGTTTGTTTAAATAATGTTAATATGGATTGCTTTTCCATGCGGCTGGTAAACCCTAATAAGTATAAGCTCATCAGCAGATTTCCTGTTATGACAGGGAATTCTTTTTATTTGAGCTTTGAGTTGTATTTTGTTCGAAACTTATTATTATAATTATTTACTTTTTCTTCTATTTCATTTTTATTCCTTTACTCCTTGGATTTACAGATATTGTTCTATTACAACAAAAAATTATTGTTATTGTTTAAGACTCATAGTTTATAAACACTTTCTTGCATTAACATTAATCTACCATACATCTTTTAAGATTAAAACTATGAGGCCACACAAGCACTAAAAGTAAAAAACAAATAACATTTTGAATATGATTACATTTACGTTACACCAGATTGAACTCTTTCTTATTATTTCTCATTACGTTATATATCATATACTATGTATTATATATGTCACTTTTTTTTTCTCTTTTTCTTTTCATCATATACACCCCAAAAATGGAGTGTAATTCACCTTAATTTTTCCATTGTTGTATATTGCTCAAAAATGGAGTGTAATTCACCTTAATTTTTCCAACGACAGCATATAGAGTGTCGTTTACTTAAAATCTTCAAGTACAGAGGTCGGCAGACAGTTCGGACTAATTATATGGGTTGGATTTTTGTGTGTGGAGGTGGGCATGAAACAATGATTTGTAGATATTTTTTTAAATGAATTTAAATATATTGATAATTGATGTATTGTGATTTAATAATAAATTGTGTTATATATATACATAATAAGATTACCATTTAATTATTTATAAATTAAAAGTGATCTCTATATATATTGTTAATTATATAAATTTTTATATTAAAATTAAACTCTTTTGAAATAATAATGAAATAAAAATAGACTATTAATAAAATATGAACTACCTTAAAAGAATGGGCAGATGTCTAGTCATCAGCATCTAGATTGAAAGCATGAGATGTAGAATGCAGAAAAATGAAATGATATTTTACTATATTTTATTATTTTTACATTAATAAAATAACAATAGAATAAAAAAATAGTAAGCAAATTACACTAAGACTCTATGAGGTAATTACACAAATATTTCCTGTTTGTTTTAATCATTACTTTTGTTTCCATTGTAGGAGATGTTAATATAAGATTTAAGAGATATTCACGGTAATATTTTCAAATATATAAGAAATACAATTAGTGTAGTATTTTTAAACTTAAAGGGAGATCGATAAGTGTAGGAAAACAAAAAAAAAGTAGAATTATGTATAATTACATAACATTTTAGAAGATGTTACTGTAATTTGCTCAATAATTGTTATAGTTGTTTTGATAAATTTCTTTATAAATATTTATAAGAAAAGAAAAATAAATAAAATGAATTAAACTTTCACTTGTCTAAAAGTTAAGGTTTACAAATTGATTTAAACTTGTGAAAAACTCAAATACATTTTTTTATTTTTTTTCTTCTATTTGCATTGTTTATAAATAAATTTACTTAAACAGATCTTTTGATGTGAAAGATTGTCACACTTTTTTAATTCCAGACCAGGTAATTTGTTTAGGTGAAAAAATACAACATTCTGAACCGGATAAATAAGGATTTAATTGAAAGTTTAACTTGGTTGAACAACTTCTATTCACACTGAGAGGGAGAGAGAGACAAAAATCTTTTATTTTTTTATATATATAATATTTTTTATGACAAATGTCAGTAGTTCGTTACTTTTTATTAGCCTATATATGAAGAGATTTTTTTCGACCATTAGGTTAATTTTATAATTTTTTTTATATGATAAGGTGGCATCTAGTAAGAACGATATACCACTCTCTCGTTTTTTCTTTATATGAGCTGATTATTATTCATTATTTCCCCTAGTTATATTTTTTAATGCATTTACTGCATTAGTGTTGTTTTTGCTAATAATCGTTTGTTATAATTACAGTGTATTAAAATTAAACTATTATTTTAATTTTTCATAATTAAGTTATACTCAGCCTAGTGCGAGGAACACATGTGCACCCTTATTTATTTATTTTTATACGAGAACACTTGTGCATCTTTTAGCTTTGAACGTGGGAAAGACAGACGTATAAAACAAAGTTTTATTTAAAGAATTTTGTTAGATGCTGACCTAATAATATTAAATAAAATAATTTAATTACCTCTTAAAATATTATATGTTTAATAGTTATTCTAAAGAATATTAAATATTTTGTTTCAAACAAATTAGTAATTTAAATTTTTATTTGATTCTTTAACTATTTTTTCAATTTAATTATTTAATTAACTTATATTTTTATATGAGATTTACCTTTTCATTTATTATAACTGAGTTCTCTCATATAGAGAACTAGATTATTTCACTTCTCTCCATCTCTCTCTTTCTCTTCTCTCTCCTACCACCACCAACAAGTTTTTGTTCATAATTCTTCCACTGTCTTCTTAATCATATAGCCTCTAATTAAGTTTATTTTTTTTTTATTAAGCCTTTGTCTCCTATATTCCTAATATTATCACGTTTAAACATTCATGATATCCTCTGGTAAAACTTTTAGTAATATGGATTATATATATCATTAAAATATATTAACAATATTTATTTATATTTAGCAATTTTTTAAAAAAATTGTCGAAATTTTTTAGCAGCATTTTTATTAAATGTTAAGATAAAAAAAAATATTACTAAAGGTATATGTGATAGTGAGAAATGAAAAAAAGATAAATAAATAAATGAAAATAAGAAAAAATAACTAGTGGTCTCATTTTTTTTTTCTTCTTTCTCATTTTTTCTATATCAACCACATTCATCTTTTTATTTATTTCTTCTCCGTTCTATTGCTCCTTTACCAAAAAAAAGGTTATAGACACGGGCTTAATAATTTTTTTACCATAGGTATAGAAATTAAATTAATACTATTTTTTTAGTATGGTTTAGCCTACTTTTAAGGACCAAATTGCGCACGCGTGATATAATATTGCATAAGGTTCTTTAAATAATATTATCTTGGTAACGGTGCCGGTCATATTAATGCGTTATTGGTTTAATCAATGAGAGAGACCAATTTGATAGAAATTGAAAACATTCTTTTGGTGTGCTCGATGCTCTAAGACCAACTCTAACTCCAACTACAAGCGGGACTTGGTTTATTTTTTAGTTAAGAATCTGATCTTATATAGATTTATATGTGAGCTGGCATTTACGTGTATGAATGATTTATATATCATTTTTTGCAATTAATAATATTTTCTTGCTATTAGATTCGATAAAACGTCATTTTTGCTTGGCACGTGATGGCTTTCCTATTTGTTGTTGGTATGTGAGTTAATCTGCGGGCAGTGAGCTACCCTTTTTTTTTCTGTCCTCTAGGTTTTTTTTAACTTATTGTTATAAATATTGGTGTAATTTTTAATGAATAAACAATAATTTTGGTCTCCAAAAATATAATTGTAATTTACAGTCACTTAGGTTTATGAAAATATTAAAATTTCAAAAAATCCCTTTAAATTATTATTTGTTTGTTACTTTAATTTTGTAAAAAAAAATTAATTTAAATTAATGTTTGTGCTTACATGATATATTATCTGTCTGCCTTTGAAAATTAAGATGATTAAAATATAATCATACAAAAAGATTAATTTGTTTAGTTTGAATTTAAGATTATATTCAAATCAAATCACTTATAATTTTTATGTGGTTCGAATGACTTTTTAATTAAAAATCAAACAAATTATACATCACAAACACTCTTAAATGATAAGTGATAATTCAATTATTGTTGTTTTAGTGTCTGACTAGATTATCACATGTACATTGTTAAGAACTAAAAATTAAATTTTAAAACTCAATTAACTCTAAATAGTATTATAAAAATCAAAACAGACGTAGTAAATTGATATAATGATAGTATAAATAAAAATACTAATAATTGAAGTATGTCAATAAACAAAAATAATAGTGAAATATTTATTGACAGAAATGAAAGTGTCATAGTTTAGATATATGTTTGAGTGTCCGTTGCAAATAAATATTGATGACAAAATAAAGTTTTCAAAATCATCTCCACCATTCTTTTTGTGTTCAATTTGCCATGAAGCATTGGATCGTATCTTTAAATTCGTGCACAAGTTTAACTGAAAACTTGCCCTGAATCTAACACATGTATATATGAAATAATAATATGTAAAACTTAAACTTTTTAGTGTCGTAACTTTTTGTAGATTAGACAATGAAACCGTGTAAGTGATTGTTAGATGGTATATCTCTAATTTTTCAAGTAAGGTTTCTGACTTCAATATTTGTGTTTGAAAATAATTTTCACAAAGAGAGATAATCTCTTTATTATATTGTATGGATATGTACTTTTGACACAAACATAATTGTTTTAAAAATATAATTGAACTATATTAATTTAATCTTCAATTATAATATAATTCATCATGACATTAAGTTATACTTTTAAAATTGTGTGATATTAAATAAATCCTTTGACTGTAAAAAGACACAAGAAAAGTTAACAAGATTAAGCTAATTAATAAATTAACTTGATGGATAACATCAATAAATGATATAATAAAAGACACACTAATAATGTGATCATATATACATCACGTTTCATATGTTGTTAGCAGCCAATATATTAATAATCAACCTCGGCTGCAACTTGAGAGTAAAAGCATGTTGAAAGCCACATCTCTTTCAATCTATAAATAACCTACTTTGCATCGTCACAACTCACAAACCACAATACAAAGCAAAAGAGAACAAATTAAATTGTTGATTGTTGATAGCATCATCAAGAAGAAGTTGCAAAGATGTTAGGGCTATTTGACAAGAGCCACAAGATCAAGGGCACCGTGGTGTTGATGCCCAAGAATGTCTTGGACGTTAACGAGTTGAATTCAGTAAGAAGTGGAGGAGTTGGTGGTGTTGTCTCCGGCCTCTTCGGCGCTGTCGCCGACGTAACCGGTCAGGTAGTTGATACTGCAACTGCCATCCTTTCCCGGAACGTCTCCTTCAAGTTGATCAGTGCTACCTCCACTGATGGTTTCTTTCTTCTCCATTCCCATTATTTCTCTCTACCATGCTTAGTTGCTTACACTATTTTTTTAATTAATTTCTTGGTTATATAAATCGGACTCTTGTCCTGTCCACTGCATAACCTTAATTATCCTTAAAGTTTAAAGAATAAATAATGTATAGTGTAACTATCATCATCCAGAAAGTAAACGCATATAAATTAAATTTTATAAATAATCTAAATCTTTAATTTTTAATGTGATTGTTATACTTTCTATTGTGCTATTTTATAAATATTTAATATTTTCCTTTGTATTTTTTAAATTCATTAAAAAAATATTCTTTTACCTTACATTAAAATTTCTTTTTCCCTTAATTTTTAGCTTTCATTATTTTAAAAATTATATTAACTTTTAAAATTGATTATCTTATCATAAATTTAAAATATCTAATTTTTACTCATTTATTTGAGTTGAGTATACATATTTTTTTTAATAATTATTATAAAATTAATAAATTTATTATATAATAATAATTTTTTATTCATAGGAATTAAGCTTAAGTATTAAAAAATTTATAACAACTTAACCACACTCCTTAATTAGTCGAACTTAATTAATTTCTCTTGATCCATACATGTCAACTTGTGATTAGATAAGAAAATAAAAGTATTTATATTCTTTGTATATTCTAATTAAATTCTTTCATTATATTTTCTCTTATTAAATTTAAAAATATTCATATATAGTTGTTAATTATATACATACAAGTTGTCCATGCATGTAACGTTCGTTGTTTTATATTATTTCAGACATCTTTCTGACAATAATTTACAAATTATAAAAATATTTATGCATATATGTATCACTTTTTAAAGACTATTGCTAACTCGATCAAAGACACTCATCTTTTGTATTTTCTTTTTGGTTTTATTTGTATGTTTTTTTTTTCTGTAGCAAAGGGAAATGGGAAAGTTGGAAAGGAAACTTATCTGGAGAAGCATCTTCCGACGTTACCAACCTTGGGAGATAGGAGAGATGCATACGGTATTCATTTTGAATGGGATGCTAACTTTGGAATTCCAGGAGCAATTTACATCAGAAACTATACGTATGATGAGTTCTTCCTTGTCAGTGTCACTCTTGAGGACATTCCAAATCAAGGAACCATTCACTTTGTTTGTAACTCATGGGTTTACAACTTTAAAGACTACGACAAAAAGGATCGCATTTTCTTTGCCAATAAGGTAAGTCTAGTAGTTTTGAATCTAAGTACTATTTTCCTAATGTTTACAAGATTTACTTAGCTCATTTATTTCCAATTGTATATTGTCACAACATTTTTTTAATTATTTTCATTTTGTGAATGAGAAAATTAATTCATGAAATCTATATATTGTAGACATATCTTCCAAGTGCAACACCAGGTCCATTAGTTAAGTACAGGGAAGAAGAGTTGGAGATTTTAAGAGGAAATGGAACCGGAGAGCGCAAGGAACATGAAAGGATCTATGATTATGATGTCTATAATGATTTGGGTAACCCAGATAAAGATGTAAAGCTTGCACGCCCAGTCCTTGGAGGTTCCAGCACCTATCCTTATCCTCGTAGGGTTAGAACTGGCAGAAAAGCCACCAAGAAAGGTTAGACTTTGTCTTTTCTTTTATCATGTTGTGATTACTTTAATAACGAAATTGATACAGGAACAAGTTGCTGGTCGGAATCTTTTAAATAGAAAAATTAACAATGGGTTTGGTAAGAATAAAATGTGATCGACCAAAGATTCTTTTAAAATAGAAAAATTAACAAGTTGTTGGTCGGAATCTTTTAAATAGAAAAAATAACAAGTTGTTGTGGTTTATGAATTGTTGCTTCTTTTGTGCACGCAATTTGACGTGTTCCGAATGTTTTCCTGATATATATTTCTGGTAATATTAACTATTTGATTCTTAACAGATCCTAAAAGCGAGAGACCTGCAAGCGAGCTTTACATGCCAAGAGATGAAAAATTCGGTCACTTAAAGTCATCAGATTTCCTCACATATGGAATAAAATCATTATCTCAAACACTCTTACCTTCGCTGGAAAACATTTTTGACTCAGACCTCACATGGAATGAATTTGATAGCTTTGAAGAAGTGAGAGACCTGTATGAAGGTGGAATTAAGGTGCCAACAGATGTTCTTAGCGACATTAGCCCCATACCTGTCTTCAAGGAAATCTTCCGCAGTGATGGGGAAAGTGTCCTTCAATTTCCACCACCTCATGTAGTCCAAGGTATCTTAATTACACATCTTAGTCAAAACCAACTTACATATATTATCATTTGTTCAATTAAATAATTAGAATTTAACAGTCATGCACGTTAAACTAATTTTATATTATCAATTAATTAAAAATTACTATTAATATAATTTTAATTTTTTTTTTATTAAAGTTCACATTAAAACTTTTTAAAGCAAATTAAAGCTTACTTTTGTAACATACTAGCATAACTTATTCCTTTCAAATTAATTAATTAATCTCATTTGTCAATTAATTATTTTCTTTATGGTTTGAGCAGTTAGTAAATCTGCATGGATGACTGATGATGAATTTGCAAGAGAGATGATTGCTGGTGTAAACCCAAATGTAATCCGCCTTCTTAAAGTAAGTCCAAAATCCATATATTTTATTGTTAATTAATCAGTGAATATATAATGCTAAATTGTTTTATATATTGCTCCCTCTATCTGATTATTGAACATCTTTTCTCATTTTTTATCATGGCAGGAGGTCCCACCACAAAGCAAGCTGGACCCCACTCTCTATGGTGATCAATCTAGTACAATATCCAAAGAACATTTGGAGATTAACATGGGTGGGGTTACTGTAGAAGAGGTAATGAAATACATGCGTGCTAGCTCCTCTATAAAATGCATAGTAACTTTTTATTAGACATAATGTATTTTGCTATTTTTCCTACAACAATTTTTTCTTTTGAGGGGAAAATATAAAATTCATCGTCAATTGGAAACAGATGGGGTTCATCATATATAGCTGACACAACTATACGGATCACATGAGAAGCATAATCTAGCCAAAATTAAAGCTAGCATTGAATGAAAAAAAAGTTAAATATATTAAATATGTAAGAAATATAAAATAATACAATGTTTTCTTTACTTCGATTAATTTTGAAATATTCTTTTTAGTTTGAAGACAGTACTTGAAGTTGAAGTGATATTGTTTGTGATTCAATGCTATGAAACAAAGTAGTCACAGAAATTAATTTTTTGGAACAGGCACTTAATGGTCAGAGATTATTCATATTAGATTATCACGACGCATTCATGCCATATTTGACAAGGATAAACGCCCTACCCACTGCAAAGGCTTATGCAACAAGGACAATCCTGTTCTTGAAAGATGATGGGACTTTGAAGCCACTTGCTATCGAATTGAGCAAGCCACATCCAAGTGGAGATAATTTGGGTGCCGAGAGCAAAGTGGTCTTGCCTGCAGACCAAGGTGTTGAAAGCACAATTTGGCTTTTGGCCAAGGCTCATGTTATTGTAAATGACTCCGGCTATCATCAGCTCATGAGCCACTGGTATGAACTATGAACTTTATTTGCTAGCTAGCAACATTTGTAAACATGCTTAGTGTATCTATTCATTATGAATTACTATTTTTTATTAAATAAATGCTCGAGTTTAATAAGTATACATGTAGTACGTACTGTACAGTAAATAAGAAATAATCAAAATCTTAACTAGTTTCCTAAGAATATTAGTTAAAGAATTTAAAGTAAAAATATTTTTATTGAAAACACAAAATTGTACAGCAAATATATTTTTTTTTATTTTAGTTCTTTAACTAATATCCTAAATGTATATATTAATTATATTGTTTATTCTAATATTTTTTATTCTTGGGTTACAGGTTAAATACTCATGCAGTGACGGAGCCATTCATCATAGCAACTAACAGGCGTCTCAGTGTGCTTCACCCCATTTATAAACTTCTTTATCCTCACTATCGCGACACCATAAATATCAATGGACTTGCTAGGAATGCCCTAATTAATGCTGGTGGCATTATAGAGGAATCATTTTTGCCTGGACGATACTCTCTTGAGATGTCTTCAGCTGTTTACAAGAACTGGGTTTTCACTGACCAAGCATTACCAGCCGATCTCATCAAGAGGTAATCTTATTAAATATAAAATTACTATAAGAAAATTAAGAGAAAACAATGTATGCACACTTACGGTGTTATCATATTACAAATTATCATTATCATATATGTAAATTTGTTAATTTTTACATTAATTAATTATTTTAATTAAAGTTATATCTATTATGATTTCTTATTAGTTGAAAGTATAAAATAGGCACTTGAAAAAAATTAATTATAAGATTTTGAGTTATAAGCATTAACGTGGCTTATAATAGAAACATGAACTTGTTCAATTGTGGGACTATAAAAAATTAAAAATAGAAATATGTCCTTTTTAATGGAAGAGGCTTGCTGAATTTGTCAATAACATTTTATTTTGTTTGATTCAGAGGATTGGCAGTTGAGGATCCCTCTGCACCCCATGGCCTTCGCCTTGTGATAGAGGACTACCCTTATGCTGTTGATGGACTTGAAATATGGGATGCTATTAAGACATGGGTCCATGAGTATGTCTCCTTGTATTACCCAACAGATGATGCAATTAAGAAAGACTCTGAACTCCAAGAGTGGTGGAAGGAAGCTGTTGAGAAGGGTCATGGTGACTTGAAAGACAAGCCTTGGTGGCCTAAAATGCAGACTCGTCAAGAGCTTATTCAATCATGTTCTACTATCATATGGATTGCTTCAGCTCTCCATGCAGCTGTTAATTTTGGACAATATCCCTATGGTGGTTTTATCCTGAACCGTCCAACTCTTAGCAGAAGATGGATACCAGAACCAGGAACCAAAGAGTATGATGAGATGGTGAAGAGTCCCCAAACGGCTTATTTGAGAACTATCACGCCGAAGCGCCAGACCATTATTGATCTCACAGTCATAGAGATATTGTCAAGGCATGCTTCTGATGAGATCTACCTTGGGGAGAGAGACAATCCAAATTGGACATCTGATTCAAAGGCATTAGAATCCTTCAAAAAGTTTGGAAGCAAGCTGGCAGAAATTGAGGGAAAAATCACAGCGAGAAACAATGATTCCAACAAGAAAAACCGATATGGACCTGTTCAGCTACCATACACATTGCTCCTTCCTACAAGTGAGGAAGGGTTGACTTTCAGAGGAATTCCCAACAGTATCTCTATCTAAGGAGTGTGTGGTTACCTTTTGGATCAATCTACGTACTTTCTAATAACACAAATGATGCTTGTCAATTTATGTGTCATTATGTTTTGTGTGTTTTTGTACCAATGCATATTTGGAATTTGGTGGTGCTCTTAATTTGGAGATAATAATAATAATAATGCTTTCAATATCACTTTATTTGTATTTAGTTCGTGTTATGCTTAGCATATAGCATGTAGAATTAGAACAGCAGAATTAAGTAGATACTGTTCAAGGATTGATATCTCACTTTTCTGATGAAAAAAATGCAAAAATAGCCACCGAATTTAGAGACCGAAATATTCCAATCGGTAACAACAACCAATTTGCTCTTTTTAGCGACTGACCATATCAGTCTCTAATAAAAAAAATTCTTGTAGTGAAGTAATCCTGTTCAAGCTTTCTAGAATTATTATTGCCAGCAAATTCTCCATGTTACTCATTATATTTACATAATAATATATATGAATCTTAACTAAAAATATTTAACATGTATATTATGATAAAATTTCTTAAACAATTCTTAATATTTTATTATATATAAAAAAAATCTGCGAATACCAATGGACAGAATTTGAAAAATTAAAAATTCACAGTGTAGTACCTGAATTTATCAAAACAATTGAAATAAATAAAATAAAATAAAATAAAATCAATTAAATGAGTTAGATAAAGAAAGCACTCATGAGAGAAGAAAATGAAAAAAAAAAGTTTTTTCATATCTAAAATTAGCTCATGTATAAATTATAAGTTATCTTTTTAGAAAAGCCCATATAAGAGAATTTTTATAAATCAGTTTATACGTAAGTTAATTTTTTCCTCTTTTAAAAACAAACGCTTATGAAAAAGTTTATCTAAACTTATAAAGAATAATAAACAAACCCAAACCATGAAAGAGTGAGGTGGTTAACAGAATCATTACCACTAATATTATATATATATATTAATCATAAGAGAATGTGATGTTGGTGTAATCATTGCGTATATAAAACAGATAAATTTATACAACATGGAAGCCTCCTAATAAAGTATTGATAATTATGATTATTAAATGCTAAGGTGTCGTGAATGTCCTTACTGTTGGATTTTTTAGGTTAATTTTTTAAAACAATTTTTTTTAATGAAGGTATCTCTTACCAAAAGTTAAAAACTTATTTTTTAAAATACTTAAATATATTTAAAGGTTTAATCTTTTTTAATAAATATTTTTTTATAAATACGAGTTAAGAATTTAATTCATGATTAAAGAATAAGATTTTTTATTAATTATGTTATATTATATTAGTTTTAAAACACAACTTTAACTTTATTACTTATATATATATATATATATATATATATATATATATATATATATATATATATATATATATATATATATATATATATATATATATATATATATATATTGTGCTTAGTAGTGTAACAGGAGATAAACGTGAGAAAATGTAAGATGATTTCTAAAGACGGCTTCTATAAAAAAATTTATTAAAAAGTAACAAATTACGTCAAAGTCGTCTTTTAATGACCTCCTATTTGAACACGATTTATAACACGACTTACTTATTCTTGTAATTTATCTAAATTTGATTTATTCCTTAATTTTGTATTATGAAATTGCCCTACATCTCTAAAAAAATTCCCTTACCATTTCTCACTGTTGATCTTGCACATTATAAAATGAGACTTTTTTTATTGTATAGTCCTTACTACCTTTGAACATATATATGATAAGAAATTAAAAATAATTTTTTCATTAAAAGGTATTTATTGTAATAAATGTTAAACTAGCTTAGAGTATATATGTGATTTAGTAAATAAGTACTTAGACATGTAATTCTTTCTCTCTCCATAAGAAACGTGGCGGAAATACATCTTTTATATCCTCTTCAATTTTTTTTTTACTTTCGTAATATATCTGGATGATAAATACAGTAAATATTTTAGTATACTGCCTTGCTAGTTGCTAAATGATCCTTACTCTACTATACAGTAAATATTTTATAAAATGAAAAAAGAAAATAGTTCCATCCTCTAAAACATTTTTCATTTCAGCAACTTCTCTGGTGAGGACTCCAGCAGCGGAACAAAGCATTTTAACATATGTACACACACAAAGAAAAGAAAAGAAAAACATTTTAAAGCATATGTACTACAATGTAAGAGTCTAGAGTATGTATCCTTTCCAATACTGGACAATTCCATTAGAAGAAGAAAACCATTTAGTTCCTTTGTGTCTGTATCTCTTTATAGGAACTATCCGATACTAAAGAAGATACATACTCCTTCTCAACATGAATTCGGATCCCTTCCTGTGTCTATTATGTTTTCTGTATCTTAGTTTGTTGTGCAATCAAGTACTGAAATCTAGCGTGGGAGTTATTATTCTTTAGGACTTATATTAATTACTTGAGAAACAATACTGCTTGTTGGAGGTTAATTGATTGCTTTGAACTTTTTTTTTATTTTTGTTAACATGGGATTAGGAATGATAATTATGGATAGAAATAGTCCGGGTTGAATAAGGATTTGTTTCAAAATCAACATAAACACGTTTCTGTAAAGAGTATTTTGTAAAAAAAAGAAAACACTAAAGAAGAGTAGTGTATATAGAAAAACTTGAACTGCATTTAACAATGCTCTTTAATCTTTTCATGTTGGACCTTGCAGGTGTGCTCTTCTCTTTTCTTCCTTTTTAAGGTTTGGGCTTAAAATACCTTGCTCATTATGAAGATCTAACCTTACAAAATAAATCAATAATAATAATAATAAATGCAAAAAGATAATAAGTAATATGCTAATTTAGTTATATATATGGAGCTTTTCATATTAATCCTATGTTTCTAATTAAGTCATGTGAATATGTTGAGAAGATTCTTAAACCTCTTAATTAAGTATTTTCATTAGAACTTAATTTTCATGTAGTATTAATATAAATTGTTTTACACTGTCCACTAATAAAAAATATATATAAGATGTAAAACTTTTAAAGTAGTTACTATAAAAACTAACAAATTAATATATGATTGGATAACAATATATAAATTACTTACATTGTTAATTTTTTTAGTTAATTTTTTTTATTACAATCTATATTTCATTTTAGCATATGGTGATAATCAGCTTTGTTTTTACTTCTATTTTATTTACTTAATTATAATTACAATCCCTCAACTTTGTCCTTTGTGCTGCTTTTAATCTCTAAAAAATCAATCAATCAGAAGCCCTTGTGTACTGCACATCCGAATAAAACCACAAGGAAAGCTAACAGACATTTGTTGCATAGCTTTCAGATGAGTAACGACCACACATTGTCCAATGAGACATTGATCCATCCCATACTACCTACCATCTTTATCCAAAGCCCCTGCCCTTTAGGCACATGCATAAACCCTACGTTCCAACATTATCATCTCTGCCCTTCAAGATATCACAAACTAGATTGATGCATAAAATAAAACACTCATGCTTTTCCTTTTCTAATGACTACCAGTATACAGTAAATTATAGTATTATACCCTAAAATTAAATTTAATTATTTATTTATTTTAAAATTATGGTAAAAATATATTTTTTATGAGAAAATAATTTATCTTGAATAAATATAAATTGATGTTGTAAATTTTAAAAAATTAATAGTTATAACACAATCAATAAGAAAATATTATAATTATTGATTAGTTTAATTAGAATGCATATTTCATATAGTGTATAATTATGATGATAGCATAAATTGAGAAAGGATTGTTCATATACTGTTTTTGTATACACATGAGGTTCACTCTCTTATTAAATATATCCACGCAAACACTTTCAGAATACTTCGGATATGTTATTCTTAAAAAAATGGCTCTTTTTTTCGTTTTTGACTGAAACCTCAATAATGCAAGTAGTCACTAATCTAACTTTAGCTTGCATTTCTTAGAGTTAGAATATACAGTTTAATTAAATATTGAATAATTTTTGTAAACACATAGTATAATTTTGATCTTAATTTTTTAAAATGATTTAAAACATTATTGTAATAAACATAAACGATGAGATTAACTTTACAAGAAATAAAAAATAAATAAAAGATTGAGAGACAAAATATATTTAAAAAATTAACTTTACAATTATGTTCTGAAATTAATCTCTAAATTCGTAATCCCAGTAGTCACGTCAAGATTCAACTTTATGATCTCTTACATATAATTTCAACTATCAGCACTAGGCCGATCCTAATAGGTTTGATGTAACATACTATTTTATTTCAGTAACAACTCTATATCTGTAAAATGCAAAAATGAGAACAGGATAAATGTATAAAAAGAATAGTGTGTATGGATAAAAACAACATATAGTAGAGAGAGAAAAGAAAAGAAAAATTGAAAAAGTGACGGATAAAAATGAGACAAAAAAGAAAAATATAATACGATAAAAAGGATGAAAGAGAAATTGAATAATAATAATGTATGAAAATATTTATGTGAAAAGAGTGTTAACAATATATTTTATATTACATTTTTTTAATATATTTTTATTTTTGGTAAAAATGTATTGAAAATTATAAAAGTAAAACTCAATTAAAAAGGAAGTGAAGTGAGATCTAGAAAATTTTATAATTTTTAACAAAATTTAGATAATAAAATGTATTAAAAACTGTTACTAATATTGTTCTTTACCGGGTATGTATCACTTTTTAAAGATTATTGTTGGATCACATATTCATCCGTTTTAATGATTTCTGGAATTTTATTTGCATGGGTTTTGTACGTAATGGAAGAGGCAAAGTTGGAAAGGAGACCTATTTGGAAAGTCATCTTCCAACCTTACCAACCTTGGGATGGAGCAAGGCAGGATGCATTCAGTATTTACTTTGAATGGAATGACAAATTTGGATTTCCAGGAGCATTTTACATCCAAAACTTTATTAAGACTGATGAGTTTTTCCTTGTGAGTGTAACTCTAGAGGACATTCCAAACCATGGAACCATTCACTTTGTTTGCAACTCATGGGTTTATAACTTTCGGAAATGCAAAAAGGATCGCATTTTCTTTGTCAATCATGTAAGCTCTGCACCTACGTACTCAGTTGTTTCAAAATTATTCAAAGTACTATGCTAATAACGTTTAGAAAATCTTGGAGACAAGCTTGGTCTGAAGAGAGAAGGAAATGGGGGAGAGATAATCAACTTTTTTCTTAATGAATGAAATGAGGTAAAAAAGAAAATTCAGATAAATCGCGAGTTCGAATCCTCGTTAACAAAAATAAAAAAATATTAACAATTAACGTTTGTCGATGAAAAAATGTTTACAAAATCTCACCCATCTTTGTTTTTCAATTATAGTCCAAATAATTTTGACTTTCATTCTCTTTAAATGAAGAAAAATCATGAAATTATGTATTGTAGACATATCTTCCAAGTGAGACACCAGGTCCACTAGTTAAGTACAGAGAAGAAGAATTGGAGGTTGTAAGCGCAGTGACTATGATAGGATCTATGATTATGATGTCTATAATGATTTGGGAAATCCAGATGGTGGCAATCCTTGCCCAATCCCTGGAGGCTCTAGCAATTTAAAATATATTATTATCAATCTATTTTACAATTGCTTGATTGGTAACAGATCCCAACAGTGAGAAACCAGGCCAGATATATGTTCCAAGAGATGAAAATTTTGGTCACTTGAAGTCATCTGATTTCCTTACAAATGGAATCAAATCCTTATCTCAGAACGTGATACCTTTGTTCAAATCTATAATATTTGGCTAAAAGATTGTTGTTCATATTAGATTACCATGATGCATTCTTCCCATATTTGACGAGGATAAACAGCCTACCTTCTGCAAAAACTTATGCCACAAGAACAATCCTATTCTTGAAAGATGATGGATCCTTAAAGCCACTTGCTATCGAATTAAGCAAGCCACATCCTGGTGGAGATAATTTAGGTCCTGTGTGTGAAGTTGTGTTGCCTGCAGCTGAAGGTGTTGAAAGTACAATTTGGCTGTTGGCCAAGGTTCATGATGTAATTATGGTGAATGACTCTGGCTATCATCAGCTCATAAGCCATTGCTGAGAATTGTGAAGAGTAGTTTATATTCACTTGGACTATGGTGCCTTCCTGTCTCTACCTATTCACTCATTTGCTCGTCCCAGTTGGCTTTCAATGCTTTCTTCTCCTACTTCCTCAACTCATTCAAGTTCACACCTTACATAATCAACTCCCTAGTCCTTCTCACCATTTCCTCAACCCTCCTGGTGTTTCAAAATGAGTCATCATCAGATGATGATGATGATTCAGATTCCACAAAAATCTCCACGAAAAAGTATGCGATTGAATTCATATGCACAGTTGGTGCATCTGCAGGGTATGGACTACTTTCAAAGTGGTCTTGGATATGATATTATACCCTTCCCTTGTAGCTACCCTTGTATCTATAAAGACTAATATAATGTTTGATAAGAGGGAAATAAAACAGAGAAAAGAGATTTTCATAAACTGTTTGGTTCAATTTTTAGAAGGAAAGGGAAGCAAAATTCATTCACGTCTAATTTTTGTTCCCTCTAATATGGGAGAATTTGGAGAAGCAAAGAAAATTTTAAATATTTCACTTGAAATAACTAAATTTTTTTTACAGATTTAAAATTTTAAGAAAATAAAGTAAATTTATTTTTAAAGCTCCACCCCTTCCCTCGTGAAGCAAAAAAGAAAATGACTATATTTCCTCCACTCCATTAAAATTTATTCCCTCCTTCCTCTCAACCAAAAATAATGTCTAATCAGCATTTGTTTTGACTCTTGTGTTTCAGTATGTAAGAGAATATTATAATATAATTGGTTTATCCATAATAAACAAATTAAATGGGTGTGTAAGAATAAAAAAATAGGATGCATATAGCACGTGGTGCATAGGAGGAGTTAGGTGGTATCTATAAATAGGTATGATGCAGATGGGGGTTAGTAAGTAAGAAAGTAAGAAAGTAGCAAAGATGACAGGTGGGATCTTTGGAAGGAAGGGGCAAAAGATAAAGGGGACAGTGGTGTTGATGCCAAAGAATGTGTTGGACTTCAACGCCATAACCTCCGTCGGAAAAGGCAGTGCTAAGGACACCGCCACCGATTTCTTGGGCAAAGGCTTGGACGCATTAGGTCATGCAGTTGATGCTCTCACTGCCTTCGCTGGCCATAGCATCTCCTTGCAGCTTATCAGTGCTACTCAGACTGATGGTACTTTCTTCTCTCCTTGCTCTTACCTTCCCCAAAACAATATTATTATTATCTTTTTCCTTCCCTCCAAACATGTTTGTTTTGGATTAAGCGTCTCAGACTCAAAACCTAAATATTATTCACTTCTCCATAAGATTACTTGATTACCTATCATATAAATCAGTGGCAAGAAAAAAAGTTGGGAAAGTAGAATTAAAATTTGAATAAAAACCATTCTTAAATTACTTGCTATTACATAATTTCATCCCATTTCTATCATAAAAAAAATCTTCAAATAATTCGCCATGCAATTACTTTCTACCAAATCATTTAATGTTCACATAATAATAAATATTCAACCATCACGTACAATTTTATATAACTAGTTGTATGTCCGTTCTCTTATAAAAATAACTCTTATTAATTAATGTGTGCTAATATATCGGATCCTATCAGAATTTTACAAATGTGATTAGACAAAAGTAATACTAAAATGAGTGATCTCCTGACACAATTTGGGGGACCAGGCTCTCCCTATCAATAAGAAGTTCCACCCCTTAATCATCTCATAAATTTTAAGAAAATAATGTATATATTTTATATTATTATTCAAACAGACAGAAATTATTATGTATAATAAATTGATTATCTCTAATAATTTTTAATTAATTTAAAATATAAAATTTATATGTAATATTTTATATTCATCATTCGTACAAATTAAACTCTTTTCCCATACTTCTTAAAAATGTCTTTTTCTTTTTTCTTTCTTCTTTTTTTCATTTCCAGACCGAAACCTCAATAATTCAAGGAGTCGCTTATCTAACTTCTGCTTGCATTTCTTAGAGTTCGAATATACAGTTTATTTAAATATTTATTATATAAACTTTTGTAAAATCATATTATAATTTTGATAATAACTTTTTAAATAAGTTAAAACCCTATTGTAATAAACTTAAACGATGAAGTGGGACAAAATACATTTTAACAATTAACTTCACAATTTATGTTCCGAAAATTACTCCTGGTAAGTGGGATATAGTGAGTTTTGTTTCTTTTTTTAATTATTACTATTATTATTATAGGGACTTATCGTAAGTTATTTTTGTTTTTATGACTATTGTATTGTAGGTAGTGGAAAAGGAAAAGTTGGAAACGAAGCCTATTTGGAAAAACATCTTCCGACCTTGCCAACGTTGGGAGCAAGGCAGGAAGCATTCGATATTAACTTTGAATGGGATGCTAGTTTTGGAATTCCAGGAGCATTTTACATCAAAAACTTTATGACTGATGAGTTTTTCCTCGTCAGTGTTAAACTCGAGGACATTCCAAACCATGGAACCATTAACTTCGTTTGTAACTCATGGGTTTATAACTTCAAAAGTTACAAAAAGAATCGCATTTTCTTTGTCAATGATGTAAGTTCTGCACCTAGCTACTCATTTGTTTCAAAGTCTAAGGCTTTGTTTGGATAAAAGTTACGTTCAACATAACTATCGTTTATCTCGACGAGACAACATACTTACGTCTCAGTTCGGTGCATCAAAAAGCGTGTTTCTCCATTTGACAAGCTTCAAACTGCAATCAAAACACACACTAAGTTCTATTTTGCTAATGTGTACAAAATTTGGCCCAGTTTTTTTTTTCCAATTATAGTCCTACACATTTTTATTTAAATTCTTTAATGACTAAGTTCATGAATTATATTGCAGACATATCTTCCGAGTGCTACACCAGGTCCACTAGTTAAGTACAGACAAGAAGAATTGGAGGTTTTAAGAGGAGATGGAACAGGGAAGCGCAGAGACTTTGACAGAATCTATGATTATGATATCTATAATGATTTGGGCAATCCAGATGGTGGTGATCCTCGCCCAATCATTGGAGGCTCTAGCAACTATCCTTACCCTCGCAGGGTTAGAACCGGTAGAGAAAAGACCAGGAAAGGTTAGAATTTTATATTTTTGTAAGACTTAAATATGTTTTACATTCTTCATAAATTATCTATTTTTATTTTAGGTCCTAAATTTTTTTTCGTTGCATTAGATTTTTGATATATCAAAACTTTTGTTAACAACATGTTACAATGTGACTGTAGAATTGTTTTATTGTATTGAGAACATATATCTGGAAAGAATATATATCTCCCATTGTAAGAATAACATACTAGTATGATTGTTTGTTGATATTTATATTACCATTGCTTGATCGGTAACAGATCCCAACAGTGAGAAACCAGGCGAGATATATGTTCCAAGAGATGAAAACTTCGGTCACTTGAAGTCATCTGATTTCCTTACATATGGAATCAAATCCTTATCTCAGAACGTGATACCTTTGTTCAAATCTATAATATTTGACTTAAGGGTCACATCGAGTGAGTTCGATAGCTTCGACGAAGTGCGTGGTCTCTTTGAAGGTGGAATCAAGCTGCCAACAAATATACTGAGCCAAATTAGCCCCTTACCAGTCCTCAAGGAAATCTTCCGCACTGATGGTGAAAATACCCTTCAATTTCCACCACCTCATGTAATCAGAGGTACTTTGATTATACATCGTGGTCAAAACAACTTAATATATTAGCATTTGTTGAATTAATACAATTTGACAATTATTTTCTTTCTGATTTGAGCAGTTAGTAAATCTGGATGGATGACTGATGATGAGTTTGCAAGAGAGATGATTGCTGGTGTAAATCCAAATGTAATTCGTCGTCTTCAAGTAAGTCCAAATGTTTTGTTTTATTATCGGGTCCCCTATATGAGTATATGTCATTTTTCCTAATATCAATTTTTAATAATGGCAGGAGTTCCCACCAAAAAGCACTCTTGATCCCGCAACCTATGGTGATCAAACTAGTACCATAACAAAACAACAGTTGGAGATTAACTTGGGTGGGGTCACAGTAGAAGAGGTACTTTATATATATGTATATTAGTAGATGAGGTACTGATATACATGTTCCACTCTAAAATATCATTGAATTTCTAGCTAGCTAGCATGACTCTTGCTATATTCTCTTATAATTTCTTTTAAATAATCCTTCTAAATACAACAAAAAAAAATACACTAAATAAATATTATAAAAAAAAGTCAATATTTAATTTCTCTACTTGGATTTTGAATTATTCTTGTTAGTATAGACTATAGAGGCACTTAAAGTCATATGGTTAATTTGTAATTTGAACTTATGAAGCATTGTGTCTGAATATAAATTTTGTGGAACAGGCAATTAGTGCTCACAGATTATTCATATTAGATTACCATGATGCATTCTTCCCGTATTTGACGAAGATAAACAGCCTACCTATTGCAAAAGCTTATGCCACAAGGACAATCCTGTTCTTGAAAGACGATGGATCTTTAAAGCCACTTGCTATCGAATTAAGCAAGCCTGCAACAGTGAGTAAAGTGGTGTTGCCTGCAACAGAAGGTGTTGAGAGTACAATTTGGTTGTTGGCCAAGGCTCATGTCATTGTGAATGACTCTGGTTATCATCAGCTCATAAGCCATTGGTAAGAACTTCCTTAGCAATACTTAGTCCATGTAAACTGTATAGCGTATGTGCATATGAAATTATTATTGATCATTTCTTTTTTTGTCGGGGTTATAGGTTAAATACTCATGCAGTGATGGAGCCATTTGCCATAGCAACAAACAGGCATCTCAGTGTGCTTCACCCCATTTATAAACTTCTTTATCCTCACTACAAGGACACAATAAATATCAATGGCCTTGCTAGGCAGTCCCTGATTAACGCAGGTGGCATTATTGAGCAAACATTTTTGCCTGGAAAGTACTCCATTGAAATGTCATCAGTTGTTTACAAGAATTGGGTTTTCACTGACCAAGCATTACCAGCTGATCTTGTCAAGAGGTAATCATCATTAAATATACTACTTCACCTGCAAAAAGAATATATAAAATTTTGAGTTATTGATAAGGCATTTAAATGGGGTTTAACTTTTATGTATGGTTAATCTAAAATAATTTGTCCTGTCAATCAATCAGAAATCAAATCACGTATGACTTCTAAAGTAGTTATTGTCAAAATTAATGAACTTACCATATACCAGTATATCAATTGGTGATTTGGTGACCTGTGGTCCATGGACTATTTATTCTTCAAGACATTATGGATTGAAATGTTTTTTTTTTTTAATTGCAACATGAACAATTCTAGTTATGGGACAACAAAAACAATAATTTCCATTTATATTGGAAAAAATTCAGAGAGGTTTGTTGAATTTGTCATTAACATTTTTCTTTTTTTGTTTTGGCTTGATTAAGAGGATTGGCAGTTGAGGATCCCTCTGCCCCACATGGTCTTCGCCTTGTGATAGAGGACTACCCTTATGCTGTTGATGGACTTGAAATATGGGATGCTATTAAGACATGGGTCCATGAGTATGTCTCTGTGTATTACCCAACAAATGCAGCAATTCAACAAGACACTGAACTTCAAGCATGGTGGAAGGAAGTTGTGGAGAAGGGTCATGGTGACTTAAAAGATAAGCCTTGGTGGCCTAAACTGCAGACTGTGGAGGATCTCATTCAATCCTGCTCTATTATCATATGGACAGCTTCGGCTCTCCATGCAGCTGTTAATTTTGGGCAATACCCTTATGGAGGTTATATCGTGAACCGTCCAACTCTAGCCAGAAGGTTTATCCCAGAAGAAGGAACCAAAGAATATGATGAGATGGTGAAGGATCCTCAAAAGGCATATCTGAGAACAATCACACCCAAGTTCGAGACCCTTATTGACATTTCAGTGATAGAGATATTGTCAAGGCATGCTTCTGATGAGGTCTACCTTGGCCAAAGGGATAATCCAAATTGGACTACGGATTCAAAGGCATTGGAAGCTTTCAAAAAGTTTGGAAACAAACTGGCAGAAATTGAGGGAAAAATCACACAGAGGAACAATGATCCAAGTCTGAAAAGCCGACATGGGCCAGTTCAGCTTCCATACACATTGCTCCATCGTTCAAGTGAGGAAGGGATGAGTTTCAAAGGAATTCCCAACAGTATCTCCATCTAAAATGTGTGTGTGGTTTGCTTATCTATTGTGCTTTTGAATAAAATAGACAATACTTGTCTATGGTTATTATTGGCTGTATGTCTGTATTTGGATGCTCTCGATCGGTTTGCAAGTAATAAGAGTGTTTTCACTGTCACTTTGTATTTCGATCATCTTAATTATGTTTACTAGTAATAATGTGGAAGCTGTACGTTTGTTAATTCTAGGTTAAATAATAGAGCAATTGTTTTTGAACTATTTGAGAATTGTTAAGGTCTCTTCACTAGATCACTATGAAATCCTTTCTCACCACTACCATGATTTATGACCAAGTCCTTCAACTATGTCACATGCTTACCTTTCTTGTGAGTCGTAGTCTAGCTACATGACACAATTCTTAGGGACCATATTCTTGATATCACTTCTCTGACTCATAAACAAAGATAATATATATATATATATATATATGATCAGTTTTTTTATTGATCTACAATATCCATCTCAATATTTTAAATATATCATTGCTTCACATATTCCACTGATTTCCAAAGAAGTCAATGTAGAATGACAATGTGAAAATCATTTTTTATACTAGTGAATCAGTATTTCATGTTTCTTTAGAAAGATAATTTTTTTATAAATAGTTATTAAATGATTTATTTTTATTTAATAATTTTATAATAAATATTTTTTTATTTTCTTAATTGGTAGCATATTCATATAATTAAAAATAGAAAAGATAATCCGGAACGTCCAAACTCAATTAAAAAGAAACATAAATTATTATTTAAAACATAAACCATATTTTTAAAAAAAACCTAACCCAATGCCACTGTGTATATAAGAACAGAAGAAATCAAAAGAATCAATTTGAATATAATTAAGTATGCATAGAACGTGTTGCATATGGGGGAGGAGGTGCCCATAGAAAAATGAATTAACCGGTGGAGCTCATATTAAAAAAATGATGTTTATACTTTCTCCCTTCTCAAGTCCTCTATAAATACCAAAATATTCTTGGCTTCCTCACACCACAAGCTTCTCCTTCTTTTGGGAAAAGATTAACAATAAAAGTGTGGAGTACTGTTGATAGCAAAGATGTTTGGGATCTTCGACAAGGGGCAAAAGATAAAGGGGACAGTGGTGTTGATGCCAAAGAATGTGTTGGACTTCAACGCCATAACCTCCATCGGTAAAGGTGGTGTTATTGACACAGCCACCGGCATCTTAGGCCAAGGCGTCAGCTTAGTTGGTGGAGTAATTGATACTGCCACTTCCTTCTTAGGCCGTAATATCTCCATGCAATTGATCAGTGCTACTCAGACTGATGGTTTGTTCACTCTCATCCTTCAAACTCTTTTCTGTAATAACATTACATTATATTAATAATTGTTTTCAATAATTCAAATTTAATAGTTATGCACTTACTGACCCCACTGTGTAAATTATTTCATTTACAAATTATATTTGGTATGACTTTTGACATAATAATAATTACAAAATTATCATTTTTGTATTTTGATCACAGTATAAAACAAGTCTCGTATAATTATACTAAAGATTGTAGTACCAAAATTAGACTCTTAATAATTAATACTACCGCTGACACATCCCATGCATCCAGCTCTAGTTATTCTTGAAATATGCAAGGGCCAAGGCCAAGGAGTCACTTACCTAACTTTACCTTGTATCTCTTAAGCTTTGAATATATTTTTCTTAGATAAGATAACAAAAAATATTATTTTGATGAAGTTAACTTTACAAAGGAAGAAAAAATAAATAAAAAATTCATTATAAGAATTAAATTCACAATTTACGTTCCAACATTAAATCCACTACACAACCAGGCTGATGCAAGTATCACTTTTTACAGATTATTGGTCGATCACAATCTCACAAACTCATCACTTATAACTATTTTTTTTATGAATTGTTGTTTTGTATGGTTTTTGCAGGCAGTGGAAATGGGAAAGTTGGAAAAGAAGTCTATTTGGAAAAACATCTTCCGACCTTGCCAACGTTGGGAGCAAGGCAGGATGCGTTCAGTATTTTCTTTGAATGGGATGCTAGTTTTGGAATTCCAGGAGCATTTTACATCAAAAACTTTATGACTGATGAGTTTTTCCTCGTCAGTGTTAAACTCGAGGACATTCCAAACCATGGAACCATTGAATTTGTTTGCAACTCATGGGTTTACAACTTCAGGAGTTACAAAAAGAATCGCATTTTCTTTGTCAATGATGTAAGCTTCTTTGTTTTTTTCAATTATGGTCCCAATCAATTTTGTTTTCATTCTTTAAATGAAATATATTGTAGACATATCTTCCAAGTGCCACACCAGCTCCACTACTTAAGTACAGAAAAGAAGAATTGGAGGTTTTAAGAGGAGATGGAACAGGGAAGAGAAAGGACTTTGACAGAATCTATGATTATGATGTCTATAATGATTTGGGCAATCCAGATGGTGGTGATCCTCGCCCAATCCTTGGTGGGTCTAGCATCTATCCCTACCCTCGCAGGGTTAGAACAGGAAGAGAAAGGACCAGGACAGGTTAGACTTTTATTTTTTGTCTTATGTATTCAATTATCATGTTAGTATTATAAAAAGGTAACCAATAAATAATATTACATTCGATTTCTTTAAATAAAATTTTGATTTTAACCTTGTAAATGAGAAAAAAGTAATTTAAAATGAAAGATCTGTCAGTGAATTTTCCAATAAACTGTAATCAACAATATCAATATGCGATGTGATTGTAGAATGGTATGATATAATTGTGTTGAGAATATATATCTAATAATACCATTTCCAATGATACAAAAAATATTTATTTGATTATTGTTTGAGCGGTAACAGATCCCAACAGTGAGAAACCGGGCGAGGTTTATGTTCCAAGAGATGAAAATTTTGGTCACTTGAAGTCATCGGATTTCCTTACATACGGAATCAAATCCTTATCTCACGATGTGATACCTTTGTTCAAATCTGCAATTTTTCAATTAAGGGTCACATCGAGTGAGTTTGAAAGCTTCGAAGATGTGCGTAGTCTCTATGAGGGTGGAATTAAATTGCCAACAGATATACTGAGCCAAATTAGCCCCTTACCAGCCCTCAAGGAAATCTTCCGCACTGATGGTGAAAATGTTCTTCAATTTCCACCACCTCATGTAGCCAAAGGTACCTTAGTTACCTATATTAATCAAAACAACTTAAATATATTAGCATTTGTTGAATTAAATAATCGATCCGATTTGACAATTAATTATGATTTGAGCAGTTAGTAAGTCTGGGTGGATGACTGATGAGGAATTTGCTAGAGAGGTGATTGCCGGTGTAAACCCAAATGTGATCCGTCGTCTTCAAGTAAGTCCGAATGCTTTTTTTATTATTAAGTCTTTAAAATGGTGAATTTTTATGTCAATGTTAAATTGTTTTATGGCCAAACTAACAAAGACTCACTATCTTTCCTCATATCATTCTTCAATAATGTCAGGAATTCCCACCAAAGAGCACACTTGATCCCACACTCTATGGTGATCAAACCAGTACCATAACAAAAGAACAATTGGAGATTAACATGGGAGGGGTCACAGTAGAAGAGGTAATGATATATATATATATATATATATATATATTAACAGTAAAATATCATTGAATTTCTATCTTTTTGCTATGTTATCTTACAATTTCTTTTTAATAATTTTCTAATACAAAATAAAAAATGAGTTACACTTGATTAATATATAAAAAAAAAAGTCAATCTTTTGAAATTCGAAGCTATGAAACAGTGTCTGAAATTAAATTTTGCGGAACAGGCACTTAGTACTCAGAGATTATTCATATTAGATTACCAAGATGCATTCATCCCATATTTGACGAGGATAAACAGCCTACCTACTGCAAAAGCTTATGCCACAAGGACAATCCTGTTCTTGAAAGATGATGGTACTTTGAAGCCACTTGCTATTGAATTAAGCAAACCACATCCAGATGGAGATAATTTGGGTCCTGAGAGTATAGTGGTGTTGCCTGCAACTGAAGGTGTTGATAGTACAATTTGGCTATTGGCCAAGGCTCATGTTATTGTGAATGACTCTGGTTATCATCAGCTCGTGAGCCATTGGTAATTGAACTTCTCTAGCAATATTTAGTCATGTCTTGTAAAATGAAAAAATAAAGTCCATGTATAGCGTGTGTGAGTATGAGTTTATCATTGACCTTTTTTTTTGTTGGGGTTACAGGTTAAATACTCATGCAGTGATGGAACCATTTGCCATAGCAACCAATAGGCATCTCAGTGTGCTCCACCCTATTTATAAACTTCTTTATCCTCACTACCGCGACACCATAAATATCAATGGACTTGCTAGGCAGTCCCTGATTAATGCAGATGGCATTATAGAGAAATCATTTTTGCCCGGAAAGTACTCCATTGAGATGTCTTCATCCGTCTACAAGAATTGGGTTTTCACTGACCAAGCATTACCAGCTGATCTCGTCAAGAGGTATTTATTGTAAAAGTCAACCATTGGTCTGAAATATTGTTTTTTCTTAGTAGTACATAGTAGTAATTAAGATACTGTAAAAATCAACCAACTTATCATACATATTAATTTGTGATTAGATGATACTACTATGCTATTTTTACTCTTGAAAGATATTGAGGTTTGGAATGTGTTTTTATTTTTGTTTTGGGGCTTGATTCAGAGGATTGGCAATTGAAGATCCCTCTGCACCCCATGGCCTTCGCCTTGTGATAGAGGACTACCCTTATGCTGTTGATGGACTTGAAATATGGGATGCTATTAAGACATGGGTTCATGAATATGTCTCCTTGTATTACCCAACAGATGCAGCAGTTCAACAAGATACTGAACTACAAGCATGGTGGAAGGAAGCTGTGGAGAAGGGTCATGGTGACTTAAAAGAAAAGCCTTGGTGGCCTAAAATGCAGACAACTGAAGATCTCATTCAATCATGCTCTATTATCGTTTGGACAGCTTCGGCTCTCCATGCTGCTGTTAATTTTGGACAATATCCTTATGGGGGCTTAATCCTGAACCGTCCAACTCTAGCCAGAAGGTTTATCCCAGCTGAAGGAACCCCAGAGTATGATGAGATGGTGAAGAATCCTCAAAAGGCTTATCTGAGAACAATCACACCCAAGTTTGAGACCCTTATTGATCTTTCAGTGATAGAGATATTGTCAAGGCATGCTTCTGATGAGATATACCTTGGAGAGAGGGAGACTCCAAATTGGACTACTGATAAGAAGGCATTAGAAGCTTTCAAAAGGTTTGGAAGCAAACTGACTGGAATTGAAGGAAAAATCAATGCAAGGAACAGTGATCCAAGTCTGAGAAACCGGACTGGGCCAGTTCAGCTGCCATACACTTTGCTCCATCGTTCAAGTGAGGAAGGGTTGACTTTCAAAGGAATTCCCAACAGTATCTCTATCTAATTAAAAAGAGTTTGTGGTTTCCTTATCTATGTTGTACTTCTGAATAACATAGACTTTATGCATGTCTATGCGTAATTATTGCCTGAACTTCTGCACTATTGTATTTGGATGCTCTCGGTTTTCATATAATAAAGTGTGTTCTCACTTTCACTTTGTATTTAGTTCATCTTATGTTTACCAGTAATAATGCAGAAGCGATCGCGTTTATTACTACAATAACAAACACAGTATATGCATATAGTAAATTAAAATAACATATTTTATAAGTTGCAACTATAACTAACCGTTACAAAGAGTGTGAGAATTATGACTTTCAAATTTAACAATGTTAATATAATTTGGTTACATTTCCTTATCAACAAAATCATTTAAAATCAAGTGGCAGTCAAATACTTTTATAAAGCTCTCTGAGGTTTGAGGAATTTTGAAGCCTATTTTGACCTTCATGGTTCCCGGAACTCAATTGACCTAAACTTTTCATAATAATAAAAAAAATCAATTTATTTCAAGTCAAATTACTCTTGTGGATCTGAAATATTTACCATTGATTAAAACATTATTAAAGAAAAATATGTAGTTGTATTTTATTAATTTATAAATTTGTAGTACTCTTAATTTATAAGGGAGTATAAGTCTAACATAAAGGATTATAATTGGAAGAAGGATGATGTTGGTTATTTTTTAGTTAAAAGTAATTTTGGAAGGGTTCAAATGTCCATCCAAACATAGGCTTAGTTAATGCATATTTGAATTAAAGTTTACAAATTTAAACTTGCAAAAATATTTCAACTCTTAATTCTTTAAAATTAAGTGTCCAGGCAAAGTTTTACTCTTAAACATATTTTTAAAAAATAACCAACATGATCATAAATTGATTTTATATTTAAACATACTTTTAGAAGGCTCCACTGAAAATTCAATCATACCCTTAGTCTTTCACAAATGGCAAACCATGTTTTGAATTCCTCCTATTAAGAGGTATACATATTTCATATCCATGGTAACTAAATGTTTTTGAAAGAAGATATTTATCAAAAAAAATGTAATTAATTAATTAATTTTTTCTTTTACTTCTAACCAGCATAAAATAATAGTAGTACCAATCATGCTACTATAATCATGCATTCGAGGTGGATGCTCATTCAATTTTTATTTTATTTCTTTTACCATTCTAAGTTTAAGTCATGAATATGTAGTTAAATACATACATAAAGAATTTGGTTGCTCATAATAATTACACTCGTGACAATTGTTTTTAACATCTTATTATGTGAATAATTATCTTTATTTTTCTTTAATATAGGTTATATAGATTTCTTAATTTGCAAATAAAAGGTTAAAAAATTAAACAAATGTTGTTTGGATGATAGAAAGTACTAGTTTGATTAATTTCCACAAGATTAGATACAGATGTAGATGAGAAAATTAAATTTCAAGATGTCTATTTGCAAAAGAGATAAAATTTAAGGATTAACTAAGACAAAATTAAAATTTAGAATGCTTATTTGTAAAAGAAATAAAGTTTAACATAATTGAATATTTTTCCTTTTTTATGACAAAAAAATGGACAATTATGGAAATATATTATTTAGAAAAATGAAACACATTAGCCCAAAGAACTAAGGTGACATTTGTTTCAAGGTATTGAACAAGATTCCTGAAAATATGAACTTGAAAATATCATACTCTCATGTTTAATACAAGTTTTGTAAAAATATTTTCCAAAAATGATTGATTTTCAGCGATGTATAATACATGCAATTGTGTTGCCTCTTATTCCCATGAAGAAGGACAGATATATTGGATTTTCATGCAAATAGAACTTATTTTTTATAGTAACTACCTATCCCTACTTCATTCTTTCATATTTCTTTTTTTACTTTTATTTTTTAATTAAATAAAATTATTTTTCCTGAAATTACACTATTATAAAACAAACATATTTATGTGAATAATATTCTCAAGCATAATATTTCTAAAAATATGATTCTCAAATAAAATTTCATACCTTGAAACAAACACCCCTAAGGAAATAAATTGTAGTGAAAAATAAAAATAAAAAACACTTTAATCTATTGACGAAGGGATAAGCCAAACTTAGCCAGCACATGAGCAGATTGATTAGCCTTCATGAACATGCCTAAAAGATATGTTACCGTCCTTGTTTACTTTTCTTTCAACACATGAAAATTTTCTTCAACTTAATTAGCGTTGCACGATGACATTACACATTTTAACCCTATTGCATTAATTAATGAAAAAAATTGTGACTTTTCGTGAGTAACTAAATCTAACGCCAATACATAAAAAAGAATGTTGAAGTGTTTAACAACGGCATTAAAAAGTTAACTTCCCTGTTCATTTCTATAGCTATTTTCACAAAGTTGTTTAATGAACTCGTGACTCGCATGTGAATTATAATATTTTGGAATCAAATAAATATTTAATATTAATTATTTAATGACAAGTACAATTTTGTTCTTTCTACACTTTTTTATGCAAAACCATAATGAATTAGAAGTAATAAAATACTATTATTTCTCTAATACTTAATGTCAAAACCAAACCCAACTGCCCACGACGATGTGGAGAGGGATAATAAATGTATTTTAATCTGGCCTTTATGCTATATAATATGGCCCATTTGATTGTCCCATCCTCTAGATCTCGATAATATAATAAATGCGAACATATAGTTTATTCTTTCATTCATAAAGGATGACTTAATATGCTGACTTAAAAAAATACTTAATTTAGGTTAAATTAATTTATTATTCTTTAAATTTATTTTTTAGGTTTAATTTTTTCTTTTAAATCTTTTGGAATTTAATTTGACTTTTTTAATTTATAAAATTGATTCAATTTAATCTTATCATCTAAATTAGATCAAGAATGTTACAAAATCATACTTTGTGATTAATTAAAATCACTTAGTAACGACTTTAATCCGTCAAAAACACATATTTAGATAATAAGATCAAATTTAAACATGATAATCACTTAAATTAATTTAAATGATAAAATCAAATTGAATCGATTTTAAAAATTAGAAAATCAAGTAGAAAAAAAATTAGAAAAATAAATCAAACTAATTTTAAAAATTAGAATGTGAAATTGAAATTAAAAATAAATTAAAGAAAAAAAATCTAATTTAACATTTTCCACGCTGAGACATGGAGTATAGGCACAACTGCACAAGTTTTCCAACTGTGACTTGAAAAGAAACAAAAAAAAAACAAATGTCGTTTTACAACTTTATGAAATATTTTTATTGTCTCTTTCTTATCTTAGAGAATTCTTTTTGAGATGCTTATATATAAAAAAGTAAAAGTAAAAAATAATTATACATGATATTAATCATTTAATATTTAAACAATAGAAAAAGAAAAGGACCACGCAGCTTTTTAAGTGTAGTAAATTCATTTACTTTTCGTTTTTCAATTCAACAAGGGAAAAGACGCGGATATGTTATTATTTTTACAACACTTTAGAATCATAATTCATATATATATATATATATATATAATGTACTTTAACATCATAAGTTTGAGCATTTGATCGAATACAAATCTATTATACATTGAGTTCGAAGTTAATTAAAAATAAACGATGCATCTACTAATCAATAAAAAAATTATTGTTCTGATCATAAAAGTTTGTGCTTATTATTCTAGTATTGGGCTCAATTTTTGAAGTGTTATATTCCTTTTTTAAGCCAAATGTTTAAGAAAACAATATATCAATTAAAACCAATTATCTTTGATTAAAATATTAAATCAACATAGACAAAATCATTTAAAGAGCAAAAATATTATTAGTGTTTTGTTCTAATATCGATCAATATTATCTTCCTTGTTTGACATAAATGATTAATTTTTACTCTATTTCTCTTATGCAATCTGAACACGGGAAGGTTGTTAGAAAATTTACCTTTGGCAAGAAACTATATTATCACATTCTTATGAATCTTAGCTCATGATTCTTAGATAATACCTTCCAAAATGAAAAAAAGAAAACAACTCACATGATTCACATTTTTAATAATCGACTTGAGAGAATAATAAATTATCAAAAAGAACCAAACAAATGAACGCGTCTTACATCACATGCCACGTAAAAACAGCCGGGTAAGGTTTTGAAACTCTTAATATATATATATATATTACCTAAAGAAATTAATTTTTGGGATATATTTATTATTACCATTAGGTACATGGTGGCCCCATGGGTCATGAGTTAGTTTATATTAAAATGGGTATTATGATAGGAAATAATTAGTTTTGTATTTTTGTAGGATGGGCACGTTGAACTCTTCTATAAAAAAGAACGCACGCCGTGATATTATTGTACTGGTTGATTAAATCAAACAAAACTATTAATAATTCATTCCTCTGCCTATGGCTATGGATAAGATATGAATCTGCAAATACTGATTTTAATATTATCTGCAAACTCTTCTATAATTCATTCTTAATTAAGATTTTATATTATCTGCAAACAAAACGACAAACACGACGTCGACATGTACGACACAAACACAAATACTGATTTTATTTTATTTTTTTTCTTACACGCCAATGATGATTCTAAAGCCATATTTTATTTAGTTGATTTACGTACACACTGTCACGTGGTAAATTTATTTTCTTTTAAGTGAGAAAGTACATTTTAAAAACCCAAAACATTATTATTTATTATATTAAATAACGGAAAAAATATAATAATATTTAAAGTAACTCTTAAAAAAATGTAATTTATTATAATATAATTTTTCAGTTTTTTTTCTCTTTCAAAACTTAAATGATCAATAAGTTTTATTTTTAAGAAAGATATTCTCAAATCATTGTCAGTATATTTGAAAATTTTAATTGTCTATCGATTATGTTAAATTTTATTGATATAATACTCTTTTTTGTTACAAGTATCTTCCTGCTAACAATGTAAATTTTATTTCTCTTAATATAATATTTTTTATACAAATGATTCAAAATTAACCATTAGTAATCAATAAACTAAATTAAGAATCTTAATTATATATTAAATTTATGGAGCTTTATTAGTTCTTATGGCATGATTATATTTTTTCCGAAACAAACAAAAATTATTAATTTTAAAGAATTATTTTGTTTCAAAATTCTAGTCCTTTTGACTTTGTTTTTCAACAAAGTCTCAGATGTGATTAAGAGAATAAATTAATATATACATTGAAAAGAGACATCAATCATAAACATAATATTTTTGTTTTTTCAATTTCATATTAATATGTTTATAACCAATTTTTAATTTTATTTATTATTGTAAATAATCGAAAATATACGGAAATTTATAGAACATTGTTATACTACAATAGTTGGAAAAAAAAAAACGAGTTGTTTTAATCTAAATCTATATCAATTGCGTATTTCTCAACATGTGTGTCATGATTTTAAAAGATTTATATTTTAAAACAGTGGGAGTATTTTTTATAAAGTATTAAAAAAATAGAAGATTTTATGTATTTTTTTCTGCAAAGTAAGGAATTCAACGTGCCTGACGAAGACATCAAACATGAAATTATGGCGTTGATGTCACCGACTCGTTTCGTTTGAATTGAAAAATAACGAGAAAACAGAAAAATAAATAATAAATTAAGATGAAATTCACACTTATATTTTATTCTAGTTAAATTTTTTTATCTCAATTTACTTTTATTTTATTTTTTTCACTCTACTGACGAATACTCAATGAAATGCCAATTTTTTTTCTTACTTTGGAGAAAACCTTTCTGAAATACTGTAAAGAATTATCAAACTGAATAAAAATTTAAAGATATCAATATAATTTAAAATACTTTATTGGAAAAAAAATCACTCTATAATAATTTTTTAAACATATTCTTAAATATTATGGGCTAAAAAATCAATCACTAATTCAAATCAAATAATCAATCAATCATTCTTTGTGCGTAATGGATGCGGTGGCAGATGTGTGGATATGTTTCAGATTCTGCAGGTGAACTCGGTGACTTGTTAATTCCTCCTGCTAGACTTAGTTCATAATCTAAACATTTTAGATGATATAGTACAGTTACAACTATTACTGTATTACATAATTAATGCTTAAAAGTTTTAATGAGTTTTTATTTATTTATTATATATAGTTTTATTTAATAATTTTCATTAATATATATTTATCATATCTTTTAAAATCTATTTGTGTAATCATTTTATCAAAAGCAACTTTATTTAAAAAAAAAAAACACTTTACATGCATGTAGTTGAAATACAAACAATCATAATCTAAAAACAAATAAATATATCGTTATTGTGAAAAAATAATTTAAGTAACTATTTAAAAAATGAAAATTATGTAACCAAAAAATTTTAAATTATAACTTCTTTCTTATTTTTTTATATAAATATTTTTATGCAACTATCTTTTCACGAGCCAAAGGCATCAATTGCTTACACTACAACAATTATATTCTTTCTTTAACAGGTCAGCATCAAGATGATAACTGGCCAATCTTATAATATATATGTATATTTTTTTTGATTGTGTATTTTTTAATAAGAAAAACTTCCATTCTTATAATATATATGTATATTTTTTTCTGGTTTATCTTATCTTCTGCACCATTAAAAAGAAAACACGTAGTTGATTCTTGATTGTTGGAATCCAAGGGCAATGAATAATGGACATGCAGAGGAGAAGTGGGTCTGATAACGCACGTGGAAAGGAGAAGAAGAAGAAGAAGATGATACATAGCAGATAAAGTAGTAGCCTTTATGCATTCAGACACCATACAAAACACGGTGTATCATTTATGTGGCTTACTGACTCCGTCTATGTGAAAGAGAAAATTACAAATGAACAGAGCCTATAATAATTGCCCAGCGACAAACCAAGGTTGATCGAGGATCAATCAATGAAATTCTAAACATGCCATCCTTCAATTCCCACATAATTCAAAACACCATCATTTTAAAAACAAAAGATAATCATTTTTATCTTTGGCATTAATCGCTACATAGTTATAGCCTCACTAAAACTGTTCTAATTATTTTACTTAACATACTTTATTTAACAAATATTTACAAAGTTCGATTTGAGATAAGATATTTTCTTTTCTTTTATTATTTTTTATGTTTACTAACAATTTTTAAAACGGTATACTTTTATTCTACTTTTGAAACTTTTCAAAAATGCTAGACTTATTCTTATATATATGTATAGGATTATATTTTAATATTTTATGATGTATTTTTTTCATAAATATAAAAATTTATACTGCCGGTTAATAAAATAATCTCTTCGAATATACTTTTTAAGAAATTATTTTCAACTAGCTTTCTTTATATTTTAATTAAACTCTTTCATAAGTGTCGATAAAAACAAAAGAAATGGATTGCAAAACCTCTCTACCGACCATAGCCTATTTCCTTTTCAAGTCATTTCACTCCTTTCATCTTCTATTTGCATGGTCTAGTGGTTCCTCCTTCGTTCGTTCATTTACGGGATTTTTATGGAAAGGGTGTAATTTTTTTTCAATTTTATTATTTTGGGGTTGATTGTTAAATTATTACTAAAAATAGGATAAGTTGTAACACTTATTACAACTTATCCTATTTTTGGTAATAATTTAAAATCGATCCCAAATAAAAAATTTGAAAAGAAAAAAAAAACAAAAATTCCATTTTTATTAAAAGTCCCTCCATTTACTTCATCTCTTTCAAAAGATAATTATTTGGTGTGAGGTTACTTAGGTTTGGCCAACTCGTTTGCCTCGAGGCTATTTCTTAGCAATTTATAAATTTTGATGAATGAATTTTCCTTATAAAGTTGGGGACCATAATTATTTTATTCCTGTGGATGGTATGGGTTGCATGGACCACCAAAGACGTGAGTCATTGATGCTACAATCATTTAGTTTAGGCCCAAAAACAAACAAACAAAGTGTTGTGAGTCTGACTAGAGAATTGAGATTGGTTTTCACCAATCGCATCATTGATCGTGATTGAGAGAAATATCATTTTTATATTCTCCCTCGCGCACCACGTTCCACCATTTTATTTTTATTTATTTAAAATTGGTCAGGGACTCTTCTTGTTATAAGCATATATACTTGACATTTACAAAGCTTTTCCCGATAAATATATAAATTTTTTAATAAACAATATATTCATTAATTTAATAAAAATATAAAAAATTTTATACGATAATTTTTACATTATTATTTAATTATAAATCATCATATATAATAAATTTTTTAATTTTATAATAATTATTAAACTTAATTACATTTTTTATCTCTCTCAATAATCCTCATATTCTAATTCTAATTGGACGAATTGGGTCAATTGTATGATCTTGGTCACTTCATTAATCTTCAATTAAATATTTCACAAGAATAAATGCACATATTATGCGGAAAATTGTTCTCACAAGATATTATTTTTTAATTAAATATATATAATAATTTTATTTATTTTGTTGTCATAAAAAAATAGCGTTGTCACTGTAAGATATTTTAAAAAAGTGAAATGTAAAAAATTATAAAAATTATAAAAATTAATATTATTTTTTTTCTTTATTTTTAAATTTTTACCACTCCTCCAACACTAAACACATCGGATTTCAAAAAAAGTAATATAACAATGTCACAAATAGAGAAAGAGATTAAGAGATTCATAAAATTGTGTATTTTGTAAATAAATAAATAATTTTTCTAATAAAATATCATAGATGACTTTTTTACTCCCATTTAAGTTTTTGGATCCATTATTGCGTGGTACTAAATATTGATATGTCAATCACGTGGTTACTATCATGCTACTTAACAAATATGCTGACATAATTTAATTTATAATTTTTGCCTCTTAAATATTACAACGGTAAAAAAATATAGCCAAAGATGTAATTAAGTCTCATTAATACATGTGTCTAGAAAGACACCAACTATAACATCATTGGATAGTGTCACATCAATAAAAAATATATAAAAAATTTAACTATAAAAATATTATTTTGAACAAAAAGATATTATTTTTTAACAAAAATATATTTTATAATTAATTAATTAAATACGTTTGAGATGAAATTTAAAGATTAATTGACTTAAAAATATCGCTACTATGCAAAAAGATTGGACATGAGTCCACATGGTATTTTCAATTTATTACTTATTGGCTTTTATAATTACTAAGGACTGGATTTTTTTTTTCATATTGAATAATATTGTATCAATTCCCACAGATTTTATTTTTATAGCATTCTATAGATTTCAGACATCTTGCACGTTAACATATAATAATTGTTTCTTTTTTTAAGAATAGAAAATTATACACTTAGATTATCTAAACTCTAAAGTAACATGCATGGAACTTGAATCCTTAAAATACTACTCTAGCTTATAAAGATTTCACATAATCCATATGATTCTCTTTTTAAAATTATAGTAAAATCAAAATACTGCCCACTTCGCTTCATGGAAGAATTTTAAAAAGTTGAAAAAAAAAACATTTATTTAAGGTCAAACAAACGTCGATCAATAGGATCAATCTTATTTTTAAAATAAAAACTTATTTCACAAAATTTGCGACCACTGCACAACAAAAAAGTGAGAGAACGCTCTATAGTCTATAATTTTTTGTTTTTGTTTTTGGTAATTAAGCAGTCTATAAAGTCTATTGCCCAGACTATATGTAGTTAAACAGTGCTTTAGAAGTTATATTCGATGATGATTGAACTAATAGACAAAATTTATAATTATTAGTGTTGAATTTTAAAATTTTCATAGTCCAATTAACCAAAATCAATATTTAAAAAAAAAAAATGAATGCATCTTTCTAAGAACATGCTTACAAAAGTAGACTTTGAACTTAGATATTTTATTCCCTTCGGTCTGAGTACTTTTATAAACATTAAGTGATTAGAAATCCTATTACTTATTGTATCAATGCCAGGATAACATATACTCATCATGAAGCTAATCGTGTGGGGTTTGCCTTGAGCTCCTTATCAAGTTCTCTTCAGTTTTTCTCTACTCCAGCGTCCTTGCTTTGGAAAGATTATATTGGGGGTTTCATACCCCTGTATTGTTATGTTCTAGTGGCTTTTGCCTCCCTGTTAGCAAAAAAGATTTGGATAATTATGAGCCATTTTTTTTTATTCCTAAGGTTGAGATCTTGTTTCTTGGATGTATGCATGTATGTGTAATAAGTTCTTGAACACAAGGTTTATTTGTAATTTACTTCACTTGAAGATTTAGGATTTCAATTAAGGATACAAAGGTTCATTCGTTATTGTTTGTGGAAGTAAACACAATTAATTACTTAAGAAAATGTTTTTGTTTTCCTTCAAACAGTGTTGTTATTCCTTCATGTGAGCCTTCAAACATTACTATAACTTATATGACGCCTACAAGAGAGAGTGACAAAAAGATTAAAATTTAAAACATTACAAAAAGATAGAGAGCATTACCTTGTGAGGATAGGCCGGGTTTGAATAAAAGATGAACACACTAATAAAAAAAGAAAACAAGAAATGTATAGTAAAAGAAAACCATAGAATGACGGCATACTTTTATAAGAGAAAGATCGAGAGGTACATTGATTTGATTATTTATTTTTCAAGGCATCTTGGAACCAAAGAATACCATTTTGAGTATTGAAGCAGGAACGGAAATATGAGTGCACTACTGAGAAGGTTTCAACAGTCACAGTTGTTGTGTTAAAAATTGACATAGAAAGTGACTTTCTAAACTATTTTTTAGTAGAATCAATCTAGAATGTCTTGCTAGAAATTTCAAAAGTTAGAAAATACATAGCATTGTGCATCAGTTGTTTGAAGATCTGATTTAAAAAGTATTTTCTGGATCAATTCTGTACTAGTGTCATATTGGAGATGTTGCGATAGTGGTCTATAAGTAGTATATATATGTGGGCATGAACATAGATAAGATACAATGCTGCATGCTTCCTGGACTTGGTTATTTTGGGAGAGTCCTAATTAATCTTAAATGGATTGTATATAATATGGTTATGTTGGCATGTTCTACCCCTTGCTTTGAGTTTTCAGTACCCTTAATTTGTACTCTCAACTAATTGGTACGTATTAATCTTTTTTTTAATAGTATTAAATTCTATTTTGCTTATAAAAAAATATTTTCATGCATAAAAGTCCAAGCAGACAAATGTAAATATATACTGTATATTACTGATACAAAAATACTATATACTTTTAAAGAGGAAACTGCCATTAAGATGGGCTTTAGAAAGAAAAAACAAACATGTCGATGTAGTACATTAATTTTGGAGTTTGAACAACTTTCAAGTTTTCATCATTCCATGCATCTCCATTGACGATACTAATTACTAATTGATCTATACAAAGGAACACGATATGCAATTTTATTTTAATAATGTTTTGTGTTGATACGTAATTACACTTCTTTAGATGTTTTAACCTTGTTTTTATGTTTCACTAAAATTGATAACAACAACTGGTTTATTGAAATAATATATTTTAAAATAATATTATTAGTTTAAGGAACTTTAAACGCGTGTTGTGCATGTTTAAGTGATACCATTTGTACGTGTTGCAATACTTAGAATGTAATAGAGTTAAAAGAGTAAATTAGAAACATATGTGAATTGGTTTTAAAAAATTACACACATCTCTTTTATCTTTTTTAATTAAAACTTACACAACTCTCTCCTAAAGTTAAAAAAAATTATATATACATCCAAATAATTCTTAAAACCTACATAAATATTATCCAAACGTTTAACAATAATAAGTCATTGAAGTCACACATGACATTTTTAATGAGTTTATTTTTTTCTCAAAAATACCCTTATCTTTCTCCTTCAATTATGAGAAATTTTGACAAAAAAAATTCAAGGAAAAAACCACATCAAATTATCATATTAGTAAACTTATAAGTTAAATGAACATCATCACAAGTAATGAAATCATTGAATCAATCAAATTCCAGCAAACACATAAGTTAAATAAATAATTATAGGTTTTAGAAATCAGATGAATTTATCCCAACCAAGCCATCAATGATCTAACACACAAAATCACGTTAATCAATTCTATAAAAACAATAATAACATTAAATCTAGATATATTTAAAAAATAGAAGAAAAATATGTATAATTTTTTAAATCTCAAAAGAAATTTGTATATATTTTTAGAAAAAGAAAAATATGTAATTTCATTACATCTCATGAAAAATCTGACAGGAAAGCTAAATTTTAACAGCGGATACAGTCACTATGAAAATCATTCCTTCTTTAATTCGATTACATGAACAAATGTGGTAACCTAAAAATATTATTGCTATAGGAATAGGAGCCATGTAGAATTACGGGCGAATTTTTAGAACCGAGGTCTGCTAGAAAGCCTACCCGGAAAGTCCTTCATAAAGGAGAAGTCTTAAAATTATCATTTCTTTATTTTTTTTATTTGTCTACTATAGAATATAATATATAGATTAAGAAATGTAATCACTGCTATAGTTTATGATAAAACTACTTTTAACTTTTTAATTAGCGTGATATTTACTATTATTTTTCTCCTGTTTTTATGATAAATATGAAAAATATTTAATAATTAAGAAAATAATAATTCAAAAGATAATTCTTAATGTTATCTTAAACTGTTTAAAAAAATGAGAAATATTTTTTTATAAAGTAAAAAAATAGAAAGAAATAAGTGATAAATAATTAAATAAATTATAGTTTTTAGTTTTAAAATCAACAATTATATATATATTTTTCCAAAATACGCTCTTCACTTTAATAAACTAAATCCTTATTTGAGAAAGCATTCATGCAAGCCTATTAATCAAATGGAAACTCTATGTTAAGCAGACAATTAATATTGTGGCTGTGCTCATTTGACCAACAGAAAAAAATCTTATTTCCAAACCATGACGGGGTCATTAATTAATAATTCTCCCACGCTAATCTTATGTTGGAAAAAATGTATTTAAAAAATGCAGTAGACTAAATAATAATTCAAAGTGAGCTCATTAGTGAGGTTTTCTTAATTTTATATTGTCATGAATACGCTCGAAATTTACTAGATTACGCGTTCGAAATTTTGATCTTATCCATCGATAAACTATATAAAATCCACACCCTAAAAGACACAGCTAGTTAAAAAAATATATTTTATCTGCAGCCCAATGAATGATCCTCTTCATGTGATCATATATTCAAATTCATGGTTGTAAGAACATGAAGTTAAAAAATATATCACCTGCAAATCTGAATAGGTAATTTATGGGAAAAAAACACCACGATCATATACAGTTTTGTTTATTACAAAATCGTACAGGATGTTTAACTTTTGAAGATTTGTGTTCTATAATAAAATATGAGGTTAAAAAATCTAACCAATACGCATGAGGTATAATTCCTTTTGTTGACCGCTTCTAATCGATATTTATATTGTATCACAAGAGCTTTTGGCACACACACGTCATGACACGTGTATTATGTATATAGTAGTAAATGTTAGATTAAAGAAATAGTTGGGCCAGAGATTCGAAGATTGTTGTCCATCTTGTCCAATAAGATTGTAATCCGGCCCAATATATTGTGAGAGAGATCTTTGGATCTCTCAATTCTTAACGAGCCTTTGTTCATATAACATTAAGCTTACTTTTAGAAAGGTAGTTGCTTGGGGCACCCATCATTTTTGTTGGAACACCCAGAAATTTCTGAAAATGCTGAAAATATCCTTATGGTATTTTCGGTTGTAAATATCAGGTTCAATTTTTTATTTCTGTAACGTCATTTTTTTACGTAAAATTTTTGTGACTTAATGTAAGCTGCTTCCGTTAAGGGTGGTTTGTAAACATATTTGATCTCTCGTGGTGTACATGCGTTTGTAAGGAGTATATAATGAATTTTGGTCGATTTTCGTCGTCGGAAAAGGAAATGAGTGCAAAAAAGAATTTGACGTGCGTACGGATTGACAATCTGTATGGTCATACGGATTGACAATCTGTATGAACCATACGAATTGACAATCTGTACAGCCAAATCATTTTTAATTTTTTTCTTTTAAATTTTACAATGATAAATTAAATCAATTAAACAAATTTAATTCAGTTATTGCTTAAAGCAAATCAATTAAAAAAATTTAATTCAGTTATTGCTTAAAACAAATCAATTAGAAAATTTTAATTCAGTTATGGTCATACAGATTACAAAATTTTGCATTGATAAAAGAAAACAATTTAAAAAATATTTTAATGATTAATTTAGTAATTGGTTAAATTTAACAATGATAAAAAAATTCATTTAGTCATTAATTAAAAATAATTTATTTCAAAAACATGACCAAATGTTTTCAAAAACAATGGGATAATATTGTACACGACAAAACAACTATTATATATAAGAATATTGTTGCAACAAATTTAGAATCAACACATGATAAAAAAAATTATTATAAAACAACTAATATATAATTAAAATGCTCATAATAATTAAAATGTTTAAAGTAATTAAAATCCTAAATTGCTCATAAATACGACCAATAAAGCACACGGTTAACATTGGGATCAATGAATTCAAAAACTATTTCCATGTCAGCAGTTAACGACAAGGTCTTGCAAAAATATTTCCATCCGGTTCTAATTTTAAGTATCTTCCTAAAATGATTGAACACGAGCCGACTTTCTGCAACGTCCTCCAAGTACAAATGCGTTCAGCCTTTGTCTATAAGAAAATAATACATGCTACTTGAAACGTCCTGACAAATAAAAAAAATGTTATGTCAACAATTTATGTTATGAAACTTAAAACTTGAAAAATAAAGAAATGTTGACAACTAAATTAGGAAGTTGCTTACCAAACTGCTACAGATAACTTTATACTCAGTGAGATAAACCTTTAAGGTGACAAAACCTAACACTTGATGGTATAAAGAGTGTCATCTTGGGAATGATCTGGGCAGGCAACTGGTCTTGAATATGGTAAGAAAAAAAATGCATTTTTCCCATAATGATGCAAGGATACTAGATGATCTCCGGTCAGCTGGTAAAAATTTCGTAGTGCTTTCCACCCTGCTACAATGGCTGGTTGGTCCAAATTTTTATTGTATACAACGTTATGATAATTTCCGTCTCTGTCAACCAACTGTCATACACCATCCAATACGTCATTCCACTTGACAGCATATACCTTACCAATTTCATCGAAAATCTACATGTCATATCACAAAATAAGGTTGATTAGTTATACAAAATGACAGAAAAATCAAATGTTAATTAAATCAAAATGAACATGACCTAGTCCTTGGCGTGAATGGTTTGGAAAAAGCCTCTGATGGAGCCGCGACATTCTGCATCATGTTTTCCATTTCCCTCCACTCTCTATGCTCTTCAATGGTTAATTTTGACATAATCAAGCAATTAACAAGCATTCAAACACAAAACAAAATTAACATTCAAGTAACTATATGTTAATTCTTACTAGGCACATTCGCCAGAAGCTGTTCCAGTTCCTTGTTGAGGTTGGTCCAACGTGATGACGACGCACGAGAGTGTGACATTCTGAAATATATTTGACAAAATAATATTTTAGTATTTTTGTTCTACTAACATTTTCCTGTTTTTAATCTAATTTTTCTTTCTGAAATCTAATATAATATAATCTAAATTGTAATCTAATCCTACTAACATTTCTTAGATAAACTGAATAAATAAATAAATCATTCATAAACAAACTAAAATGAATATAAATATTTTTCGTTATTCCTATTTTTTTTTTAAAAAATGATTTTTTTTTAAAAAAAACTCTTACAGATTAACAATCCGTATGATTCATAGACAGGATTTTTTTTATAAAAAAAAGTCATATGGAATTCGTATGACAATTTTTTTTTAAAAAAAAAAACTATACGGATTGTCAATACATATGACGAATTTTTTTTTTAAAAAAAAGGCATACGGATTGGCAATCCGTATGACAATTTTTTTTAAAAAAAAAGCTATAAAGATTGGCAATCCGTGTGACGGAAATTTTTTTTAAGAAAAAGCCATATAGATTGCCAATCCATATGACATAATGTTTTTTTTAAAAAAAAACAAGCCATACAACAATCTGTATGGCTTTTAACTAACAAAAACCACAATTTTTTTTAAAAAAATCATATACGAATTGGCAATCTGTATATGATTTTCGCAGAACACAAAAAAAAACGCAGTGAACACACGCATAAAACGCCAATGAAGGAGAAGACAAACTCAATGAACACCAAGAAAAACACAATCAATAAGGAGAACAAGCAGTAACAACCACAAAAAAATAACAACAACAAAAAAAAAGGATAACTTACCTCGAAGGAGAAGAAGAAGGAAGAAGCAGCAACAACACAACACGGTCACAGCGGCAGCAACAACGGAACCACGAATGGCACAATCACGGAGGCACGAAACGGAGGAAGGAGGAAGAGCACAAAAAAAAAGAAGTTGAATAGTGACTCTGTATGGACGAGTCACTATTTGGCTTTTATATGAAAGGGTGAAGGGCATTTTCGCCCTTTCACCCGGGTTGCTGAGTATCCCAACAAAAAACGCTAGGTGTCCCAAGCAACAACCTTTTAAAAAATATGATATTTTTTTCTTATCAGATTTCTCATTTGGTGTACTTTTTCTCTTTCTTCTTTTTACAATGTGCTGGATTCACTAGTAAGATAAGAAATTTTATGGTAAAAGAAAAATAAAGGAGAACGTATTTTTATTAGGTTTATTTAAAGAAAATATAAGAGGAAAAGTCACCTTACTTGTGTTGATTACTAAAGAATTGATGAGTGCAAATTTTCTTTATCTTATTTTCTGTAGGAAGTGGAAAAGGGAAAGTTGGAAAGCAAACATTTTTGGAAGGTCTTGTTACCTCCCTTCCAACCTTGGGAGCAGGCCAATCTGCATTCAATGTTCATTTTGAATGGGACAGTGACATGGGAATTCCTGGAGCATTTTACATTGAGAACTTTAAGCAAGTTGAATTCTTCCTTGTCAGTTTGACTCTTGAAGACATTCCTAACCATGGATCCATCCACTTCCTTTGCAACTCATGGGTTTACAATTCCAAAAAATACAAAAGTGGCCGCATTTTCTTTGCAAACAAGGTAATAAACCGTTTACCTAGTAAAGTAGTTAGTTTGTTGAATTTAAATCAATGAGAAAATTTGTTAAATATGTATAAATAAATGTAGACATATCTTCCAAGTGAAAAACCGGGTCCACTAGTGAAGTATAGAGAAGAAGAACTGAAGACTTTAAGAGGAGATGGAACAGGAGAGCGCAAAGAACATGAAAGGATCTATGACTATGATGTCTACAATGATTTAGGTGATCCTGACTCCAATGCCAGATTGGCTCGTCCAGTTCTTGGAGGATCCACCACCTTGCCTTACCCTCGAAGGGGAAGAACTGGTAGAAAAAAATCCAGGAAAGGTAAGGCTTCTGTTCTAATACTTAAACATTTTTTTAGTTCTTTTGCTGTGATGTTTACTTTATGGTATTTTATAGAACGAATGAAATTTTAAAATGTGATTAACATGTAATAAATTGTTTATTGGAAATTCGGTTTCTATTTTGTAGTTGAAAATGTCTTTTGTTGATCTAAACATTTTCCTTGCTATGATTAAAAAATTATTACTATTAACTTTTAATGTTACTCTTATAATCTTACCAGATCCTAAAAGTGAGAGTCGCAGTGACTTTTGTTTACCTTCCAAGAGATGAATCATTTGGTCACCTGAAGTCATCAGACTTTCTTGTATATATACTCAAGTCTGCATCTCAAAATGTCATACCTCAATTACAATCTGCACTTAGCCTGCAATTCAATCAGCCTGAGTTTAATAGCTTCTATGACGTGCGCGGACTCTATGATGGTGGAATTAAGTTGCCTACTAATACACTTAGCCAGCTTAGCCCTATACCATTGTTCAAAGAACTCTTCAGAACTGATGGTGAACAGGCCCTTAAGTTCCCAACGCCTAAAGTGATTCAAGGTATATTTGAAACATACTAATATTTAATTTCAAATAACAAAATAGGCTGATTAGTAGATCTTTTGGAATGTTCTTATTTGGAGCAGTGGAGCAGTCTGCATGGATGACTGATGAAGAATTCGCAAGAGAGATGACTGCTGGTGTGAATCCACACATTATTAAAAGACTTCAGGTAAATTTACTATTTTGCTGTTAAGCAAGTACCAAAAACTAAATATTTTATCACTTGTTAAATTTGCAGTTGATAACCTTGCCTCGTTGCAAGTTAAATTTATTGCTGGAGTTCCCACCAAAGAGCAAACTAGATAGCCAGCTCTACGGTGATAATACCAGTACAATAACCAAACAACACTTGGAGCCAAACTTTGGTGGACTCACTGTAGAACAGGTAAATCCACATTCTTTTTATCTTATGCAGAAACATTACTTCGAAAAATTCTCTGCAACATCCAAATGGGTCGCAAGGACTAAAATATTTTTAGCATGTTAAGAGGTAATCCTTACTATACAAGTTAACAAAATGCTCCTAAAAATAATTATTTTTAGCATAAAATGTGTTTCAAGTATGGTCAAAATTGGTTGCAGTCCCTACTTTTTAAAGATGCTGATTTTATTCCTCATATTTCTGAAATATGATGGATTTAATCCATAACTCTCTATGCTTCATTTTGACCCGAGGAGGGACCAAATCCATCACATTTCATAAAATACAAGAACCAAAACCATGGTTTTTAAAATACAAGGACTAAGATCAATGTTAAATTGAGGAATCTAAAACACATTTTGCCTTTATTTTTATGTTAATATAATCTTCCTTGCATTTTATCCAGAGGAGTGGCAGTTGAGGATCCAGCTTCCCCGCATGGGCTTCGCCTTCTGATAAAGGACTATCCTTATGCTGCTGATGGACTAGAGATATGGGCTGCTATCAAATCCTGGGTCCAAGAATATGTGTCTTTCTACTACAAGTCAGATGCTGCTGTTGCACAAGATGCTGAACTCCAAGCCTTTTGGAAAGAGCTTGTAGAGGTTGGTCATGGTGACAAGAAAAATGAGCCATGGCGGGGAAAGATGAAAACTCGCCAAGAGTTGATTGATTCTTGCACAATCCTCATATGGACTGCTTCAGCCCTCCATGCAGCTGTTAATTTTGGACAGTATCCATATGGAGGTTACATCCTTAACCGCCCAACTCTTAGCAGGCGATTCATGCCTTAGAAAGGATCCCCTGAGTATGATGAGCTTGCTAAGAACCCTCAGAAGGTGTATTTGAAGACAATTACAGGGAAGAGTATCAATATTTATTTTCTCACAACTTTTTTTCGTAACTTAGACCTATGAGAATCAAACACCTTTTTTATTAGTTTTATTTCCAAGTTTTGTATTTAACTCATTGCCTAGTAAGCAAAAAGTGTGTAAATTGCCAAAGATTGAATAAGTCCCTTGCAAAAACAATATTTGGTACACTTGTCAGTGACATAACACAATTTTCCTTTTTCATGCTTCAATCAAAACAAACATAGTCTTAGACTCTTAGGGATTATGATCGTGGTTTGAATTTTATTAATTAGATTATAGATGAGTTGAATTTGAATTGACAATGATGTATATTTTTTTTTGAACAAAGACAATAATGCATATTAATTATGCGAAAAACAAAATACAATCAATGTAATGATTCACGATGATCCAAAATGAGATAATATATTGAAAAAAATTGTTTGCACATAATTTTAATTAACTTTGGAAAGATAATCATTTATCAACTGAAATTGTTTTGAGATTTTTATTAAGTGTGAGGGTACTTGTGAGATTTGTGAATCTAAATTAATCCAAATCTGAACCAAACTGTCATGTTTAAGAAGTTCAATTATTTATTAACTCTATTAGATTTTGTTAATTTATCGTTATAAACTTTACCATATGTCAACTAGAACTTAGAAAATTCATAAAAGATATCAATAATTTTCATATTTTTTTCCTTATACGATATTGTATAATCTATTTTTGCAAATTAATAAATACAAGACAAAAATATCACTTTAATAAGACATCATTATAAACAATTTTTTTCTTATTATGCATAGTTATTAAGCATAATTTATTTTCCTCAATGAAAATATTCTATAATTTAAAACATATTTTTATACTTTTAGGTTTTGAGTTTAATCTTTGGCCATGTTCAAAATTTTACAATCAACTAATTATAAATTATTTAAAGCATTATGAATTTTACATTAATATTATAAAAAGTAGTATCTTCAATCCTATAAGAAATAAATTGTAATATTTTTTTAAGCCCTTTTATAAGAAACATATTAACACTTTTAAAATATATTAAGTACTAATTTCCTTTAATACTCTTAATTTATTGTAATCTATATTAATGAAATATTACATTTTTTTATGAAAATGGATGTATTTATTAATCTATTAACAATATAACTTATACTTATTAGTTGAAAAAATATTTCTTAAATTACGAGTAATGTTAATATATTTAACCATCACTCAAGTCAATTAATTTTATATGTAGTTTTAGAATAAAATTTAAATTTATAATAATATTAATATTAATTAAAATAGTTTAATTTAACAATTTGTATTGATTTTGATTAATTAAGTATTTATTTTTTATACGTAGAAGTAGAGGTAATAACTATTTTATCATATATGACAATATATGATTGAATCACAATATATACTATTAATAATTATAATTAAATTCTTAAGTTTTTATTTCCTTTTTACTTATTTACAATTTTTGCATTAAGAGTGTGTTTGGTAAGTTATTTTAATAGTTTAGAGCATCTCTAACATAGGTGTTTCATAACTTGTTTAAAATTAAGTAACACTAACTAACAATATTTTTACCATTGCAACGAATGACTTAACACTATATTGTTTAAGTGAATTTCTTGTATAAGCAATTGTTGCTTAATCATTCTTACCAATTGAATAACCATTTTTTAATTACAAAATTTGAAGTAACTTTGTAAAATTCTAACAAGTTAAATACTCATTCTAGTAACTTTAACATTGAAGTAAATTTTTGTGTAAATTTTTTAAATTTATATGACATTGTAAGACTCACAAATTTAAAATAAATAATCCATTTAAGCAATCACATTATAGATACTCTTATAAGTTATTTTGACTAGCTTATAAACTAGTTTCACTAAAATAATCAAGGTTACAACTTATAAATTAGCTTATGTTAGTTAAATTGACTTATAAGTTAGTTGAAGTCACTTACACATAGAGTGATTTATTAAATATATTTCACAATTTTCATATATGTGTAATAATTTATTTATTTTTGTTGGCAAATGTGTGTAATAATTATTTTTAATGAAATATTATTATTTTTATTTTATTATTAATTTGAAATATAAGAATTTAATCATCATGACAATATAAAATATTTTTACACTATCGTTTAATCATAATTCATTATTAATATAATTTTTAAAGTAATTATTATAAAAGTTAAAATTTATCATCATGGTAGGTTACAATTGAATGATAATGTAAATTTTTTACACTATGTATATTATCTTTTTTCTTGTATTATATTATTATTGTGTAAGTGAAAACCTAAAATGTAGAAAACCCGGAAATTTGTGGATGTGGTAAGATTAATTTTAAAGAGAAAAATCATGGGATATATTTTTTTAATTAATCACCATATGGGTTTGATTTAAAATGTAAATAAAATTCGATTCAATCTAAAGTGGTTCGAATTATATATTAATTTTCGACTTTACTCTTATTTTTTTTATAAATGTTAGATAAATGAAAGTAATATATTTTAATGAACATACTAAAACAAAATCACATGACAAATGAACTTAAAAAAAAAAAAATCACACGACAAGTGTTGGGAAATGGCAATGCAATAAAATTCAATTTAATAAAACGTATATATACAAGGGAGTTAGTAACTGAGTGATGAAGAATATCTGAAACTGAAAGCGAAGAAAGAAACAGAGTTAGAGAATTGAATGTGAATGGGGAATCAGAAGCAGAAGTGGACGCAGGACGAAGAAGACGCTCTCATAGCCGGCGTTGAAAAGCACGGCCCCGGAAAGTGGAAGAACATTCTCAAGGATCCCCAATTCGCCCCTTTCCTCACTTCCCGTTCCAACATCGACCTCAAGGTAACACCTTTCCCCCCCTCTTTCTCATTACATTAGGGTTAGGGTTCTTACAAATCCCCCCCCGTCTTCAGGATAAATGGCGCAATTTGAGCGTCAGCAACGGTGCTCAAGGCTCCAAAGAAAAATCTAGGGTTCCCAAGCCTAAAGCCTTCTCTGCTCCTCCTGCTACTACCGCCACCACCGCCACTCCTCAGAACGCTTCTCCTGCTCCTCAAAGCGCATCGTCTGATGCTGCTGTTGCCCCTGACGCTTCTCAGAATGACCAAGATGCCAAAAACCCTCCAAGGTATGCCAGTAATACTGTATATGTATTGTGCCCTTTGTACATTCACTCCAATTAACAGAAATTTGTTGTTGTATTACCAATTTACAGAATTTCACTGTTCTTCACATTCATTAACCCTCCAAAAATGAAATTTTGATTCTTAGGCTGCTTTGCTTTGGCTTATAGGTTGATAGACAGTTTACTTGTTGAATCCTTTTTGCCCTGTCTATGATGATGATGATGAGGACTATGTTGCGTGCGGTTTTGGCATCAGATATGAAAATTCCATATTTTTTTAAGGTTTAACGAAAAATCTTTTGTCCCTATGTATGCCGCTCGTTTTCAATCTCCCGACACCCTGTACAAAAAACTTTACCAATCAAGTCAGTATTGGTTACGTCGTGAATTGTGGTGTATTTGTGCATCATAAACGATGATAACCGATTTAGGATTTTTGTACTTCCTTCTCTTCGGGACAACTACAAAAATTTTTTTGGTCTGTATATATGGCGGCCGTTTTGAGCCCCCTACACAAAAAGCTTTACAAATCGAATCAGTATTGGTTATGTCACGAATTGTGCCGTATCTGTGCATGATAAATATTGATAACTGATTTAGAGTTTTTGGATTTCCTTTTCTTTTGGACCACTGTAGAACTTCTATCTGAAGGGAAGAATTGAAGAAGTTACAAAGGGACAAAAAGGATATGTTGATTAAACCAAATGTAAAACATAAAACTGTATAATGATATTAATGACAAAAAAACTTAATCTCTCTACCCGACATGTCTACCAAATAAAAGCCTTGGACGAATCCACATGCTGAGCAAAGAGATGCTATAAAACATTCTCATCTAATAACAAGTCAAAGGAGAGAGGTCCTAACTCCAAACTCTGGCATTCCACTGACTGCAGTGAAAAACATCAAATTTCAGATGACTGCTGAAGTTGAAATTTGAATAGAATAAATTACCAATTATTATAAATGTATGTGCAGAGATTTGTTATCCACTTATCAACTTTATTTTTTGATACAGTAAAATGTGATGTTGTAGAACTATTCATTTAGTTATTGTTTACACTTCAGCATTTCTATTTGACTACCATTAGTTTTTTTTGTTATAAATTTGATAACATGACAAGCTATTTGTTCCATTAATTAAGATCATATTATGAGGGGCTGTTGTACTTTCAATCTTTTATCAGGTATAATGCATTGATTTTTGAAGCTCTATCAGCACTGAAAGATAGTAATGGATCCGACATGAATGCCATTATTAAATTCATGGAGGTGAGATGAAGATCTTTATTACCTTTATGTTTCCATAATATTTTTCAGTGATATATTATAAGGATTTTACGTATCAACACCAAGAATGGAAATGCAGTTCACTTTCCATATATAATTCTGTGATCATTATTAAGCTTTATAGATCTGGGATTGAGTTTCAGCTGTTCATTAGGTTTTCTGATTTACCAGAGCTGTCTTATTTGAGAGTAATAAACAATTTTTTCTCTCTAAAGATAAATAGTTCCGGCTGGTAACAACAGACATTTTTGTAACTTTGTAACTTATCCATTTGCCATCTCCACTTTACATTTGGGTATTTAAGATCAATTCTTCAACTCCAAGACCCTCTTAGTGTTTTTTATGATAATGGTTCCATTATGATCTTGTAAAAGTAGTATGTGGAAGCCCTGCACCTTTTTTTATGGGGGTGAGGGGAGTTGGAAGATTAACTTGATTTGGATTGTCTATTGTTCATATTGTTCTTTATATTTAGTATTGTCATTTTTATTTTAGAATTTTAGAACTATAACAACCACTATGTGTAATACTGCAGCAAAAAAATCATCAGGTAAACCAAAATTTTAAAAGGGCATTAAGTACACGGTTGAGGAGGCTTGTTAGTCAAGGGAAACTTGAAAAGGTAATTTAGTCCTTCTATATGGTGATTTTACAGATGTATTGTATATTATAGTTGAGGGTGAGCCTTGGGACAATGGTGAAGTTGTTGTCTTATGACCTAAAGGTTACTTACTGTTTTAAATCCTGGAAACAATCTCTCTGCTTGTGAGAGTAAAACTATGTATATCTAACCTCACCACTCTTAAACCCAATCAGGTGGGAATCTCATGCATTGGGCTTTCTATTTTGTATATTATATTTATTTATTCATTTTTATTATTTCAACTTGTAGACATCATGCTAAGTTTTATCATTGAAGCACGCTACTTGGTTAACATGGCTTTAATGCATGTGTAATTAGTTATTGAATCATTGTTGTTCTTTTTTCTTCTTCAAGAGTAAGCACCCTCCTCTCCCGATTTCAACTAGTAGGCATCAATTTTATTTTCTTATTTCTAAGTTGCTATTCCCTTCTGACCTTTTGTTAGTTCATAAATTATCCTTATTCAAACTTGTAAATGTATTGTCGCTCTTTACTACATATCTGTATTCAAGAATCCAATTGGAGTTCCTCAAAAGGAAATTATATATTTTGTGACATGTTCATAGTAGAAAAAATACGTTCTAATATGGGTGGGGTAAAGATGATTACAACTTTTTGTTTTTTTTTTGCAAATTGTGGTTGTCATTTATAGACTATTGATGTGTTTATGTATTACCGAACCATTAGTATTTTTCTCCATACACATTAACAAATATTGTGCATTTATGTTTTTTTTTTTTTAAATTTACACATATTGATATTGTGCACATGCACACACACAAACACATATGCACACACTTTTGTAAATTGTAATAATCATTTATTGACTATTGAAATGTTTTTGTATTAACGAGCAATTAGTAATGTGAATGTCTATATATGTTGCACATTTATGTTTTTTTACACACATCACTTTGTTTTACTATGTATCTGGGCTTCCATTTTTAGTACTCTTTCTGTTCCTCTACTTCCAAGGCCCACCTTTCTATCGGGGGACATGGCACACAAGCTGAAATTTAACATTTAAGTTGAATGATGTTGAAGGTTGTTTTCATTCTAGGATTTCTCTTCTCTTTACCACCTACAGGTACCAAATGGTTACAAGGTGAAAAAGGAAGCCTCCTCGGGGACAAAGTCACCTTCACCAAAAGCAAAGGATGTCCGGCCTCCACAACCACAACGGCAATCTCCAGCTTCTCTCTTTATGACTAATGACACATTAAAGGAAGCTGCGGATACTGCAGCCTACAGAGTTGCTGATGCTGAAAGTAAATCATATCTGGCTGCAGAAGCAGTAAAGGAGGCAGAAAAAATATCATTGCTGGTTGAACATAGTGATTCAATGTTACAGCTAGCAAAAGATATATATGAACAATGTACTATAGATAAACGATCCTTCCTGCCTCTTATTTGTGAATTTTTCAATCTTTTATTGATTATTTTTAACTACCATTGATCTTGTGGGTCTATTCATGCAGGTTCCCGTGGTGAAATTATCCTCTTGGCTTAAGATGGTCGAAGTAAGGTCTATAAATAGATTCGTTCTGATGTTGGTTTCTAAATGTAAAATTTTGTTGATCCAATGAAATACTATTTTTACATATTTTTTTTGTATTTTATCAGATTCCTTTAACATTTTTATTCCTTAAAAGTGCATGGAAAGTCATGTTTATAGTAATATCATCGGTCCACCAAATCTTTCCGGATTTCGGATCCAAAGTGTAAGCAATAGAAACTCATTTGTGTTTTTTGGCGATGTAATATAGATCATTCATGTGTCTTGAGTCTTGACTCTAGTCTAGAACTCGATCCTTCCTATCCAATTCTTTTAATTAAAAGTGAAATCTTAACGTAACTGAGGGCGATATTAAAGATGAAATATAAATCATCAATGTGTTTTTTATCTAACAGTTTGAGCCATTGAGGTAAGGCTCAATGTTATTTTTGGTAGTGTTCTTCTGCTTTGGTCCATTACGTTTGTGAACGGTTTCGTTTTGCACTTTTTTTAGCCGAATTGTTAAATATGTTAACAGAAAAATGTGAAATGTTTGATAATGTTGTTTTGATCTTTTAAGATTTTAAAATAATTTCAATTCAGTTCATTTCCATTTACACATTTAATGTTTACTTCTGGTAACAGCCATTGGTAAATTCAACAACTTAAACATTAGAGTACTAATTATCCCCATCATGACAACAAATTCCATGACAAACATCTTTAACGATCTCCTACTACATATTAAAGAGTGTTGCAGAGTCAATTCTTCGTCTCTGCCTCGTAATAATCATGTATTTGAAACAGTAGATCAACACTGTATTAGAAATCAAAAATAGGTTGTGGTGTCAAGTGTATTGGTGTAATTTGACAATTAATTATCCAAATTGGTGGCTTAGCCTGGATTATGAATGTATTGGTCTAGTATTAAGTTTCTTGATATTCTGTGTTATGGTGATTGTACCTAAATTTGAAGTTATCTTAAGTAAATTGAAGTATTTTGAAGTAATGTGATAGTTTTGGTAGATCATCTTATACCAATAGTAGACATTGAGTATGTGTATATAAAATTGGCAGTACTGATATAAAACTTTTTGTAAGCTTAAATGACCAAAATAGAACCATTTAAAAACTTAAACTTAATTAGTATTAACAAACACATCATACTTTTCTGTTAATATACTTACATTCTGCTAAAAAAAACAAAATTCTTCAAAAATATAAAAAGATTAAAACAAGACTATTAAAACTTAATGGATCAAACAAAAAAAAAAATTACTAAAACATAAGAGGGAAATACTACGACGTTGTTGGCAATCATATAGGTCACAAGCTCAAAGATACACCAATACATACATTCAAACTTAATGCTACGACGTTGTTGGCAATCATATAGGTCACAAGCTCAAAGATAAACCAATATACACCATTACATACATTCATACTTAAAAGGCATCATCATTGTCAGCACACAAAAAAAAGGGAACACAATCATATACTTTGCAGAAAAAGAATGTTAGAAGACAAACATTCAAACTTAAAAGGACATCATCCAAAATTTGTAAACAGGAATTACCAATCTGTAAGTTATACCAGTTTGGGGCATTACTGACATTCCAGAATTGCCAGCGAGGACTATGTAAAACTTGTTTGTTCGAAAGGTAAAACAAAATTTAAGGTCTAACCGGGGATCACCACATAATTTGCAACCATACAATGTCTATAGCAAAACCATAATGAATCCCAATATAGCAAGACAAATTTCCAAAATTTAGACTACAGAAGCACAAGCCCAAGCTCTGATGGCTTCAATGCATGCCTTATTCGGTAGTTGTAAAGATAATAATGAAGTTTCCCATCACCTGGTCCAAACTTCAGTTCCCTCAAGAAGGTCTCATTCTGCATGACATCCAATGCATTGAAAACATCATAATCCTTGTGTTTTGCGACAATGAGAGCATCATTCATCAGCTGAAGCAAAGGAGTGACTGTGGAAACATTATAAAATGAATATGCTGCTTTCAAAATTTTATAATTTTGGTGGCCAAGGATAGAAGAAGGAAGTGTGTAAAAACTACAAAAGTCAGTGACCTCATGAGTCTCAGGACTTGCAACCAGATAGCTATCAATAACGCCATCCCTTGGAAGAAGCCAATGCTCGACATCATTTTCATCAAAATCAGGTGCAACAACAAAATGACTCAAATAATTCCTAATTAGCCTTGTAACTGCAGGAACATCATGAATTTCCATCTTCCTAAACCCTGGGGTGATTGTTGATTCTGGTAGCTTGTAAAGCTTGATGGTTCGACTCATTGTCATTCGTGCACCAAGCCGAGAAAAACCAACATCAATTAGCTTCTTGGGATTCAAAGATCTGTGCCAGTATTGACAAGTTGCTATAGGTGTAGGAAGAACTACTCCGGCAGTGTAGGCTGCCTGCCACATATTTTCCAGATGCACCCTCCTGGTGACCTCTTTGATCATGACAGGAGCAAGCCTCTTTGTTCGAAGCTTTTTATGGACACACAGAAAATTGATCTCTGCCATATGAACAACCTCATCATGAACTCGGATTCTAGCAGGAACACCTGTTATAAAGGCAACCATCTTTTTGGAACTTTTAACACGGACACCAATATGCCAACTCTTGAAATAACCAGGAGGTTGCAGAGCCCAGCGCAGAAATTCCTTTGAGTAGTTAAATCGAAACATGTTCTCATCATCCTCAACATAATTATGAGCAAGAAGGTTGTATACCTCATCACACGTCTCCTCAGAGTTGATGTCACAAGTAACCCATTCATAGTGGTCAGGAAGGTTGTATGGTTCTTGTTTGACCTCAGATAAGGGGATTGGAAGTTCAATCGGGCCTTCTGGCAAACTGGAGTCCCCTATATCCTTGAACTGCCCAACAGGTTGGGTTTCCCAGAATTTGTGTCTTTTTTCCAGAGAGAGAGATTCTTGAACTTTTTGGGCTAGATTCTCCAATGCAAGATCACTTTCAACAGGTGCATTCCCATCTGGGTTGGGATTTTGTGTTTCTTCAGGTGATCCAGAGGAAGGATTGCTATCAACCATTTGAAATGCTTTCAGAAAAGTAGTCTGAAATAAAAAATAAAGATTTTTCAGTAAACAATTGGTGGAAGAAAGCAAAATTTTTTCTCTTAATCCACACAAGTTCAGCCATAACTAGATCAACGCCTTGCGGCCACCTATGTCTACTTCTATTCACATCAATGAGAAGAAACCAATAGTGTATATTATATGAAACCAAACTTGATCTTTATGATACAATTATAAGCCAAGATTTTTGCAGGCTATCTCAACGAAAAGAAATACAAATATCTACAGGCTATGTCACATTCTTATTTCAAAAGGACTAAACATACAACTCAATTCTTATAGAAACTATGGTTATTGCTACAGTGTTCTTTAAAATGCAAGATACATTTTGAAACTGTATTTTTAGGTTAAACAAGCTACCAAACTATGAAATGCATATTGGATGGAATAAGAGTTGGACTAATTGATAATTATAGGTATTGATTTCCATATAACCAGTTAATTACTTCTGCAAATATTAAACAGCATGGGCTGTTATTAATTTACTTTGCACAGCCTCTATACACGGTTCTTTGAAGCAATGCTTACATTGACCTATTCTAGTAGGAGAACGGCTACTTCAGTGAAACCAGTACAGAATTAGCTTTGGCCTTTGGTATTCAGAGGATAACATAGTCAACTTGAAATTCAGCAAGTGAAATCTAGTACAGACCACAAATAGAACTAAGTGTATGATAACAGAATGCAAAAAAAAGAGAGTAAAATCTCCACTAATCATGTTATCAAACAGAATTAATATTTCCAACATTCAGCACTAGAAAACAAGATCCCTTAATCCAAAGAAAACTGGGTTTGGGATTTCGAGTTTGTTCAGGTGATCTAGAGGAAAGATTGCTGTCAACCATCTGAAATGTTTTTTAGAAGGGTAGTCTGAAATACAAGATGGAAATAAATTTGATAGAAAAAAGAAATTTTTTCCTTAGCCACTGGGTGGCTGCAAAAATTTTAGAAGTGATATTCATCTATATTTCCTCAGGGGGCAAAACACCTAGCCAAAATTAACCTAACTAAACCATATTTAATCTGTTGAATTTCGAAACAAGTTCATTCCATTTGTAATTCTTAGAATTTGGGTTTGTGCTTAATTCAACCAACCCTACCCTAAAAGTTAACTTATAGGATGAGAGTTGTCACTTTCCCTTACTTATTTTAGCTATATCATTAGTCAAAATGGGATCTCCAACACAATTATTCTATAAGGCAACCTGGTAACCACTCCTTTGGGGGCAAGAAACAAAAAAGCATGTTAAGGAAACATAGCCAAACAATGAAGTTTCGTTATCTACGTGCATCTGATATCTAAGCAAGTTTCAAGAAGTGAAAGGGAGTGAAAACGAGAGAAGCCACAGATCCAACCGTAATAATTATGCGCATCTGGTATATAAGGAACTTTGAATGAGTTTTGAAATTGAAAGAAATAGGGTTTGATGCTTAAGAGTGATTTTACTTACCTGAGACTCTGAGAGCGAGAGAGTGAAGAAGAAGAAGAAGATGGAATCAGTGAAACTGCGGGCGATCCGATGTTCTCTCTCACAATTCACAAAGGGCTTCTGTACGTTGGGCCATTGCCATACCTGTCCAACCGGCCCGGCCCATTGTCAACATGTCCAAACTAATGAAATAAGAATGTTTAAAACCTTTGGGTAGTAACAAATAGGATGCCACTTTTTTTTGACAGAAAATAAATTTATTTCATTTCAATTCATCAGAATGAATATTAGTAGAAATACAATTATAACATATGATCTTGCTACCCTCAGGGAACCCAGCTTCCAAATATGCAAGCTAATCATGGATCAATATCCTTGTTTTCGAAAATCTTGTCATTTCTGATTTTCCATATAGCGTACGTGATAGCAACATGGTTCAAAGGTGAGCTCCTTGAAACCTTCTGCAGAATCTACTTTGGACTCAATTAGGTGTCATAATTTTGCTTTCCTCCAATACTCCTTGGCTTTGTCAAAGGCATAGAATAGGTGCCACTCATTTTCGAAATGGTTAGAGCAATAACAACAATTCTCGTGATAAGCTTGTTTCTGGTTGGAAACATCCTCTAAGTGCCCTCCAAAGGAAATGCTTAATTTTTGGAGGGATGTTGAGCTTCCAAATTGCCATCCAATTTCCTTCAACTTTCAGGTGAGAGACATCCAAGATTTCTTCCATTATACTGTGGTAAGCATAGCGCACATTGTACATGCCATTATGAGTAAATTTCCTGATCTTTTTATCACTGTCCAGCAGATTCAACAATGGTGTTTCTTTAATAGCCACGACATCACATTATATGAAAATAGGATCTTACTTGATGTATTACAAAACAACATGATATCATGTAAAATAAGAGTAAACATAAATGGTGCGACATAATATTATGTGTATGACTTATATTCATTTGAATTGACAATAATTAAAAGAAGAAAAATTAATTTAAAGCTTATAGCTAGTTTGTAATGAATTAAATTAACTCATCTATCTTAAACAAATACTCATGTCCGGAATAAATATAAGATTGGTTATTTGTGGGAACTATTATATAACAGCTACGCCTGAAAAAATGTTATTGATTTTGACAAAAATGAAGATCATGGTAGAAAAAATGAAATTTAATGTAGATTTTATAATAAAGTAGCTCTTAAGATTTAACTTGTTCTCATCTTTATCCACTAAAAATGACTACTATAACAATATAGTTGTACATAATATTTTTGTTTAAATTTAAATTTAAAAATAATTTAAGATGTCATTAAAATGAATAAGCCATAAAAATGCTATGATTTATAATGAACTTGCCCATTATAATAAAAAATGTTAACTCATAAAAATGAAATAAATAAGAAAAATATAATAAATATATCCTTTAGGGATGGTGACAAAGCTAGTAGTTATGTATCCATCCTTGTCCGTCCTCATTTTGAAAAGTCAAGTAATATTCATACTCATACACGGTTAAAGTAAATATTCTCTGTCAAAGCTATAAAAAATTGACACAAAAAAAAAATCAATTTGAAACACAAAATATATTTATATTTTTAGAATACACTCTTGCATATAATCTTTTAGTAGTTGATGAATTTCTTTAATTTTCTTCATAGGAAATTAAAATCTTTAAATTTGATTTGTTTTTCACTCATGAAATTATAACATATGAAAAACTCACTTTTTGTCTTTTTTTTAATATATTGAAAAAAAAATAGAATGATAAAAATAAAATAACTTGGTCAAGAAATAATTTTTGTTTGTTAGCGATCAAGAAATAATTTTTCTTTTTTGAAAGCAAAGCCCAACTTATTATTGATTTGAGTATAGCACAAGATGTGCACATCACTTGATTAAAAAATAATAACCCATGTGTTGTGTCTAAGCCCCCCAATATGCTAAAGGAAAAACACCTCCCTATACAAACATCAACTACCATATTCGAGACTTCAACAAAAAAATAAAATAGTCATTGTCATATAGATGTATGGTTTGTTGCTGCATCATTCTGCATCAGTCTCTCATGCTTGTTGACTCTTCGCCTAATCTTTAAAATAACACCAAAATATTTCCAACCAATATGGGTTTAGTAACATGAAGTTCCACTTGTCTTGCCAGCTTGAAAACTTACACAGTAGCACCCAATAGATTTTTTACCTGATATTAAGCAACCAAGAAATAATGACACAATGCCTCTTAACATAATCAAAGGTTTTAAATATATCAATCACTGAGTCAAATATATTACTCACAAAATGAACTCCAATTGATAATTTTTTTTTGGTGAATAGTTGATATATTCAATCACCAGGTAATGCATATTCAACCCAATGTTTTTACTTTTGTTTCTTAGATACTGCATTTAAAAGTATATACTTTCAAAGTGTCAATTCGATATAATGCATAAGACAAATAGCGTTTAAATAAAACAAAATACATAAAATGACATATGACCCAATACATATGTGTGGCTAGAGTAAAATTCTTTATTCTCTAACTTGGTTTTTTTTTTTGGTAACCAATACATAGAACCGAAAGAATAATTCACTACAAGAGGGTATTCTTAACAATAGCTTAAAAGAAGATTTCATAGGGGAAACAAATGAAAGTTGCCTTATTAGACAAAAAAAATTAAATTAACTGTCTATACAATTAATGCTACATCAGTCTTCCTACCACAAATTGCTTTAAGTGGGAAAAATGAGTTTAAAAACAAAGGAAGAAACAAATGGTAAAACTCCTTGAGTTGTTCCAATAATTCAGATACTGCATCTCACTTTAATAAACTCCTTGGTATAAACGTGTATGTAGTAGTACAATTTCAAGCTTGCAAAAACTCACTCCAATTTAAAAACATGATACATATACAATATGCTATATATATATATATAACATGCAAGTCCATAGATTAACATACCCCCTACAAGTACAACACAAAGCTATAAATAGCATATGTAAATCCAGAACACAACTACACTTTACCACTTTTAACCATTATATCATGATCATGAAAACATCATAATGGTAAATGTGCCTTCATCTCAACAGTTTGGAAATACACACACCAAAATATCTCCTCGATGCAAGCCCTTCAAACCAGAGAAAAGCACACACACTTGGCTTCCAACGAAATATATGTTAATATTTCATATAAATTACTACTTCTTTATAATGCTTAAAGAATCCTTATTTCCAAGAACTGGATGTCCAAAACTTAGAATGAATTTATGAAGCCCAGATGTGTCCATATAAGAATACATAGATGAGCACTTCCAAAAAACTGTGCAAAACCTAGAACTTGTAAATAGAAATCAATTAAAGCACATGCCAATAAAATAAACTATGATTCAAGATTATATTGGTCTCTTATTATATAGCATAAGAATGCTCTCAAATTAAGTGATATGATAATATAATGTTGAAGAGGTTACTGGTAATAGGTTGAAGAGGTTGGAAGACTGTCTGGGAACAGTTGGCACAGTAGGATTCTGCTGTTATGATATAGATGGATCCTGTTGTGGTGTAGTGCAGCAGTGCTGACATAGGGAGTGGGGAAAGGAGGAAGAAGGAGTGGGTCTAGGGGGGAGGGAAGAAAAGAGAGGAGAAGAAGCAACTAAGAGAAAGTGATTATAAATGTAATCTCATTATTAGGGGTTTGGATTCTTATATTGATATTCATTCACAGTAGATTCTTGATTATTTATGTATCTTAATGATCATATACTATAATAAGTGATCTTTAACATAATTATCATAAGTTAATAAATTTATCTTATATGATTGAATATCATATATAATAATTTTTTTCTTCTTAATTATATTGTAATTTTGTTTTATTTACTTGGTTTATCCTTTTTTTATCATTTAAACTTTTGTTCTATCTTATTATTTTATTTATCAACCTAAGTTGGTATGAGTGGTAATAGACTCTTGCCTCGTAGAGTGAAAAAAGTAGATGGGAGTTCATATCTTAACTCTTTATTGTATGTTAAAAACAAACCTAATTAAGAGGAAATATTTTTATTTTATCACTTTTATTTGTTATTATTCATTAAAATTTATCTTTCAATATAAAAAATATATCTTTGGTTTTCAATTTAAAAGTTATTTTTTATAATCTTCTGGAATAATTGTGTTAAATGATAGTGTTTTTTTATATAGAAATGTTTTTTTTTTGAATTTTTTCTTTAACGAAGATATCTTTAACTTTTTTTTTTATCTCTTTCAATCTATTATTTTATTTCTATTTTTGAATTAAATTTTAATATTTTTTAAAAGATTATCAATAATTAAAATAATTTTATATTACAATAGTATAAAATATTTATCATTAATCTAAAATATAATTTATATACTTAAAATATTAATTTACTATGAAATTTGATTATAATATAATTTCTTTGTTTAAAAACATTTTTTATTTATTATAAATTTTATTTAAATAAAATAAAAACCTTTATGGATCGTGCATGATTCCATTGTGCTAGATTATAGGATTAGATTGTTAAAAAAAAAAGATTAGACTAGAGATTGTAAGAATATTCATACGAACTGCCAAGGAAAATTACCAAAAAAAATATATAAGTTTCCTTATCTTTTTGTTGTGCAAAAAAATTTCCTTAAATTTTCCTATCATATCAATATCATGTTATTTCATTATCAAATCAAAATAAAAATACAAAAAAGGAATAGGAAAGGATGTATTATATATTTGAATACCATAATTGATCCCATAAGGCATCTGAAAGGGTAAACGTGGAAACCTTTATTAATTGTTTTTGGTCCCTTTTTTCCTATTAGCCTTTCGAATATAACACTCCCTCTTCCTCTCTATTCGCCTCCCTTTAACTCCACGGTGCAGATCCGAGGAGTTACCCCTTAGCTTTTTCTCTTTCCTTATTCTATTTCAAACTTCCACCAGGTATGTCTCGTTTTTTCCTTTTCAATTTCGTAAATCACTGATTCTATTTCTCTTCTATGAATCTGGGCTTGATCTAAATTTTTTCCATATCAAATCGACCCAGAAGTTTTTGATTCGTTATTCGGTGGTATGTTTAGTTTCCCGTTAAAAGATCGTATTTTTAGATTTAATGGATTGTTGTGTATTGCTTATTTGATAGATTGATTTGCTTTTGGATACAGTGATATGTTATGCTCAACATAAGCTTAAGTTTTCAATGATCACTTTGTTTTTGTGTTTTAGTTTCACTTTGATTTTGGCACTGTTTAACTGAATCTTGGAGGAGTGGGCAAAGTGGGTATTTGACACTGAAAGATTTGTTTTTTGGTATGGCATGTATCCTTTTTGCCCTTTTGAATGTCTTCTGATCTTCTCCATACATCAAAGAGAAACAGAAGTTTAATGCTTGCACTTCTCTTCCTGTGTGGATTGCAAGTTTGGCTCTTCTGTGACATCTCTAGTGGAGGATGTGTTGTTCTTTTAATACATGGTTGAGATAATGAGTAGTATCTCTCCCAAACCACTGATGTGCTGAAGTATAAACTTATAGTGGATGCATTATTGATTTGGTTATTTGTGTGTTGTTTCTGAACGATTCCTTTGTTATCTTTTTCAATTTTGCCAGAGTACTTGAATGTATGGTCTCTTTTAACGGAAGTTTTGCTTTTTGCAGTGATGGCAGGTTTGGCTCCAGAAGGAACACAATTTGATGGTCGCCAATATGATGCTAAGATGAGTGAATTGTAAGTTCCTCTACAGTATTCTTCACCTGTTGAAATGCTTTTATTCATATACGTTTTTCTGTAATTTGATGTCTTGCAAATTAACTACACAGGCTTTCCACTGATGGGCAAGAATTCTTCACCTCATATGACGAAGTCTATGACAGCTTTGATGCCATGGGATTGCAAGAGAATCTTCTGCGAGGCATATATGCTTATGGTATGTACTGGCATATTGATCCCCATATTTTAAATGCTTATACATATCTGTTGCAGTGTCAATTGCTCTGCGAGACTTTAAAATTAAGTTAAAAGTATAAATAAATTCATTTGTGCTGCACTAACTGAAATTATTTGTAGTTTCATTAAAATATCATAAAGATTTATTGCTTTGTTATTATATTGGCAATTATTAAAAATTAGGAATGATTTAGGACATACCCGATAATGCAAATGTAAAATGAGCATCTACTTTTTTTCATTGCATGTATGACTGCAGTTTTTGTTTTTTAAATTTACCTGTGCATCAAAACTACTTACGTACTGGAAGACAATTAAACAAAGTGGACCCACAGGAAATCAATAATTTTTGGTAATTTTAACTGTTTTGAAACTTTTTACATATTTCATGAGGGTATTAGTGATGCACTTCAAAAAGAATAAGTGTTACTTGCTTTACTTTATCACAAAAATAATGTGTGATATGTTTTATTATTGTTCTTAAGGTTTTGAGAGGCCTTCTGCAATCCAGCAAAGGGGAATTGTTCCTTTCTGCAAAGGTCTGGATGTGATTCAACAGGCTCAGTCTGGAACAGGAAAGACAGCAACATTTTGTTCTGGAATTTTGCAGCAGCTTGATTATGGATTGGTTCAGTGCCAGGCTTTGGTTTTGGCACCAACAAGGGAGCTAGCACAGCAGATTGAGAAAGTTATGCGAGCTCTTGGTGATTACCTGGGAGTTAAGGTTCATGCTTGTGTTGGTGGGACAAGTGTTCGTGAGGATCAGCGCATTCTCCAAGCTGGTGTCCATACTGTTGTTGGCACTCCTGGGCGTGTGTTTGACATGCTGCGGAGGCAGTCTCTTCGCCCAGATTGCATAAAGATGTTTGTTTTGGATGAGGCTGATGAAATGCTTTCACGTGGTTTTAAGGATCAGGTTTGTTATTTTGATTACCATGTTTTCATATTTAGTGCACTAATTTATCCTTGGTTGTCTGTCCTATACTTGTTGACTATCCTATCTCTTATGTTGGTAAGTATCCTGGTTGTTTGAAGCATAGATTTCCTTGTGTTTATAAATCAAAAGAAATAATTTTCACTTTTGAAAACCTTTATGCTGTGAAACATTGTGTTAATATGAACTTCTTTGGGAGTCTCTAATATGGTATCATATAATTATTACATCCAATCTAGTTTAATGTGCATGCATGACATAGATAGGAGGGGGAGTTATAAGAAGAAATACAATATTTATTTATCTGGACAGGATACAAGAATTTCCCCCTCTTCCATGCTTGACATTGTGAAAATTTTGGTTGGTGTTGCAGATCTATGACATCTTTCAGCTGCTGCCATCCAAAATTCAGGTTGGAGTGTTCTCTGCTACAATGCCACCAGAAGCCCTTGAGATTACAAGAAAGTTCATGAATAAGCCAGTGAGAATCCTGGTAAAGCGTGATGAACTGACCCTGGAGGGTATCAAGCAGTTTTATGTCAATGTTGACAAGGAAGAGTGGAAGCTGGAGACATTATGCGACCTTTATGAGACTCTGGCTATCACCCAGAGTGTCATTTTTGTGAATACCAGGCGCAAGGTGGACTGGCTCACTGACAAGATGCGAAGCAATGATCACACAGTCTCTGCCACCCACGGTGACATGGACCAAAATACCCGTGATATCATCATGCGTGAATTCCGGTCCGGCTCTTCCCGAGTTCTCATTACCACTGACCTTCTTGCCCGTGGAATTGATGTGCAGCAGGTGTCTCTGGTCATAAATTATGATCTGCCAACCCAACCTGAAAACTATCTCCACCGCATAGGGCGTAGTGGTCGGTTTGGAAGAAAAGGAGTTTCTATAAACTTTGTCACGATGGATGATGCCAGAATGCTGTCTGATATTCAGAAGTTCTACAATGTGACTGTAGAGGAGCTGCCATCAAATGTTGCTGATTTACTCTGATGAGTTAATTTTTGTTCTCTGTTAAGTCATCAGGATCTTATTCTATTTGGCAAGTATTATTTGTTCTTATTTTTTCTCTATATATTTTACCTATTAGAGATCAAAGACATGTGATCTGATGCTATTTGTATTGGATTCTATAAATTTTGTTTAATCAATTAATTAGCAGGTTGCTGCTCAAGCCTGCATTTGCTTTCTTTTCTCATCTTCATTTCTTTTGTGTAACTATTTATTTTCCATTCTAATTCATAATCACGTGAACACACCCTGCAGTTACGAATCTTTTGCTTTGAACAGAGTTTTAAATATGTTTATAAAATTATCTTTGAAGAAAATCATCAACCATATTTTTAATGATAGGCAAAATTTTCAACAGGTTTCAATTTTTAAATTTCAGTGTTCGATTTGCAGACATTTTAAATATAGTCATGTGCAAAATATTAATATTAACTTGATACATGGCAAAGGAATTTTAATTGTTCTTAATTCTGCTAACTTGTCATTTTTGTGCAAGGGATACATATTTGTCTTTAAAATTATGTGAACCAAATCATCCGATTGGCCAGTTTGATCACCGATTTATTTGTTATAAATACTTTAATGTTATTTATTATTATTAAATGTCTACGTGATTTTCCTTCTTATCATAATGAATTAGAAGATGCAAAGATATTTTGGGGGATTTCAAAATCAAATCCCTTAGTGAAATAAGAAAGAGTCGCACTATTTAGATCTCACTTTTCAACTTAAAAAGAGGTATGCGTAACAATATTGCAACTTGTAGGTACTTTAGTTTAGAAGTTTTCCCTATTTTGAAATGTGGTATTAATCTCTCTTCCTTTTAAACACGAAACTTATAAAAAAAAATCCATTCAAGCATATTTTATACAAAGATATAAAGAAAATGTAATATCTATGAACCAAATACTTTTTTACTTTTTGCTTCAAATTTCAACTTAATTATAAGTTACTATTTTTTTTTTTTTTGTGTTTGTGTGTGTTGAACAAGTTTCTCCAAAGAATAGCAGCAGCCAACTCTCCATTCCATGGAGCTATCAATGTTCACTAGTGTTTTGGAAACATGTTAAAAACCGTTGTCTTAGAACATGATTTTATTCTAAATGTGAACCCAACATGCACTATAGCTGGAATACGTTCCTCGATTTTTTATTTTTAAAAAAACTCTTACTAATGATAAAGAACATATATAGTCAGAGGCTATACAATGTAAAAATTACTTTCAGTGCTGAATTATTGAAGTAAGGTTGAGAAAGACAGCATGCTGATAATCATCTTATCAATTAGTACTTCAAGTCTTCAAGTGGGGAGTTACAATTAGTTTGAAGAGGATTGCTTCATGTTAGGTACTACACTGATGGTACTAATAACGAATATTACTATGCACTTTCGACCAAAACATGAAAATAAAGTCTGTACAAAACTCCAAGAAATAAAATATAGTTACTTGTGGTATTGAAATCAGTCTTGTCTAACTATTTGGTGCTATGAAAGAACAGAAAACTAAGAAATCTATTAGTTTCGTGTGCGAATTTCCTTTGTTCTGATACAATAATTTCATTTTGGCTGGTAGCTATAATAAACCATATCAAAGTTATTTTTCTTAATATGATTTAAAATGCACTGGAAAACATTTCCCATGCCTTTGGCTTCTTTTGTGACTATTTTGAAGATTTTTTTTTCTTTTATATATAGATATAGAGAGAAGCAAAGGGGAAAGGAGCTAAAATTTTCATCTAGATTGCTGATTCCAAAGACACAAACATGTGGGGTGATCCATTAGGGATTTGGGTACTATTTAAGATGTGGAGTGTGGACCCCAATTAACTAAAAAATCGGAGTGTTTTGCTTTTTTCATGAACAGAGATTGATCTTAGAATTTTAGTAAAAAAATACAACCGAAATGGAGGGATGCTCCTCTGTCACACCTCCACTTTATATATACACTTGAATGTCCTATCTCTTTATTGCCCATGTTTTTTATCCACTTATTTGCATAACATCAAATTCAAATGCCATTAATTTCAATGTGAAAATTTGATCTCAATTCCCAAGTTTCTCAATCAGTGAATGATAATTTAGCTAAAATTATTTGGAGAAAATAAGATCCATATTCATTTAAGATCACCGGTAATCTATTGAAATAGTAAAGTTGGCTTCTTCATCTAACTTTGGAATTAATAATTTTGTAGAAATCATTAGTAACCCCAAGAATTACAAGAAGTTCCTGTGTTTATGCAATTTTACAAGTTTAGCTAAGAGGGTGGCACATTAATTTGTATTTTGTCAAAAAAAAAAAAACATTACTCCTTCCCTACCAGCTACTTCCATGCCATAACCAATTTGATCACTTCCACGTGTAAAAGTTGGTCAAACGGAAATACTTCACACAGTTATGCCATGTTGAATGAATCCTTCTCTGCCCCACTGACTCCATTAATGAAGACGACAAAACAAAGTAACATTAATATATTATCATTTTCAACTGTCTCCTATTCAAAGATTTGATTATATGAAGTAGTAATAAACAACACCAATAAAATACAACTAGAAGAAAGCAAAACCAACAGTCCAACAACCTACCATCTCTTTTAGCTTCTTTCTTTTCTTTCTCTCCTTAAAACTACACCCTTAGTTCTTCACTCTTGTATTTGAATAGTTTGTTTCTATAATGGAATTCAGATCAAAATCATGCAGGAATGAGAGTCTGCAGATTGAAAACTACAGTGGTGGAAGGGTGGCACCAACAAGCATGCAAGATCTGAGGTCTTATAGTTACAGTGCAAGCTATGCTGGTTCTGCTTATCCATACAAGATAGGTAAGGAAAAGGAAGTGAAGGTGGATAAAGGGAAAAGCACAGTTAGCAATAGCAAAGTATCAAAGAGTTGGAGCTTCAATGACCCTGAGTTGCAGAGGAAGAAGAGGGTGGCTGGCTATAAAATATATTCTGCGGAAGGGAAAATGAAAGGCTCACTAAGGAAGAGTTTGAGGTGGATCAAGAACACATACACTCAAGCTGTCCATGGATGGTGGTGAATGGAGATTAATTGGTATATAGTTATAAACTATATAGTAATATACTATTGTTTTTTACCTTTTTTCTTTTCTGTTGTGATTTACTTGTTTTGATATGGACTCTAAATCCATTCAAATCAAGTTACCTTCCTTAAAAATGTTAAAACTCTACTCATGTGTTGAACTCCATAACTTATTGGTATCAGACTCCCAGTTCCTCTAAGCTTTTAGGGAGGCATGACCTATAAATTTTAGCAAGTTGCTGCTGAATTTCCTAGTAGTAATGCTATTGGTTTTGAACTAGAATTTGGTCGATTGCTCCGCAATTTTATTTTGATCGTCTTAAAAGAAAACTAAAGGGGTGCTTTGGGTGAGTGACTCTTCCTCGTGAGAAATTATTAGATAGTTTGTGATCTATGGTACCGGTCAATCTCAATAGGACATGTAGTTGGCATTTTTAATTTAAAAAAAGAAAATAAAAATCAACATATAGAAATTTGTTAAAAATACTACCTTCAGTCCTTTATATGAGAAATAAAAGATAAAATTTTAGAACATAATAGTCTTAGAATTATATAATAATTTTTCCTTCTTAATTCCCATTAATAAAGTTCTGGTCCACTTTATGATTACCAGATGGAGAACAAGGATGCAATTATTAGTTTAAAGCTGTTCGGTTTTCACTAGACATATCCTTAATGCTTATTTCTATTATGGTAGTATAGGTGCATGGAAAGCAGACTTTAAAATTATAATACTAGCAAAGAAAGAGTATCAAAATTCTCAGAGGAAAATTACAGAGACATCAGTAGAGGCAATTAATTAAAGAAAGAATTGGCTGTCTTGCATTGCAAGTGATACCAACATAATCTCGAAGTGTTAGGACAAAACTTACGCATCTACAAGATCTATGTAAAGTGTAAACTAAACTGAAGAAGTATACAAAAGTTAAAATTGTTTAATGATAGAATGAAAATGGAACTTGCATTGAAGAGAGAGTACAACCTAATATACAAGTTTGGTTCAGTGTAATAGATAACTGTCTCACTAACTCACTTGGTGAGGCGATACACTTGATTTTGCTTTGAAATAGTGACACAGTCAGATGCTAATGTCTCTCCCTCTCTCATTATTTGGATACATAATAAAATAGAGTACTTAGAATATATAAGCGGTTTAAATATTTTTTATGTAAAAACTAATCATAAATAACATATCACTAAACAAATTCGTTAATTTTGACTATAATTATTTTAAATGACGTACTTGAAGTATTATATAATTAAGTGTAAAAAATTTTAGGATTAAATGCAATTTCGGTCTTTCTATTTTGTTCATTCTATAATTTTGATCCTTTTATCTTAAAATTAAGATATTTGATCCTCTTATTTTTTTAAAAATATGTAATTTTAGTCTTTCTATTTAAAAAATTCATAATTTTGATCAAATTTTTAATTTTATCTATAGTTTATTTCATTTCTTTTGGTTTAATTAAATCCTAAACCTAACATATTCATTTAAGGTAATATCAAAAAATGATTTAATTAATTACAAAAGTAAGAAATGAAAGAAATAAAACATAGTTAAAATTAAAGATTAAATTAAAATTATAGATTTTCTAAAATACGAAAGACAAAATTACAGATTTTTTAAAATATGAAAATCAAATATTTGTATTTTAAAATAGGGGACCAAAATTACGAATTTTTTAAAATAAAAAAATCAAATGTCTCAATTTTTAAATAGAAAGATCAAAATTACAAATTAAATAAAATAGTGGGAGTAAAATTACATTTAAGGCAAATTTTTATATTAACCGTGAATCAAAATTAAACTTATCAGTCCAAAGTTCTGAAACTTTTGTCTATGGTTATTTGAATAGGAAAGCAAAGGAGTTTTCACGCAATTCAATCTTAATTCCTTATTAAATTTCAAATGTTGAACACTTCTAATAGGACTAGCTGTGCTATTTTCCTTTACCGAAAATTCAGTGAAGCTTCGGTTTCAAAGTTGTTATGAAACGGCATTCTATTGTACATGTCTAATTAAAAGAGCCGGAGAATGAAATGACCTTGCAAATTGTGTTTGGATATACTATAAATATAAGTATAAATTAATATCAAACTTAATAATTTAATCATACATGATGAACAAAAAATACAAAAAAAAAATACACTGTGAATGCATTTTAATTAAATTCATATATATAAGCAGCTTACACGTAGCAATGATTTTACGAATCCATAAATAAACAACCAATAATAAAACAACGAAAAAAGTTGGCCTTAAGACTCATCCCAAGATGAGCCTTCTCGTTTTCGAATGTCTTTAAAAAAAAAAACATGATCCATCCAGCTCATTTAGTACATTATATAAATTTCTCCGATTTTTACAGCATATTTTAATGTTCTCTTATTTAGACCCAATTTGTGGTGCCTCTTAATACAAGCTGTTTTTTTTCCCTCTCTTTTATTTTCTTTTAGTGCCGTCACTCCGACAAATACCACCGACCATATCACGTAAGGATAAGAGCAATTAAACGCCAGTGTTTGTTCAAAGCAATAATTTAAAACCTTGATAAAGCCACACAACTCCGGTTCACATCTTGCTCACAAAATCTTACACTTCCCCTACTAATAGTTCGTCAATGATATGATATGTTCTTATTATCATTTATTCTCAAAATGTAGGATAAAAAAGCAAGAAACAAAAATGACTAAATATCGAAGCAGTCAGAGAAAAGGGTCGTAAAGGTGAAGCAAAACATTTGTCAGTATAACACAAACTGTATGAACAGAAGCCTTTTACAAGGCCAGTTTAGTTAGGAAGCTGCCTAGACATATATTTTTATTGTATACTTATGAGGGATAATTCCCAACTTGTTTGCAGCTTTTCTTCAACACAATGCATAGACAACATTCCACTCCTTAGTTCGTCAAAAAGAGTATAAGCCTTTTTAGAATTTACAAAGAAGAAAGGTGATCGAGAGTGGTAGCTGCTAATAATGTACCCTCTCGTCATTGAAATGCAGGCTCTCAATACCCCTAAGAGTTGTCTCCAAATTCTTTATGTTGGATGTGTTCCTGCCAGAGGATGTTCGGTTGTGCTCAGATGTCATGATAGCTGAACTTCTCAGAGCCCCAGGGAAAGGGATTTTACGAAATGCTCCCTGACTTGAATCCAAGGTCAGAGAACGAGAGGCCTCGGTCTCACTGCCAACTACATCACGGTTGCCTGAGACAGCACCTCGCCTTGCAGATCCACTTGGCCGGAAGAAATTAGAACTTGACAACTGATAAACCATGCAGAGATTCGTAAATAACATGAAAACTAATTTCCTAATAAACAGAACTTTCTGCAAGAAATATGCTGACTTCATAGAACAGATAATCAATTCACAAATAAATACACCACCATCGCATCTTTAGATCCATTTGAGTCATATGTAACTGGGCCTTTTTGTCTAGATAAGATTCCGTCATTAACAATAGGTCCAGAGTTTCTCCTACGAGTAGGATCTGATGAAGACCAATTATTAGGTCTACCATCCTCTCCACCTACATAGAAGTTGCCCCATTAAGAAATTGCAAGAGTTACATACCAACAAAGCATGAAAAGGATAAGTCAAATGACAAACTATGAAGGACAAAAGGCATCACATAATAGCTGACAGATTATTGAATGGTATGACACCACAATCTAACATCTCAATCAAGGCGAGTAAATGATAGATCAGAGATGTGAAGCAAAAAGAAAGATCATACCTAACTGTCCATCACCATTTGCAACCAGTGGTGGCACACCTGAACTTGGTCCAGCGGCCGGACCCTGCAAATGTCACTTCCACTAAATAATCTAAATCTCAACAATCAATCAGCTAATACAATAAGATAGCATGCTATCACTTACAATAGCACGGGCAGGGGCAGTGGCACTTGAAGATTGCTGATATTTCAAAATGGTCCAATCAAAGACATAATCAAACTGGAATCCTGGTGCAAGAAGTCAACAACAAAAAAAGGGAGAATAAAAAAACATAGCCAGGTCCCTAAAATATTCTTATCCCAATATAAAATATAAATAGAAGAACAAGGCTCAAACCTTCACGAATGAAAAGGTCACGTAGAAGTCTTTTCAAATAAGCATAATCTGGTTTATCATCAAACCTCAGTGACCGGCAGTAATGGAAGTATGAAGCAAATTCTGAGGGATAGCCACGACAGAGAGACTAACAAAGAAGCAATCCACAGTCAGATACAAATTTAAAAACAAAATATAGGCATATATGATATGAAACAAAAAAACTTCACCACACCTCAATAGAAGTAGAAACTTTCTTCTCACTAATCTTCTCATACTTCTGCTTCTTAGTACCAGCTTTCAATCCCTGCCAAGGTAGACTGCAGAACTACCAAATAAAAAAATAGTAGGTGATAAAAATAATAAATTAAATAACAAAGGAGAGAGGCTAATTACCTTCCTCTTAAAAAGTACATAAGAACATATCCAAGTGATTCTAAATCATCCCTACGGCTTTGCTCTATCAAAGCATGAAAATGACATTTTCAGTTCCAAATCAATGGTATTCAACTAAAAAATAAGAAAGGGTATTGATTAAAAGTGGCATAAGAGCATACCAATTCCTAGATGAGTATGCATACTAGCATACCTAGCAGTTCCAGTCAAATTCTTGTTCTCTCTGCAGAAGATTAGAAGGAAGTCAAATTTACAGAAAATCATGAAAGTACAGAATGACAACTTAGTGCCACAAAAATCAAGTTCTATCTTGATCTTTAAATGGATAATTCGAAAGACTATGTAAATTGATAATATAGAAATAAAAAATAAAAACTAATTACAAATCATTGCAGAGAAACTAATCAAACAACTCATGTAAGTAACAATAATGAGTCATGATTGATTAAAGAAACACATTCACAAATTGCAAGGACATAAAATGGCATTAATATTTGAAACACAAAAGAATAGAAGGTTCCAGTGCAAGCCAACTTAGTTTCACGTCTTTTAAGTTTTAATGGCATCAATTTTGAAGCTACTATTCTTTTACAAGAAAACTCCCACTATATAGAAACTTACTCACATAAATAGCTAGCAACTACTTTATAACATCCAGATATAGGATTTGCCATAATATTAGATACTGGTCCCAATTCCTAAAAGTTGAAACCAGTTTGAAATTGAACTTTACAAATCATAGTGAATAAAATCAGATAAAAGTAAAGATGTCATAAAAGTACCTGTAAGGAATATGCTGATGTGTAGTGGTGTCTCTATATTTCTTAGCAAGGCCAAAGTCAATGATATACACCTAAAAAGACGCAAATTTGAAAAGGATACATCAATTACAGGAGATGATAGAAAATAAATAAAGTTGAAGAAAACCAACAATTAAACACATACTTGATTCGCACGCCTCCCTAAACCCATGAGGAAGTTGTCTGGCTTGATGTCGCGATGTAAAAATGATTTGGAATGAACAAATTCAACTCGATTTAGCTGCACACAGTTCAAGACATTTAAAGAAAATAAGTGGAAGTAAGAATTAAGAAAGATGTCTACACAATGTGGGAAAACCTACCATCTGATCAGCAAGCATAAGAACAGTTTTGAGAGACAATTTCCGACTACAGAAGTTGAATAAATCCTCAAGGCTAGGGCCAAGTAAATCCATCACGAGCACATTGTACTCTCCTTCAACACCATACCATTTCACATTTGGAATCCCATCTGCCAAATAAAAGATGGCCAACCCAAAAACATTTAAGCTGAGGGAGTATCACAAAATCAACAAATTTTTTTTTCCAAAACACACAAATTCATCAAGACGAGAGAGATTACTTCCTCCTTGCAGTATTTTATACAGCTTTGATTCGTACAACAATTGAGGATGCTTGGTTTTGACACTTTCCTGAATCAAAACGAAAATAAAACAACAAAACATCCAATTAAACACCTCCAAGCCGGCTCTCAGTTTCAACTTTGCAGCAGAAAGAAACACAAGAATTCAACTGCCAAGCACTTAAGAGCAAAACTCAACCAACCAACTCCAGTGTTAGAAAACAAACTAAAAGCACACCAAAAGATATTCAATATCCCAATATCCCATAGCTCCAATCTCACTCTACAAAAACTACAACTATTTCTTACTATTCATCATTTCAATATCACTGAAAACATTCCGATTCCCCTAAATTCTTCAACTTCCTAATTTTCTCAGCAACCAAACAGGATATTTGAAATTTGCAAACATAAAAAGAAAAACTTTATTTTTCAAATTAGGGTAGGTCGTAGGTCCAAACACTCACAAGCTTAACCGCAACCTCTTCATTTGTCTGAATATTAGTTCCTGCAACAACATAGCAAAATTAACACACCGAATTCACGAAAACTAAGGAATTCCGCAGTAAATATGCAAAAAGCGAAAAGCAAGTGGAAGCAGAACGCACCGAGATAGATCTCCCCGAAAGATCCGCTACCGATTTTCCGACCGAGGCGGAACTTGTTCCCAACTCGAGGTTCCATTATTCGACGGAAACCCTACGGAGTTTGGGAAATTGGGAATTGGAAAAGCGAACACGGACTCGAGCTACGACTTCAAGTAGGTCATGGTAGAAGAAGAGGGCAAAATTGGGAAATGGGGAAAAAGCGGAGGGCAAAATTGGAAAAATAGAAACGGATAAAAGAGAACGGAGACGACGAAGAAGAGGGGACAGAGAAAGTGAGTGTGAGAATGATCGTAGTCTTCACACACACGCTCACTTACCCTCCTCGCGCTTTCATGTTTTGTTGAGTGATGAAACGACGTTGTTTTGAACTTTGTTTCGCAAATTAGGGTTTAGGGTCCGTTCGGTAGAGCCGAAAGAGATAAAAAGAAAAAGTGAATTAAGATGTAAGTTTTAAATTAAAATAAAGTGTGAATTACAAGTCATTTTAATGTTCATTTGTCTCAATTTTTCATCAGTTTTCTTTGCAATCAAAAACACCCTTAATTTCCTCTTTTGATTTGGGGAATATATATATATATATATATATATATATATATATATATATACTCTTAAAGACAATATTAGTGATTCCTATAGACTTGTCAAATTTGTTAGTAGAAGGTGAAAATTTGTTGCAAAAGAATTAAAAAAGACTCAAATAAATGACTCTCCAGTCTCCACCGTGATTCTTCGTCAACAAATACTTTTATAGTTATTAGAATTAAAATCAATTATCAATTGTGGGTTCTAAATAGGCAAAGAAACGTAAATTGCGCAAAATATAAATTGCTGAAACGTAAATAGCCAAATGAGATTCAAAGACTTGGGAAATAGGAAGGCTTCCATGACGCAAGTCAAGTTTATTGACCTTGTAACGTTGGGTTAGGCCTCTTAATGACATTTTTTAATGCCTACACAAGATTTGTATCCTGCAAATTTTAATTCGACCACGACAACTTAAATTATAGAAATATACCCCTCCCCTCCACCCTCCACCCACCACCCACCCAAAGGAAATTAATACGTACATGATACAGTCAATATGCAAAGAATTTGAATAGTATAATTAATAAACAATGGGTTTCATCCTTTTTGGGAGAAAATTTGGGAACCAGAAGTTCTAACCAAAATAAAACTATTCAAAAAACCCCTGGCCCAAGAAAAGAAAAAAAAAATAGTAATACAACTTAACTGTTTCATTTCTTGAAGGTCAATTGAATCACAACCATGTGGTAAGAGAATTACACACTGACACTTCTACGTAAATATGTTACATACAGCAGCTTCCATGCTTTTTCCGTCGAATGGGGACTTCAATTCACCCCCATTCAATCAAACAATATAATAAGCAACCCTAAAAATACCCAAAACTGTTAACTTATGTATAGTGTCACGATGGGGCCGAAATAGCCAAGGTAGATTGCTTCTTCTGCAATCTTCCCTTAAGTTGCCTGATCTTTGCTTCCACTCTTGCAGTGAACCCAATCTTGGTTTCCTGTCTGGCCTTAGAACGCTCCCTTGTCCACATGTGTTGATCTTCAATATCCTTTTTGTAGTACTTGATTTCTTGGATAATGTGATGGTCCATGGGATTGAAACATCTTTGGAAGGATATGTGGGCAAAATAAGGAAGATTGCATGTAACTGTAACTAAAAGGGTTGTTACCCAGTAAATGGGCGCAGGACCAAGAGATTCAACCAGTATTTGGTAGGCACTCCTGGAATATTCTGGAGAAAGCATTCCATACAAGGAGAGAAAGATGTACCAAGTGGCTATGCTACCCCATACAAACAGGTGCTGAATCCATGTAAAGTGGCTCATCGTAAGCGCAATCTGACAGTTGACAGTCCAGATGATGCAAGTGAACATAGTGGTCCCAACAGCAGCCATGTCAGCTACCTGGCCATCTGCACGGAATGCTTGGTCGTAGAAGATGGTGACGATGAGCAAGAAGATGATGAGGGAGGAATAGAGACCATTGCCCATCCATCCCAATATTCTATACCAGTCAAAGAACAAATTCTTGGGTCCTTGTTGATAAAGTGCAGGAAACTGCGAAGCACAACAGCCAACAGCTCATGAATAGGTTGGATTATTATTCTAACATGGATGAAACACATTGAAGACATTTCAAGAGAACAAACCTGTAAACAAACTTCTGACGGAACATCTTGCTCAAAAACACCGAGTGAAATGACGGGTAATGATGTCAGAACAACATTGAACAAAATCATGTACCAGTCATCATAAACCGATTGACCAGAGAAGCCTGTGAAGGCCTCAAAATAGAAGATAGTGAGGCCAAATGTAATATTCTTGTAGAAGAAATAACATATCTGCATGCATAACAGAATAGTTTAGAAAAGAAATACAGGAATCAATTCATAATAGAAAGATCCAAATTGCTAAAATATATTACATGATTCTCTATCCATGCAAACGATGCACAGCACACAAGAAATTGAAGGCAAGGCATCCAACGTGTGAGAATAATGATTAAGATGGTTATTAATGAATTACCATTTGTGCAATTCTCTTGTAACACCAATGTCCATGGACTACCAGGAGCCTCTCCAAATATCGAAATTGGGCAATTGCAAAGTCACTAGCCATCACTGCCTGGAAGGGAGTTGCAGGCTTGAGTCTATAAATTTTACATGATTCCGAACAGAAAAACACAATGTGCATTTTGTTGACTAGGAAGTATGAAAATGACAATTAACGAGCAAACATGGGCTAATTATAGTTTCTGACCAAACTATATTCTACATGAGATTAATGATGGAAAGTAAAAATCATAATGGAATCAAAGAATGTGGCCAATTCAAAATATCTTATATGAAGTACAGCAACAAATTAGTAAAATTTAAATACAGATTAGTTGATAATCCGAATTTCAGCCCATATTCAGAAGTTCGGAACAAATTGTCAGAGTGAACAAAGCTAGTATTTGTATTATTGTATTTACTTACATTTAATTTGGCTTTGTATATGAAACATAACACATTTGGCATTGTAATAACTTGCCATATTAAATGCTAAAATCAAACCACCATTCACAATTATAGTTTTATGTGGCATCATTTTGCTTAAGAGCCAGTCATGTAAGCCACTGACCTGCATACCTTCAACCCCACTGATTCCAACACCAATATCTGCTTCTTGAATCATGCCAACATCATTTGCACCATCACCTATTGCTAGAGTAGTCTTCCCAGAACCTTGTTTCACTAACCTGGTTACCTGACACCAAAAGATCAAGGAAATAGGACATCATAAAACAGCACACAAGTCACAAGGTTATTTCTCACAGTTGATATATCAACAGAGATTAGAAAAATGCTACCTACACAAGTGATGCAATGACTATTGCACATAACCAAACTCATGGATTCATCTGAATTTAACTTGATCTAATTTTTCCTATCTAGCTAAGTCATGCACAAATTCAACTCCAATAATCAACTACATAAATGCAGAATAAAATATTAGAAGAAAACCTAAAAATCACAACTGAAAAAGGTAAAAGGTCCTTACCAATGCCTTTTGCTTGGGAGACACACGACAGCAGATGACAGATGCACAATCAACAGCCAATCCCAAAAATAGGAGCTTCATATCATCTTCTAGAGCATATGTCAGAGTTTTCCCATCAATAATTAATGCAAATGCAGCATGAGGATCCTTCTCCAGTTTTATCATTTGGGAACCGTTGGTGATTTGATTTAAAATGTTGTCCTTGATGCCCTGGGGTGTTAAACAAAAGAACTAGGCCTAACATCAGATTAAACTCAAGTCCATAAAGTAAACTCATGTACTCTTTCTCAATGAAAAAAAGGTACCTGTTTAACATCAGTGGCTACAGAATCTGAAACAGGAGTAGTTATACAGATCTGCTTCATACCCTGTCGAAGTAAACTGCAAGCAAATCTGTACCACGGAAAAAAAGTTTCATCACACTTTTTACAGAGCCATTTTTGAACAAGTTAAACCTTAATTATTTAAAACAGAAATGAAATAGTTTCATGAGGTCAAATGATTTGTGGTAGACTGACCCAATGTTGATTGCAGTTTCCATCTTATCCCCTGTCAACACCCAGATCTTGAGACCAGCTTGAGCAAGATTATCAATACATTGGGGAACCTGCAGAGAACAAAAATTGAATTAGGTGGAATATTTGAAGCAGAAAAAACAGCAATGTTGACTATAACGAATGATAAGGCCCACCCCTTTCTGCAGTTTGTCTTCCACAGCTGTAGCCCCAACAAGAATCAACCCTTTCTCCATCATATCTGATACCCGCTCAAGCATTGAATCTCTGTCAGCCCCAACAGCAGCTTTTGCTTTCTGAAATTCATTGTTCCAAGCAGTGTATTCTTGCTCATCAAGCTTTCTATAAGCCAGGGCTAGTGTTCTCAAACCAGCTTCTCCATATTCATTTAGATGTCTGGTAGTAGCCTCCAAATAATGTTTTCCATTCTTTGACAATCGATCAAATATGATACTGTATAAACCAAGCAATAAAATAATGGATGTCAAAGTTTAAAGAGAGGTGTCGGAAATATCTCTGAGCATTCATATGGATGTGAGTGTGTTTTAGCAAGCATCTTTCTTTGGAAGCAGGAAATTGCGGTGACTATTTTGTATAATAGTGGTAAACAAGTTTAAACACAAGTTCAAATGTGATTTCAATTTCCTTTATTCTAACGTAAATTTTAAGCTAACCTGTCAGCCCCTTTGCAAAAAAGAAAAAGACTGCCCTCCTCATCACGCACAATCACTGACATACGCTTTCTTTTGCTAGTGAAATCCAGCAGATTCAAAAGTTTGTACTCTCTGTAGAATTCACCCAAAAGCACATAAATAGAGGACACATCATTTGAAAGAATTGAAAAGCAAAAGCAAATTTTGGAACCCATGATGCGGACTAACCATGGAGGGGGAGTAGAAGAACATAAGAGTTTTTGTGAATGCTTACCTTTCAACCACTTTCCTAGAAGCAGAAAATCTTTCATGTATGAAAATACTAGACTGAGTCCTTCTGCAAAACTCAAAGCCAAATTCTCTTGCTGCTACAAGAAAAGCCCCTTCATCAGGTGACTCAGCTTCATATGTATAAACGCCAGTCTCCTCATTCAGCTCAGGAATGGCAGTGTGGCAAACTGCTAATATTCGAAAGAACATCAAAAGGTCATCTGCATTGGGCTCTTGCAACCAATTACAATTCATGAGGCGGTCGTCTTCAAAACCAAATCCTTTTATGGCATGCTTTTGATCCTCATCTCCTTTGGAAGTAACAACAGTCTCCAGTTCAATTTCTTCAGCTTTTCTAACATTATCCCATGAAATGCGCGCTTTACTCTTAGGCATGGGGAAATTCGAGAGATCTGACTCCTGGTCCTCGTGATCAGAAGCCATCTGCTTTGCTGCAGCAACTTCAACTTCACTGGAGCGCACGCCATATGCAGTACCGGCAATGGAGCACTTCAAAAAGTCCATCTGGTTACAGGTCAAAGTTCCAGTTTTATCTGACAAGATAGTATCTACCTGACCCAACTCTTCATTCAAATTTGATGTCCGCGCATCGGCTGGAGTCCCAGTTTCTTCATCATACATTTGAATGTCTTGGTTGATGAAGGTTGCCTGTAAAACCTTTACAACCTCAATGGAAACATAAAGTGAGATGGGTATCAAATATCCATAAAGAATAAGTGCAGTAATCAGATGACTCATTCCAGCCACTCCAACCTTGTTGGGATCATACTGATATTCAATATTGTCGGGCCGTAAGTACCACCACTTTGGGGCTTGGTACTTTGTCTTGAAGATAAATCCTATGGAACTAATAACAGATATCAAAATAAGGACAGTGAAGAGGGTGTATATGATATAATCCATCTTCTTTTCTATTGTGCTTCTTTTTGAAGGGGATTTTGTGGAATTCTGCATGACTTTGCTGTCATGACCAGTGAAAATGGCCACCCCATAGATGTAATCAGTGTTCCTGAGCTTAGAATCTCGGAGAAGAATTTGACTAGGATCAAGAGGATAAATCTGGCGCTCATAATCTAAGTTTCCAACAAACGTATAAAGATTGGGGTTTGGGTCTTCACATTGTATTGTTCCAGTGAAATCTTTAAAAACTTCATCATTATCTAGAGTCATGGTGGCCTCCAATGATCTTTTCACCTTCAAGTTGGTCTCACCATCTAAATTCATAGTCTCCACATAGCAAATCCCATCCTCGTAACTTGATGACAGGAGAAGCAAATCAGCTGGAAAAAATTGATCCTTATTCACTTTTACCACATCCCCAACCATAATGTTCTGCCACGACCTGGGACCAAAAATACCATCGCCTTTATGGCGATTAACCTTCCGGCGATTAACTTTGACATCCTGAACAAACCTGCGTGAATCTTCCAATGCTTCCTTCGCCATACTAAGCCCCACAACAAATGCCAAAGGGGCAATCATGCTCAGTGGGCTGAAAGGTGAAATGGGAGAGGCTGACAGACATGCAGCCAAAAGGAAGTATATATTAGCAACCCTACGAAATTGTTCAAAGAGTGCCTTGGGGAAAAAGGTAATAACATTGTACTTGGTCGTGGATATATCATTTTTGCAGTACAATAGAGGCCTCTTATCGTGGAGTAGAGGCTGGTTGCAATACACAGTTCGCGAGAACCCGGGACCTTGAAGTGGATGAGGTGCCTCCTCAGTGGTAGAAGGCTTAAGGCAACCAAATGTGTAAAGATGGCTCCTCCGGAGCTTTGCCCTTATCCTCCCCCGCGTCATTTAACCAGAATTCAGCTCAACGTAGAGTTATATCTAACTTACTTAACACATACCCACCAACAAGGAAACCAAAATCTTTGGAACCATCAAACTGCCCCTTGTCCTCAATCCTAAAACCTAACAACACATACACATACCAAGAATAATTCGCTTGAGCAAATAAACACTGGTGATCATTTGATGCATACTATTGAATCTGCATAAGCATAATAAATCAAGAGCGCAAATAACTTAATACCAAGAAATCTAAACTCATGCAAACATTAAAATGTGAACCCCAAAAAAAAAAAAAAGAAACCATTCCAGCTAAAATTCAAATTCATGACATTCCTCGACATCATACTTTTTTATATAAAAGAATCTAAAAACTAAGACGAGAAAATAACAATAATGACAATAATAAATTAATAAAAAAAAAGAGCATGGAAACCAGAGATCATGTTACACACTAGTTCCTTTCCCAGGTATGAGAAGTCCGAGAATTCAAATCGATGAGCTAAACACGAAATGCAATGGTACATCACAATGTCTCAAACCAAAAAAAATGCGTTAAAAAAAGGTGAAAGAAAGTGAAACCAACGTCTTTCACGTTTTATAATTATTATTATTATTTTTCTCAAAATTTCGCTGACAACAAGAATGATCCAGCTAGAGGCGCAACCAATTATCAACAATGCCAGCGAAATGAGGATTCAGAGCAACCAAATCCACCAAATTGAATAGAAAAACAATTTGCAGTTTCTCACAATCCAAAGCAGTAGGAAAAGAAAATTCAAAATCACAACAGAGAGAGAGAGAGAGAGAGAGAGAGAGAGAGGAAAATGCACGCACCGAACGGGAGGGGCCCGTTCATGTCGAAAAAGGAACGTAGCAATGCAGCAAAAATGGGAAAGGGAAGAAGAGAGAGCAGTGAGAGGCTACGCGTGTTGTTGTTGTTGTTGCTTGTTGCAGATCGAAGAAGGAGACAAAACAAAAACGAAGAGAGAGAGAGAGAGAGAGAGAGAGAGAGAGAATGGTGAATGAAATGGAAAGGAGAGAGAAAGAGAGGACAGGGTTTTAGGAGAGAGAAAGAGAGGACAGGACTCTCTCCCTTTCGCTCCTCCGATGCCAGCAATTTCCGGGCCCTCAAAACAATTTTATATTTATTTTTCCATTTTTGCTTCCCAATGCCTTTAACTTTTTTTGGGTATGAGTTAGAAATAGAATGGGGGAAATTGGGGTTTTATTTTTTTGTTCTAGTAGTATTTACTATTTACTATCATTTTTCTAATTCTACCAAGGGCCACCTTGCTCTGCCACTGCCACTCACTGTCACTTAGGTCACCAACTGTTATATTGCCAGAAATTTAGGTGAAATAAATCACATTTATTTTCATTCTTTCAAATAACAATATGATATAACTAATTTTCTTTAAGGAGTATCTCATTCTTTCATGCACAATTTTTTCTTTACAAAGTCACTATCCTAAAGTCCTAAACTATTAAGGTTCACGTGACAAAAAAATTCTTATAATTTGGGTATGTTAGCTGAGGATAAATCTTTTGAAAATAGGACTACATAATTATGCTTCATTTACACCTAATTACATTAAAATAAGCAAAGAACTTGATAAATAAATGAATGAACAAGGCGCCAAGATTTGATCTTTATTCTTTAGAGAGGGACGTGGACGCAATAAAACTGTGCTTCGATCTGGACATGTCAAAAGTGCTGTTGGAATTTTGGTTTGAAATTTTAAAAATTTGTAGATTACGTTGTGGTAGGTAGTAGAAGACAGAACATGTTACGGGGTGGGACAATTAATATTTATAATGTTCTATGAGATGATTGTTGAATTACTCAAGTTGAGGACCACCATGCTCCCATTCCATGCCGCTGCCACGTGAACATATATGGTCAACTGAGATTAATTAACATTCATTAAGAATAAAAAAATGTCATTAGATCAATACATCCAGGGTAAACCTTAGATGTCAGCTAAGGGATCCTTTTGAGGATGATTAAGTAAATATTTAGAGTAACATCTGTTATAATATACTACTGCTATCATTGTTGTTATTATTATTATTAGTGTCGTAGCGTAAACTGATTTGTGTACAAATAATTAGTATATGTCAATATATATTTCTATAAAAATTTCAATTTCCATTACGTACCAAGAAAGAAATAAGATAATAAAATATTTAAACAACCCAAATATATGTTCACCAGCATTTTTGTCATATTGATCAGTACTGAACTCAAGCCCGCTTCAGCTAATGTTTACAAAGAAAACCATTAAACCATGAGCCATGAGGCATATATACAACCAAATGTTGCTAACTATATAATTAAGTGTTGGTGTAGTGTTATATAATGTAGAAACAATTTATTTACATGATAAAGTAATATTTTACGGTTTAATTATACATTATTTATTGCTTCTTTATTCGTCTAATGACAAGCTAATTAAGAGTTCCAATATACTACTCCGGTAGGATTCATTATATTTAATTAATTTATAGGAAATTTTAATTTTTGACTTTAGATACTGGTTAAATTAAGAATTCATCAAAACGGCAAAATTTCATTATATATTGTGATTTTCAATACACTGCTAACATTAACTTTGATAAAAACTATTTTATTTTTATTTTCATAACCCAAGAGCTACGTGTACCCATTAGCAAGACCCTTAATATACTTCTTTTTAATACATGTATATTACTAGTATCTTTAATTATTTGAGTTTTTCATGGGTCCCATAAACTCTCTTCTCAAACTTTTATTTGCTCAATTTCTGATGATTTTTATTTGAGTATTTATGTCTAATGTTTCCCGGCTTGAACTCCTTTATTTGCACGCGTGCAGACACACAAATACAGATTTTTCAGAAAAATAAAATTTAGAATCGATAACAAAAACAATTTAAAATATTAATAATTCAATTTGTTTTATATAAAAAATAAATCTATAAAAGCAACAACTAACACTTTCATTTCGTTAATTTATGAATTTTTTTTAGCAATAATTGTGATATTAATTGACATACTTTTAAATTTTGTTTATAAATATATTAAATAATTGTCCTATCCAGCTGTAACTATTCAACTTATTCGCATTATAAATCCAACCAATAAATCTAATAATGAAAATAAAACTAATGAATTAGTTGGATTATCGATTGTTTTTAAGAATTATGAGCACCATTCAACATTATTTATAATTCATTGATTTAAATAGTTTAATGTTCATTGATTGAGTATAAGTCTTTTAGGATGAATTCTAAACTCTACAACATTTCAGTATACATAAAAAAACTAAACTTTATTTTATAATTTTTTAAGTGAAATGTAATATACATCAAATGAAGTGAGAAAACATCCATCTAAAAAATGGTTAATGAATGGATAGAATATTTTTTTTTTATTAAATTGATCATAACTAGTTTTTTCTAAAGAAACTAATTTTTTATTATATTAATTTTTAACAATTCACAAATGAATTAATAATTATTTAACCTATTTATTGTAGTTTAATTCAAAATTATCTAATTCATCCGCTTCACACTTTATTTAATATTAAATGACCACTATATAGAATATATAATATAATATCAACCCCCCTCTTAAAAGACACACATATATATATAATCTCATCCATCTTATTAAAGTGTTTTTTGTCATTCCTAGGCTAGCGTATTGTTTAAGGATAAAGGAAGAGTAAGAGATGTGAACTAGTTATAATCAAATCCAAACTTTGAGATCTAAAAGCACAAAGGAGGCGAACCCACTTTTGTCTGCCAATACGAAAGGATAAAAGAAGAGTGATATGAAATGATCGATGTATCATTGTATATTTGTACTCCACCACCGTTTCTTAACGAGAGAAAATTAGAATAGGAATTATGATGGAGACTTAAATATCAATGGCATTAAACTTTTTGAAAAAAGTTGGTTAGCTTTTGGGTATGAATTTAGATAATAGTAACAAGAGTAAAGCTAATGATAAATTAAATGATAGTATATAATCTCATTTTTCACTAAGACACTTATTCATTACACTGGAAAGGTTTTACATTACACACAATGTTTTTTTTTATGCCTACACTAACTCTTTAATTATTTAAAAAATACTATTGCACTGAAATGTTTTATATATTACACTAACCCTTTTAATTATTTAAAAAAAAGTATTACATAGATTATCCTTATAAAAATTATTGTTGTAAACGATAATTAAAAGAGTTGGAGTATAATGTGTAATATGAAGAAACCTGAGAGGATGTTGTTGCAATTCACTACATTATTTAATGTATTTTTAAATAATTTTTTTATATGTTGTTAGTGATTGAACTGTACCCTTGTACTAATTAATAGTTTCCATCTTGGAGTGAAACTTAATGAGGCTTAAGGAAAGCTTCATTCAGACACGTTCGCAAAAGAGTAATTGTATATGTTTTAAATTAAATTTATACAACGTTTCTTATACGTGAGTGACAAAAAGAAAAGGAAAAGGAAAAGGTATTACCAGATAAAATGAGTAAAGTAATAAAAGAATTTATGAAAAGTTTTATAGAGAAAAATATAACTCTAGATCTTTTGCCACGACACGAAATGACAGGCCAAGGTTGTTTTCAAGCAAGTTTATACCTTCGTTGATAAGAAATGAAGGCACTATCAATAATTCTAACAGTGAAGTCTCTCATAACTTTAGTGACGCATTAATTTGGTCGCCTCATTATTGAATATTGATATCCTATCATGTGTCCACTTCTCTCTCATCTCTACATTCTCTGCTTTTCAACAATTTAAACTTAGCAAATTCTCTAATCTTGCAGGGTTTGGTTATAATTAAAAAACACGATTTTTTTTCCTTTATTTTTTGTAGTAACTTTAATTTCTGTACGATAAGATTTAACTTGTATTTTTTTCCTTATAAATCTTAACTTGTATCAATCTTGTATTGTTTGAAAACGTATTTTCATAGGTTAAGAAGTTAAACATAAAAATGTTTTATTACAAACCAATATTAGAGAAAAAAACTTATTATAATAGCAGCAGAATAATTTTTTATTACATTGAAATCGATCTTTTAAAATTTTCAAGTCCTTAACTTACATACTTGGTGTATATATAGGATAGAATAATCAATTTAATGAGTTTCGTTCATGATTTTATAATTTTAAATTAATAATAAATAATGTTAGAAAGAGTGTATTAAATAATATTATTTTACTAGAACTCCTTAGATAATAGCACAAATTAATAAATAAAATAAAATCAGAAAAAAAGGAAAAAAATAATACTTGGATTGAGAAAAGGAATATTCAGTTAGGTCGTGTCTGGTGGACTCTTGGATTTTCGTGTAGATCGTACTACCGTAAGAGAAAACCAGCAATGATTTGGATCATTTCTGTCTGCCAAAAATGCACTAAAAACATTTTCATTCTGTCTCTCCAGTAAAGGATAGTTTGTTCCAAAGAAGGTCAGGGTCCTTGTAATGGAAGCTCCTTCAACAAGTTGGTTCTCCAAGTATGCCAAAATGAATCTTCATATGCTTAGATAAAGGAACGAAAATATATTTTAACAAAAGAAATGTAAACAATAAAAAAGAATTACTGAAATCAATCATGTAAATTAATAATCGAAATGATTGTTTTGAGATTGTCAAAATGAAATAAATACAATAGAAATCAGTAAAAAAGACTCAAATTAAAATGGAGGGCTTCTCTTCATCTTTTTATAAAGCTCCTTCAGATTCTCAAAATCTGCATTTAAACCCGATCTCTCCTTGTCAAGTTCAGCATGATGTTTCATTGCCTTGCTCAATGAAGTAGAAACATACTTGACAGATTCAAGAATTTCTTGTTTATTGGCCAATTGCTTCGAGTTGGCAGTTTGGAGTTTAGTCTTCTCTTTGTTTAAGCCCTCGTTTTCTTGTTGAAGTTTCTTGATGGTCTCTTGGATCATCCTTTGGCGTTTTTCCACAGTCTCAATTTTACCCTTATTCGTTGCAACCACATCATCGAGCTTTTGAACTTTGGATTTGTAATCTTTAAGTTTATCAAAAGCTTTTTTTTTCTCGGCTTCAATCTTTTTTGCCTTCTCTTCATTCAAGGATTTGTCCTTGCAAATTGTCACTACTTTGTTGTAGAAATCATTAAATTTATTGAGTCCTTTGCTTTGGCTCTCAGATAGATCTCGAATATAATTATCAAGTTTCTTCAAAGTTACCTCAACTTGTTCTCTGTATTCAACTCGTTGAATGTTGCACAACAGTGACTGAGAGAAGGCCAAAGACCGAAGTTCTTCAAGAATGTTGGAAACTTTTTCAGTCGATCTGGACTGTTGAATTGTTGTTTCTGACAGTTTCGATGAAAGTGAAACATTGCTTGATAGGAAATCGAAGAGTGCAAAGGGATCATCATTGAGTTTGTTTAGATAATCGTCAATCTCCATAGGGGTGTATTCAGAAACCACCTTACTGCTTCCAACCTCTAGTTGATCTTTTGAAGAGAAAGATTCGCTTGAATTCTGAGCTTTACCTCGATTTGGAGAGTTTGACCATTTTTCTTGTTGGTTGAAGTCAAAGGAAGATGTCTTGTACAGTACCCTTAATGCATCCTTGCTTTCTTCTTCAGATGAACTTGAAGAATATGACTCTTCAGTCTCTTGGTTCAATATAGACTGTTTCAAGAGTGAAAGGAAAGTTAGAATTAACTTGATCTAAAAAACACCAAGAAGGTCTAGCATAGTTGGTATATAGCTGGTTCCTTAAGCATGTTGTCCAGAGTCCCATTCCTAAACATGTGGATGGAGAACACTTTGTTGAGAGAGAGGGTTTCTGAGTTGAAAATATGTGTTTAGGATTACCTCTTCCTCTTGGGGTTGACTTTTTTCCTGTGCTGGTTCAGAAACAGATTCCATGTCCACTTTCTGATATACATGAGATCAAGTTAGAATGAATAATAGTGTTTGGAAGCCATTGAAAAAGAAAGAACTACATTTGGGATGTGAAAGCTATAACTATTAATTTCTTAAAATTACATTCAAAACATAGAAAATCTCATCCTAAACTGTGGAACTAAACATGCTATAAGTTTTTGGACAAACTCAAGATTATATTTGTCGAAAACATACCTCGAAAGCTGATGGTAAAGGGCTTGGAATCTTAACTTTCACTTTCATTCTTTTATGAGATTCCTTGGGCTGTATATGAATTGAGGTCAGTTTTTCACAATAGAGACTTGAATAAAATAAATCTTGGACTGGAAAAGTAAGTCAATTACTACTTGTTTTATAGTTCCCTTAGCACCCGAACTTGAAGCAAATTTTGCTTCAAATTGTGTTGGTTCGCTACCATTTGCTGTAGTGGTAGATTCTTGTTCAAAACCTGTTTCTGGATGAACAGTTGAATAATCTGAAGACTGAAAGATGAGTTGAAAAGAGAATAAGTTAATTTAAAGAAGTTATCTTATATTAGCTTCTTGGATTTAGCCCTACCTTGTTGACAAAGGAACAATTTAAAAAGAGGCCTTACCTTTTTGCTTGTGACCAAACTCTTGGATTTAGCCCTACCTTTTCTTTTTCTCGAGGTCTTAAGAGATTCTTCATCATCACTTTCCCAATTTCTTCCCTCTTGAAATATACCTTTGGAGACAGTAAAACATTTTAGTCAATAGAAATCAAAGGTAAGTCAGCACAATTTAAGTTTAACTTCTTATAAAAATAATTATGCATCCAAATTTCGAATGTGGACATTTTGAATATCATAGCATATCCTGTAAGGATAGTTTCGGAGGTAAAAATTGGTGGCAGTATTTTTTTTTTTTTAAGGAAATTAGTGGCAGTATGTTAATACTCCCTCCGCTTCTTATATAAGGTATAAATTAATAGTATAGTTTAATCTCTATTATAAGGTTGAATATATTTCTTTTAAAAAATGTAATATAAAATAATTTTTGCATTAATTATTTTTCATAAAATTATTTTTAATTAAGGTCGCTCTAGAATGATGTGAAGTGACAAAAATACAATTTATTAATGTTTGTTGGTTTTAGAAAAAAAATAATCTTTGACAAATTTAATACTCTCAACTAAATTAACTAATTTTTTTAAACCTTATAATTAGAACCAGAGAGAGGGAGTATGATTCTTAAATAATATAAATAAAAAATAAAAAATAAAGAATGAAATATGTATAGATTATTATAAGAGATTGATGAAGGAGAGTAACGAGTTGCATACCGACTATACCATTTTCCATTGTTGATTCGCTATCTGGTTTCTTATGCCATTGCTTTCCTCCTCTGCATATCGTTCTGTTTCCCACTTCACTCCCTTCTCAAGGTCCTTTTTCTTATTCGAATCCAAGTCCAATTCTTCTAAAACACTCAGCACATCTGAAACTCTTATAAGGTTTATCCCACACTCTTTAATACAAATGGAGCCATCAACTTCCGCCTCATCATTTTCATTTGCAACACAGAACTCAAAAGAAACCTTTGGTTCATAATATTTGAGAATGCTGTCACAGTGGAATGGATCATACCATACATAAACATGATCCGAGTTCAATCCCCCGATATCACTACATAACCATGTTGCCTTTGTACCTTTTCCTGGCAAGTGGCATATACATTTTATCTTAGTGCCATGCTTCTTCATTCCACCAGCTGGAGAAAGAACCACCCAGTAAATGAAGCCCAAAAAGTTGGAACGTTTGGGAAGTTCAATGGAAATGGAAGACTTAGTGGTTCGATCTTGAATCTTCCATGGCACCCTGCTTCCTGGTAAACAAAGCTCAACACTGTTATAGTTATGGCCGTTGACAGCCCCACGGATTCTTACTAAAACATTGTCAAATGCAGCACTCATCATTGTTAAATGGAGGCTTTCCATTATAAGCTTGAGTGAAGGTCCATCCAAATTCAAGTTGTTCTTGAATGTAATGTGTTTGGTCATTCCCAGCATCTTTGTCGCCAAAGTGTTTAAGTTTGACACTGACACCAATGAAATGCAGTTAGTGGCACCTAAGTATTTGATGCGGGATGGAAGCGTTGGCAGGCACAGAAGTTCCTTGCAATTCTCCACCGACAGAATTTGCAACTCTTCAAGTATCTTAATGCTTTCAGGCAATCTTTTCACATTGCTTCCATCTAGCCTTAGTTCTTGTAATTGTGATAAGCCACTGATGTTATCGGGGAGTTCAACTAAGTTACTCATATCCTTCATATGCAGTATTTGTAGGGACCTTAACCCATCAAACAGGGTATGTAGTTGCTGTTTGTCAATTACTAGTCCACTATCAGAAAGCTTCAGCTCCTGGAGAGATGTCAAGCAAGATAGCTCCTTTAAAAGATGCCCTAGTCTTAAACCCTCTAGATTGAGCCATTTAAGCTTATGCATACGCCCTATTGATGTGTCCAAAGTTTGGATTCCGGTATTGCTCAAATCCAAGTTTTCAATTAAATCTGATGACAGGGCAAATTCCTCAAGACTTGAGCAACCTTTGACACTGATCTTCTCCAGAGATTTTAAATGCTTCTCACCTTTAACTCTCTTAAGGTTTGTACACCCATCCAATATCAAAGTAACAAGCGTGTCGGAGGACAGAACAGATGGATGAAGATACTGCAAACTTTCACAACAGGAGAGATTCACCCATTTAAGTCTTGGGGCCTTAGACAAATCTGGAACTTCTTCAAACTGTTTGCATTCTCTTAGCTCAATTCCCTCCAAATTGTCAAGTTCCTGTAAACAAAAGGAGACATCACAATGGAAAATCCTTTAAAATTAAGTGTAAACACGTGTACTTATATATCTTTTTTACCTGCATCCCCTGCCAGAGTCGTTTAAGTTTACTGTGTGGCATGTGAATCTCAGCAAGCAACTTAGCACAGAAACATGATGGAAGAGACTCGAAAGGGTATCCGATCCACTCCAGATATCTCAGTTTATCAGAAAATGGCTCAAGAGTTGCAGGAAGGTCGAGGTATGTACTACTAGAACGCTGACCCAAGGTGTTATTGAATTTCAGAAATCTCAAGTTTTTCATTTTTTTTGAATGTGTCAGCATGCAAAAGTAAATCTTTAATTTCAGACAAATCTAATGTTATGCCTTGAATTGCATCAGTTCCCTGACAAAAGACAAAAAAAAAAGTAAATAGTATCAAGTTTGCTACAATTTCTATATAAAAACATGTCTTATAAAAGGTCAGCGTATTTTTTTCCTTACCTTGTTTTTTTCAATCACTTCACGAGCTTCCTTATCCTTCAATCGAGTACGCTGTCCAGGATCTCCTTTACATTCTTCACGTACTATCTCCAGACCCATTTTTTGCATCAAGTCGTGCATTTGTATTATATTGCTATTTGAAACAGTTATCAAAGCTTTGTCTTCAAGAACTTCTATTCCACTAGTTGCCGCAAAATCACAGGCATCTAATATCCTTATGACATGATCTTTCTTTTTTTCTTTGAAAAAAAATGCAATGTCTAGAAATATATTCTTTTCTAGATCATCTAATCCAGTATAGCTCTCTTTTAACACGTTCTGAATCTTCTCGTTAGGATACTCGCTGAGTTTCTCTAAAGTACATTTCCAAAAATTGATATTTTTTGTATGAAGATATGAACCCAGAACTTTAAGAGCTAATGGAACCCCATCAGCATATTTAACTGCACTTTCTGAGAGACTCTCATAACCCTTGTGGGGATGCTTTCTCTTGAAGGCTTCTAAGCAAAAAAGCTCTAGAGATTCTGGACTTTTCAATTTCTTAACCTTGTATATACATTCAACTTTTCCGACAAGCAATTGCTTATCTCTTGTTGTTATGATGAGTCTGCTTTCGTGATGTAGGTCACCAAACTCTTTACATAAATACTCCAATAAGTCTAAACGATAACGCCCCTGATTGTCGACGTTACACATACCATCAAGTACAATCAAAACCTTTTTATTACTGAGTCTCCTCATATCAAATGTGGATCCTACAACCGTTGATGTGGAAACTTCCTCCTTCAATAGCGCAGAGAAAAGCTTATCGAGTGAATATTCTTTTGAACTGTCCACGAAGCAGACATTATCGTATTGGATGAAGAGTTTGGCAAACAAGAATTTAGCAATGGTTGACTTACCAATTCCCCCCATACCCCAAATTCCAATGACTCGAAATTTTTTCAATAATAATTCTACATTCTCACAAATTTTTTCAGTTCCGACAAGGCTTTTTAGTTCAGTAGGGTATCTCAGGTGTAGCTTTTGCAATACATCATTGACAACATTCTCGATGACGTGAGATTCATCCCTGACATAAAAATGAAACAATCGAGTAAAGAGGAATATTAACTTGAGAAAAGCAAGGAGAGGATGAGCTGAAATCATACTAAACTAGGTAGAAGGTATCACCTCCATGTGCACGCACAGGTAAATTAACTCGGCTATTTAAATTAAGAGCAGGGTTATCAAACTCTCAAGTTAACTTGCTAACTGTTACGAGTTTAGAATCCACTTGTTCTTGAATAAACTCTTTTTTTTAGTAGACTCTCGATAAACTCTAAGTAAACTCGGTAGACTCTCGAGTTTATCACCGAGTTAACGAGTTAGTAAGTTAAAAAAATAAGACTAAAATGTAAGTCATTTTTTATTGTTTTGTGTGTGTTTAACATTCAACATATCTTCATTGCGTTATTCTCAAATACAAAATTTTCACCTCTAATAATATCAAACCTTTTGTTCTCTAATAACATGAAATCCTCGGTGAGAATGATCTACTACTACTATAACTTCTACTCTACTAGTGATGTATTATTACTATACTTAATTATTTAAATATTCTGAACTTTATAATTTACTACTTTGCTTTATTATACTTGAAATGTTTAATTAGTATATTATTTAGAGATAATTTTTTATTATTTTTATATGAAATAGACTCTTACGAATCTATGAATTGAGTCTACGAATCGAGTTTATAAAACTCTCACGAGTTTATGTAAACTCTCGAATTTAATAACCTTTATTAAGAGGAATGGTACACATACTATCTCTACCTCTTCACTCTTTTTTTAACAATCTCCCCAAAATTAACTAAAATTTATTAAAAGTCACTTATTTTGGTGTGACCCACAATAAATGATTTTCAATTAATTCCAATTATAAAGATAATGTTAGAGAGTGTTAGAGAAAGAGTGCTAGCCTTTCTCTCAAATTAAAAACGATTAAAAACAGTATGATGAAATATACTCTTGGATGGTTATTATAACATTCAATTAATTAATTCCCAAAGATTAAGGGAAATAACCACAAATTAATACTTACATATTTGGACGACTTGTGTAATTAACAAAATGATAGTTTTTCGCTATGGCAATAATATTTAAAATTCTAAAATTAAAAACCTTCGTAAAGATGTTAAAAATTTTGTGATCAATTTCTCTGTGGTACAGTTGCATGAATCTTTAAATTGATTGATGGGGGTTTTGTTATCTTATGTATTTTGATAAATGACTTGATCTATGCTTTGAGTCCATGTTATCAACAATTAATTGAGGGGTCTCTCCCATGCAAGCAACGTTGAAAAATTACATCATTTAAATAGTGTTGCACGGGTTTAACATGACATGCTGAATTCTTTTGAGATAGTTGTTACCTGTGTGTGCGGGAGATATATTAGCTGCTTCTTTGAGAGCAGCTCTCCACCTAGAAACATGTTTTCTGTTGTTGGTGTCCCGCTCATGCTTTGCGAATGCCTCTTCATAACTTTTTCTTTGATTTCTTATGTCTGACGGATCTACTTTATAAAAGACAGGTATAACAACCTCTCTTCTGCATTCTAGTATCTTCACCAGCTCTCTCAAGCACCACGTGCGACTCCTTGATTGCTTTGGCAAGTGTTGGCCAAATATAGTCTCCTCTGTTGAGCTGCTGATCTATGAATGTTTTTATTGATTTTTGAGTCATAACACTGTAAAGATGGCTAGTGAAGTTAGTTCGGGTGTCCGCTCCTCTGTAGCTCACAAATACTTCGAACTTGTTGAGGAAGGAAGAAGACATATTCATTGCAAATGCAAGGATGGAGCCAACACAATCTTCTTATAGTTAGTTGACGAAGACCCACAAATTTACTTTAATACTCCGTTTTTTTTTTAATAAATAAAAAAAATTATTTAAAAATTAATAGAATTTTTAGAAATTAAATAAAGAAGAGAATTTTTTTTAATTAAAATAAAGGTTTTATAATATTAAAAAATAAATTGAGTAAAATCATGTTTTAGAAAATAAAAAAATATTTTAATTGGTTATTTATTTAATAAAAGAGTAAAATAGAATTACTTTTTATAAAATAAAAAATAGGATAAATAATAGGTTAAGTGTCCTTGTTACAAATAGAGATATATTAGGTTAGGTCAGTCTTTACATCTACAATATGTTTATATGTTTCTCATTCTCTCAAAATTCTCTCTTTTTCAATAGAACTCTAATTCCAGAGTCGTAATTCTATCACTACTACACTACACATGTGAGCCACTTAGATGAGTTTATCGCAATTGAAGTTAAAATGAACATGTGTAAGAATCCTTAGAGGATCAAATTATGGTTTATTTTTGGATGTTTACAAGATTGTAATTCTGCCTTTATGATTTAATCAAGAGATGATTTCTATGTTTGACGAGTCAATGGGTGCCCTTATGCAAATTAATTGATAAAATTGAGTATTCTTGGTGTTTTCGTGTTTTGGAACCTGTGATTTTGATTTCTTTGATTTTGATATGACTATGTGAAATTGTTTTAGGAGTTATATTTATTTGTGTTTTGGACAAAATTTACTAGATTAGCGTGAGAATTAAATTGTTGGAAATGTTCTTTGTCATGTTTTTGTCTCATAAGTTTATTAGGTGTTGATGATTATAACACATATATATGTATATGAATTTTTAAAATAAATTAGGAATTAATAGTTCAAATAATAAAATTAAATTGAAGGAAATTAATATATTAAGATTCAACGATAAATACTTTCAATACATTTTTAGTTTAATTTTTTATTAACTCTTTTTAATTGAAAATAATATAGTTCAATTTAATATATACATGTTTTGTGTCATGTAAATATTTAATATTATGTGATGTTTATATGATTCATGAGGTGTGATAACATGTTGCGTTGAAATTATAACATTGTAATTGAGATTGAGTGTATGTGTTGAATTCTAAGATACATGCGTATTGAGATTTTGTACACATTGAGTTGTGAGGTATGAATTGTACAATTACACAACAACTATAAGACTCTTTAAGGGCGACGGGTATTATGATGGTATCCACTCTGGGAATCCAACAAGTTAAATCACTTTGAGACGCGACGAGCTAAATCACTTTGAAAATAATTGAGTAGTTGTGTGTATTGCATAGTTCAAACTTCAGTGGCACATATATGATTTTAAATGCATCTTTTAATGAAATTATTAGTCATATGAATATAACATATTAATATTATTATTGTGTAATATGTATATGATGCATTTGGTGTGATAACGTAATGTATTGGGATTATGAAAGTGTGATGAACTTTGTAAGTGACAACTTAAGTACGTGTTAAATTGTAAGATCACATGTGTATTGAGATTATGTATGCATTAAGTTGTGAGTTATGAATCATATAATCACACACAACTTTAAAACCCTAAGGGCGACAAGTTAATGTATGACGAGTATTGTGATGAGATCCATTGAGAGAACTTGACGAGTTGAATCATTTTGAGTCGCGACAAGTTAAAATGATTTTGAGAATAATTGAGGAGTCATATGTTTTGTATAGTTCATAGAGTTTGCGTGTTAAAATGCTTTCCGGATAACTCACTCCTTATGTGTTGTTTGTGCTTGGATTGTGTGATAATTTCAAATCTTATGTTTGTGGGAGCAGATGGTGTTAGGTGGATAACTTTAAAAAACTTCGTGTTAGAGGACACTGAGACACAATGCTATGATAAGATGTGATATTGGAGCACGAGTTTATGTATTAATTGCATAAATTTTGAACATGTAATTTTTATCATTTTTGTTTCACATGCTAAGTCTTTAGTTTATTCTTTGGAGTTTTGGACAATTTTGTTTTGAGCCGAAAATGTTTTCATACCCTTAATTGGTAAGTTTTTAATTTGGTGATTAACACGAATGTGAACTCTTTACCCAAGTAAACTCCTTTAAGTTTATTGAATAAAATCATTTTATGTACTTATTTTCTTGTATTTTATTATATAAATATGTATATTAAGATAGAGAGTGTCACAATTAGTTGTATTGAACATGCTTAAATTATTATTTGTATTTTCTTTTGCATGATTAAATGAGATTGAATGATACTTGTGATGTGTCTTACATCCTTAACATCATATGTACCATAATTTTACTTTGAACCACGAGTTATACACATTCAATAACAAAAATAATTATTTAGTCAAAATGAGTACATTCATTATCCTATTAACAATATAAATCATAATTATTTGTGAGAAAAAAAAGTTACCTATTATATTATGAGAAGTATCATTAAAATAATCACTATTTAAATCATTTAGTTTTATAAGTATTTTTAAAATAAAATTTAAATTGATATTATTAATTAAATTTAAAACTAACTTAATTATTTTTATTTATCTTAATAAATTAATTATTTGTTTCCTATCTAAAGGATAGTGACACTAATTATTATTTTATTGTCTACTCCTTTTGAGTTTTTTATTTTATTTTCTTTTAAAGCGTCCTTTTGAGTTAACCACAAATTAGAAGAACAAATCTAGACTTAAATCACCATTTACACTTTAATTATGCTACTTAGTATCTTAATTATTTAGTTTAGCCTGCACCCGGCCACTGGTAATCACTAGATTAATACATATTAATGGTGTGTTTCATAAAACAAATGGAATTCACTAACAATGTATATGTAAGTGGTTTAAAATATTTAATATGATAAATTTAAAATATATTGATTAAAAAATATTTAGAATTTACTGTAAATCCTGGGGAACCAAATCTCAACCATAACTTGAATATCACAATATTTCGATCAATAACTTCTTCCACGAATTTGACAAATAATAGCTAAGATGCACGCGGAACACACTTTTCAGAAAAATGGTATGGTGCTCATTACAATAACTCGCAATGGGGGATGAAACAACTCCCATTAACAGACAAAAAATTGGATATTCGACTATAAGTGGCTCATTTTCAGTGTATGCAAACATCATTTTAAAAGGGTTCTTGTCAAATGTTCTCTGGCTGTAGCCCAGGCTTGAGTTAATGTCTGCAATATCAAAACTCACTGTCAGAATGAATAGCTAGCCATTGTTATTTTAAAATGTAATCCATCAAAAGTCATAATTGGTTCAAAATTGGGCTCGCAAAAATGTGTTTTAGAAAATTGCCATTAAGGGTGTGGTAACATAAGCTTGAGGAATAGCCTACATATCAGGTTTTGTGCGGTTTGCATTGTAAAATCCAATAGAAAGCACACGTTACTAACAGAAACTAGGGTGTGTTTGGATTAGCGTTGAAACCACGCTGAACAGAGAAATTGCATGTTCCAACGCAAAAATTTCAAATCAACTATGCTGTAGCTTTCATAAAGTATGTTGCGTTGGGTTCAATTGCTTCCCAAACACACACCAAGTCAAAACAGAGTTGCATTACCTGCTCTGACAAGGGGGCATCAGCATCCAAGCTATGAGAGGTCACTTTTTCAGCAATAAGAGGTCCATTTGTTTCAAGTATCATCCTTCAAGGAAAAATAAATACTATTAAAAAATAAATTAAGCTTATCTGGGAAAGAAAAATTGTGACAGAAATATATGCATACCCTCCATCAACAATCTCGTCAAGACACAAGAGAATGAGATCCAAGTTCTCAAGTGCCTCTCTTTTGTCAACATTGCTCCTGTAAAAGGCATACAGAGGAATAAACACAGAGCATGATCAGTAAAGACGCATCAGGTTTTAAATCCAGATAGCAAATACAACCAAAAATACCTCAACAGAAGAGTGACTGCATCAAAGAAACCTTGAAGAACTGATGCTAGAATGAGCTCATTTTCATCTTCACCACCAGTGACAAAAAAATGCAGGTCTTGTACAAATTTGTAAATAATGATATTGTTCTCAAGTAGTGTTACCTCAGCTGCAGATAATTGTAAACAATATGTTATTTTCAAAAGAAGCACGATAAACATGAATAATACTGACAAAAGTTTGTTCTTTTTCTTTAATAATAGATTCTATCATTAGTATGGTATGCTGAAAGGTGCTTTCTGTGAATTATTAGTTTCATGTTGATTCTAAGGTAATTAGGGATGTTCATCATATGTTCAATTCAGTATAACAGACTACTGTTATCACTTACTACCACTAGTGACAAGTTAATAAACTTTTCAATCTTAATGTTTATCAATTAATATTTAATACAAATCCAAGGGTTGAACCAAAATACTACATGTTTAGCATTACGGCTGACCAGGGTGAAATTTTCTATACGTCCAATATAATATTAGAAAAGATGTCTAAGTTATATGTAAGCACTTCAAAGTCCGGCATTGTCAGAGAGGAATGCACAACTAAAGAAAAGAATAGCCCAATCTGATTCTGAACTTGTTATGCAGAGACAGGAATGTCAAATCATAAGAATGTTCCAAAAGAATTCACTGAATTTTTGTATACTGATGCAAAACACCAACTCATGTATGTGAGACACAATTTCCAATTTCATCCGTGATATGAAAGAAAGGTCACGAAAACACTTCAATTTTTTTATTTTAGTCCAAGGTCTAACATTATGACCTACATTTTTAACAAGGTTAAGAAATTAGCTCTGTGGTGAAAGTAAATAGAATTCTAGGCAAAAATACCCACAAACAGAAGATTTTAAAGATCAAACCAAAATGCAAAATAGCGTAATCATTAAGCAAAAATCTGTTACATCAAAAGTCATGGTTAGATTGAAACAGCCACCCCTAGCACCTAATATTAAATATAGTGACTTCATAGATGCATAGTTGTCAAACTCTACTGCTTACCTTCTGTACGAGCATTTGTCTTAACAGTCTTGGTAAATACAAACTTCTCAAAAGCTAACTTTGCATTGTTTGTTGGCCAGTCATCTGAGTAATACTTGACTGCCACACGCTTCCCTTCAGAGTCCAAAAGAAGAATATTTTTTATCGAAGGACACAAACCCTACAGGCATAACAACATAGACACAAGTTGTTAAAGGAGCACTGTATTTATCACCAATACCTTGCACAAATATCAGAAGCTTCTCCTCCATGAAAGCAAATGCAAGCAGAATGTGTGCAACACAGCTTCATTTTCTCACACCATCCTTTATAGGAAAATAAAAATTGATAATCAAGATTTTTCTTTTATTACTTCCAATTTTTCTTTTATTAGTTCCCACTACCCACTAAGGCCCTGTTTAGATTAACTTCTCAACAAGCATTTATAGGAGGAGAAAATATGATGGTAAAACAAATTAAGCTTTTCCCATTAGTTAAAATTAGCTTATGCATAAGTTAAAATAAGCTTTTGGAGAGGTGAAATGAGAGAACGTCCATAAATTAACTTATGTATAAGCTAATTTTAACTTATGAGAAGAAGATTAATTCATTTTACCTTCTTATTTTCTTCTAAAGTGCTTATTGAGTAGTTTATTAAAACAGAGCCTAAGTTGCAATGTCGTCAAAACTGCTGATTATGGCATTTGACATTGGAAAACACACGTAAAATCCCCCAAGTCAATTAACTGTTTTACAATTAATAGAGTTCAATTCATACAGTAAAGTTCAAATATATTTTCCAGCACATTCACTAATCAGCAGACTTCAGTGTACGTGGAAATGATAATGAATCCCTTTTCTCTTAATTATCATCAATTCTCCCAAGAGCAGGTACCATGCTTTCAATAATTGATGAAAACCCAGTAACAAGTTCATACATTTATGTCGGAAAGTTTATTAGCTCAAAAGATAAACACTCATGACCAATGTTCTAACCGGATCTGAAACGAGATAAGGCATCTCAAATTGAAACACCCATTCACATGTATATCATTGTTCAAACTCCAGATCAGTTGATAATCCAACAAACAGTAACAAAATAAGAACTTTTTGGAAACCCAATTCTTAGATTTATGAGAATAAGCTCATGTGGCTACGGATCCATTACGACAGAAAAAGAAGATCAAAATTTCATCCATTTCATAGTTCTTCATATTTAGCTAAGGCCATTGAATTGCGATTTGTGTGCACATAACATAAGATAAGAAGTTTGAGATGAAGATTTTTCAGAGAGAGGGAGAGAGAAAGAGGCTTACTTGAGATGCCATGTCTGAGAGAAGAAGTTGTTTGCCTGCGCTCTGAAGTTTGGAAGATCTGTAATGAGAAGGAGCAAATAAGGAATTATGAATTTTTATTGTTAAGGGAGAAGGGCAATTCGGTAAATAGAAAATATGGCTCTTTAATTTAGTAAACTAATGATTCCTAATTTTCCCTATGGGTCTCAAAATCAACCCTCACAGTTCACGAAACCCAAACAAACAAAAACTGAAAATGTAGAATTGATTGTTTCTTATTTTTGAAAAAAATGTTTTCTAATTAAAAAAATATTGTTAGATATGAATAAATTTAGAAATACTAGTGTAAAAAAAGTTAAAATGTCAACCAATAAATAAAAAAATCATGACAAAATTGACTTTAAGTGAATTTGAAATACTATGCTTTAAAATGGCTTGCTTGAATATTAAATTTAAAGAATTTTTAAAGTGATCGGAATTTTAAAGGAATTTTTTTGAGCAAAATGAAGAAATTTCAAATAACACCTAAAATAAGCAAATTTCAAATAACACGTAAAATAAATTTACATTTGATAAAATTAAATTACTTTCTCTGAATAAAGAATTTGAAACCCAAGAAATCTAAATTTTTTTACTCAAACATAGTGTTTTTTTTTACATAAAATGTTTTAAAAATTAAAGAAATTTAATTGAGGTAATTAAATTTCTATACATTTTAAATTTTTTGAAATTTCGAAATCTTTTATCCAAACACTAACTTAAGATAATTATTTTAAAAAATTAACAAATTTAATATACATGATTATTTGTAATTGAATAAATTGTGTAATAAATTTTACATATAAAAAATTACTCTAAAAAAATATTTATTGTTTAGCTTTAAAAATTAAAAAATAAAATATTCCTAAAGTCATTTTAGTAATTTTCTTAACTCAATACTCTTAGTATTGGTTCTTGATTGTTTAGATTATTATTAGAATTAGCACGATTTGTGTATTTGTTCCTGACCTATTGTACGTTCATGTGGATCATAATAGAGCTTTAATTTTTATTTTATTTTAAAGCCCAACAATTTTTACTCTTAATGTTTAAAAGATTTTCCACATAAAAATCCTAATGCATCGTTTGCTAATTTGATGTTATTTACTTATATTTATTGATTACTCCTTGCAAATTCTTGTAAGTGACATTTTCTTTATTTCCTATTGCCTTGTTGGAATTTTCATTAAGGTGTGTTTCATCCTACCAAAAAAGTCTCACATTGTTCAAAAAATTAAAATCAAGGATATTTTGTAAAGATTATCCTCTTTTTAACCCCGCTGATGCACCTTTCTAAGTTTCTAAAGACAGCCGTGAAGACTCATGAGAGTCAAAATGGACAATATGTCAAATGTTGTTAACCTTACAATCGACACCTAACAATTCAATTAATTGTAGTTTACAAACACGAACCTCTCTCAAGTCTTAACCAACCGAGGCTATCGTTTTATTATTTATTTATTTATACATTATTATTTATTTATGTTTGAAGGAAGCTGTAACGCATTCTTCTCAGGATTTATGAAATTGTGTATGTGTGGCTGCCACTGTGCTAAATGATTTTATTTGGTTAAAACGAAGGAAGTAAGCTGTGCCAAAATAGGTGTAACAATAGAAAATTAAGATCAAGAAAACTGTTCAACACGTACATAGAAGAAAGCATTACGCATGTAACGTTTCTTGTTATTTTTGAGTTGTAAATATGAGAATGTGGGCTGTTGTTCCACTAGTATAGTAGACAAATTAACCGTTCAATAACTAAGAGAAACCAAAGTATTAATCTTCATATACAAAAATAGCAATTTGGACTCTGATTTATGTTCTGAGTCCATGCATTTTTCTTGTCTAATTTATTGTCTCACTTTCACATAAGTGGGTCCAAATTAAACAGGTTTCATATTGTACTATGGGTCACATTGAAGGAATGAGCTACAAAGCATGAATCTATAGTGCAGTATATAATGATGCCCTTAGGAGACCGGATTTTGAAGGGTGTTTGTGTTTCACGTGAATCCTAATAACAGGCCTTGAATCGTAAAATGTGCAGCTTTTAGTTCTGGAACTGTGTAAGGCTCTTTACATTTTGCCTTTGATTGTTTGGATTTGGAACATGTTTTAAGGAACTACCTCAGACAGTTAACCATACACACACACACACACACACACACACACATATATATATATATATATATATATATATATAGATGTAACATCTACCATCACTCTCCGCAGGTTTCACAATTAATTACTACTTATTTATGTGCGCAGCTTTTGGTTATCATGCTTCATGGTTTGACTATGTTTTAGTTTCGGTTCTGGTGCATACCTTTAGGTGGCAATGTTGTTGGACTCTTGGCTATAAACTTAGAGACAATAGCATATCATCATTTGTATTCAGAGCAGAATGGAATCAAGGTGCTAAGCTTTCATAGACTTTGCCTCTACCAAAAGGCTCCGTGTGTTAGAGAACAAAACCAGAAGAATTCTTAAAGAATGTGTGAGTGAAAATTGACTCATGGCTAAAGTAAAGTAACCCAAAATGGTGAAAAGGTCTGGTTTTCCTCTAGATTGTCTCTACTCTCTAGTTAAACTGGGGTTAGTTACGTATGAATAATGTGATCATAATCTTATGATATGCATGGGGAATTATTTTACCTTTTTTATGACAAAGTGCAGGTAACAATTTAAAACGGACTTTTGACATTCCTAAATGTGGTATTAAACCATTCCAAATGTTTCAAAATAAATTGTCCATTTTGACTGGTTCTAGGCAAAAAGTATGAGAAAGAAATATTATATTTATGCTGGATACACACTGTATGCAGACTTTGCAGAGGTGGCTATATATACACACACGTTAGCGTATGCCTCAGTTTCCAAAATTAGCAGTAAAAAATTTAGTTTAAATATTTTTATTGTAAAAATTTAGCAGTAGTACTGTCTGCTATAATTTTTTTTATCAATTGCAATAACTACTTTCAAAATCAATTTTAGACCCATCAACCAGACATAAGAATTGTTATTATAAATCACATTAATTCAAACGCCATATATGAGATAGGTAAGTAGAAAATGTAGTATGGTTGACAATAGGGCCAATCTGATCTCTTTCAAACTCCAATTATATTTGTTGTCTAGTTATTTTGTTTAAAGCTAGCACCACTGCTGCTAATTAGACAATAATATGAGCTAACTAACTGATAGGGGGAAGACTGAAGAGTGCCAAGATTGGAACTTGCAACCTATAATATAACTCCAATTCCCCTTATACGTATTTTTTTTTTTCTTTTTCGTTTCTTTTTGTCTTTTCGAGTTTGCAAAAAAGTTCAGATATGAAGTGCAAAATTAGAGGATGAGTGGTTAATAAAAAGTAAAATGACATAACGAATTCTCTAGTATTCAAGATAATGCTACTTATCAAATGCATCCATTCATGCAGAGAGTTTATATTTAAATGTTCTGAGATTAGCCGCCTATGAGATTATCTGCTCGGCACTGATTGTAAAGATAATGATGATATACGGAATCCTTTGAATATGAGGACTACTTCTACTAACTACAAATTAAAGGGATATCATATATGAACTTGAGAGAGATATATCATATCATTATATATCAACAATATTTAGTAGATATGAAAATGTTCATGGGCTATAGAAGGAAAGACCACACTTGCATTTCCAGCTCTCGGGCTCATAATTTGCATACTGGATTCCCAAATGGCTGCGCCTGGTGCTCGTGCTGGGAACTTGGATGGCTTCACATGGAACACAGCCATAGCACTTGTGCTCACAACTTGGTGGACTTGATCCTATTTTGCTCACTCCTCCTTCATATGCTTCCTTCATTGTCTCTGATGTACCTTCTATACCCATTAAACCCTTTAACATAGATACAAAACAGACACAGTGCAACAGTGTATTAGTCACTAGTACACCGACTAAACCCACCCAGTTCCAAACTTAGAGAGAGATAAACACACCTTTTTTGGTTCTATAGTATGTGGTGGTGGAGACTGTAGAGCCTCTTCTTTGGCTGAAAAGAAGGGTGAGAAGAGTTAACACATGAGAGAAAGAATGAAGCATATCAGCTGAAATATAATGAGGTAATCAAGATTCAAGAGTATAAAAAAATGTTCACTGAGCTAAAGGTTCTGAGGGCAAGCCCTTTGAATGCTATTTTGTTACTGCAAATGTTTGAAATTTTATAGAGAAATGTCACTGATAATTTCTAAGTTGCAGTTGAGGTATGATAAACCCACAATTGCAAGTAATAGAAAAAAGTCAATCTCCAAAATGGTCATGTGTAAGTGTAACTAACCTGGAAGAAACGGCTTCCTTACTGCAGAAACCAAACTCACTATTTGCAGAGCTAGCAGAAAACAGAATAATCTTCCTATCATTTTTCCTTCTTCAAAAGTGCAAATGATGGATGTGATGAGATGTTTGTTGTTGATGGTAATTTAGATGATTATGTTTGTTGTTGATGGTAGTGTTTGTGAGGAGGCGCAGATTTTGAATCACTCACAACACAAGTCACAACAAGTGGCTACTGGCTAGGCATGATTGCTGGAATATATGAAGGCTACCAAAGGAGCTTGCAAGCTTCAAATCCCAAAAAGCAGGCCAGGACCCCCAAACAAAATAAGGCTACACTTTAAAACCTATGCATTGGCCAAGAGATTTTGCTTCACAAGCAAGAGATTCAGTTTTCTTGTCACACAGTTAAAAACCTCAGCAACTTTCACCTTCATTTGACAACTCATCTAGGAACTCCAAAGACTAGTCTTTTTTCCACTGTCTTTCTGCCTCTAATTTTGGATAACTTACCTTTCAAAACAAGCCAAAGCTTTCTCTCAAACCAATCCAAATTAGTAGTACTTATGGTGGTCCACAAAATTCAGAATAACAGCATCCTTTTTAGGCCTGAATTGTCTGAAGTACTTGCAAGATAAGGGCGTTCAACATCAAATTAAATAGTTTGTAAACCGTCAATCCAATTAAATCAAAAATCATAAAAATAAAAAATCACATATATTTCGCGATTTGATTTAATTTTCAGATCTTGTTATAAAAAATTAAATCAAATCAAGCAAACAGTATATTATAATTATATTGATTTTTTGGTGATAATTAATAATAAATATTAAATAATTTATTACTTTTTATTTATTTTATAATCAAGATGTATATTTTATTTTTATATGTAAAAAAATATGTACTAACATTGTTAAAAAAATAATATTAAATATCAAGTCATACATAAATTATTATTATATTACAAAAGAGTTTGTGATATGATTTTATATTAATATTAAATATAAGTGAAAATATTAATTTTTAACTAAAATATATTAAATAAAATTTATTTTTAAAATTATATAATATATATAGCAATTATGTAACTTTATTAAAAAAATGAAACCGAACCAAATCAATATATAAAAGATTGATTTGGTTTGATTTGAAGTTAATAATATATTTAAATTCAACTACATCTTTATTTTATGTTTAATTTAAATGATTTTTTATTTAAAAATCCAACAATATCGTACCACAAACACTTCAGAACCCTTTATAAATATCGAATACTGCTTCAGATTAAAAAAAGAACCAAAAAACTTTGACGTATAGACCACACACTTACACAGCCTTTCCCTTTCCCTGATCATTTCATTGCCATATGGGGAAGAAAGAAATCAACAACAGATCGAAAGCTAGTTATTAGAAGTGGTAAAAAGCACCAGCCTCTAAGCACTCAGTTCTGCAGCAAAAGCAAAATTAATGAGTTAGTTAAAGAATTAAATAAGGTAACATTCTCAACTCTCTATGGATTGGTTGTTGGAGAACATACAAAATCTCCTTAGTACAACATCCAATCTGGGCTATTCCTTTACTACTTGGAAATGAATTTGGGGTCCCACCTCGCCTGCTGGATATTTTCCCACATTCAATGAAGAGCATATATTTTCCGGTTACATAATTTATTATGGTTCAAAAGGCACCATGGGTGAAAGAGCTTAAACAAGGCATGGGCAATTAAAAATAAGAGGGTTTAGTGAATTATAGGTGAAGTACTGGCCATTCAATATTACTCCATCTCCACTCATATATAATCTATATATAATATTCAATTACCCAATTTATTAAAAAAATAGTTAATTTAATCAATAGTAATAAATTTATCTACTTCTAAAACCATTCGTATCATTAATATTCATTTCTCTTATAATTATATTTATCAATACATTTTCTCTCTTTTTTTAATGAAGGATATATCTAGTCTAAAAATAATTAAAATAAGAAATATTATAGATTAGATTTATATAAAAAATATTATTTTAAACTTGAGTCCTATAAATAAGAATAAATAAATTAAAAAATGTTAACATGCACGTGGCATTGCCTAACAAATTAAAAAGAGTGATTTCTATTGAGATGCATGAAATTACATTATTCATGACTTTTGTTATGCTCTCTTATAATTTATATAATAAATATTTTTTCTTTTTTTTTAGTTGTAATCAATATTCTAAGATTACTCTAGTTAGGAAGACCTTAGAATTATTAGTATCTCATTGTTTCTGCTAAGCTCTTAGGCTTATTTTGTTGGTTGTAATTGACTGCAGCTAGTGCAGTTTGTGAAGTGTTTCATGGAGGCAAAGCAATAAATAAGGTCTGTGATGTTATAGAATAATATAAAGGTTAGTAAAAATGACATGAATAAATTAGTCATGTTAAAGGACAATCAAGGGAAGCACGGCTAAATAACAAATGCACCTATATACTATAGATTTGAATAATGATCCACGTAGTGTGGGTGAACACTATTGTCTGGGAATCATTATTTGTAGTTATGGGGCAGCTGAGTGACTTGAGTAAAAGGATATTTCATATGTTTGATGTGCTATATAGTCAAGGAAGCTGATGTTATCCACCTACTAACCTGCAGACAGTTGCCAAGAAAGTGACAGAAAAGACCCCTAGTAATAATATAGAGGTTAGGGCTGCTGAAAAGGAGTTAAGAAAAGACAATGAGGGAGAAAAAAGATAAGTTTTACGTGTTAGATGGCTTGCATGAATGTTTGGCTATTCCAGTAACGTTAATTGGGAAATGCAAGAGTTAGTAATGGTAGTAGATTCTTTTATTATATCTTCTTAGTACTTTATAAAGTACTATTAAATAAAAAACTGAATATATTTAATATCTGAAAAACATAAATTGTATTATTTTTTAATTAGTAGTAGGAAGATTGATTTGAAAGAAAATTTGGAATTATTCGAAATGAATTGTCAAAATTAACAACATTTTAAATAGGCTATCGATGAAACTAAAACAAAATATTTAAATAAAATATATGATGCTTTTCTGGACGGACGCTTTCAAGTGTTTTAAGACAGATAAACTCTGCTTAGAATTCAAGTTTCCTGGTGCGGCTTCTGTATAAACTACAAAGCTTTTCTGATCTTGTGCTCTATATTAATTTCTTTCGGGGAAAAAAAAGTAGGAATGTAATTAAACGGCAGTACTAAACAAATCAAGACTGATTGTGCAGATATTCACTTTTTAATCATTCAACGTGGAAACTAGTTCATGTAAGGATTGCCTCGATTTATCACTAAATAAACTATTATTACTTACATATTTTGTGTTGCTTATAGGATGTGCAAAATCCTACCAGATAATGAAAGAACAGCATAGCAGTTACGACTGCACTATCAAGGTGACCAGTAAGAAGCTTAAGACTCATAGTATATACAACTTTTTTTTGGTAAATAAAGGAAATACAATTAATCCAAAGAAGAAAAAAAAGGACTCATCTTATATACCACAAGGTGAAGTTTAACAGCTAAGAACTGGAGACAATATCAGCTCAATATATTGTTAATTAAAAGACATACATGAGAAACCATACTACCATTATCTAGTTTTCTAGCACCAACCAATAACTTGAGCCACTAGATCCCTAATTGATGGCATCATATTACCTTGCTCTATTATTGATACCAAACTTCAATACAAAACCATAAGTCAAGCAAACCTTCTTTGATCCTAAAGGTATTTTTGGGTTGAAAATTTTATGCAAGATCAATTTACCAGCAAGATCAGCTTTAACATTCTTGGGATGATATAAAATTGGATCAGCAAATATACAGATTGGCAAGAGGAAAATACGACACAAGATAGAATTGGCCGTACAAACTGAACGTAATTAAACACCAATATTAGTGTAATTCAATCCTAAATTTGTATTCCATTTACAGGTGACATGTGCATATAAATGTGTTGATCGGAGAAATTTAGCTGCCTATAAAAAAGAGTGAACATACTTTGTGAATCATAAATCCTGCTGACATACCAGATAAAGTTACAGATCAGAGTCTACAATAAAAACTTTCACATTGATAATGTACCACTCCAGGGATAATTAAGTTCTTTCTTTTTTGAAAAGAAAAGGACCAGCATTCAAATAAACAATTGAAAAAAAGAGGAATTTACTATTTATACAAGTTAGATAAATGGAGAAAACAAACATGATAGTTTTGATGGTTAACACCATTGAGGCAAGTCTTCACACTCTTTGTTACAAAATAAAGGCACATCCTAGACATCACTTTGGTGACGACACATCACGAGTGCCAGATTCAGATTCTTTCTTGGGATGAATGGCCTCAGCAACAGCTTCAATCTCCTCCTTCACCCGTTCAAACACACCAGGCGCTTTGATTTCATCAGGTGAAGTTCCCTCATCAATGTCATCACTTGTCCCATGAGTTTCTTTGTGATGGTGTGGCGATTTGTCGCGATGAAACACTGCCTCAATCTCCTCCTTAGCTCGCTCAAAAATGTTTGGAGTTTTCACTTTTTTTTCTTTCAAGAAACAAAATACAAAGGACTTCAATCTTTAATTTTTTGAAGAGAAAAAAAAACTGTCATATCATGAAATTTGTCCACATATATACCAAGAACTTTGAACCAAGAGTAAATTACACCAACAACCTTGAGGTTTTTTCAGATAGCATGTAATCCCGGGCTTTTTTAATGTTTACAACAACCTCCCTTGTATGGATACTCATGTACTCATGAAATGTGTAATGTATAAAGGGATCTCAGGGTAATATTTTTCAAACGATGGAGTTAGTGTAGGAATAGAAAAAAGGAAAAAGTATGTATACAATCTGAAAAAAGTCTCAAAGAGGTGTCATTATAATTTACTCTGGAACCCAAAATTCCAACATAAGAAATCAAAAACCTCCCCCATCTTCCCTTCAAGTACATAACCAAAAGGCAAAGAAATTTCAGCAATAGGCATGCAGAAGAAACCCATAAGAATTAAAAAAAAAAAAAAAACAAGGGTCATAAATGGATTCTTATGTTATGGGTAAGTTAAGTAGTTACACAGCTTTTGATATAAAAACAAGGGCAGTGATATACAGAGACAAAAACTAATTTCCTCTATTCTCACAGTTCCCTCCAGATACGTTCTAATTGGAGAACTCAAAGGGTATTACCAAATTGAAATTGTAATCAATCTCAACATGAACGTTTGATAGATCAAGCAATTTTTTGAAACTATGGTCACAAAATTAGAAATGGTAACAGATGAAAGATCAAACCCCGTGATAGCACAACGCTAAGTATTAGAATTTTGTTAACGAGAAATATGAAAAGATGAGAGTTTTTGAACGACGATACCTGAAGGCGAGTCTTTAGGCTTTGGTTCCATATCCGCCATTAAAGTGACTTCAGACACGGTTGAGATGAGGGTGTAATCAAGTATGGAAAAAGGAGCCCTTCGTTGTTTTTTTTATTATTAAAAAAAAAACCATTTTTGTGTCTCTATGCGTAAAGTGTTACATAAATTCCTTTTCGAAAAAATTTAAATTTAAATTTTAGCCTGTAAAAAAATATAATAAATTGATCCATATCTTAATTTTTATAATAATTATCCACATGTTACTAGATAAAATAAATTAAAATATCAATAAATTTCCATTCCAATAAAATGTTAATAAGTTTTTATTAGATTAATTTATAAACTCAAATTTTATTTCATTTAAAGATAAAATATAATTTAATCTTTATTTTTTTCAATTTTTTATCATTATAAGTATAATATTACCATAAACACTAAAAAATGGGAAACAAACATAAGTTAGAATAATTGATTTTTAAAAATTAACTTAATGGTTGTGTATTTTTTTCATTAAAAATTAACTTAATGACTCATTTTGATTCAATTTATTCAGCAGTTGTATTGTCAATTATGTTTGTGATATTTTTTATCCTTCGTAAACATTTTTATTAACCAATACTTTATTATTTTTAAGAACTAAAATATGAATTTTCATTGGAACGAATTTGTCGACACTATCCTTGTGCATTCAAAATATTATTTTTTAAGTGAAAACTATTTTGCTATGAGTTTCACTGATTTTTTAAAGAAATTTTATCTGATGAAAATTGATTTTTTTTTTGTACATTAATAAAAGAAAAAAGTTTGAAACACATATGTGTAAAATATTACATTAGTTAAAGAAATAATTTTTAATAATTTTAAAGATAATTATTATAAGATGTATATAAAAATGGATCATGAATTTTAAGTTGTATGGAAAATATACATGTATATGTATTTACTATTATAATAATCTTTTAGTTTATAATTTACAACCTTTTATATTATTATATTTTTAATATGTTTTTAATGTATTTTTATTTTATATATGTATAGAGATCAGATTTTTTAGATATTCATTACATATTGAATAACAAAAGTGTAGCACGGGTGATGCAGGTTCCCAATTTCTTTTCTTAATAAATTTTAATTATTATTATTTTATATGTTTAATTATTATATTCATCATTTATTACATTTCAGTATATGCATGTCCAATAAAGATAATAACTTAAATATTATACATGCAACAATTAATTTGACAATTATATTACTCAAATATAAAACAATAACAAAAACAAATGCATTTGATAAAAACAAATAACAATGCATGAAGGACTATAACAAATAAAAAAGTAAATTATCATTATAGTTTCTTAAAAAGTATAGCCTTATTAAATTAGTTTCAGAAACTAAAGAAATTTCAAACAAGTATTTGAAAGTCTAATTTGTCCATTTCATTAGTTCAAAATTAATATATATATATATATATATATATATATATATTGTTCAAGTGATAATATTAACATATGTTTAAGACTAAAATAAAAACAAGTGAGTAACTTTAAAGGCTTACGTGAAACAATTTCGAAAATTCCAAACTTATTTAGAATCTTCTTAATTTTAGAGATCAATATAATAACGCATTATACTTTTAAAGACCAAGACGATAGTTTACTGAAAAAAATGTATGTTATGTATTTTTTCTAGCTATTATTTATTCATAAATTGATAAAAGCAATTTTTCATTGAGAGATTTTCAAATGGATTATCCAATTGGGCCAATATGGGTTAAGACATGAAGAAGGAAATTTCTTCCTGTACCCCTCTTTGCTTCCTGCACCCCAAAGAACCAGGATGGGAACGAATATCCCTCCCTAAGCATCCCTGCACCTCCACCAACCCCTTCTCCACTAATGTCACCTTTGTCCGTGCCGTCAACAAATACTTCGAGTGATCCTCACAATCTACACCAAATTCATTCTTGTCTTCATAGCCAATAATGAAACAACGACAGTGTTATTCCTTTGGGTCTGCTTTACATTTCCAATTAGGGTTAATTTTGGTTTGCCCCTTGACTCAGTTGGCATCGTTGAACATCTTCACTGACATTGTCAATCTCATTGCTAAGAGTATCATGTTGATCAAAGATATTTTTGCCGGGTTTTTTCTACAACATAAATGTGGTTCTGTGTGCTTTCTATGGAAAGTGAGGCGAAGGAGAAGGATAAGTTTGTAGGGTTTTAGGTTTGGGGATGGGGTTGATTTTGTACGAGGGCCGAGAATGGGATGGAGGTGGGTTGTGGTTGTTATAGAGGTGGGCCGCAATTGTGGTGTTTGGCGATAGGGTTTATGGTGAGGGGTAATTTTGTCTGTTGGGGTGCAGGCAGCAAAAAGGAGATGCATGAAGCAATAGCCGAAGAAGAATCTTAGCCAGATCCATTTTGGACAGGAAATCCCTGAGCCCAAAATGGAACAATGACATGCTATTGACGCCGTTTAGTTTTCTCAGGCGGAACAATCAAACAACTTACAAAATTATTTAAGCTTTTCGCACGTAATTTGATTTTTCTAAATTTTTGGAATTTTCTATAACATTTTTCATTGATGCAGAAGCTTCAGTACTAATATATGTATACCATCGCAATCAAATTAACATTAGACCTTAGAATTGACCTTATGACCTACTCACAGAAACAACATTTAATGAAGTAATGTAGCTGTAACTATCAATTACTATTCAACTCTGTGTGCCTATTAAAAAAAAAAAACTATTCAACTCTGTATTATTTTTGTTTTACAAATACTAACAAGTGTTCTTAAGATATTAATTAAAAAATTAAAAGATTTGTTTTTGAATCAGAATATATAAAATTATATTATTTATGCTATTTGTGATTTTCATAATAAATTATATTTTTTATAATTCTTTGATTAATATCCAAAAAACACAAGTTAGAAAGATCCTTTTTGATTTGGTAAGTTCAAATCCTCATTTTAATGCATGTAACATATTTTGTTTCCGAAGTTGGGGATCAAGATTTGTGCACAACATGGATCACACGAAATTGTGGATCCTGAAATGGATGAAAACTGAAAGTGATGAATCACGACAGGGTATAGAAGTCAACGTGGGAGAGTCACGCACACGCAGTTGAAGCTAACAAGTATATTAATGAGGGGGATTCAAGACACGAAGAACGGTTCTTGATGACCATGAAAGACGAATTGCATCGCGTTGAAAACTCAACTCCAGAGGGGGGAAACAACTGAAAAGAAACAAAAATTGTAGTTTTCAATTTCATGACTTGGACTAAAGATCACATCCCAACCAAATTCCACGTTTGAAATATCAATTCAATATCATATATGCTGCGCAGTTTGCGTCGGTCCACTCCCAGGAAACACTCGCGGGACGTTTCATGCTATTCTCATTCATATTTTCTTATTCTTCCTTCCCTTCTAGTATATAAATTAAGTTACTAAACATTACTTTGCTATTAAGCTTTGGAGTTTTTATTTTCACTAGCAATCATACAACTTCATTTAGCCATGCTTAATTTAGTTTTCCATAACATAATGAGTTAGTATATTATTCGAGTTAAATCATATAATACAACTTAGCCCGTTTTAGAAAATTAAATGGATCGAGCTATTGATTCAACCTATTTTGATATCTCTTCATCTACATCATAGATTCTAATATTTTGTTTGTGTGTTAAATTGTAATGGTAATCACATAATTAGTTCATTAAATGTGGTCATTGAACTAATAGTTTTTAGGAAGATAAACTGCGTTTAAGTTGAATCTTTAAGTGCAAGTTTGAATTGTACCGTGAAACAACATGAGACTTCGTACGGTCACAGTTAAACCGCAAATACAAACACACACAGAGCAGTTATTAGAGCTTAATTGGGTCAAACTTCAAAGAGCATTGTTGTTATACAAAGTATCGTTATTGCAATGCTCTAAAAAATTGTTCGTGGCATTTATTTCACAAACAAAAATTGGGGCGCCGTGTAGAAAGAAAGATGATGATTGAATGATTTAAAGAAATTGTAAGCAATGAGTAAACTTGCGTTGCTATCAGTTACACGTTTCTGTGGATTTTGCCCTGCATTTCGCCGACAAACACTCCATTACGGGGAGTGAAGTGAAGTCACTCTATATATTTCTTTTCATTCTTTTTATGAGAATTAAGAGTACATTTGATAGCGAATTAATATAAGATTGGATATAAGAATAGATATCACATCTTCTAAAACAAAGGACATGACATAAAAATAGAATTAAAGTAAGATATAATACGATAATAGGATAAAAGTGGGATGTGATAAGAGTAAGATAAGTTAGAAAACATAAAGTTAGGATAAATTAAATGTTATTAATTAGATCAAATAATTCCGTTAATACTTGTAAATTAGTTAACTAATTCACAAATAATAACAAATACTGTAGTTAACTTAGTTAACATTAAATTTATCCAAAGTTTATATTTTTTCAGAATTATTCCTAACATTAATTAAACATAATTTTGAAATATTTTTATTGACTTTAATTCTTTTAATCTGTCTCGTTAGTAATATTTAATTTCAAATATTTCTTTTAATCTTTCCAAATCATAATAATATGTACTTCTTTAACACGTGAAGAAGCAAAATAATGTTCCCAATTGAAATACTCTTGCAAAGTTAAAATCTCAAAGAATCTGAAACATTAATGTCTTATGTATTAAATATTGGCTTAAATATACTAATAGTCTCTTATATTAATTTTTCAAACTCATTCCCTAACTTTAAAAAATTCTAAAATAATCTCTTACTGGTTTAATTCATCACAAGTTAGTTTTTTTTTCCTAAAATTGATATTTTTTTTTATATTTTTTAACATGATGTTGAATTCTTTTTTAATAAATTGAAGATGTGAAACATATGAAAATTATAGAAATACTAATGTTTGAAACAAAAATATCATAAATTGCGTGAAAAATGAGTCATTAATAATAAAAGAAAAAAATGTGATATTAAATTTTTAAGTTTTTGATTAATCATGAGATTCACTTTTCATGTATGTTTTCATCTTGTTTAAGTCTTTTTTTATTCCAACATTAATTGATTTTCATAGTTTTCTTATAGATAAATTTAATTAAACAAATTTTACGTCTTGAATTAATTGAAAAAATATTTAAAATTATGCTTAAAATGGAAAAAAATAATTTTTCAAAAAGAATAACTTATATGAATTAAATAAATAAGGGGACCATTTTAAAAAAATTTAAAATTAGGGAACCAATTTAAAACAAAAAACAAGTAAAGGAAGCATTTGTATATTTTAGCCATTAGATATTTTAAAAACTAAAAAAATGTTAGTTTTGAAAATAGTTTTTAAGACTACTCTTGTATAATAGTAGTTTTTTTTTTAAAAAAAAAGAAAAGAAAAGAACATGTCCTTATTAATATGGCGTTTGATAAAGGGACCCGTTATAAGAATAGCATGCTTTTGACTGATTCTGTTTCTTTCACATCTCCGAGTGTAAACTTTTCACATACTCATGTAACACTTTCTGCAAGTCACATTAGTATCATTTTCCAAATTCTGAATTCAAAATAACCCATTTATGGGACTCGTTGGCCACATAAAATTTCCTTATTTTCTATTCAAACTAACTGGTTCATAAGGTAATAAAAATTCCAAAGGGTCACATTTTTCTGCATTCTCTGTCTCTTACGTATTTGAAAGTACCTACATATATAAGATAAACTTCCACCCCTTTTCATGTCTTCAAAACTCGTGCCTTATAAAAGAGAAGGGAAGTGCCCATTTGAAACACTAAAACTCAAGTGTTGTTATATCTTTGCATCATAAAGGGAAGAAGCTGACTTCGTATAGCTTAAGGTGACCCTCTCTTTCCGGCACTTTTCATCATTCAGTTTTCTGTTGGAAAATGCCTTTGACTTTTATGAATCACATTGAAAAAAATATACATAATGTGTTTACAAGGTTATGTTATGTTATGTAATTAGTATATATTGCTCCTTTGAGTTATTTTGTTGCTTTTTTAATTTAAGGATGGAGTAATTTATCGATGATTCATTTCAGGGGTAGGAATTGGTTTCAAGTTGGGGTGTTGGCGTGGCACGTTGTTAAAAGCATTTTTAATGGTTGACTTGGTCTATTTCGATTTTCTTTTGGTAGTGCTATAACTCTCTTTGGGGTAGTGAATGTTCATGATCTTATGATGACTTTTTTGAGAATCTCATTGATGAATTTGATGCATTAAATGGGTGGTTACACTGGTGACAAGGATAGGTCTTGTCTTCTTAAATTGTCACAATTGCTTGTGAAACTCTAACCTACCCCTAGTGTTACTCATTTGTTTAAAGCAGAGGTGTGCAAATGGTAACAGTGGAGTATGAGTCAAAGGAGGGAGAGATCACATTCAGAACAATGAGCTTCAAGAAGTGCAGAACTTTGTATAAGCCTGATCATGAGTTGGATGAGGTTATTATTACTGAAAAAACTACAAGATCAAAGAGGAGGAAGGTTGGGAATCTGAAGCTGCAAACTACATTTTCCTTCAACTATCTACTTTCAAATAACTCTGGTAATTCAGAGGAAGTTGGTGGTGGCTTGTTCAATGAACATAGTAGCCCCACAATTGAGTTGCCAAAACCAGAAATCTTGTTTTCACCAAAGTCCATTGGGGAGCTTGATGTGGCTGCAATAAAGCTGCAGAAGGTTTACAAGAGCTACAGGACCAGAAGAAATCTGGCAGATTGTGCTGTTGTTTGTGAGGAGCTATGGTTTGTTCAATATTCATGCTTATGATATTTTTTTCGTGCCTAAGGGATTTGTGTTGAACTTAATTTCTATACACAGTCACTAGAAGATAATAAACTTATCATATCTAACTATTTCTGATTAGATTACACTTTTACCATATAGAATATTTTCTCCAAATAGAATTCATTGATTAGTACCAGTACCCAATCTATTTAAATATTAGTTATTTATGTTTCTTTCGCAAAATATTTTGTTTCCTTTTATAGTATTGAAAATAATAATATTTTTTCCTCTTTTTAAACAAAATATTCTGGTGTTATTTATGTTCCTTATTAATAATTTTTATCTTTTATAATTTATTATTGCTAAATTAAAGACTTTAAAAAATATTTACATTACAATAAAAGAATTAACAACTTGGATTTTTTTATCAAAAAGAAACTTAAATTTTAAGATATATCAACATGTATTATCTTTTTATTACTATTTTAAATTATTTTTTATTTCTCTCATCTCATATTTATTTTTCATGTTATTATTTAGTATAAAGATTACTATATAGAATATATACAATAAAATATATGAAGAAATTCGTCCGCCTCTTACATATTTGATGACCTCTCCAATAAAAAAATTTGTAATACCTATTCCATTCCGAATTGCATCAATTATTTTTTTATAAAAAAAAATTGAATTTTACTAACTTTCTTACACTCATAATTAAAGAAAGATATATCATAGGTTTGAATGTACTTCTAACTTTAAGGTTATGAGTATAAATTAGAATTTATGAGTGTAAATGTAATTGGGTAAATTATGGAAAAATAAACTAAACATCAAATTGTATCAAACATTCGTCAAAATTTTGCTTTAATGAATTCTTATAACATAATTGAATTTTTTTTCTTTTATATAAAAATTTACAATTAATTGGTCCGTCTCAGATTAGTGTTTAATTAATTTTCCCTGAATGAGAGTTTTCTTTGAAATCTTAATTACAGGTGGAAGAAGGCCTTAGACACTGTTGCTGTTAGTCGGTGTTCCACGTCACGTTTTGACTATGGTAAATCAGAAACAGCTCTTTCAAGATGGGCAAGAGCTAGGACCATGGCTGCTAAGGTACCCCTTTTGTGTGGGAAGCTAGAATCTTTGAATAAATATTGTGTTTGCCTTAATAATATTTTAGCCATTAGTTTCCAATTAGATGCATTAGTTGCTTGAAATATAATTGACTTGACATAATCTGGCTTTTGCAATTATATATCTTTGACTGGGACCATAGAGACAAATTCAAAGTTTTCATTCTCTTTCCGATATTTTTTTTCTTTTGGGATTTTGTTATCAATGTACCCTTTTTTTTTCCTTTTTGCCATTGGTAGGTGGGAAAAGGTTTGTCCAAAGATGATAAGGCGCAGAAATTAGCTCTAAGGCACTGGCTTGAAGCTGTAAGCTTATATGTCCACATCTTGATTAATTTCAGAGTTTTAAATTCAATTAGGAGTACAATTAAGTAGATTAAACAAAACTAATTAGATTCCCTTGTGTTTTTCAGATTGATCCACGTCATCGTTATGGGCACAATCTGCACATATACTATGCTGTTTGGTTTCATAGCCAGAGTTCACAACCTTTTTTCTACTGGTAACATTATTTACAATGTAATTAATAGAATAATATTTTGTATAAAAATTTTAGCACACTTTTGATTTTAATTTTCTAATTTCATAATTGCATGTTGGTGACATGAAGGTTGGATGTTGGAGACGGGAAAGAAGTAAATCTTGACGAGTGCCCAAGAAGTGAATTGTATAGGCAGTGCATAAAGTATCTTGGACCCGTAAGTTATTTTCACCTCATCACTTGCCACATAATATATATATATATATATATATATATATATATATATATATATATATATATATAATGTGACTTTTAAAGGATGCACATCTGGTGTGCTAATAGTAGATAATTGTTGAAATTTTACTATGTTAATAATACTTTACTTACTCTGTTATTCTGTGAAAATCTGACAGAGGAAGCATAAAACAAAAAAATGGGATTAAAAAATTAATGCATATTGTATTTATTTTTATTTTGACGATACTAAGGATGTTGTATGCGTGTTTGAGCGTACGTATTTGCAATGAATGTGTTATATTATTCCTATAACATCAAATTTTTTGATCCACCAATGTTTTTATGCATTTTTATTTTGAGGTAATAAGGACTTGTATAGTTACTATACAATGCTTGGTCAATTTCTAGAGTGGCAATGGTGTATGCCTAGCTATGTTGACTATAAAATCAAAATTTAGGCACAAAATCCATTGATTAGTTTGTATTTAGTTCCTTTCAAAAAAAAAAGTTGGTATTTAGTAAAATAAACTACCAACGTGGCATTTGTACATGTGCATTCAATGCACTAAAGACTTCACCTATAATTACGAATTCTATGTTTGGGGAAATTATTCTTTATGCTTTTCAATAGTTTTGACTTTAGAAAATATGAGCAGCCACCACAATATTGTTTATTTTACGAGTGTTCATTTTGTTGTTTGCTTGCAAATGCAGAAAGAGAGGGAAGCGTATGAAGTGATTATTGAGGGAGGAAGGCTTGTTTACAGAAAAGGCCAGAACCTTGTACACACTGTTGAGGGATCTAAGTGGATTTTCGTTCTTAGCTCATCTAGAATTTTGTACGTTGGGGAGAAAAAGAAAGGCCATTTTCAGCACTCAAGTTTTTTAGCTGGGGGTGCTACTATTGCATCTGGAAGATTGGTTGCCCAGAATGGAGTTCTTGATGTATGTCACACGTGTTTTAATTATACTACGTACATACATACCATTGATTATTTTTAGGACAATATGAAATGAAATTATTCTCTATTGCTATTACAATTTTGTAATTTTGTGATAATGGGAATCGTTTTAGGCAGAGGAATATAAAATTTCACTGCACCGAAAGATTAATTAAGGAAAAAGTTTAAAAGCATTTTGCTTCCCTTATATGCAAATTGATGTTCATTTATTCTTATTCAGGCGATATGGCCCTACAGCGGTCATTACTGTCCTACAAAGAAGCACTTTATGGAATTCATTGGCTTCTTGATAGAACATAATGTGGACTTGACAAATGTAAAGGTGAGCCCACCAATTCAAGGCATTTTTCTGTATAGATTCTTTATTTAGATTTTACTTGGGATAACTGACATATTATTTTGGATAAATTTTTCTATAAATATTTATAGGTAAAGAAAATAAGAATATAAAAAGTATTAAATTTTTTTCATAAGTTAAAATCAATTTATACATCTTTAACTTTTAGAGATATTAGTTGAGAAACATTTTTATAAAAATTAAATGCATAAATTATTAATTTAAGCTTATGAAAAAATTCAGTTTATTTTACCTTTTTATTTTATTTTTATATAAATATTTATGAAGAAGTTTATCTGAACAAACATAAACCTCAACCTGTTGAAACAATGTGTGACATTTTGTAATTTCATGGTTCCCTTATGCAGAAGTATGCAATTGATGATGATATCCCACCTACAAAACCTTTAGATGAGGAGCTACAGTTTGAGTCCCAAATGGCTAACAATGTTGGTTCAAGTGACTTTGCCACTGCCAAAAATTGCACTCAAGACAATATGGCTCACTCTGGCGCCAATATGGAAAGTTCACAACTTAAAGAGAGCAAGCCATTGTCAAGAAAATGGACAACTGGAGTTGGTCCAAGGATTGGTTGTGTTAGAGAGTACCCTGCAAAACTCCAAGTTAAGGCACTTGAACAACTCAATCTATCACCTAGAGTCAACCTTGCAAAAATTGCTTCCAAAGCACCAATTCCCTCACCAAGGCCTAGTCCAAAAATCCTCCTATCCCCAAGGCTTGTGCACATGGGAATTCCTAGCCCATGATTAGTTTGCCCAAAATCACACACCAACTTAATTAAGGTGTGAGTTCAATATTTTAATTGCAAGGCAATTAGGTGCATTAGGCACTGCTTTTAGAATCTAGGATAAAGGTCACACCACACAACATCTAACCCCATGATTTATTTTTTCATTTAGTTTTTTCTTGGTCAATTGTTTTGGTCATTCAGCTTCTGATGGATCATTTTTTTACTCATTTGTTTTACTCAATTGTATTTTAGGAGTTGGGTCAATCTTCCATTCTTGTAAGTCAATAATATTTATAAAAAATGAATACTTTTCTAGTTTCTAACACTGTGTCTCCCTCCTTCTTTCTTCTTCATTAAGTATTCTCAACCATTGACCAGTCATCATCATGGTTTGGAGATGTGGCATTGCGTCAGTGATGAGTGAAATTGGTTATAATATTCCACATACAGATAACATGGACATGCTCAAAGCCATGCTGTGTTAGCCCATAATAGAGTGACATGTAATGCCGATACCACAATTGGTGATAGTATTGTACGTTTGCAATTTGATTGGCTAGAGCATTTCAAAGTCAAGATTTGGCTTGTGTTAACAAAAGAAAAAACACAGACGGAAAAGGGTCAAGACTTGGTTTGGTTCAAGGACATGAATGTTTCCTAGTCACGAGCCAAATTGACCAAATTCCACCAAGTAGGTATTGATTTATACTTACAAGAGTATATTTTCTATGATAAAGATTGAAATTTTCGTCCATATCATATTTAACTGGTGAGAATTTTACTTGAGCCTACTCTATTCCAAGCTTAGGGAAATGAAGCCTAATGATTAATGCGCCAAACAAAAATTAATTATTTTCAAGCTCAACTTGTGCACGGAGAAACCAACTAAAAATCATTGTGACTTTCATGAGTCGGTTCTGTAAAACTTAATAGCGCAGCATACCAAATACAACTTGGCCTACCATTATATTATCTTGTCAAATACTAACGAGTCTATCTTTGAATAATTGGTTAAAGAAATAAAAAAAATTATTAGAATATGTAAAATTATATTATTTATAACTTTTTTTACTCTCTTTTATAATCTTTGGAATAAATATTTTTTTTTTAATTTCTTAATCAATTTCTCAACGACACTCATTAATAAGATTCTACTATCTTTAATAAGTTTTTGATAATTTTCTTTTTCTTCATTTGTTATAATATTTCCCCCTAAATAAACATGTGAAATTTTTTTCATTTATCAAATAGACTGAAATTTTGGAAAAGTTATAATAGTATTTGTTTTTTTTAGACAGATAAAGAAGGCATCATAGAGCATCACCTTAGGGACAGTGATCCCAAATAGGTTGGCATCCCCACTCCTTAAGATCCCATGCCTCACACCTTCAAATTCATTGACAAGAAAAGGATGAACAAAACACTTGGGGGGGGGGGGGGGGGAGGGCTAGACCTGACCTAAGGAAAATAATTATGAAAAATACAGGCAACCATGGAGAAAAATTACAAGAGGACAGCAAAATAGAACTACATATGAAAGAAGGATTTAAAATGAGGATTGATGAAACAATTTGAAAACGAAGAGAATGAAAAGTAACGTTAGGCCATAACATGATTTTCATTAACTGTGCCTCAAAAAGACGATTTTTTCAGTAATATGCACAAATTCTTTTTGTTTCTCTACTGAATATGCACAATTCCCAAGTTCTAATCTTAATTGACACTATTGTAAAAAAAAAAAAAAAAAACATAATACTCCAAATGAGCAAGTCCTAAATTGCTACCCAATATCTCGCAATTGGAGCTGAAATATGAAATATGTTACTGGTATTTATATTTGTATTATATAAGCTTAAATATGTTTATTATATATCAAAAATAGGTTATTTTTAATTTATTATCTAAAATTTATTTTAGGTTATCTACGTATTTAAATATCTTTTATGTTTTAAGGTAATATTTACCGTTAGTTACATTATACTAAGTACTTGATAGATGCAATAGCATATTATCAAAACTAGTCGATAACACATAACACATATGAGTCATATCATTTATTATTATTAAAAAAAAGTATCTTCTCCTTCTTCCCCGCAACTCCTCCATAGCAACCTTGATCTGATCCTGCACCAGTTCCAACTCCAATATGTGTTGCTTCCTCCATTTCCCCACCTCCAAAACTCAAATTCATAAAAGGCATAGGGTTCAAGTTCAACGAAAACCCTCTCGCTCCCAGGGCCCTTAGATCTTCTCCACGAGTCGGCGAGGACGATGATGGTGGTGGTGGCGGTTGGCGTCGAAATTGGAGGGTGACAGCGAGAGCGGTGGAGGGAGAGTGCACGTTTTTTTCGTCGTCGGGCAAAACGTTGTCGTCTTCTTGGCGGAAAACGGCGTCGTGTTGTTGATAAGCTATTGAGAGAGGATTGGTTTGGTTAGTGGTTGTTAGGCCAAGCAAAGCAAGAGTGGTCTGAGTCACTCACACTCACCTTTACTTCTGCTGGTAATAGGAATCCGAATAAGGAGAAGAAGGGAAGGGAAAGAAAGATGATATTTTTCAAAATAATGTGGAATTCATATGTTATTATTAGACTTGATATTTCGTTTCTCACCTCATCGTTTACCAATTTTAAGTAATAACTTAAAAATAACCTATTTTTGAAATATTTAAATCTATTATATATTAACAAAACAACCACTAACAAAAAAAATAAACATATCAAAACAAACTCAATAAAACCCAATTAGACTCGTTAAAGTATCAGAACTCCAAAGGTACTCCTCAATATGAGCTGTAAAGAAAGACTCACCTTCCCTTTTAATCGCATTAATGTCTTCGTTTATATTTTTCAAATTTAGAGTCTCATTTTTTTCTGCTTTTCACTTTTTCAAACTCCGCCAACTGAGTTCCCAACCAACCACATTTAAAATTTGTGAAACTAGACGCTTAATTATGTCACACGGTAGAAACATGTCCAAAAACAAATGATGAGTTTGTTTAAACTTAAAAAATAATTTTTGAATAAGTATATTTTACATAAGTGTTATTTCAAGAAGTAGATGGGATTTATTTCTTAAAATAAGTAAAAAAATATTTTTTTTAAGTATAAATAGTTTAGATAAATATAATAAAAATCATAAAATTTCTTATTTTATTAAAATAAATACTTATTTCGATAAATAAATTTAAATAAACTGATCCAAAATCTTTATTTGGGCTTTGTGCTTACGGGCTTCGATAATACAAATGATAAAATGGGCTTGATAGGGTCCCATATTGAATTGACAAGTCAACTGTAAGTGGGGACATGAGAACATCAGAAAAAGCATAAAAAGTCTTCGTATCCGTTTATGTACTTTCTCTGTTCATTCACCTTTTCCTTTTCTTCACGCACATTTCAAATTTCAAAACGCCTTCTTCCTCTTCTTCTTTTTCTTCTTCTCGTTTTACCTTAATTAAGCCAAGCAAAGCAGCAACAACAACAACAGCTTCAAACTCAAACTCACCTCAACTTCCACTTGCTGTTTTCCACGTTATCCTTTCCAAAAACCTGTTCTTTTCTCAAATGGGTGGTTCAGGAAGATGGCTCAAGTCCCTCATTTCTCTCAGAAAGCCCTCCACTATTGATCAAGTTTGCAAATTTTTCTTGGGATTTTTTTGCTTGCTATGTTTTCCTGTGGAGATGTTTACTTAGCATATTTCTGCATTTTTCAGGAGAAGGGTGGTGACAAGAGTAAGAGAAAGTGGAAGTTATGGAAGAGCACTTCAGAAGGGTTTGGGATTGGATCATCAATGCAGAAGGGGCATGGTGGTGGTGGATCCTTTGTGGTGGACGATGGAGCATTTGCTGCTGCTTTGGCTGCTGTGGTCAGAACTCCACTCAAAGACTTTATGGTCATTAAGCAGGAATGGGCTGCCATTCGAATCCAAGCAGTGTTTCGAGGTTTCTTGGTTAGTGGAACTCTTTCCTACTTGGTTAATTTAATTCAACCTTTTGCATTATCGTGATGCAGCTTGTTTTCTCCTCAAGGATTTATTTATTTTTTTAGTTGTTATGAGTTTCTGGTGTTGAATTGTTTGAGAAGCAGAAGCAGATACTCCATTCTATACTTAAGACAGGGAATTCTGGATAGAAGAATTAGTGCTAGCCTGCTAGGCAAGATTCCATGTTTAATTTAAGATCAGGACCTCCTAATCATACTATCACAGTATGGACTTTTATAGAAGATTTACAAATAGGTTGCATGGTGCTTTTGTTTTGTTAATTTCACAATTTTGAAACGAGCCAAATCGTGGTGAAACTTCAACTCTTCAAGCAGTTAGTATTACTAAAGATAAGCTTTTGCTATGAGTTATGAAGTTCACTACTTCACTTTGACTTGCTATGGTTTGTATGTAATTTAGTGTTCAATCAATAATAGTTCACTATGATAATGTAATTTAGTGTTTAATTCATAATAGGAGTGTTGGACATCAACCTGCAATGTTTATAGTTTTCTAAAATTCTCTAGCCCTGTGTAGATGGGGGTTGATTACAGAAGGATCTGCCACTCTTTTGGTCGTTCATTCTGTTGTGTTGGGGGTTTCCTATTAGTATACTTAAAAGTATGTCCCGTGTGTTATTGTGCTTGCACATTTTTTGTCAAGTTTTTTCTCCATTTATTTGTTTCTTTTGAACTTTTGTTATTGATTTGCAGGCAAGACGAGCTTTGAGGGCCCTGAAGGCAGTGGTGAGGTTGCAAGCTATATTTCGTGGTTGGCAAGTTAGAAAGCAAGCAGCTGTTACTCTAAGGTGCATGCAGGCTCTTGTGCGAGTTCAAGCACGCGTCAAGGCAAGGAATGTGGGGAACTCTCAAGAAGGGAAATCTGCGGGTGAGCATTGCAATGAAGCTGATCCTGTTAAGCAAGCTGAGGTATCATAAGTTTTTCACAATTTGCCCCAAGGTTGTGTAACATTCTGTAATGTTGATGCCATGGTAAAGAGATGTTAACATTTAGCATAACTTGCCTTGTTATTGCCAGCAAGGGTGGTGTGACATTCCAGGAACTGTAGAAGAAGTTAAGGAAAAATTACAAATGAGGCAGGAAGGAGCAATTAAGAGGGATAGAACAAAGGCATACTCTCAGTCTAAGAAGGTAATGGAGTAGAGAAAATCTACCATATTTGTGGTGAGAGTCAGTAGTGAAATGATTACCAAAATACATGTGATTCAATAAACTTTGCTTGCTTTCAGAAATCAACAGAGAGAGCGAGTTCAAATTCAAGAGCTGCTAAGTCAGTAATTCCTCTCAAGAACCGCAACCTAGACAGCAAGAGCTCGGGATGGAACATGTTAGATCTCTGGATGGCTGCAAAGCCATGGGAGAGCAGGTCAATGGTAGAAATGTATTTGGACTCACCTGACATGACTCCAGTGACCAGTAAAAGTGATCATCTTGTTCTTCCCTTTAATTCGGATCAACAAAATGGCTCAGTCAAATCAAGAAGCAATGGTGTGACAACCAGGATTTCAACTAATTCTCTTACAACTAGTCAATCAACTCCATCATCTTCAGCCATAAGCTCTGAATGCATGCATGATGATAGTCCTATGTCAACCTCATGCACATCTGGATCACCATCTCGACCATCTAACAACAATGTTACGGTGGAAGCAACAGAGGAAAGAAATGCCTGTAAACCAAGCTACATGAATCTGACAGCATCTACCAAAGCTAAACTGAAACCCTATAGGTGTTTTTCTCAGAATGCGAAGAGAATCTTTATGGATGATTGTGTGTCACTAAGTGGAGTTACTAGAAGCAGTTCTGGTTTCTATCCTTCTGCTAATACATGGAAGAATCTCTATGCAACACCTCTAAGAACAAGTTATCAAAAACGATATACAATGGAATATAAGTAGTTGCTTCATGACAATAATGTTCTATTTCAATTGGCCCAACAGCTTGTTGCTCATTGGTACCTTAATGTCATCAGATGAATGTGTGTACGGAAGTCACAGATAATTGCTAATTGATACTGTAGATAACACAAGTTGTTTGGTGTGAAGATGGAAAGCACACCGTTTCAATTGTAATGTGTTTCTACGGCAATTTATAAATAGTATCCTCTTTGTTTTGGGGTATATTCTGTATTCATGTTGATTTTTGGAGGAACATTTATAATTAGTAGCTCTAAGTTGTACTATCTGAAAGACTGAAGTACAAAATATGAGCTTTACCAAGAGACTTGATTTTGACTTAAGCTTTTGTTTGAATGCATGTTTGCATGTTAAATACAAGGGCAAGTGGTTTGTATGCGGAATATAGCACATTAGTTTCATTGGTACGGTGTTTATGTAAAATCTGTAGAACAGCAAAGGAGAGGCTTTTTTTTAAGAATTGATTTTCTTGTGATATTAATGGTAGGAAATTGAATTTTGATATTAATGGTATATATAAACCGAAGCTGACTCTTAATGGCAGAAAATTGCATGAATGTAGCTGCGTGTGTTAAACAGAATCTACCTTGAACTGTTCAGTATCGCTCTTTATAAAAAATAAAGAAATGATTATTTTCCACACACTAATACTAACATGTTTATGAGAACTAGAAAAACTTATATCATTGTCTCAATTATGGTAACTAGAAAAGCTCAAATCATTGTCCTAATTACAGTAATTGTCTAAACTATTATCCCAATTGGCCAATTGCAACCTAAATCATTGTCCTAAATTCAATAATTAGAAAAGCTAATAGTTATAACAAATCAACCTTACTTATTAACAATGAACTACTATAAGTTTGTTGTACTATTCAACATCAGAAAAATGCTCGTAAACCCCTTCATGATTGAATAATTTTGTCCAAGTGATAAAGTATTTGAGTATGAATTCGTGGTATTGATTTTAAGAATCACCAAGTCACATTCAAGGAAAATTAAGACTCACAAGTAGCTTTCTGGCATGCTTTTACCTGTTAACCTTTATTTCTCGTCTAGATCAGCAATATTAAATCAGCTGTCACGTTTGTAGCTATGCATAAATATTAAACAATCAAGAACTACAGTCCAACAAACTGACCCCCACTCATGTAGAGTATAGACATATATACAATACAAGTGTACAACATGTTAATCTCAAGTTTTCGAACATTAATTGAGTAATTATTATATGATTTAGCACCACTATGTGTTTATGATTTTAATTAATCTTCACATGACATGTAATTAATTTTTTTAATTTATAAAAAATAGTTAATAAAACTCGTTATATGTTATGTGGAGACGGTTCAAAACCGAGATAATTACTGTGTAAATGCTTGGTAACCAATTGACTAGGATACTACGGTCTGTATTTTGATACTGTGGTACGTCTACCATTATATAAATATATGTTTTTCGCTGATTAAAAAAAAATGTCTTCAATCTATACCAAATAGTTATTTTCATTTTCTCCCAACCTTTTTTTTTTAATTTTTTGTTTGTTTTACTGCTTCCACCAAAAAATTTGTTGAGCGTTATGAAATTTCAACCCAAAACAAGCCTGTAGTAGTAACGGTCAATATAAAGAGAAAGATGCGAAATCCATCAATTCAAGATTAGAATGACAAAAAGCTTTATTACACACGTCTTATCTACTATTAAGTAACAAGAGAGTAATCAATTGGAAAAATCTTGTGGTCCACGATGAAATGATAATATGCAATGATGTGACAGCTAGAATGGTCCATTTGGTCCAGTCTTGCATGCTCTAGAAGGACCATAGTTATCGGCTTCACCAACACTAAAATATGTGCGTCACACATAACAGTTGAACATCAAAAAAGAAGATTGATGGACACAAATAATTTACTGATAAAAATATTTTCGGGTCCAAATAGACCAATCGATGAAATGGTTCATAGGTCAATTTCAGAGCTATGGACAAAAACTGGTAATAAGACTTTAAGGCAGTATCTTCAATGCGTTAAAGTTTGACTTGTGTCTACTGCATGGCCTACGCGAGGGTTGTCATTTGGTTCACAGGATTCCACGTGAGAATATGCGCTAAAAATGGCAAGAAATCAGGATGCCACCAAAAGACGAAATATTTTTTTAATTGTTTCTTAAGTGAGAGAAGCTAGCTTTCTTTAATTTGAAGTATGCAAACTTCCTTTCTTGAGGGGTTGCTATGAATAGAAGGAAGATGAAGTGGGGTTTCATAGGACTATAGGAGGGGATACTTTCATAGTTTTTGTTTCATTGCCATACATACAAAGAGTATTATCTCTGTTTTCATTTTCCTTTACATTCCTATTATTTACTTCAGTAATACTGATAAGACCAATATGGCCATTTTTTTTTCATAGAGATATCCCCTAATGGATAGTTAGAGACTAATTTCTTCTGAGATATAGAGACTAATAAAGTGAATTTTATCTCTTCAAATAATTATTTTTTTTCATACACATGATCATGATCAGGAATTAAACCCTTGACATCATGCTAAGTTACATATATCAGAACCAATTCTTCATTGGACTCATCAAAGTTGAAGCATAAGTTTGTTGATTTTCTCCTTTTATGTTTATGGAAGTGTAAATGGCAATTGTCAAAACTTGCGTACAATTTGATTGTTCCCTTCTTAGTGTGCAAGTGTGTAAGCAAAGTAAGTATTTATTTCTAGGATAGCTCAGATACTATTGTGAATCAAATCAACTTTTGGTTCCATCACTATTATAAACATCAATCCTATATCCAATGAAAAAATCATGTATGCAGTGATTCATGAATTCAACATTGTTCAGTTTCACTATAGTTCTGCTATCTAGAATATTCTAATCGATATCATGTGGTTATGTAGCAAGGTATCATATGTGGCTTAAAGATAAGTTTAGGTAAGCAATTCAAGAAGCAACCCTACTTTCCTGTTTTGGGACTTGTATCCCAAGGGAGAATGTATATTGATATTTCTTTCCTTATACTAGTAAAAATTCAATTCCCCACTCTCTCGAGAGAAGAATAAGAAGAGGAAATTAATAGTATTTTTGACTGAAAATGACACATACCAAAACCAATCTGGACTCAGGACAGGACAAAGAATTGCTAACATAGCATTCTTTCATGCACTTGTTATGATTTCTCCATAAGCAGGGAAAAAACAAAACTCTGACAATTACAGTGTCCACTGATGGCTCAACAAATAAAGAAAAAGGGCCTGGTTGTATTAAATAGGGCATGTGCAACAATTAATATCGAATCTTGTTTTGTACTACCCGTTTCTTCTAACACAAGCATTCTAAGCCTCCACTTTTTCTCACAAAAGCAACACATTAACAGGAACTCCTAGATGCTTGCCACCTTTTTTTGTTTTGTACAATATAGATTTAAATTTAAGATCTGATATAAATAATTCATAGTATGTTTAGACTTTAGATTAACAGTGAGGACCTAAAATCACGATAATATCATGAAAAACTGGAAATAACTAAGTTACTTTGTGCGTATTTGGATTAACTTTCAATTATATTAAAATCAATTTCAAAACTACGTTTGGAGGCTAAAACAGCAAATAGTTATTTCAACTTTTTCAATTCTAATTTTCCAACCATACTATTTGTCTTCAACGTAGAAAATTTGAATTGATTTTAACAAAAGCGAAGCCAAATCAAATAGGTCAACCTAATAGGTTTGCCACCGACTTTTACTGCAAGAACACTTGTACCTTTTAAATTTTAATTATCTCATGGTATTAGACACATGTTTTAATTGAGAATGATTCTAAAAAGGAAGGGAATAAATTGACTCTTTCCGGTGCTCTGAACGTTCAAAAAGATTAATTTCTTTAGTATACTTTGGCACTAATAAATTACGTCAACTTCAGCAATAGAAGAATAATTTTAATATATTACTTCTCTAAAGCATACATTCTAAATGATGAAAACAGCGCAGGAGCATGACACTGAATAGTGAAAGAACAGTGAGCGAATAATTAACAATAGTATCCAAACAAACATATATAGAAAGACAAGGTGATCAATAGAATAAATACGGCACTTGTCCTTGTGAAATGTCTGAGGCCTGTCTCTTATTAGACCTCAAGAAGATTTTGTTAAAAGTCTATTAAGCTAAGAAAGGTTTGGCTTTAAAGTTAGAGTATAATAGTGTCAATCAATCAAAAATCATCTTAATACAAACTATAAGATAATTATTTAAAAAAATAACAAACTTAATATATATATATATAACACCAAATGATCTTCTCTAAAAAAATATTTTAATTAAATGATAATATAAAAAAAATCTTTACAATATGAATGCATATACTAGTATTTATTTTTAAAGTGATTCAAACATTTTTTTACTAAAAATTAATTCAAACATATTTTATGCATAACAAGTAAGTTTATTTAAGCAGAAGATAATAATAATAGTATATTACATTTTTATTCTAATATTTTGAAATGATATATTTATTGACCTATTTAAAAAGTTTAAAACAGTTAGCCTATATACTTAAATGTAAGTTTTTTTTTTTACTTTTTTAGGATTTTTTAACTATTTAATATACTTAAATTATTATATAAAGTAAGGTTTTACATAAGTAAAGGTGTTTACGAGTCAGTTAGATTCACTTCAGGGGAGAAAAAAAATCTGAACTCATCATAGCTCGGGCTGGTGATTTAATTTTCCATGTTCATCAAATTTGTTGTAATCAATGAATATTTTTATACATATATGTTTAAGTCAGATCAAAATTTTAAAATAAGAAAGAAGTAAATGACAAATTTAGTTCTTAAAATTGTCATCTGTTGTGATTTTAATTCAAAGTTAATAAAATTAAAAATGTCTTGAAACAGCAATCCATTACTATTTTAGTCCAAAATTACATATACCATGTGACTTAAATTAGTTTGTTAGTTTTATTATAATATCAGTGGGAAAAATTTGATCCATAACCTCTCCTTTCTTTCTCTCCAACTTCAAGTCAATCTTATAAGTCTGATATGACTTAAATGATAAAATTAACATATAATATATGATAAGTGAATTATCACATTGTCATCCGCATATAAGATCTTAATTGAATCATTCATTTTTTATAAAAGGAATTGAGTCGTTCATATACTTGAATAGAATTAGAATCAAGTTCTAAAAAAATATCATATCAAATTTAAATAAATTGAACTCCAAATTAAATCAATTCTTAATAAGTGATATTAGACCAAGTTGGACTAACTCATTTCTACTTCTCCCGAACCTATTGTAATATTATCACCCTTGTTATAGCAAAGGTCTTCAAGAACTGAATAAGGACACGTAAAAAAGTACATGGCTTACACTCGGATTTGGTATATATGTCACAGAACACAATTAAAAAGAAAAAAAATTGGGCGGTGGAAGACACGAAGAAGAAAAAAATGGGATGCATAAATTAAAAATTGACTAGTTGAGTTTATTAAAGTACATTTTTTTTATCAGAAGATTATTGGAGCACAATGATTAGCCGACCCAGTAATTTTTTAGCAGTATGATTGATGGAATCCCTAAACAGAACGTAAAAGCATAATTTTCTCCCTTTGCTTTCCATCTATCATAATGAGATGCTCTACTGCTGCTAAACAAAGTTGCTGGCTATCAGATTCTTCTTCTAGTTCCCATTACCCTACTATTGTTATGACTTATGAGTATTTGTAGTGAAATCTAATTTGAATTCTCTTGATTATTGTTCATGCATTTGTTTTAGTTTTCTTATTAGTTCTTATTTAAAGTTTTATTATACTACTATTTAGACGAAATAACTAAAACTAATTATCATTATTAATAATTACACATTGCAAAATATTAGCTGTATCAATATTATAAATGTCAGCTAGGTTGTAACCTCAAATCAAAGACAATAAAGTAATAAAGAAACGTGCTTGTTACCATTACTATTTAAAATGTGTTTGTACATAGGTTTACATGACATCCTAGGTAACTGGCATGGTTATATATATATATATATATATATATATATATATATATATATATATATATATATATATATATATATATATATATATATATAATGTGTTGGCACAAGATGATTTTCTAATAAAAGAATCAATTCTTCTTAAAAAACCCTTTTTTTAAGTTTTTAGTTTTTCATGTGTTATTTCAGCTTTTTTTTAATTAGAAATTTATAAAACTTAGGGAGTTTTTTACTTACACTTTTATTTTTTATTTTCATTTTTTGTTGTCACTTTTTAATTACAAAATTGAATCATTGTTTTCAGTCTATTTCCTATTTTTAAATTGTACATTTATATTGAAAACGGCTTTTTTTTGTTTAAATATAGAGAGTTTTTATGGTATCTCCAATAATTTGAGAGTAAAAGATTTTTTTTAAAAAGTATTGAAAGTAATTAAAAATATTTTAGATTCATACTTCTAAAGTTATTTTTAATCATATTTTTTAATTTTAAAAAGTTACAATTTTAAAAATTTTAAAAATAATAATCAAGAATTAATTTAAAAAACAATAATAATTAATAAGAATATAACATATAATTTATTAGTTAAAAATTTAATGATATCAAAACCTCTAAATTATTTAGGACACCGCAGAAACTCACTTTAATATATTGTTTTCTCTCTTTTTACTCTCTTTTCTCTTAATTTTTTTAAAATCATCAAATCAACTTTATATTTTTCTAAAATACGTGGGATTAGGATCTGCTTGCCTCATTATCTCGATCTACTCCACGAATGTAACAGTCACAGACAAAAGTGACGACAAAACAGTATACTTCTCTTTCTTTCAAGGGCAGATCGATGCAGACACTGATGTGTGTATAAAAGATGTCGCATGAATTAGAGTCATGGCAAGCCAATTGTGTTTTTTTCAAAACTTAAAGAATTAAGTTGAATATTTTAAAAATAGAGTATTGAATGATTTAAATTAGAAAAATCAAAACTAGAATAAATTTGATTTGACAATTATATTATTTGTAAGAGTCTAGATTGCATTTGCCAATGTAACAGTGATCATGTCAACTCGTATAAATTTCTAAAGGAAAAGTTTCACATACAAATGTTCTATTTAAGGACCAATGACTTGTTGATTAAAACTTATAACGCTCTCTTTTTAATTTATTTGGTGGAGATATCTCTTAAAAGATTAATAAGTTCTAGATTTTATAATTAAAAAATATAAAGCAGAAGAAAACTTCTGAAGTAATAATCATTTTCTGCAATTGTACAATTGACAAAATATAAAAATAACATTTTTATTAGAAATAATGTTTATCTAAAAATATAAATAATTTTAATATTAAAATATGTTTGATGCCTTTTAAGTTAAGGGTGATGTGAACCTAACGAAACCATCTTCAAATCACTATACGTATATGCAATTATTTTCAGTTGAGTAACACAACAAAATTCAATGCTTACCTTTTCAGAAAGCTATGATTCAAATTTCAAGATGTTAACTATTTTCAGTTGAGACACATTAAAAAAATCTAAAAAAATAATCCTGGGGTGATATTATTATGATAAGACTTGTGTTGTCGGTACATGAGAAAGCTAATAATTGATATATATATATATATATATATATATATATATATATATATATATATATATATATATATTATTTTATTTTTCATTTATTTCTTATTTACACACATCTTAAAATTAAAGAAATTATATTTTTGTTATCTAGTTTTAAAAGTTTAATTTAAATACACTTTTAGTATAAGTATTTGCATACCATATCAATTAATTACAAATTAATCAACTTACATATAATTTTGAAAGTACGTATGTATTACAAAAATTATTTTTTTACGTTATAAATCTATTTGTTAACAAATTTAAAGGTAGAACAATAAGTAGTGTTAGGAGGGAATGAGAAGTGATAATCGGTCCCTTCCAATATACAACCTAAGGCTGCATTTGTAGCACGCCGAAAATAATAGATTTGTGTTAAAATTGAAATAGCTATTTTATCTTTTAAGTCATTTTAAAATCTTATTTATTGTTATTTTCTTATGCAAATTATTTATCAATTTGAAATTTGAAATAATAATTGATTAAATCCAACTTGTAAGTAACAATTTTTCAAACCAAATTCCAAACATGAAACCCCAGTTTGTTTTTTTTTTTCACCAAATATTTATATTATTTATATTTTCGGTACTAGCAAAAAATATAATAATATTTCACCTAGGAAATTAATTAATTATTTGATCATATTAAATTCTCTAATTTAATTGATCATCAAATATTAAAATAATTTTCTTAACAGATATTAGATCACTCGTTAATGTTCGAATAACATGAAGTAATGTTACTTTCAACAACCATTAGAAAAATAGTATAATAATTCCTTTCATCTTTACTGTTTTGGGTTGACCGGCTCTAGAGTATGATATCACTGGTAAACTTTTATTTTTTTTTAGTTAACTTATAATGACTTAAAAAATTCATTTCTTCTTTCATCTAATTTTCCTAGTCAGTATAAAATTTTGTTCATAAAGCTCAAACTCATTACCAAGAGTTGATGGATTCTTTCTTGATTAATCATTAATTCTATTAGTGTTTAATGATATCCAATGTACATTCAACAAGTGCTTTAAAGCATTAGGTGTCTAGAATCAAAACATAACAAATAACTTGTTAATTACTATGACAGTCTCAGGTAAAAGAAAACTATTAAATCTCTTTTTGAAAATTTTCTATTGACGTTCATTAATCTTTATCCAATAAAAATCATTACATATATATTGATCTATCTGAATTATCGATGTCTTGTTCACAATAATCCTATAATAAAAAATAATTTAGATTAAAATTATAAATGACTTATTTCTCATTATCATGATAACAAATATCTAATTTTAATCAAGGACTTATCAATTTAATAATTTAATAAAAGAATAAATATAATAATTAAATAAATAATAATTTTTTACTAAAATTGATCACAAGATAAGTTAGATCTTAGACATACATATTTATCTCATATATATATATATATATATATATATATATATATATATATATATATATATATATATATATATATATATATATATACACACACACTCACTCACACACGAAGCTAGTCACATGTAATATATGGGTTGAAGTTGTACACCAAACCATTATGTTAGGAAAGAAAAACTTTGAAGAGTGTTAACTCGTTGGCAAGTGTCTTATGCCTAGGATGTATGATTTTATGATTTTTCTTTACCAAGTCAGGTGATTTTATCCTACCCACATCTATTCATTTACTTGTCCCTGATTCCTCACGATGACAAATCTATTTTATTTATCTATCTCCCAAATTCCTTTGAAAAGATTCAACAAATAAAATGCATGAAGTATAAATTTTAGATGTTCGCAAAAATTCATGGGCATAAAATTATCATTCTATGTCTAGCAATGACTTTCTTATGAAATCCTTTCTTTTTGTTCTATTAGAAGTTATCCTCTTTCGAGCATCTAACCCCCAAAACTAATGCATGCATATTTTCTTTTAAATCATATTTAGAAGTTATCCTCTTTCAAGCATCTAACCCCTAAAAGAATGAAAAGACGAATAATGCATGAAAGATAAACAGAAAAGATAATATGATAGAAAACACTTGATATTGCATTGATAAATAGTGAAGAGTACATCATACATCGTTTTGGTTTTTAGGCCTGTCAGGCCCTAACTAAGGGTTTAGTCACTCATGGCCATGAGGACTTTACAATGAGAAGGGGTGAAATAAAGAAAGGGAGGATTTCCCCCATTTGAGATACTCAGGCTTAAAATATATTCATTGTAGAGCTCTGAGTCTCTGAGGTTGAGGGGGTGGTGTTTTCCCCTTAGCCTGACTCTCTATTTAATTATAGTTGTTGAAGTGGGCTTTGGGTCTTTGTAGGCTCGTTTAGCACGTCCTTCCTCGCTTAGCGCACACTGGATTGCATGCTTAGCGAGCTCCTCTTGCTTAACGCGTTCAGTTTCTATTGTGTCCGCTTAGCGCCTATTGCCCGCTTAGCACAAGTGCTGAATCTCGTGCTTAATGTCCTTGCTTAGTGCCTGTGTCTTCAGTCCCGCTCAACGCAAGCTGCACGCTGAGCGAGGCATCTGAGCTGGGTCTTGTTACAGATTTATTCTTTTCTTTGTTATTCCTCCACTTTTTGCTTTTAGTATCTCCATTTTTTATATCTGCAGTCAAGATTTAACAAAACATTAATTCTTTAACACTTAAGCGCAAATAACTGTTAAATAATTATTTTTAAAGATAATTTTATTTTATTTTTTATTATCAAAGTACAATTATTTAGCACTTATCAAAGAGTCATTTCTCAAAGTTATCAAATGCTAATATTGACCTAAACAAAAGGAGAAAATCATGGTTTATCTTTTTAGTCATCACAACAATACGACCATTAATTTTATTTTACAGCCAGATAAATTTCCATTGTGGGACTGTTGTATACAATTTAAAAGTTTTCATAAGGTGATCAACTGTGTAAAATGATGAGAAAGGAGAGGGTACGTAATCTAATGTTGATAGATTAGTTAAAATATTGAAGTTCTTTAATTCAAATAATAGTAGATACACTTGTTATTTTCTCAGTTTATAGATTTACTCACTTTAGAGAATTAAGGATAAATATTTACCATATTAGGATTCTTCGTAATTAAAAACAAAACAAGAAAACATGAGGGGAATATATATCAGTTTGTTTAGTATATAATTTATTTATTTTATCTTTGATCGGAATATTTCAAATTTTCAATACATCGACTCTCTTTAGACAGGTGGTACTGAAGTAAAAAAAAATGTGAGAATTTTAAATCAAAATTAACTATATTTATCCATAAAATTAGGCACTAATGCTGAGATTTTACCGGATGTACAAAACCTTGGTGCATGTACCCCCTCTTTTTGCAAAGGAAATCAGACTTTATACATGAAGTTACTCTGGAAAAGGTACGGAAGAGCACGCTTTTGCGGTAGTAAAGATAAAATAATTAGCAAATTGTGTTAGGCCCTTGACCACTCTATGTCTTCGACTTAACTCCACCTTTAATTAATTAGGAACGATTTTCATGTGAGATCTTTTGAAAATACGTACATGCATGGAGACTTTCAATAAAAGAGACATATTTCTCGTAGTTAGCACCTCATCATTTTTGTTCTTTCTTAAAGCTATATGTCTTTATGTTACCTTTAATTAGCTTACTACAGTCAAACAACATTAAATTAACCTGAAAGAAATGATTTGACGAATTCCAGTAGTTGGAAAAGTGATCCATATCAAATCATTTACTCTTCCAAATCAAATAACGTATCTGGCCAATTATGTATGCAACTAAAATTTACTCAAATCTCAACCTTTCATTAGTTATTAATATGAGAAACAGATTTAGACGTTACATGATCATATTTTTATTATAAATTGTTATATGTATATATATATATATAATAATAATGATTATCTTAAAAATTATATTATTCATAATTTATAATTAGATAACAATATTTCATCAAATTTATTTTATACCGTCATACATTAAGTCCATTAATGTACTGTACCTAAAGAGAGAATATATATGACGTACAAATGGTCTAAATTTTAACTGCAAAGAAAATCCTGCTACTAACGCAGGAGATGCTCATGATCCCTTCCAAACACAATCTCATCGGTTAAAACCACACACTTTTTTTTTATTCTAATTGTTACCATTTTCAAAGGACAAAATTGGCAAGCTAAACCATCAGCAAAATATATCAAGTTTCACCAATATTTATGTTTAAAAAGCTTTGTTCGTCTGCACATAATATATGTCCAATTAAGGTGGGACCTGCCACCACATAGGGTCCTACCACCTGCATGTGTGACACGTGTACACCCCATTAGTCCAGTGAGCAATGAAGGATCCTTTATAAGACATACAACTCTTGCAGGGTGACACAGCAGCTTTTAGCTCTATTCCACAAAACCTTAACTGGGCCACCATATGTTACACCCTCCACATTAAATTCACCACCTCAGTGTACACTCACTTCTGCTTCTGCATCATATCATCCATTTCTCTGTGCTAAGTTTGCATTCTTTTCATTGCTATTTAATGCAACCTCTTTGTGAGTTCGGGCTAAAAGCTAGAAACTAGAGCTAGTTTTCCTTTGTCCTCATTATCTCACCTTTTCTTTTCACAAATAACATAAAAACTGATATTGTTGTTGTGTCCATTGGATGTATTAGTACTTTGAGACTAAAAATTCAGATAGGGAGAGAAAGAAAGAAAGAGATGGGGCATCACTCTTGCTGCAACAAGCAGAAGGTCAAAAGAGGGCTATGGTCACCTGAAGAAGATGAAAAACTCATCAACTACATCACAACTTATGGACATGGTTGCTGGAGCTCTGTCCCAAAACTTGCAGGTATATATATACATATATAATTAACAAGTCTACCCTACTATTAATATTTTTTTCAGCACCCTTTTGTTTCTCAGTTTATTCATTAAGTAGGTCTTACAACTTTGAGTTTCTTATTAATTATGTGTTCATTTCATGATGTGTGCCTAGGCCTTCAGAGGTGTGGAAAGAGTTGCAGATTAAGATGGATAAATTATCTAAGACCTGATTTGAAACGTGGAAGTTTCTCTCCTGAAGAAGCAGCCCTCATTATTGAACTCCACAGCATTTTAGGGAACAGGTATAACCATTGCTAGTCACATTCCCCTTCTTTTTCTACTTTTCTTTTTTGTTCTATTCATGTGCATCATCATCATCAACATTATTATCAAAAGTTTGCTTTATCTACTTTTTTCTCAACAAGAGTAAACTTTTTTGGTACAGGTGGGCTCAGATAGCCAAGCACCTACCTGGAAGAACAGATAATGAGGTGAAAAACTTTTGGAATTCAAGCATAAAGAAGAAACTGCTTTCTCATGATGTTATTCCTTCTTTAGCCACATTTTCTGATTTTCACAGCCCCGGCAATATTGGTTCCATGGAAAGTTTATTCCCTTTTACTGCAAACCCTAATGTGATCCTAAACTTTCATCATCACACAGACCAGCTCTACCTTCCCACCACACCATCTTCAATCCCACAAGGTTTTGATCATATTAATAATGATGTTAAGTTAGACATTAACAATTACAATGCCAACAATTTCCTTCATATTCAGAATATTCCAACACCAGAAATAGTACTACCATCTTCCAATGATCCATCCTCTTATAATGACACATGGTCATTGGATTGTGTGGCTCTGCATCTCAATCCAAATCAAGAAAATCAAATTACCAAAAGTGATGATACCACTTTACATTATGTTGTTGACAAATTCATCAACCCCATGGTATTGCAGCAATATGAAGGTCCATTAGTAGAACCAATTGTCCCAAAAGTCAGTAAGAGCATTGAGGATTATGTTTGTAGCATCCCATACTCATCTACTTCCCAGGAACAACATGAGGCTACTACAACAAAATTTCAGTGTTATCCAGAAGATCTAACTGTGGCAGCAAATCAATTAGAGTACGTTGATGCCTTCATGTCATCGTTGCCTTCTTCAACAACTTCATCATCAGCATCAAGCAACCAAATAGTTTCAAACCTTATTATTCCTTCAGGATGGGAGCCTTGAAAGTTGGTACTATTTATCAATATAGATATAAATTTAATTTTATCTATTTATAGTACATTTGATTTAACGGGGGGAATCTCTTTAATGATCAATGAGCTCAATTATTTCCATGCATTAATTATTTCTTGAACTTTTGCACAAAAGGTGTAGATTTTTTCTTGTTGGTAAACCTGAACCTTGCTAGTTCAGGCGCACTTCTATTAAGCGATGCTTGCTGAAGTTCCATAAATATGTCTAGGTTTTTTTCACATATTTGTCACCTAATACTATATATATGAATTATTGATGCAGAGCTACATATTTCTGGTTGTGTACTTTAACTCATTAATTGTTCTATTGCTTCCTCTCACTCTCTTTCTCCCTTTGTGTGTGAACATTAATAATGGATGAAGATGTCGAACAAAGACAAAAGACGTACACATCATGGTCAACTAGATCGAGGACAAAGTGTCCTTAAGTGTGACCTAGGTAGGAGTCCATGTATCATGCATATACTTTTACTTTATGGAATGATAACTATCTTACAATCAAAGATAAACATTTGTTAATAAAGATTCCTCGACGTTGATTGGTATAAAACTATGCACTTATAAAGTTAAGAGTTATATACCAACAAAATGGTATCTGTAGTTGCAACTCCATATCTAAACTAAGAATCGAATTCCAAACTTTGATTAAGAAATTTAAGACTTATACCAACAATTTTTTATTTTGTCCTTTGTCTCAATACACCAAAACTCTCGTATCTTAAATTTGAATTTGGGATTATCTTAACTTTAAAAATTAACTTAAAAGTTAAATACTGTCTCTTATTTATGTGATCTATTTTACTCCGGTCGTTAGTCAATATGAAATTTCCAACATTACTTATAATAAACTTTTTTTTTATATTCTTTAGGCTTAACTTAACTTAATGTTTTCTTAAAAGCAGATTAACTTAATGTGAAAATATAAATCCTTTTGTAACCTAAAAGAGGTCAAAAGCATAGATTAATTCTAAACGTTGTAATAGCTATAATTGAAAAAAAAAACATTTTTTATGAAATAATATATAGTATATTATATTTATGATTATATATATAAATGTTATAAGATTTATTTATACATCTATATAATAAGTAAACTATGGCCTTAGCCTTCCTTTTTCTTTGTCAATAAGCTTAGCTTTCTTAATTAATATGTTTCTTAAAAAATGTTTAATTCTTTTTTTTTTAAGAAAGCACAACAGTTATTTTTTATGGAAGAAAAATCAACTAAAATTAAATAGAATTATGAATGATAAAAATTTTCCTTCAAATATTTAACATAATTAAATAATATGGACTCGGAATTTAAACTCATAGATTTAATTTGATCAACAAAATTTTAAATTAATAATATGAAACTATCTTAAAAGTCTTATCAAGATCTAAATAGCTGGTCTTTTTTAGCTGATGGAGATCACAGTAAATGAGTAAATAAGCTATCTTGTTCTCTTTATTTTGCATTGAAGTGAACACTCATACTCATTTTTTAGAAATACTAGTAACACACTTTCAATCACATTATTTTTAAGAAATATTAAAAATACATTATTTTTAACACTTTTTTTTATGATCGGTTGGTTTTTGTTTTATAAATTACAAAATTGTATAGTTTCATTTCTTATTTAATGAACTCCACTTGTCACTTTATAATTTTTAATCAATAAAAAAAATTATATAATAAGTGTGTTTTTTTCTTGGAAAGCATGTTAGAATGTGTACTATCACGTGTTTTTCTTTTTTCAATTGAATTTCTTCCTACTCGGTTTCTTGCAGTAAACTATTAAGCCATTATTATGGACAAGTTATAGTACACGTCCGTGTATACACGTTAGAAAGATTATGTATGCAAATGTAGAGCTCAAATGTTCCATTTTCTAAAAAATAACAATGTGTTGCTTCTACTTTGTTACCCTTTGAGGCGATCTAAACAGAAAAATAAATATAGCTTTGATAGACAATTTGCATGAAAGTGATTTGATTTACAATTTGCATGATGATTTACATGTTATATTTGGGTTGCTGAACTTGTACGATACGACCATTACATTATTAAAAATGCCTCGAGCAAGATCAATTAAACCATTAGTTTCTTGGGTTTGTCATAAACGCTAGATTGAGTGAGATAATGTCGGGGATATTTCAAAATTCGGAAGATTGGAAGAGTTCAAGATTCCAATGATCTTTTCGTGTGTTTGATAAATTTTAAATTCTAAGAATTTTAAATATTTTAAATGAAATTTTTTTATTTTCAAAATTTTGTATTTGAATAAAAAAAATTAAAATTTTGAGGGTGAAAGAAAATAAATACATATAAAGGAGAATATATGATTGATGTGTTTCAAAAGAGAAGAAGATTGATACGGCATGGAAAATCGCAGGGAACCCCAAAAACGACAGAGTTGTACACTGCCACACCCACCAAAACTTTTTGAAAGGTTCTTCTATTAAAAAAAAATTAATTTCTCACCGAAAATTAAAATTCTATATTTTTAGTTATTTAAAATTCTTTTTTAAAATTCTAAAAATTTAAATTTTTCAGAAAAAAAATCTAAACAATGAATTTTATATTAAAGAAATTTAAATTATTTGATAAATTATTTTTTTCAATTCAAATTTTTTATCTAAACACACTTTTTAAAATTAGTCACCTTTTGTGTTTTGTCTTCTTGTGGGTTCTATATACTAATTGTTACGGGTGTTTGGTTGACATATAACTTTTTTAGTCCGAAAAATATTATTTTTAGGAATAAAATATGAAAATATTATTTTTGAATATTTAATAAAAAAATTAGTTAATTATAAAATCAGTTGAAAATATTTTTTATATTTTTAGGAATAATTAAAATATATGTTTGGTTAATTTTTTTACAATATATATCATAGTTACTAAAATATTTTTTTTTCATAAAACAAACAATTTTATTATAAGATCAACTCTTATTTTTAACTCTAAACGATTTGTTACTTAGAAAAAAATTGTATTTTTACTAATTTTATAAATAAGAATACACATATTTCATATATGAATAGGAGTTTGAAGAAGGGGGGAGTCCTCGACCCACACTAGATAGAAGATGATTTTTTTAATCACATCCTTTGGACTCCTAGAATATGGAGTTCTTGCGGCTTTCTATTTTATTGTATTGAAAGACTCAATGAATTGAGATTTTCCTATTGGATCACGTCATTTCGGGGCAAGCGGATCATTTATGATGAAGAGGATGAGCTTCAAGACAATGATTAGAAAATTATATCCCTTCAACAATTTCTGTAGAAAGAGGAGAATTGGAGGAAAAATAAAAAATTATTGTACATAAATTCATGAAATTGATTAGTTCATGAACAAAAATTTTAAAAGTGACAAAAATTAGATAACTTAATTGAAGAGATTATTAATAAGAGGAGAATGTGGTAGTGAATAAGAAAAAAATATGTGTATTTTTTTCCTCACAACTTTTTTTTTTGGTCCCTTAAGAATAAATATTTTCTAACTTCGTTGAAATTAAATATTGACGGAAAGTAAAATTATTATTTAGTAAGATAAAAATATATCCAAAATCAATTATTTTATAAGGTGATAACAAATATAAAATTATTTTTCTCTTGTATGTATTCGAGACTAAAAATATCTATCCGTGAAACAAAGGTCGACCTCAAATACTTTTTTTTTTTTTTACTTAGTATGTCCTTTATTAAAGAAACAATATTATGCAGAAGAAAGTACGGCAAAATTTGGAAGAGGGTGATTATGCTTGCCTTCTCGTGGTTCTATCTTTTTAATTAAACTCCGTTCCTAATTAGACGTTAAAAAATAACTTGGAAAGAAATGAAACTAACTAATTTATTATCTATTATTATTATTATATTATATAAAAAAATATTTTTTAACTTAAGCAAATAACACTTGACATTATCATATTCGTTCCCACTAAATTATAATTACATAATCATTAATTATTATATTTTTATTCTAATTATAATAACCAATCGTAATTAAAATATTCTAACTAATAAATAATTATATTTTCTAATTCAAATTAATTAATAACACAAATTTTTTTTGGTTATAATTTAAATTTAAATTAAATTAATACTAATACATTTTTTTGTAATTATGGTAACTTTTCTTACTATCATAATTTTATTAAATTGTCATAAATATTTATTATAACGATAATAATAAAAATAAATTAATTTTATCTTAATAAATAATAATAATAATAATAATAATAATATGCAATTTTTATTAATCAAAATGTAATAATTAAATACATTAAAAAGTTATAATTGTAAAATTAATATCCGTGAAAGACACGGATATTTAACTAGTTAAGTTCTAAACATAGATGAGATTGATAATTACATTAATTGATTGTTTATTGTTGACGGGAGAATCTGATTATAATTTCCCCCTATACCCAAAAACAAATATTCCCCCTATATTGTTTAATTACTGTCAATATCATGGAGTATTAATTGATTTAGAGATTCCATGTGTTAACCAAGCAGAGAAGGCAATTTTAACCGCGTTATTTTCTGTACTTCCCTGAGGTCTTCAGATGAGAGCATGCATGTTTCATGAACATTTCCAAAATATGATTATACCATAACATTTTTCTTTAAAAAAATCACTAAATTATTAGTGATAAAAAAAAAAAAAAACTCGTCACTGAATTTTATCATTAATATATAAATTATTTGGTGGCACATAGCCCTGGCCCTTCCAATAATAAGCTATTTTTTGTTTTGGGAGGGGGGGTTGCAAAATCATAAGCCTATTTTATGCATACCCCATTTGCTTTCTGTTATTTGTGCTGATTATTATCTTTCAAGTTTCAATCATTCATCTTTGCAAATTGCACTGAGATAAAGCATTTGGAAATCCCACCAAAGTCCTCGTACGGACAGCTACCGCGTATGCTCCATAATTTTCCTAAAGTGGGTTTGCCTTTCTTTTTTGGGCCGGGTAGGGGGGGCACTCCAATAAGTTTCTATAACAGTGTTGCAGAAACTTTAGCTTTCAGATTCATTTCTTATTCGTGCGCCTTTTCTTCACATGGAAGTCAATTACAAGAGGACAAATTGCTACAAAGATATTTGTATTTAATTTTTGTTGTTAAATGAAATTAGTATCATTTATTGAGTCTCATTTATTTAAATTGAAAGTGTTTATCTCATTCTATCATTCAGTCACCAAAAGAAAAAGTAAATTGTATTCACAAAAATATGTTAACGAGTATGTTATTATTATCATTTCTTACGAAAGGAAAGAGTGAAAAGATTGTGGCATTGTATAAATTCTCTTTTAGTGATTTAAATTGAAACGAGCTTCCCTAGTATATACAGTGTTATGAATATCAAAAAAGAACTTTATTCAGTTTATTGTGCCTTATGAATAAAGATAAAAACAAACTACCCAACTTTATGTTTGACCTAAGGACTTATTTACTAAATAAATTATGTCAAGGCTTTTTTGAAAATATATTTAATTCAACTTATTTCAAGAAAATAATTATCCTTAAAATGAGCCTTGGAGAATTCAAATAACCCGTATACTTAGTCTTGATTTCTAAACAATGTAAGACTTTTTCAGTATACCAAAATAATAATTCCTCTGTCGATGCTATAGAGGTGTAGAGGGCTTAACAATTCCCACGTGTCTCCGTGTAAAGGTATTTATAAACTACCATTTACTTCAATTCCAAAACAATGTAAAACTTATTTTTTTTATGTAGTAAAATAATATACATACAAATACGTAGTCATGAAACACAAGAATGATTCCTTGAGGATAATAAGGTTGATGACACATTAGGCTAAGGAAGGAAATTAGAAAAACTCATAAACCGATTCAATTCAATAAAAATGAGAAAAAAACATACATTTATTTATTTTAGTTGGTCTATTTAAATGTAAGCCTATTAATTTATTTAAAACCTACATTATAAAAAGTTCTTGAAATAAGTTTTTCAATCAAATCAAACTTTTTAAAAGGTCAAGTCAAATCATTAAAAAAAAAAAGAAGAAGCTCGTATCAATAAAATAATGTAAGTTCGATCCTTATGTTGAAATAATGGGTAAAGGTTGGTCACGATTCAATTCAACATAAAAATTAAATTGAACTAAATATGGTTCTGCCATACTAAACCAAGCCTGTTGTATATATTTAAGTCTAATATAAATTTTAAGATAAGGCTTTTCTGGACTAAGAAATTATCTTTTACTATTTTTATTTTTACTTTCATTCCACTTTTTCTTTTCACTTTAGGCTTGATTGTTTATCATTATCAATTACCAATGCTAATGGACATTTGTGCCAAAGAAGCAAAAACTTTCCTACACAGAAAATGCCTTATAATTTGTGCAAAACGGAATTTGGAGTTAGCAACGCGCAAATAAAAACAATTATTTTGCTGCATCAATCTTAGTTTTATCTATAAATCCTCGTAGGCCAATGAATTGACATAAAAGTTAGAACTCATAACAAGCACAAAGAATTTACACCCAGCAAGCTAGATTATTCTGAGGTGCTCGACATAAAACTAATACTAGAGTTAAAAATTATTGGAACTACAGACGAGAATTTCAAATAGTCAATAAACAGAATGTGAACATATCCATACACAATGGTCTCAAAAAGAACATATCCATACACAATAGTTGCCTGGAAAATTGTTCATTGCAGACTGTACTCACAAAAACTCCAACCAACCAAACCCTGTATCACTGGGCCTTACCATGAAGTGCACTAAGTTTCTTGATTGAATCTTTAACTCCAATGTCAATGCAATGATACTAAGCTGTGATCCTAAACCGGCCCTTGGCCAGTCTTCGAGCAATTACTCTTCTGCCACCCTTGGTTGCTTTCCTGCTCATGTAAAAGAAAAATTATGTCATCTACACAGCATAGTTCTGCTTTGGAGATTACAGATGCAAATTTGCATATAAGCCATATACAAATTTCACCGGTTCTATCCAATTAGTTACAAGCGAGTATGCTAGACAACTTTGTAGTGGAGTAACTTGAATCCCACCCATATTATATATACAAGAAAAAGAAGCAATGGTCCTTGGGCCAACAAGGATGCATTTCATATGCCACTTTTCCTGGTCATAATCCAAACATATAGACGAATAGGCAACACAAGGAAAGATGGCTCAAATGTATAGTCACATTCAACCAAACAATCTGTTCATAACTAAGGCATAGGTTTTGCTTTTTATTAATTGAAAAGGTTTTAGAATATTCTTGGCTATTTCTATGTTATCTATTCACCTATGCCAACAAGCTAAGTGAAAGCAATAGAAGGTATAACGAAATTGTATGACACATCAAGAATATTTGATCATCTAATTTCTTCTAATCCTCTATATAAATTATGTCTTTGCACAGTCATAGAGTATGCTGCAGAATGGTGACATTCTCCGCAAGAGTTTTAAAATTTACTAAGTTTGACACTCATGTAGAGGAAAAGGAAGGGTTAACTACTAACAAGCCATCTTTTCTACTTCTTTTTCTCATGATAAATGAGCATATAACCAAAAAAGATAAGGGATTAACCGAGCAAAAAATCCATGGTTCCTCTTTCGTCGAATAACGCTTGGTTGATATGTCCTTTTGGGGAATAAAAGCATAGGATCATCTGACGAAGGAGCTTCCCCTGCAAAACAATGATAAATTCTAATTAAAATGTTTCTGGGAGGAGGACAAATGCTTAAAATTCCATACAACACCTTCTCATGTTGAAGCTGCTTCAGAATGATCACAAATGTATCCTAAAAAAAGTTCATTTTTTTTCCTCAATATCACATCTTTTATATGTAGAGTTTATCTATATTTACATTTGTATTACACACATATACACAAACAGAGATGAATTGCAGGAAAAGTAAACAAGTTCCCTTCAAAATCAACTACACTTAAATTAAGGGGTGACAGAACATGAAACAGATATCAACAAGTATGGTGAATCAATGAAGAACTGAAAATAGTGGACACGCATCACAGCAATGTACCATGAGGTAAGAAGAAGCGGAGAGAGGGGAGGCCACAGGGGTAGAGAAAGCCTTGTGTGTGGGGGAATTCGGCGTCGTTTTGGGGAGAAATCGCACCGGGGAGTCTAGAGAGAGAAGGGAGTAATAACTGAGATTGAGGATTAGGGTTTTTGTTGGAATGAAGAAGAAGCGATTTCGAAAGGCGATTCAACAACGAAGAAGCTCCACTCCTCAGAGACGCCATTCTTCTTCCTTCGTGTTTGACTCACTCCAAGCTCCAACCTCAACGTGGATCGGAGTTTTGCCTCTTTTCAAGTTCGGGTTTTTATTTCCCGACCCGGAAGGTTTCCTTTTGTTGTTCCATCGTCAGTACCAACAACTTCGTCACCATGTCTAACAAAATTAAAGAAAAATATCGACTTGAGTAATTATGCTAGTTATCATAATGTAATTTTTATTAATTATTTAGCTTTAAACCTATGTAGCTTTTATTACTTCTAATGACACAGAAAAATATATTGTGTGACTTTAGTTATTTTCACCGTTTTTTCTAAAAAATATTTTAATTATGATTTTTTATCTTTATTTTTCGTAATATCAATCTAGTCATTATTCCGTTTACCTAAAAAACAAACTAGTTCTGTACTAATTAGGTTTTGGGTTTTAACTTTTTATTTTAAAAAAAAAAACTCTTTTTTAACTTGTCACTGCCCAAAGTCTAATTCAACCTGTCAGGTCATAAAATAGTCTTACTGTTGCACTCAAAATATGTAATTTATTCTAGGAACTTAAAAATTATATAAAGTGAAATTAACTAACATATGTTTAACCGCAAGTGGTGCAGTCACTAATATTCAGGAATCTTTTAACCAATTTCATTAAACATTTTAACATTAAAAAAGATATTTTGAAAGGTTGAAATCCATAAACAACAATTTGATTACAATGGCACGTGCACCTAGTTTTGTAAGTTACAAAACAGACGAAATGGCATTTTTAAAATATGCCTAGGAGATTACAGGAAGCAAATAACATCAGAAATAACTAGCGACCAAAAGAAATGAAACAATGAAGAGGGGAATACAAAATATCTTACACACACATACAAACATAGAGTACAGATTGATGATATCAACTATAGAATGGGTGTGACAGACGCTTCTGCTCCACCTTTGCTTTCAAGAAGAAAATAGAAAAGAATCAGAAATCTCAAATGTACATAATCACGCTGAAGCTGAACTCTGTTTGAGGCTATTGTTCACCAGGAAACACAGATGAAATCCAATCAGAAGCTGCCATTTGAATATTGGTCTCAGTATGAGGAGATAGAGAGAGAGGAGTAACTGCAACCTGTTCATTCAGAGGAAATAAATAAACTTGACTGCATATATAGTAACAGCCCAATGAAAAACATGCTTAAAAATAAATTTAATTCTCCAACTTACAAATCCACTTTCAAGTGCCCTGTAATCTAGATCGTCATCTATATCTTCCAGCTGCTTCTCCGAAAACTGCAGATACAAGTATAGTATAGCTAAGTTCACTTCTAGAAACAATTTAAAATAATTTGTCTCACAAATCTAAAGTAGAAAGGCACTGAAGCCATATATAACTAATTTGACAATCATTTTTTGGAAAAAAAGAAAAATTCTCTTTGCAGCAATGACAAAGTTGATGAAGCTTTTCCAAATATGCTTTCAAAAATGATCGCCAAATTAGACAAATATTGGCCAGTTAGTTATTCACAGAATGAATTGCCGTTGTTCTGGATCCATGATACAAATTAAAGTTGTTTGAGTACTTCTTTAACAAGAATTTTGGAAGTTCATCTTTCATTCAAATGAACAATGCCAACACGTGATGATCGGTTTAGGTATATAGGTACCAATTGGGTATGACTATGTGTCTGAATATTAAAGTTGCTAACTGCAACGGTATGGATGGGTTCATGATCAGTGTAAGGGCATAATACTCCTGTACCCTCCCACCCCATTCTCATCCTTGTACCAACCCACCCCTTTTATGTTCATTTCTAGGCAAGTTGTTGGCCTTCACATTTTCGAATCCATTTTCTAAAACAAGTCAACCTTCCCTCCACCTGGGGTGGGACAGTTTGACCCATATTGCCATTTACCTCTAGCCTGAAGTACTTCTTCACCCTGTTGGAATCAGGTTTTCCAGCAGCTCCAATTGATTCAACAATCTCCAAATTCTTTTTCTGTGTAGTTAATCTGCGAGCTGCACCCTGAAGTACACCAAAATGTGAAAGATGCTATTATCAGCATCAATTGAAGCACAAAAATGACCAGATTACACAAACAGAATGCACAAAAGATGGCATTATTTAGGACACTTACAGCAGCAGAGGCATCTCGGCCAATCTGTGCAAACTGAAGACCAAAGCCTTGTTTACTGGCCAAGAAATGACCAGGAGGATACCGGCTAGTTGAAACTGCCTGCCAGTTTAGAGTGGATCTCCACATACTTTGCTTGGTTAATTTGAAGCCCTGTCAACAAAACAAGACCACAGCAGCCATATTATATCTACAAACCAAAAAGAGTTCACTAAACAGTAAAGACAGTGAAACAAAATATAAGAATGGTGAAACTAAAACATATTGCCTAATTAAGAAAGGGGACAGGGAAGGAAATAGAAGTTAATCACAATGTTAAACTGTCAAGATTCAATATCCTCTTAAAGAGGAAATTTCCCAGAAAAAGGGTTCATGTATCCTTATAGTTACTGTTTCTATGAGTATTAGTATTGTTATTGTTGTTTCCTATTTTTTTTTTTTTGCTCAGCGTTATTGTTGTTTCCTATACAATTCAATTTTTAAAATGTGAGAACAAAGCTTCCCATCCTGCATGCCATGTTTTTTTGTGCAACTTATTACCAAACTTCCATGGGAGAAAAGAAAAAGAACAAGAATAATCGTGTAACTAAAAGTTGCAAACATTTCAACCCGAGCTGAAAAACAAACAAGTTCATTGAAATCAAAGCCTCTTCAGGTTCCTTTATCTGAGACATTCTCATTACTATGTGAGTACATGCAAGTCCCGACAAATGTATGTCAACTTCCATTATAAAAAAAAAAAAAAAAGACAAATTCCCATAAAAAGGGCAACAAGAAGTAAAAAGCAGAACCTAAATACAAAGCACTTATACCTAAAGGCCTGAATGCAACATGATAATTGTGAAGAAAAATTTATTTGATTAACAGCCAAAAATCTCATCCATATTAGATTTTGTACAATATATAGCCCAAACTTAGAAATTCTCATATTGCAGTAAAATGCTTGATATTATTATCCAAATTACAATAAAAATTTTATACCTTACAGGTTAAAGGCGATGTAGGAATTTCTATATTCAGAAAGCAACTTTTGGTGAAAGTTCCGTTTACAACATCCCTGATAGCAGCAATTATTAAAGGTAAACAGAGTACTACTGCATCCTTGAAATCAGTCTCTTGACTTTCATCCTTCTTCCTGCAGCGGGATATGGTGCTAATTCATAATCTCCAGAAGGAAAATACAATTCAAACTGGATACAAATAATAATAATCAGCGTACCAATTTAATGATATTGACAATGAAGGTACACCACATAACAACGCCTCTCTTGCTCCAGCAACAACACCTGAGTAGAACCTAGTGAATTTTAAAACATGAAATGAATTTCTGTTCATGCTTAAGGGCGCATGGAGGTTTAATAAGAAACCACAATAAAATATCATGAGAGGGAAATGGGGACTGTGTACTATTATAGATTTATAAATTTAATTCTATGCATAATTGAACAACTTACATGTGATGACCACAGCTTGATCCCCGGTTAATTCCACTAATAACCTAAAATTTACACCATGTTCATTCTTAAACCATTAGCATTTTGTTAATGAGAAGCACACTAGTTATCAATTGTATGTGTATGATATAAATGCTAACCAGCATAGGTTTTGACCATGAAAACAAGGCCCCAGATAACGCTAGTGAAACACAATCCACAGGAGTTCCTGAGTAATAAATTAGAAAAGAATTAGAAATCTATGCAAGTACCATTACCCACAACTATGACAACAAAACCAAAAACTAAGCATTTCCCAACTCTGGATGCATTTTATCAGTAATTAATTACAACAACAACCACAAAAACAAAAGCTTTATTCAAATAGGTGAGATCGGCTACATAAATCATTTGGTTTAGTTAAATATCACAACTTTTTTATCCATACAAAACAAGAAACAAACCAGCAAACCCACATCACCAATGAATGAAGTTTACATGAACTTCATAAACTGAAAAACAGCTTTTTTATGTAAGCAACTAGAAGCAAGGCACTAAATTCACATCATCTACTCACCAAGTCTACACGAACTTCATACACATCGGACTAACAAAATAGAAAGAAACAGTGGCAAACACAGAACAGTAAGTAAACGACAAAGCTAAATTCCTCAAAAAAAAAGTAAAGATTCCAAAAATTAAGAATCTGAATCAGTATTCAGTATCATGAAAGAAGAGTAAAAACAACATAGAAGTTTAAAAAAAGGTGATATAATTGAATCAAAACCTGAAACTTCAAAGGCGGTGGCGCCATTAATTTGTGCCGAAAAAGCTTCAACGGTTTCTCCGCGAGTGACAGAGTGGGCCGAAGCCGATTTGTCCCTGAAGCAACCATTTTTACGAACTAGATATCAAAGAAAGCCAAAGCAAGGAAGTGTGCGATGAAATAACATTTGGAGAGGAATGGTGGGACCCACGATTGAGGAACGCAGACATGGACGTCGCAGAGGCCCTGGAGCACGAGGGCTTCGACGAGGTGAACGAGGCCCGGAGACTCAATGCCGTCACTGTTGGTGACCAACACGATGGGCTTCGTGTTGGAGTTGGAGCAATCGTCGGCGGAGGAAGAGGGTTCGGCATTGATGTTGGGTTCTTGGAGGCCTGGGGGCATCGCGTTCTTCACGGAACCGGACGACGTCGTCATGGGCCAGAGAGGAAAGAGATGGATTGGTACTGCCAGGGATAGTGTTTGTTTGGATCAGACTATGGACTTTAATTAAATATTTTTATGCGTTTTATTAATCCCAACACAATTTATTCTAACTAGGACTCCAATATGTATTATTTGGTAAAAAAAGACGATGACAAGGGCATACTCTTCCAAAAAGATGGTATGAATAGATATTTGCTGCATGTTTGGCTCCACGTCTAACACTCCATATGTGCATCAAAAACATGAAGAAATAAAAGCTATATAAAGTTGCTTCTGCTTGAACGTGAAAAATAGATGTGTGTTGCCTTTGATGTGATGCTAAATCAAAAACCAACTTAGACTGTAACCACATATAAGTTATTGCTAACTTATTTTACACCTCCTTAGTTCTAGATCCTCTTTTATCAAAAAAAAGGAAGATGATGACTCAAGAAAAACCTATGAAGGGAGAGAATAAAATTTAAAGATAACAACATGATATAATAAAGTTTCTTCTCTTTTTATCCAAGAAAGACATGATGACTCTTATAGAAATTGAGAAGTGTAAAATGATGAAAAAAAAAATAAAGAATGTATCATACCTTAATTTTGTTCGGGTCAAAAATAAAAAAATAATAAAAAGGAAAAACAAAACAAAAAAAAATAAAGAATGAAAAAGAAAGGAACAATAAAACAAAAGAAAAGAAAGAAAAAGAAAGAAAAGGTGAAAAAAAATGTGTGACCTATTAGGATCATAAGAAAAGCTCATTATATCAAGAGAGGAGCACAACTCATAAAAGAAAAAAAGTCTATGCAAATAATACACAAAGAATACATGGATCCCAAGAAAAGAAAAGAAAAAAAATGTAAAAAAGCACATAGAAAAAGAAAAAAAAAAGACAAAAGTGTTATAAGACAAATGAAGGGATATGATACATGAAGAGTTTTAAAACTCAAATATTTCCATAACTTACATATTTTAAACTGACTTATCACAATTTATTTATCAAAGGGTGGGTCGCAATCCTTAGATTAAAACATTAACTGGCAGAGTAACTCCAATAACATCCCTCCCTCCTCAAAAGGGGTTTACAAGCATAAGGAGGATGATTATATAACCAAAAGCTAGACTTATCATATCTTAAAACTTAGGATTGTACAATCATGATACTTTTAAAAAAAACTTAAATATATTTTTTGTACTTGTAAGATAACTCATTTTTTTTTACTATCCAAATTTTATTTATTTTACTAACTGAAATTTTTTTACATTTATTTTTGTTACTTGTCATTAGTCGCAATTTCTTAATATAATAGTGTGATAATGCGTCAATCGGTTATATCTGAAATTAATCAATAATATAATATTTTATTAATTTGTCACATCATCATATTACATACTTTTAAAATTTATCAAATTATACATAAAGTTTACACTTTGAACAATTAATTATTCTTTGTTAACTTCCTATTGAAAAAACTTAACCATTTTTTTTACCTTAAATCTTCATTATTCATTAATTTAAAGTTAAAAACAATTAAAGAGCTCAAGCATGTAAATAATAACTCAAGCTACAACTCACCACAAAATTACAAATTTAATGCAAAATAGTAAACAATTAAAATTATTTTTTCATTACAAAATTTATGTTTGAAAAAATATTTTAGTTAATTTTTAATTTTTTTTACTAATTGAAAATTTTGTTTGGCGGTTAAATAAACAATTTTTTTAAATAATTTATAGTATTATTTAAAATACTACATGAAGAAACAATATTATTTAACACATTAGTTTCTAGTTTTTTATTTTTTTTCATTTTTATCTTTAATATATTTATATAAACTAATTATCCTTTTTAAATAAATTATAATTTTATTATTTTTATGTGATTTGATATTTTTCGATCAATTACAATTAATTTCATTTAAGAAATAATTTATAAACTAGCTTTAAGTTTTTAATTACTAACTAATTTTTCAACTTCTAATGAACAGTTCAATTAATTTGATCGAACATAAGGGTCTACCTTAATTAGTTAGAGTTATTATAAAGTCTTATCATGTTTTGTTTTAAAGAAAGAAGAGAAAAACTTAAAAAAAGAAAAAACATCAAATGTGTGTGGTTCCAGTTTTTTGGGTGGCAAAGTGGCAGCTGCTGCCAACAACGTCAATCTCCAGAACCGAATTCTATTTTCATTCTCGTATTAGATTATATACTACACATGTTGTAGGCGTTTCACTTTGTTTCCTCGTACTCTTCGAAAATTCGGTGACTCACTCGCTCTCTCATCGACTTGGACGATATTTCGTGGACAAGAGTTCCACTTTCCCGCAGGTTCTCTCTCTCTCTTTCTTTATTGTATCAATGTATAAATTAACGTTTTTTCTTGGTTGGTTTTCCATTTTGCCTTGAATTTTACAATTGCCTGCTAGGATTCCACTTTAGGGTCTACAAAAAACTGTCACGTGTTGATGGGCATTCTTCATTTAAGGTTTGAAAGATGAGACATGTTTTGAAACTTGAAATTTATCAGACTCTAATGGGCAATTGAAACTTTGTACTTAGAGAACTGGTGAGGATTATTTGATTACCAGCAACATGTAGCAATTTTCATCCTTTTGTGTGAGTAGGGAAATGAATGGGGAAGGTAGGGTAAGTGTGTGAGAGCATTGAACACTTACTTACCGGGGATCAAGAGTTTATCAAAGGAAGTTGGGTGGGTGCCATTAAGCTATAAGCTGGGTTCTCTAAAATTCTGCTTTATGCAACCCTGTTTACTATTTTCATGATGGAAGGAAGACCTTTTGTAGGAAAAAAATGGTGGTCTCCATTTAGGTTTGGGTACTCTTGTCTTAACCGAGATAGAACATAGAAGTTACCGTTCCAAGTTCGGCAAGGGTTATCTCAAGCTGAAAATAGTGATAAATTATCACTACCGTGGATGATTAAGCTAATGATTGTCAAGGATGGGAATTATAAAAGTTGAATTGTGGGCATTTTGGAGTTGTAGAGATAAACTTTGAAATGAAAGGGTTTACGGTTATATAAGAGTAAGACAGTATAGAATGCATTATGCATGTTTGGCAAGGCACAAGTTAGCAGTGTTATTGGGGATCACATCATATAACAAGTTGCACTGTTTAGGTATCTCGGGTCTATCTTTTAAAGTGATAGGATGGATAAAGTGGAGTTTGGAGAAATGCTTCAAGTGTAATTTATGATTGTAAACTGCTTATCAAACTCATTGGAAAATTCTATTGGACAACTATAAGACTAGAATGTTCTATGGTAGTGAAATTTGCAGTGACAATGGAAAAATGGATCATGGGTCTGTGTGGTTTATAATGCCAAAAGAATTTGAATTCCTTTGCGTTGATTTATTAGACCATAAAGTTTAAAATCAAAAGAGAAAGCTACAGAAATAAAATAAACCCCTATATGACTGCTTTAATTTAAATGCAGTGAAAATTTTGTGGTGCTTATTTCTAGTGGATTTCTAAATATGTTTTGCAAGCAGAGCTATGTTTTTTGTTAAACTTATAGTGACAATAGTCCAAGATTTATAACCTAAATGTGAAAACTTTCTTTTTCACCTAGGGGGTGGTGCAAAATAGTGGGATAAGTTGGAAGAAAGGTCTTTGGCCCATTAGTTTTGTGGAAGCAAGTCAAGCAACTTTAACCATGCTTTGATCCTCACTTAAACATAGCTCAACCGTATATGAATGATGCAATTTCCAATTGGCAAAACAGATATCAAACTGACACTTAATCTAAGGTCAACTCCAAAATAATTAGTTGCAATTTTGATATGCTCCTGTACCATGTTATTTGATCTTTCCTTAAGGAAGAATGGTAATAAGTTTAATAATATACTATTGCATCAGAAAGTGGGCTGATTCATAGTTATTTCTTTTTTGTGATTATTGTATTTTGGACAGTTCTCATTTATTTCCTAAATGGAGCTCAATGAAGATCCTGGACCAATTGATAATTATGTTCTTTATGATCAAGATAATCATGTATCTTCAGCAGTTTGGGATGGACATGTAAGTGGATATTATTTTATTTATAATTTTTGTTAAGTCATATGAAAATTTCTCAATATTCATATTATTGGATATGATGATATTATTCATACCAAATCCACAGGAGCGTGGTGTACTTAGATGCCATGAACACACTTCAATGCTTGATCAGTGGAAGCTCACACCTAAACAGATTAAGTTGGTTGAGAAGGCTGGTTTCGGTCACCTACGATTACTTCCTGCTATGAGTCTTGACAATGCATTGATAGCAGCTTTGGTTGAGCGGTGGAGGAGAGAAACAAATTCCTTCCACTTAACTGTTGGAGAATTGACGATAACCCTTGAAGATGTATCACTACTACTTGGATTGGCTATTGACGGAGAACCTGTGATAGGTCCAATAAGTGCACCAAGTTCAGTTTGTGAAAAATTATTAGGGAGAGTACCAGAGGACCTGAATGGTGGAATGGTGAAGCTTACTTGGCTCAAGGAGTTCTTCTCTGAGTGTCCTGAAGATGCATCACAGGAGGAAATTGAACGATGTACTCGTGCTTACCTTTTATACCTAGTAGGCAGTACAATATTTTCTACAACAACAGGGAACAAAGTCCCTGTTATGTACCTTTCTTTGTTTGAAGACTTTGACAAGGCTGGGAAGTTTGCTTGGGGTGCAGGAGCATTGGCATTTTTATATAGAGCACTCGGCAATGCTTCTCTTAAATCTCAAAGCACTATTAGTGGCTGTTTAACTCTAGTACAGGTTATAACAATACTTCCCTTTACTCTCTTCTTTTGCGGATACTTTCTGTTTCAATACTGACTGAATAATATTTTTTTTTTTTTTTTTTAGTGCTGGTGTTATTCTCGCCTCAATGTTGGACTGCCAAAATTTAATCAAGAACCTGATAATAATTGCTTTCCCTTTGTGCTTAAATGGAAAGGGAAAAGTGGTGCTCGGACAAAATGTAATGTAGTGTCCTACAGAAAGGCTTTGGACTCTCTTAATCCATGTGATGTAAGTGTTAATAATGTGGATTATTTGATGAATTAAGTAGAACAAAATAGTAAATCTGTGTTGGTGTTGGTACACAGGTCCAGTGGCTACCTTACAAGGACATGGACTGTACAGCCATACCAGAAGATATAAAAGCTAGTCTGATTTTACGGGCATCTAGGACTATGTTATTGTGTTTTGACAAGGCAGAAAGGCACCTTCCCGATCGTTGCTTACGTCAGTTTGCCATGCATCAAACTATCCCAAAAGACGTGGAACGATGGGAGAGGAAGAGTCGTATAGTGGATCATGGGGTAGACTTGATGGGAAAAATGGACTTGGCTCTCAAAGAGTGGTCTGAACGTTGGGTTCATGTTGTTGAAGGTGGTGACATTGTAGATGAGGGTGAGTACATGCAGTGGTATCAGAAGATTACCCGGAAATATATTGGGAGAGTCACATCATCCCTGGAGTCAGAGTATCAAAGAACAGTATGTCTTTTGCTTAGTTATCATTACTTATATTTTACTTGAATGTATGTTTTATGAATACTTGACTACTACATGCTTTTGCTGTTTTACAGGTTACTGCTATGAGGGAAATTGCAAATATTGCTGATATAGTCTCAGCAGAAGGGTTGGATTCTTATAATAGAGAGTTGCTTGATGAAGTGAAAAATATTGTGCACAAATGTTTAACAGAGCAGTTTGAAGAAATACCAAACGAGAAAGTTAAAAAGAAGGGTAATCGGAAACGTAGGCAAAAGGACCACCTGAGTATGGAATATGAATAGCACCAGAATAGAGCACTGTCCAAGCTAACTCTGATCTTAGCCCTACTGATATTTATAACTTCAGGTTGGTGAAGGACGAATGTATATAATTAAATGGTCAACACCGCATCAAGAACATATTCTATAGAAGAGGATGGCATATTTTTTAAAAAAAAAAATGGAGACATTCGAATGCAGATAGTTTGTAAGTATCTACTGTAAAGCTCCATTTGATATTTGATCCTTTTTAGGCATTTATTGGATCTTCTCTCTTCTTGTAGATGTATGGCCTGGTTTTTAAATGTTTATTATATTAGTATGGGGCTCTTCATCCTTTTACTCGTCTTGCAATTTGGAAATATTTGCCTTCATGGTATTCTAATAGTTGCTTCATGACCTCCCCACCCCCAATGATGCATAATACAATGATATTAATTTAAAGACTAATAAAATTACAATCTTTCTCTTTATCTGATAAACTAAAGTATGTTTATACTTTAATTTAAACCAGGCAAAGTTTACGCAAAATGCACTGGAAGGAGACAAAAACATCCAAAACACATTAATATTCACACTTTTGCAAAGTATTAGGGGATAAAAACGCCTGCATGATAATTTACTTAGTTGTGAAAAAACAACTTCACTGTAATGACGTGAAAAATATTTATTATAACCATAGACGAGTCTCTTAGGTACAACATCTCTCTTTTTGGAACTTTCAACATCATCAAATAACTAGTTTGATAATTTAGTTGTGCTTAGTTTCAATTTATTTGTGGTTTCTTCTATGCATTCTGCTTTGTTTCAATTTATTTGTGCTTTGTTCATGCTCCAAGCATTCAGTTTTGTGATCTTGACATCAACAGTTCCATTATTGAAAGCTAAAGTGGTGAGAACAAATAGTAAAATACGTTGGTGGCAAGTGTCAGAAGATTATAATGGCATCATTCTTCTTAAATATATATTTTTTATTTTGTCAACTTATCAAATATTAAATCTGAATAAGATGAATGACAAGCATATTATTGTTGTGCATCAATGATATTTAGAGGCATTAGTAGAAGAAGTCAAAAAATTAGTCATCATGAACTTTTATGGTTCTTCCATTTCTCCCATTCTGCTCGGTATCAATTTATCTGTGCTTTCTTCATGCTCCAAGCATTCAGTTTTGTGATGTTGACATCAGCAGTTCCATTATTGAAAGCATATAGTTGTGCTTCATCATTGATTGCTAATGTGGGATAAACTCTAGCCGTGATGCAAGCCCTTCCTTCTCCTCCAAAACTCTCCACGACAGAATGATCAATCTGTGGAAGGGACAAACTTGTGCATTAGTAGGAGCATTGAAGATCATTTGAACAAAAAAAAAAAAAAACTAAGGATGAGAAATCTTATAGCTCTGACTTCTAATATTCACTCATAATGCTTTTTGTTTTTATCTCCATCAATACTACTACCTCCGTTTGTACATAACAACCTTTCTATTTTATTTTATTTTTATAAAATACTCTTTTAATTATTTAGTGTATTAATCATTTGTTTTCTATAATATTTTTAATTAATTATATACTTTCTCTTATTAGGATTGGACAACAGAAGAAACAACATTAATTAATTAATTGGGTGAGAAACAATTAAATGAAAAAAAATGAAGGATAATCTTAAAAGAATAGTATGAATTAAGTTAATTATTTTTCTTAAAACACATGAATCAATGAAAAAAAATCTTGTAGGAAAGATGGAAGCATTAAAGTTATTTGTTTACAAATAATATTTTTGTGCATAAATGTTGGAACTTACCAAGGTTCTCAATGATAGCTTCTCATGAAGAGGGTCGACGTCCACAAAAGTTCCATAACTGGTCAAATCATTGTCTTTGTTTAAGGAAGACCTGTCATGCGTTTGTATATCAGAAGAGTTTGGAGAGAAGTTGAGTTGATGGAAATAACTAGAGAACACAAACAAAACGAACCTGCTTTGATCACTGCACAAGAGCACCAAATATTTGTGTTGGTGTCTGAATATTCTGAAGAAAACTGATGTATACTCTTGCAAACCCTCTGAAGCAAAAACTAACAGACCAAATGGGCCCAGTCCACTTTTGATGGATGAACCCTTTTTACTACACAGAATTTGGGGGTCTGTCCAATAGTCCAATACTTCAGCCTCTCTCAAATTACTCACTTCAAATGAAATTTCAACATCGGCCTGCAAAGAGCAAAGGACGAATGATTGCTGTTAAAACTTCAAAGTTAAAACAATAATATTCGTTGGTTTTTATTATCATTATCTATTAAGACAGATCACTAAAGAAAGTTTTATCAATAAAATCTTTCTATTTTTAGTTACTTAGAATTACAAAATCAGTTTAATATAGTGAACAATTTCTCTATATTCTATCTAAATTTGCACTTTTAATATAAGGATGGTTTAGTGAATTTTGATATAGAATCTGAAAATCAATTGCTCTAATGTATCATAGAAGTTATATTTTATTAAGCGTTCGTATGTTTAACATCTAAGGGTACCAGTAACATATTTTTTCAACATTTTTTTTCTTCGGTACATTCTTTTTTATTAATTGAAATTCATGTAGGTCTCATCATTTTGGAAAAGAAAAGACCTAGTAAATAAAAAATGAAATCTACGTATATATTTACTATACATGAATTTCACTTAATAATTAAGAGAGAATCTATGGAAAAGAGTATGATAAGTTAAAAAGTTTGTTCATGTTAACCACAGTAGCATAACATTCAATTTTTTTTTTTATAAAAAGAAAGAGGATCGAAATTATTTTTGGTATAAATTTAAAACATGTTCTATTGAAATATAAAAAAAAATCAATCTTTATCTGAACTCCTGTGAGTAGGAAAAATCATTAATTATAAATCTTCTTCATAAATGAATAAAAAATAGATATATATTTTTAAGATATTAAATGTATTCTCATTTTTACTTTAGCACCTATAGTTTTGCATGCATACCTATCGATCGGTTCTATTTAAGTATTCTAGATTCAAATTCTAATACTTCTCAAAAAAAGATTAAACTTCTAGTTATGAAATCTAGAGTCGGCTTCAAATTGTTCCCAAATATAAATAAAATAGTTCCCAAAAAGATTAAACTTCTAGTTATGTATATCACAATACATAGTATACCAGTGTATATCTCAAAAAAAAAAAAAAGTGTATACCAGTATAGTATTTTTAAACCATGAATCGTCAGAAACCACAATTGAGGCTGCGATATTAAAAATTTTGTGGTCTTCAAAACCATTTTGCGACCGTAAATTATGATTGTATTAGGCGCATTTGACCCTAATTTTCAGCAATATTATAGTATATATAGTCTTTTTAAAATTATTGCAAGCATGATCCTGAACATAATTTAGAACCTTGATTATAATTAGTATTTTTACTAGATTGTAGCAAGTAAAACTTACCTGTGTTGCTGTGACACCATTAATTGGAAGCAACTTGCCTCCTTTTAGCACTTGGGGGGGCAAGTTGACTGGGTATGCACGTAGCTTTTCAACTTCCACCACTGGCCACTGTACCAACTGTTTACCAGACTTATGCAGCCACAAAGCCCTTGGAATTGTCTGCAAAATACATGTGCATTTTCATTAAATCTCATCCCCACTGTTTTCTAGCACTAGGTCAACTTCGTTTTCTAAAGGAAAAAAAAAAAAGAAAAAACTGTGGAGCCTCACTCTCTCATCATGGTATGAGCTGGCTCATGTTACTACCATTATTATTTAAACTATATTCCATCTATCATAATTTCATTAACTGTGCCCGAAAAACAAATCTAATTATTTGAGCCTAGAGTCAACACTTTTTGGTTTGATCAAGTCATGTCTTCATTTTAGAACATGGTGAGCAAACTAATAATAAAAATATTAAAACATTGCAATGAACTTACATGGATTCCAGACCATCCCTTCTTGATATCAGCAGCAACACTAGAGGATTCATTAGCCCACCCTAACAAAATCCTTCTCTTCTTCCCATCATCAAAGAAAGTTTTTGAGGCATAGTATTTTCCATAGTCATATCTTAAAACAAATTCATTAGACTCTTCATCCGGGATAAATGCATCCTTGGCAGCATTGTAACTCCCAATCATATAGTAATCATGTTTTTTGTCATCCAAGCTAACCTTGAGCACGTGCCTAACATCATAACCATTCACCGACGTGTCAACACCCAATTGGTCATTATTCAAAACAGGGAAAAAATCAGGACACTCCCACATGCCACTTCCTAGGATTGAATACAAAGGGTGTTTGGCTTGAACCCAATTAACAAAGTCTTTGCTCCTATACAAAATTGCGATTCCCCTAGTTCTTCTTTTGCTTCCAACAAGTACCCTCCAATGCCCATCTTTGCCTAGCCAAGCAGTGGTGGGGTCTCTAAATGAACTTGAATTGATCTTGTTAGCACTAGTTGGTGCCATTAGAGGATTTTTGGGGGACTTGACCCATTCCCTAAGAAATGGGTCAGACAAATTTTTGGGTTGGGCCAAGTTTTGAACTTGCTGATTCAATAGGTCAATTCCAGTGTATAGAATAACTGGTTTGTTCCCAGGAAGTAGTGTGGTTGATCCTGACCAACAGCCATTTATATCGGACGGTTGAGATGGAAAAATGGCAGGATCTAGTGGAGTCCAATTCACAAGATCCTTTGACACTGAATGTGCCCACACAATATTTCCCCAAACTGCACCTTTAGGATTGTATTGATAGAATAGGTGGTAAAGTCCTGCATATCTCAATGGTCCTATATTCCAATTATAAAGTCCCAAGTAAGAACAATTTTTTTATTTTCAGCCCAAAATAATAAGAGATAGAAAATTAATGGCACGTATCAACTTGTGATTTGTGAATTCTTTAAAACTATTATTGGATTCAAATCATGAGTCCTTTGTACCCGTATCATTTTATATTTTTTAATTAAAAAAACACGTAACGACACTTTCTCTCCTAATTATTTTTGTTAGCATGTTATATTTTAATTGGATATAAACATAAAGAAAGATAAGTAGTTTTGACTTCACTATTATCCACATGCATCAGTTTATTATATCATACAAGAAAGCCGACCTAATGGAACAAACTTCTTAATCAATGATGTGTTCATTTATTTTCTTTATAGAGATCTAGAGCAATATATTTACGTTATATTTTATTTCCACGGCATTGTAAATGCCGTTGAACAAACTTTCGAGAAAATTGTAATTTTCTGCACTCTTTCTTATATTACATTTGAACATTATTTCAACCATTTTGAATTTCCAGAATTTCTGAAATGATTATAGGATGATGACAATATAACATGGATTGAAGGAAACTACAAAAAGAATGTAAAAAAGATGCACAGGGAGATTCATAAGAGAAGAGAACTAACCATTGGGATCTTCAAGTCCAAATACACCCACGTTTCCATTTCAGGATATAACATGTCAAGTGACAAAAACAAGAAGCAAAAGAAGAAACTATATACATTAGAGACATAAAATATTTGACAAAAAAAATGAAAAGAATAGAAAGAAAGAAAGGAATAAAGGGTACATGAGAAAATATAAGACGAGTTGAAGGAAAAATGATATATATATACCATTTATCCAATTCTTGGGAGGTTGGAAGTGATAAGCAGTTCTGTAAGGTTGGTTGGAGGAATCAGAAGATAGACTCTGAAGATTTCTATAAACGTGATGAGTAGCTGCACTGCCATAAATGAAAGAAAAGAAAGTCAAAAGCAAAATAGTAGACATAGCCATGGTTGTTATGTGGTAATGTTGTGGGGAGAAGCAGGCGAGCTCTACTATCTATTTATATAGATATATAATACTGCCGTGGATATGGTGGAATATTACGGATGGATCAAAAAATATAAATTAATCACTGCTTACCGAGTGACTTGTTTGTTGAGTGAAAATTCAAAAGCATAACAGAAGTAAAAGGAAATAAAAATGAGTATTTTAAGAGAAATTAACCACGGCTTACATGGAGAATCAAAACCAAAAAGATATTCACTAACAAATATGGTTAATCTTGTTATCCTTAATGTTAGGAATCTTATAAAATTTGAAATCTTCCATTAGTCAACCTAACCGTAAATTTCCAAAAATAGCATCCGACGTCTATTCTCACTGGAACCACCAACCATAAGGCCTCTCCCATTGTTGTACAATGAAACAATTTAATGATTTAGCCAAGTTTTATATGCATAGATTTTTATGAGGAACAGTACTGTCAAGCTTCTCCGTTCAACCTCTCAACTTGTGTTACACTAGTATTTGCTTATTTTTAATATTCAGTCTCATCATGGTTTCAGAGAGTGTATTGATTACAAAACAAAATAATTTAATTTGATCATGCAAAAGTTGCTAATTTGCTAAGAACAACATGTTGCTAATAAGTAAATGAACTAAACTTTTTGTAAAGTTAAATCAACTTAATTATATATCTCATCAACCTTTAGAGGAGTTAAATGATGAAATTTATATAAAAACTAAACTGAATGAATTAATTTTAATTTATATAAAAAAATTATTTTCTTTGATTTCCTACTTAGGAAGACTTCATCACACATTCATTTTTTATCAAGTGAATATGCCTGGATAAGGGGGAGGGGTGGATAAGGGGGAGGGGGTAGAGAGGATGAAGCAGTTACTATGGATTTAAACAAGATTTGTGATTATATTGATTAAGGATGATTTTTTTTTAATTTCATAAGATCTCTCAAGTTAACAATAATATGGTTTAACTCTTGTTAGGTTGTTAGTAAGTATCTCAGTATCTCTCACAACAACTACAGTGGACTTATCCCTATGATTTGGCTGCGGGTTAACCACCTTAAGAAGTATCTCTCACAACAACTACAGTGGACTTATCCCTATGATTTGGCTGCGGGTTAACCACCTTAAGAGTATTGGAAAGGAGGATCAAAATAATATTAAACAAAATTTTTATATTTTTTTAATAGAATTTACATTTTTTATTTTTTTTATTTTTTTTTATTTTCATTCTCTAAATTAAACACTATAGGTCTCAGCAAAAAGGTATCAAGCAGATTTATGAATGCCGTACCATCCTTCTAGACATTTGTTCAAGAAATTTGTGGTGAATTTGGCTAATAATGCGTGCGTCCAACTCATAGTATATCTTGTGCTTATCTATATTTAATATATACTATCATTAGTTAAGTCACATACATGCAGAGTTTGTGGGTACGTACTTCGCATGAACTTGATCGATCATGTTCTTCCACTAATTCAATTCATGTATATCCGTTTATAATACAAAGTCTGTTAAGTTTCTCGTGACTTCAGCAGCAAAAAGGAGAAAAAGTTTTAATTTCGTGACTTGATCACTTCAAGGTTGTTCATTGTTTCAGAGAATTTGAATTGATTTATTTGAAAGTTTTTACATATGATCCCTCGTCAACATGATAACTGCATGACCAAATGAAAGTCCTTTCCTCTACTTCTCCATTTCTTAATTAAGTTATTTTTTTATCAGTACCAATATTTCTTAAGTTACATGGTTGTGGCCATTGTCATTCACTATTAACCATTGTAGATGTCTTCATGACAACTACAAAGAAAGTATTTTTGATGAGTCACAATATCCGCTAGAGTACTGAAACATCAACATTTAGCATAAAGGCAAATGGATTTTTTTTGGTAGTGGACTGATTTATATTTCCTCCATAATATGATGAACTTAATGCCGGTTTGGAATGACATCTAGAATGCACATAAACATGTAAATTTATGCCCGAATGAATATAATACACAATTTATAAAAAAAAAATACATAAACAAACCAATTGGGTCAGATCTAACAGAAAGAACTAGTTTCATACAACGTAATCAACTAAAGTTCGAATTTTCACTAGAAAAATGTATATCCACATTTAGTATCTGATTGCGTGCCTTAAATATGGTTGTCTCTAGAATAAAAGACATATAAGAAATAAAATAAAATAATTAGATGGACATGTAATTAGTACATGTTGGTTGGGATTGTTTATAATGACTCTATAGGAAGAATAGCATACACAGCACTGGCTAGAATTAGGTTATGTTAGAATCAAAGTTAGAAACGTGCTATTGAAAATTTTAATTTACTTTCTCAAATTCACAAAACAAATAAATAAATTTTTTTGTTTTAGAAATAAAAATATTTCCTGCGTCTCCGTCTAGCATCTTAACAAATAAAAATATTTTACATAGTGTTCATTTACATTTTTAGAATTTTTTGTTGTTTAGTCTTTAATTGAACATGGTTTTAAGTGTAATGATGAGACTAGTTTTCTAATAGGAAATCGGTGTTCATTTGTATTAACGTCTAAAAAAAATAATTTTTATTTTCTCAAAGATCACTTCATCGTTCACACAATCAATTCCTAATTTATGCCAAATGCTATATTCACTCTCCTTTATTTTTAAGTACACTCCCCTTTTATTTTAATTTAAATTTGTTTACTATTATTAATACTCTTTATAGCCTATCGTACTTCTTTTTTCTTAGAAAATACTTTCTGGAAGATTTTTACTATTGTTAATACTCTCTGTACCTAAAATTTTTACTACCATTAATGTTGTTTTAGATTTTGTGTTCTATAAAACATTTTCCAGAATACAAAATGTAAAATAGTAGTCTCAAAACTACTTTTGAAAATTTAAAAACAAATGACATTTTAAAGTCACCATATCAAATTTAATTTTTAATTTACACAAAAAAAGGAATGCAAGCGTACCATGTTTAATAGCTTGGAGGATGAAAAAACCTAATGTTAAACAAAGAGACCCAGCAAACAAGGAATATCAAAGTAAGATATTGAATTGGAGATCATAAAGGGAGTGGTAGAGGGAAACAATTATAATGGAAGAGAGGGAGGGAGAGTGTGCAATTGTATGAGGGAAAGAATAAGGTTTGAAAAAAGAAGGTCATTTAAGTCATAAGCAAATTAAAATAGAGAAGGGATGTACTTAGAGAAAACGGAAGTTGATATAGCATTTGTCCAATTGATTGATTAAAATCAAGTGGCAGTCCAACCCACTCACCTTATCCAGAATAAGTTGGGCCTACGTTAACGTTCACGGTCCAATCTACACCATATAACATAAGCAACTTTTTTCTTTTAACCAAGTATCCTTCGGCGGAATCATCTTCATTATATTATTTTTGTATATTGCATGTAACATTGTACATTTTTTTCATTGGGGTGACATTGCATTTTAAGGTATGGTACATCTTTATTATTAGTAAGATGAGGTAAAGATGGGTTATATAATGAAGATGAGGTTTAAATTAGAGTTAAAAATAAATAAAAATTGAATGAAAAATAATATTTTAGATGAGATTTAAATAATATAAATAGTAAGATAAAAATAAGACTAAAAAATAGGAGGTATAAAATAAGCCTTTACAACATTAACGATACTGAAAATGTCTTTCCATTATAGTTTATTTAAGGGGACATATTTCTTTTCAAGTCTTATTTTGGATAAATCTAAGATGTATCCTAGTCAAAAGCTAAATACTAGGTACTAAAATTCATTTAAGAAGATTACCTCTCCCAACAAATACATTTCCTTGCACATGGATCCCGGTGGTTAAATCTTTTATTACATACTTAACAGACATAATTATCTCTCAAGCATATCATATCAGTTGCCATTTTTTTAATATTCTCAAGTCTACTATACTCAAATGTAAACATTAAATTTTAAAATACTTAAATATGTTTTTTATCTTAAAAATATAATAATATTTTATTTTTTAGTGCCTAAAAAAATATTTCTTAGAGTTTGGTCCCTTCAAAATTCTTTTTTTTGGGGGGATTTAGTCCCTATTATTTTGTTTTAGTTCTTCAAATTTTTTTAATCTCAATAATATGTAGATTATTTGATTTTATTTCTTATTAAATGTTTTTTTATAAGGAATAATTCAAAATAAACAATATGAAGTACATTTAATGATCCATTGAACAATAATATATAAATTAATACTCTCTTCGCTCCAAAATGATCGTTGTTTAAGACTTTTTTTTCATATATATATTAAGAATGACAATAAATAGTTAAGTTACTCATTAAAAGAATTTTACCAAAATGTCCTCATTTTTTTAAAAATGTGTTACTTGTAACTATTGGGTCATTAATGGTGGTTGTTGAAAAATTAATAGGTACAATACTGAAAAAATCATTAAATTAGTGTATTTTATTTGAAAACATACAAATAAAAGTTTTAATATTTTTATTAAAAACTAAAAAAATCATTCAAGATATTTTTTAAATACTAAAATATTAGTTATTTTGAATAAGAGGAAGTAAAAAGTTTTTCATTTGAAAAAATACATTAAATAATTAAATGTTGAAATTTGGATACATTAATTGCAATCTTAAAAAATTAATATATTATATTTTTAACAATTATTTTCAACATTTATTTATTAAAACCAGAATACATTAATTATTACAACGTTCAAAAATTCAAATAAAATCATAATACTTTAATTATCACTCCTTATGTGGTATTATACTTATCATGTAAGGGAAAAAAATTATTTTAAAATAATTATCATTTTAGTTTTTCAATGTAACAATAATTATATTTTTTCACTTATATCTTTTATAATATTAATGGTAGAAAATAAAATTTATAAATAAATTAATAATGATATAATATTAATTTTGCAAATTTTTTCTCTTCCATGTATTTGATGCTTTTCCTTCCTTTGTGTAAAACAGAGGACTGTTATTTTAGGGGAGAGAGAGTACAACATTTATTTATTAAAATCAGACTAAATTATTTATATTTTCAACTAAAAATTCATATGAAATTCATCCAAAAAATAATTTATTGGAATCTTTATGATCTTAATTACCAGTAAACGTTTCCTAAGTTGTAAACATTATCAATTGAATATCACCGAACTTCATTGTTAAAAAAAAATTCTAAAAGATTTGATTGAATATTATAAGATTTCTTTTATTTTATTTAAAATTTATGATTGAATACTATAAGATTTTTTTATAATTTTTTTAAAGTCATTTAAAATCTTAATTGAATACACTCCTAATTATTACTACATTAAAAACTGAAATAAACTCCGAATACATTAATTATTACAACATTTCTTTATTAAAACCAAAATACATTAATGAAAAGAGATTTTTATAATGATTATTTTAAAAGTTATAATATGTTTATACCTATTATAAGAATTTATTTTAATTGTCTTCTATATTAATTATTTTTTTTTATCAAAATATCCTTATTTATTTTAACCCACAACGTTACTTTGAATTGTATATTTCTCTTTCCTATAAAAATGAATACATTCTTAATAATATTAAAGGCAAATTAGAAGGAAAAAAAATCATTTAACAAATTTAAGTTAATGCCTAAATTTAACAAATGCAGTGCATACTACAATTTCTGATTAATTGATTTTTTTATACTAATAATAAATAAATATTAAACTCATTAAATAAATAAATGTGTACATTATTCTACAAGAATTCATGGAAAATAATCATAAGCATGCCTTAATTGTTACTTACAAGGGGTGAAGAAGGATTACCCTTTCTTCTTTTTCTCAGTTCCCATTACTGGAAGAATGAAATGAAAAGATAGAAACCCCAAAAGGCCAAAGAAAAACATAAATTGAGAGAGAGAGAGACTTTGGTCGTAGCTATTGCGTGGTACAAAGAGGCAATTAAACTATTGAATTGGAAGCTGAGTTAGTAGTAATTTAAGAGAGAGAAAGAGAGAGTGAGAGAGGGAGACTCATCCACTTCTTCCATTTCCACACCTTCACACAACACAACATAACACAAAAGCGCTCTCTCTAATATCTAGAGACAGGATTTCCAACACACTCACCTCTCAGAGCGCGTGCCCTTCAAACATGATCATCATCGTCTTCTTCCTAGGACCTGTTTCAGGTGCAAAAACCCTCTTCCTTTTTTCAACTGCTTATTGATTTCTCTTTTCATTTTTGTTTTTAATTGACAATCTGTTGGGGTATGCCTTTGTGTGATATCTTCAACCATCGTATGGTAATTTTTTTATTTTTTTTATTGTTACTGATCACTTGAATTTAATTGTTTGGGGAATTTTACTTATGGGGTTTTTGGGTACTTTGATTTGGGAGCCAAGATTCAAACTTTAGTGTGTTTGGGGATTGAATTTGAGGAGAAGATTGTAAAACAAGAAATTTTGGTGTAGGGGAATTGTGATAGTGTATTTTGATGGGCATGGAAAGTTATTTTTACTGTCATGTTTTAATTATTGTCAGAGGTTGTGTTTTAATTATGGGGTTTTTGGGTACTTTGATTTGGGAGCCAAGATTCAAACTTTAGTGTGTTTGGGGATTGAATTTGAGGAGAAGATTGTAAAACGAGAAATTTTGGTGTAGGGGAATTGTGATAGTGTATTTTGATGGGCATGGAAAGTTATTTTTACTGTCATGTTTTAATTATTGTCAGAGGTTGTGTTTTAATTATGGGGTTTTTGGGTACTTTGATTTGGGAGCCAAGTTCAAACTTTAGTGTGTTTGGGGATTGAATTTGAGGAGAAGATTGTAAAACGAGAAATTTTGGTGTAGGGGAATTGTGATAGTGTATTTTGATGGGCATGGAAAGTTATTTTTACTGTCATGTTTTAATTATTGTCAGAGGTTGTGTTAAAAAGATTAACACAATTTGTCTTGATTGTATTTCTAAGATTTTTTTTTTTTGGTATTTCTAAGATGTGTGGATAACTTCTCTTATCTGAACAGACTGATTTCTTTTTCTCATTATTTTTGTTGTTTTTATCAGATTCTTCGTAGAGGAGTACTAGGGCTGATCACTGGATCTTTCAAATTTGGAATGATTTGATGGGGAATATGACTTGCAGCTTCAACAAGACTGATTCAATTGAGTGCTGTGAAGCTGAAATGCAGAAGGCTGATTCTCAGGAATCTGGTCCTGCGTTGAAGAAGTCAAAAACCAAAATTTTGGCCTCTCAAAATGTAGATAATTGTGAAATGGAAGAAAGTCAGGATAGACTTAGTGACATGCCGGATTGTCTTATCCATCATATTTTGTCATTTATGGAAACAAAGGATGCAATTCAAACTTGTGTTTTGTCGAAGCGGTGGAGGTATCTTTGGGCTTCAGTTCCCTGCCTGAGTTTCAGCAGCAAATCATTCATGCGTTTGGTTAACTTTAAGAAGTTTGTGCTGTGGGTCCTAAACCATCGCGATTCTTCTCATGTCAAACTTCTTGTTTACTACCGTTTTGGGGTAGATTATACGACAGATCAAGGTCTATTGAATAAGGTTATTGAGTATGCAGCATCACATGGGGTTGAAGAAATCAAAATCAATCTCCGGGCAAAAACCGCTGGCAGAACCTCTGGCAGTCCGCCAGTTGAAATTCCTTTGTCTCTATTTACTTGCCAATCTTTGAAAAAGCTCGAGTTAACAGATTGCCATCCTACGAATGGGTCATCCCCGTTAGGTTGCACATCATTGGACATGTTGCATCTGGAACAGTTTTCAATGCATCCTGCTGCAGCTGACTTTTCGAATCCATTTGCAAGTTTGGCAGAACTATTTGGTTTTACAACATTGACAACTCTGCATCTAAATAACTTCATTCTGTGTTATACAGGAACTGACTGTTTGGATCCATTTGCTAATTGTGTCCATTTGAAGAATTTGCACTTAAGTGAAATGTCCTTTAATTCAGATTTGAACTCTAAGGATTTTGTGATATCTGCTCCTAAGCTGAGTAACTTGAATCTGATGTGCAACCGCTTTAAATGCAAGATTGTAGTTGCTGCACCACAGCTTTCCAATTTCATTTACTTGTATTCTACACCTTGTGCCTTTTTTGAGTTTCGTCTTCCTTCTATGGATGGCTTGATCATTGATATACATGAACCACATTATCGATTTGAAAAATGTCGTCGAAGGAAAAGAAAGGAGACTTTACATGGTTTGATCAATATGTTACGGGGACATCATAGTGCAGAAGCTGTTAAACTATCATTCTCTACAGTTAAGGTAGGGAGAAAATTCTAAGTTTATATATATGTGCATATGACAGTGTGTGTGTGTGAGGGAGAATGGGTTTCTTCATTGAATTGTCAAATGAAATATATTTTGATGGCCCATGTTTAATTTTTAAAAACTTTTTCAATTTCAGGTTATTTGTGGAGCTTCAGCCCTTGTGAAGCCAGAATGTTTGCCTTCTAGTAAATTGAAGTCATTGAACTTTGGAGTTGGATCAACATATAAAATCTTCATCAACAACCTTGACCATATAACAGCCTACTTCCGCAATTGTTCTCAGCATGCAGACTTCGAGATTGTGACTGTTTAGAATGTATTCAAAGGTATTTATAAATCTTCTTCATTCTTAAATAATTTATTCTCTTTATATTACTATGATAATAATATTCCAATCTTATTTCTAATGTTAATTATATTCTTTATTTTGTTTGTCATAGCTGATCATATATCACTGTAAAATAAAACTAATCAAATGATTGGTTAAAGTTTTTAATCAGTGCATGATACTAAACCTCATCAAGTTTCTACCAAGTCTTACATTTACTTTGATCATACAGTTTTATCATGACTTGAGACTTTTAGACAACAACTGTATCTGTTGCCTTTAATTTTTGTATGTAGTTGGGATTTACTGATGTTCACTTTTTTTAGCATGTTCAAAAGTTTGATGAACTATTTAATATGCTCAATGCTATTTGTTTGCTCCATCTCTCTTTTCAGTGCTTGTTCTGTGGCCAGGGCTTATGATAAGAAATATAGGATAGGATCATCAGGTATCCTATCCTATTCTAATTCCATTGTTGGCGAGCCAATAGGATAGAATAAGTTTATCTTATTCAGCTTTTTAGTTCAAAATTTATCATGTGGCTGGGCCTGGATTAAAAAAGTAGGATAGGATAGATAAAAATCTCCCCCACTCACCCTCATCCCCAACCTTCTTCCTCAATCTAATTAGTCTCCCCTTTCATTGAGTTACAGTAGCATTTCTCTCCCTGCCTAACAACCTCCTCAATGAAACAATGATTACAACACTTTTTGCTGTCTCAAACTGAAACTGCCACTGCTTGTAATTATTTTGGGCTAAGTAGTCAATAGTGCTGCATAAGTGGCGAATTGCGGACAGCAGGAGCGGATACTGAACATGCAGGTGCAGCTGCAGTTTGTGGTGAGATAGCAACGGATGCATGCATGAGCAGGCACAATTTCAGCATTAAAAACTTGATTTTGCCCATGAATCTTGTCGTTTGGATTTGGGTTTTTTATTTGTTTTTATCTTTTGTTATCTTTTTTTAATCTGCTATATCTTTTAAACCTTTTCAATACTGCCCCTGTTAATTGTTGTCGGTTGCTTTTCCCATTGTAAATGTTTTAAATCTGTTTTATCTTTTAAGCTTTTCAACAAGACACCCTATTAATTGTTGTCGGTTGTAGGTGACGGTTACTTTTCCCTATGTAACTTACAAAACTGACCCTAATAATGTTTTTTCTTCCGACTTTAAGTGCCACTCTTTTATCTGAACTCAACGTTTTTAAGTCCCTCTATTAATTCCCTGTATTAATTATGACTAACTATGCCTTTACTTTTTAATTTTGTGTATTTTTCTATTTTCAGTATTTTTCTGTATGTTACAAAATTATAAATCATGCATATTATTTTCTAGACTTCACAACAGAGATTATCCCATTACCTGCTATCCCGCTATAGCGTTTTTTGGGGTGGCTGCTATCCGGGGTTGGCTACTTGGATTTTGGGGCTCCAGTTTCTTGCATTACAAAGACTCTGTCTTGGTTTAGAGTGGCAGTTCTTTGAACCTGTACCCAAGGTGTTGTTCTGGGCCTTCTGCATAGGATGAACTACAGGTTTTAGATCCATCAGCTGTGAGAGACAAGTAGAGTGGCAAGGAGGTGCTGGGAGTGGTTGTTGGGATGAGATTTTCGAGAATGGTGACTGAATGTCTGTATAGCTAAAATACTGAGGACCTTCTGATAGGTAGTCTTTATTTTGAGCGGAGTGATGGTTTGTGCGATGATGAAGTAGTTGCAGCTTGCTGGTATTGATAATTGTGTTACGGAGGGGCATTTAAAAATGAACGAATGTGTCTGATTTTTCACAAAAGTAATCTTGTGCATTTCTCAATTAGTTTGCCATACTTATTTTTTTCTTGATTTTGCAGTATACTTCGCGGAGGAGGTTTGGCTCATGCTGAGGTCGAAGTTAACCCCGATACTTGGATCCTTATGATCTAAAACAAGAATTAGTGCTTGGTATAGTTTGATTGGGAAAAAATTGGATATCTTCATATATATGTGATTGATTTTTGAAAAACAGGCTATAGTGAAATAGAAATTCAAATACATTTTGCAAATTTGTATCGTGAGTTCGAGTTCTTGACTCTCTTTTTAGGATTAAATATACTTTTGGTCCCTGATAAATACATGTTTTTTGCATTTAATTCCTGATAATTTTTTCTTTCGAATTGTGTTTCTAATATTTCAAAAATTGCTTTAGATCCCTATCGTTAGTTTGTAATCGTTAACTACCTACATCGCTCTTAACCGATCCCGCAGGTGTTCTACATCGATGTCACGCGTGATTTTTCTCTAATTGGAATTACACGTGAAAAAATATTTTTTTTTTAGTACAAAATGATGTCGATCTGCATGTTAAAAGATTTTTTTTTCTTTCTTTTCCCAATCTGTTGCTCCTTTTTCTATTGAGCCTAAACCCCAATCTGCTCCTACTCATTGTTGCCATCGCAAAGGTGTGCATCTTGCCATTCATTCCAACGGTCCTCAGTTTCCTTCATCTTCACGTATTCCTTTTTCCTCGCAGCTTCAGCAACCTCATTATCCGTCATCGTTGAATCTGCCATCTCTCATCTCTGAACACCAACAATGATATCAAAACCCCCTAATAATTACAATGGAGAGATTGGACAGAGCAAGAGTGCTAGTCAAGGTCTCTTTCCCTCATTCGAATAATAGAGGAGGAGAAATCACAATCTAACCATTGTTTGTGTTGGGCTATGGAAGCAAACTGAATCAGCCAACAACGAAGCATCCTTAAAACAAAGTTTGGAAGATGTCGAAATATGATACTCATCCTCGGAATGCTCCTTTTGCTGAGAACGATGCCAACAAATGCCCCAGATCTAGTCGGTACGGATTTTCGGTAAATGGTCCTAGCTTTTACCCAGTGGTTAATGGTGCAAAAGACACAAAGGTTCACCAAAGGGGGAAAGTCGTGCAACCTACAGGCGGGGTCGTCGTATTAGAGACGCAAGTCCATTTTTGAGCTATTGGAGATGGTGAGGGATTCTGGCAGGGGAAGATCAACGGGAAAAAAAAAAGGGTTTAGCTCAAGTTTGAGGGAACAAGAATGTTAGTGAAAAGGTGGATCCTAGCAGGCGGGGTCGTTTTGTACTTTTTTTTATAAAAAAAAAAACCCTTTTTCCACCTGGAATCCCAGTCAGATAGATAACATGTGTCACCACACGTGATATGCGTCTGTGGCTGGTTAATGGCTATATAGGCAGTTAAAACTAAAAAATTTGAAATATTAAAAATTTAATCTAAAATAAAAATTTATTAGAAATCAAATGTAAAAAATATGAAATTAAAAATATATTTAAATCTTTTTTTTATAGTCATATCTTCCCCTTTCTCCCAATGTCTAAATGCAGACCTTTTATTTTAAAATAATTGAAAAATAATGTTTAATGAGATTATGACAATTATTAATTTTTATAACAATTACCTTTATTCTTGTAATAGTAATCTAACCATTTTAATTATTTATGAATTAAAATCAATTTAGGCTCTTTATCTTCCCATGAATTTTTGCTTTCTTTTGATGTCTTTAATTACTTTCTTTCTATTTTTATTTATATCAGAAGAATTATAATTAGATAAAGGTTTGATTACTCATTTAGTCCCTATAGTTTTAACATTCGTATTTTTTTAGTCCCTATAGTTTAAAAGTAGTTTTTTTAGTTCATGCAGTTTATATTTTTAGTCCTCTTTTGGTTCTTATCGTTTATATTTTAATTTTTTTTTAATTTCTGTAGTTTGAGAGTGATTTTTTTAGTTTTATAATTTGTATTTTAATTTCCTTTTAGTCCTTACCATAAAAATATGATTAATACTATTAATTACAATTAACTACAAAAATATTAACAAGTAATTCGTAACTAATTTATTGCAATATAATTTATAATAAAAAAATAGTTGATAATTTATAACTAATTTGTAACTAATTATTTTTATATTTTTTTGGTACTAAGGACTAAAAGGTATTTAAAATACAAATTTTAGGGACTAAAAAAATTATTTTCAAACTATAGAGATTAAAAGAGAATTAAAATACAAAATATAAGGATTAAAAAGACTACTTTTAAACTATAAAAACTAAAAGAGAATTAAAATGTAAATTATAGGGACTTAAAAAATCACTTTCAAATTATAGAAATTAAAAATATATGAATGGTAAAACTATAGAAATCAAATGAGTAATTTGATTTAGATGAAATATATAAATGAATAATAAATGTAAGTGTATGAAAAAAGAATGTTGAAAACAGGAACAAATCTAATTCGGCTATCATAAAATTGATTATGTGAAGTTTTAACAACCAGTTTTTAAACATTAAATGATAAAAACAAGCAAAATAAAGTAATAAATTTACATGAATACACATATGAATATATGATCCTTGAATAAATGAAAATGAGTTTAATCGCACTTGAAAATTCTTTAAGTTCTCAAATCTATAAGGTGAAAATATCAAAATCTTTAAATAAAGGATATATTTACAATCCTTTTTAGTTTTTCCCTTTGCTTCAAAAAGAAGTGTATTTGTCCACCTTGGAAAAAAAAATTCTACCACTTTCAATTCTTATGCATTTTTATCCTTGTGGTAGAGTGTGTTATTTGTCAAATATATTATGTAATAATATGTTTAGTAATATTAAGAGATGAGTTTTACAAAAGAAAAAAGAATCAATAGATGTTGAAATATTTATTAAATTTGTAGTTAAAATAGTATAAATTTGCAAGACATAGTAATGTCGTTATAAAATCATGAGTTGGCTTCCTGGTCCTTATATATTTAATTGATTGAATACAAGATGCAGCTATAGAAGTAAAAGAAGAATTCTAATATTTTATAATTGAAGCCGAGTGGGTATTTTTGTTTCTAAATGTATACATTAGATGAGTTGTATGTTTAAAAAATAGGTAAATAGTCACTTTTGTTTATGAATATGTAATTCATTGATAAATGTGTTTCTGAAAGATGAAAATATAAAATTTAGTTCCTGAAAGTGTAAAAAATGCGACAAATATATCTGGCCGTTAACTTCCATATGTCACCCTTAATAAAATAGTCTATGTGACACAAAGAGACAAATTTGTCACTGAAATGATTACCAATGTGACCATCTCTAATGGTCAGTGTAGGGACATATTTGTTATATAATATTTTCTTGACTTTTTATTTTCTCACTCCACTAACAAATGCGTTCCTGCAAAATAAAAATACAAAATTTAGGGTGCAAAAAGTGCGACAAATATATCTAAACGTTAATAGTAGATTGTGACTAATTATTATAATTTGAAAAAAAATTATAATGATTGCGACAATTTTTTTTAATAAACTCGTAAATTAAATTAAGTCTAAAAGAAAAAAAATACTTATTTTATAAAGTGTAAATAATTTTTTTACACTCTCATGCTTGATGAAAGGTTAAAGTAAAAAAATGTTTATTGTAAAGCATCATAGTTAAATTAGATCCATAAATAATTTTTAGGGAAAATTGGAATCGCAATGACACTTTTAATTTGTAAAAAATATTCACCTCCTTTTGAATGATTTTTTTTAAGGTTGTGATTTTTTAAATGATTAGTCAATAAAAAATAATTGTGTATAATTTTTAAAAAAATTAAAAATCAACAAATTTTTATTATAATTTGTAATTTGATGTCATTGCATATACTAATAGACATTCATATTTTATTATAAAATTTTTATTCAAAAAACAATTAAATAAATAGTATTTGATTAAATAGAAACAATGTTTTCTTACTGTTTTATGGTAAATTTTTTTGTAGTTGGAGAAAAGTAAGAATAATTAATTTTTTTTCTATGTTAATAACATTTATTCAAGAGTTAACAATCAAATGATTGATTTTTTTTTGTAGTTGAAGAAAAGTAAGAAGAATTCGTCAAAACAATAAAAATTTACTTCCATTGATAATATTTTATGCATGTTTCAACTGTTGATGAAACTTAAAAATTATATAACGAAAACAAACACTTACCGGTGTGATATAGCTCTTCCAAAATTTTTTTGTAATCATTATAAATTTGTCAAAATTATAAAAATTAGTCACAATATATTATTAACGTCCGGATATATTTGTCACACTTTTTATACTTTTGAAGACTAAATTTTATATTTTCATATTTTAGGAATATATTTATCAGTGTGATGGGGAGACAAAAAGTCAAAAAAATATTATATGACAAAT